>NC_090325.1:179246685-179871685 GCF_035084215.1 Heptranchias perlo
ATTGGCTCCCGGTCCAGCAATGCCTCAAATTAAAAATTCTCATCCTTGTGTTCAAATCCCTCCATGGCCTCACCCCTCTCTATCTCTGTAACCCCCTCCAGCCCTACAACCATCTGAGAACTCTGCGTTCCTCCAATCCTGGGCTCTTGTGCATCCCCGATTTCCATTGCCCCACCATTGGCAGCCGTGCCTTCAGCTCCCTAAACCTCTCCATTTCTCTCCTCCTTTAAGATGCTACTTAAAACCTACCTTTTTGACCAAGCTTTTGGTCACCTGTCCTAGTATCTCCTTTCGCAGTTCGGTGTCAAATATCGTCTGATAACGCTCCTATGAAATGCCTTGGGACATTTTACTACATGATTCTCTACATTAAAGGCGCTATATAAATGCAAGTTGTTGTTGATTCCAAGGCTTTTTTTCTCCCCTGCAGCAATTCATACAACTAACGTATTACTTGCACATGCTAATGACTGGTGAATTATAGCACAACATGTAGACGAATCCAGAAGCCTTCACTTTCCACCCAGATGTTGATCCATAAGCCTGCGAGAATCACACTCACACTAATTTTAAGTTGGAAGTGCGGGTGCGTTGGGGGCAGAGGGGCTTCGAAAATCGGGGAAATGTGGAGTGGGAAACGAACCCGGCTCCAACACGCTGACTTCCGCGTCTCACAAAGACGCATCTGGGTGCGTGTGCCGTTCCCGAACCCAGAAGTCCCGCTGGCAATTAAAGCCAGCGGGACAATATTTAAAGAAGCAAATGTACCTCTGTTACTTTATTTCTTACATATTAGGTAGTTAAAACGATTTTCAACTTACCTGGGCGGCTTTCCCACGGCTTCCGATTCACGCCTGGTTAAAAAAAAATAAACCTAACTTTGAACCGACGTCACCTGTACCCCCCTGCTCCGATGTCCGATGTCTCCCCGCAATGTCTCCCTCTCCAATGTACCCCCCCACCATGTCTCTCTCCTTCCCGCTCCGATCTCTCCCCCCCTCCACTCTCCCCTCCCCCACTCTCTCTTGCAGCGCACCCTCCCACCCCCGCCTTGTTGCAGCGCCTGTCGGCAGCCAACCTGTCAATCAGGCTGGCTGCTGAGCGCGAAACCTGGAAACAAGATTAACGAGCATCAGTTACCTTGCGATCACGTGGGGAAAGGCAAGTTTTTATTTTTCGGGTTTGCTGTGCGCCCATTGACCCCCCCCGCCCCCGCTGCCATCCCACCACCCTTTTAAAATAGAGCCCATGATGAATTATATGTTTATCTTCACAACCCTATTCCACAAGCAATCCCCAGGCTAGGTGTCAAAAAAAAGTGGGTGTTAAGATGGAAATGTGAAGATAATAGAGAAAAGTTCTGGATTGAATTGCACATCAATGAGCATTTTGTTCCCTTTCAAAAAATGTAGCATTATAGTCCAAGTGCAGGCTTGCAGTTTTAAATCAGGCTGGATCAATTGGTTTCAAAGTACTGCGACACATTTAGGGGGCAAACTAGTTCAGCTCTGGCTGCAAGGAATAACTCATGTAAATTGAGTTGTTTCCTATACAGGTATAACTGACACCCGTGGGCAAGAATCTCTAATATAACTGATTAAATGCAGTTACACAGCATATAATAACTGTTACTATTATTACTTTGGAGTAGGAGGACACGTTTTTGTCCCCACAGTATGCCAAATGACAAATTCTGAATTTCACGCCTGCAACTGGTGTGAAGCTCAGAGCAATAGCCGTTTACTTCCTCACATCACCTTACTTTCCACCACTCCCGCTTCCCCTGCCTTCTCTATGTTTTATATTTAAATCCTTTTTTAAGAGAGGAAAAGAGCAAGTGAGATAAGCCAAAATATGTTAAAAACAGGGGAGGAATTAACTTAAAAGTGAAAAGAACTTTCACTATTGCTCATCATTTAATGTTTTTACAGGTGGCTGCTGAGTGCACGTGTCATAATTATTTGGGACAATTCAGATCCATCAGTTATATGTGCATTCCCTAGGACACCATGAAAACCGCCATTGATCATACTGATAAACATATTTGATTTGAAACAACTGCATTTGTTGGCTCTTGTTATACCATATGAATAGCCAGGTACCTCATGCTTCATCTCTTCTGTGCAGTGTCTTTGGGGTGGGGAAAAACCGAAGGTCCCTCACTCTTTTTCTGTGCCATTTCTGGGTCAGACCTTTGTAAAACAAAACCCAGTCCACTCCAGGTTACTAATGTTCATGAGCAACACTATTGATCGGGAGAAAGTACAGCTCCCTCCAGTTGTAAGAAACATGTGCACAGAGCACTACTCACTGGCTTCTGACTGTTAATTGAATTTCTTGCTTTATTTTCATTTATATTTCTGGATTTCTTTCCTGTCCTGCACCTACCATTTCCCTTCAATGGTTAGTACCTACATCATTCCACTCTGAGTGTTACAGTACTCATTTGCTGCACCACCACAATGTTCAATTTTAGTGCCACTGTTACAATGATGGTATCAAGTTGATACCAGTACTTGTTTAGAATCAACAGTACGGAGTTATACTGCACCACTCTTTGGTGATGCACACAGACATTTGTGCATACATGTGCAGAGCTTCGCACACCAATGCCCAAGTGACTATTAACTTTTTAATGTTAGCAAAGGGACAATAGGAAAATCAGCTCTTTGCTAAGACTAAAAACTTTAAATGAAAGAGGTGGTTTGTATTTTTTTCTTCATAACTTTCCCCCACCGCTTTCCTCCTCTCCTAAAAATATTGATCCCATCCTAGGGAGAACTTTCAAGGAAGTGGGGCACCTTCTGGTACATCACTCAAGTGACCGTTATTCTTGACCCTGGATTTTCTCAGACTTTCTGCTGCTGCACTGCCGTAATTTCCCCGGAGGTTCAGCTGAAACCTTGTTTACATGTAAATGAGGTTTCCAATGAACTTCTGGCGAAGTTACAGTGGCAGAGGTAGAAAGTCTGGCGAAATTCAGGGCCCATGTGTGGCAATGAGTGGTCTGTAGGTGATTTGACCGCAGAAGGTATCACAGTTGTGCCCAATGCTGTCCTCGCTTAGCTACACAGTCACTTCCAGCATGGTGACTAGATAGTAATCATGAGCATGAACCCTGCCAATTTTCTTCTCCTTAACTCAGCATTACTAAAGCCCATTGTAGTACCTCCACTGTTTGATAACTCTCACCCATTGGGGAATTCCAAAGAACTGAGGAGGTGAGGGGGTGGGGCGAGCTTTGGATAAAATTCTGGGGGGTTTCCACCAGTTTCCAGCCATAACTCTAGTAGGTGATTAGCAGAGCTGCTGGAGCAACAACGGCATTTTCACAGGCCTCCTGCTGGAATTATGGCAGGAGAATGGTGGAATTCCCACAGAATTTCAGCCCCCTGAAGTTTAACAAGTTCGTGGACAGTTGAATGAATAGCCTCACAATTTTAAAAAACTTCATTTTGCACCAGTTACAGTTATACCTTGGCACAAAGTTTAGCCAGTGTGAGACCACCTCTTGAAGATGGTGTCATCATTGAAGAAAATGATGCTTCAAGACTTCGCTCCCCAGTGATACCAGCCTTTGCACTGGTGAAACATGGTTTTCACAAAACTGGACTATAGCGGGACCATTAATTTAAATGCTTCTCAGCAGCTTTACTCCTTTCAGTGTTATTTTTGAACATCAGTGTTTAGAACCAGTGTTTATAACGTGATGAAATTCTACACTATGAATAGATTTTCATGACAATATTTGACATTTTCTATCCAGGGCTATTTGGTGTAGAACGTGCAAATATAAAAACTGTACAGTATAATGTGCAATGGTGACATCCAACTTCACACCTGCATTTCAAACTTCACAGCATAACGGTGCATAATACAGAATATAAAAATAGGTCCATATTACAAACTGGAAAATACATAAAGGGACAAAATATTATACTTTCCAACTGAGACCATTTCATATTTCAGATCAAATTATGCTGTGGCGCATGTAGAGATATAGAACCCAAATTGAATCCCCTTTGAAAACTACAGTGATAAAACAATTTCTTTTTCTCCCCTTCCTGTTCTCCAGAGAGCATTCTAATTAAGCCAAAGTACACTTCCATCAGCACCAGGAGCCCTCCAGTTCCTCATCTAAGGCATCATTCTTCATGTTTAGAGCCTATTTTCTGATCCACGTTATTCCATTTAAAATAAATGGGTTAACACATTGGAAAATCTCGGCTTGCATATCAGCATGCTATTCAATAGTGGAGGCATCACAGCCCAGCTTAGTGCTGTTCTCACCTGGATTAGCACCCGACGGAACTGAAAGTTCAGAGAGATGTGTAAGGGGTGGCTGATTCGATATCGCCCATTTTACACTATCACCCAAAGTCAAAACTAGCCCCTTGATGTGGACACATTCACTTTCTGGGAAAGCCATTGATATAAAGATAGGAAAGAAAAAAAAGAAAATCAACCAGCATTTTACTCCTGATCATAAACTAGTGATGCTGAGGCTAGTGGCCTCTCATTACCCTGGCTGAGATTGGCTAACTTGACACAAACAAGGGATTAGATAATGCTTTGTTGGTCTGAGGTCACACTCCATGGTATAATTTCTTCACTGAAGTCAAATGACTTACCTTGTGGGCATTATTTTACACTGTACATTATTTTAGACTGTACATACATACATCACAGCATAGTTAGAACTGCATCTGTTTCATTTGTTGGTATGTTGCTTATGGGCATCAAATGTTATGTCTTCCTTAATTTAAATTCAAAATGAATCAGAACACTGGCCCATCAAAAATATATATTTGCATTTTTAAAATGTTAAATACTCACTGAATTTTAGAAATATGCCATAGCTCTGTGCTTTTCTCTAATTCTACTTTAGCAATCATTGCTGGAGGTTCACACAGGATCATTTTGGCGGATATTAGAAAGAAAATGGCTGCATATTTTGAAAGCTGAAAAAAAAATCTTCCAGTGCTTAAAGGATCAAATAATATCACACCTCATTACAGACTCTGAGCACTAAGCCTAAATGTCACATAAACTATTTGTTTTATTGGACTGAAAATGCTGCAACTCACATGGCGTTTTTACTGAGTTTGATAATTCAAAATTAATTTTTGATTCAGCTTTCATTCTGTTTACCAGCTCAGGCAATCTACAGCAACTTCAATTATTTTCTTCAAGGGAGGTTACTCTCCGACGATCGCTCTCTTTTTTGTGAAAAGCAGCTCAATTCTATCCTTGCCCTGTTGTCTAAGAAGTAGGCACAGATGATCACATGAAATGACTTTTCCATCATTAGCAATTTTCACACTATACTGCCTATGATATTGAGTCACTTTCATCGTCAGAAAGGTCTGTTCTTTTATTTCTTATCAAATTCAGCGACGTTGGTCATGTAGCTGCGGGAAATTAAATGTTCAAGCAGCACTTCATCTGTTACCTTTGTAAGTACAACAAACTTCTACAAGGCTTTCATATCTGCTCCAACAAAGTCATGGCCCATGTTATGCCATTCACCATTTTTCTAAGGAAAGCTTATGGCCCGGATTTTGTGCTGAGCAGCGAATGAGATTTGAACTTGCCCACAAACTATCCACGGGCTTTTGGGCACCAACTTGCTGTAATGGGGAGCCGAAAAGAAGTGCAGCGTCCTCTCCTGGGCATCTGTGAGCTGTGTGAGCGGGGCAAGGAACTGTGTATCCCCTTAACCGATCAGATTGAAGAATCGTTAATGAGCAGCACACACACAGAACCAGGAAATGTAAGTTAGAATAGTAAATTCAATGTAAAATCAGTTACAGAAAGCAAAATAAAGAGAGGGTAAGAAATATTGAATTAAAAGACAGAGATAAAAGAGACAGAAAGGAAAAGTCACCCCCCGATGGTCGACCGCCCCGACCTCTGAATCTTCATCCAATGTCTGACCACTGACCCAATATCCTCCATGCCCCACGATCTCTCTCTCCCTCCCTCCTCTCCGAGTCCCTGCTCCTTTCCCTCCCAACAGGCAATCAGCCTGTCAATCTGGCTAGCTGTCACGCGGGAAACCCGGAAGCAAAAATAATCACCTTCAATTGAGTTGCGAGCGCAGTTTCCGACGCACTCACTTCACTTCCGGGTTTCCCGCTCGAAAATCTACCCACCCGCTGAGTTCCCGGCTCCAAGTTAAAATTATGCCCCATGAGTCAAGCTTAATGGAGCAGCCAGGAAGTTCAGCAACAACTTCAACATGTTTTTTTACCCCGTGTGGCAAGACTGAAACAGGCAGGAGGATGCTTAAATATGGAAAATGGGGTCCTATGCTGGTTGTCGGACGCCGATTGCAATTTTCAGGTACAAATGGGTGGACAGTGCGCCATGTACACTCCGCCCAGTTGTACCAGCAGTCCAGGAAACAATTTATTTATGGAATGCCCAGGAGGAGCAGGCATGCTTCTCCTGCCCCCCCTCCCTCCCCAAAAAACCTATGGTCCACTGCCACCCCATTCGAGACATAGCTGGAGAGCTAAACCAGATCATAATCTGTTCAAAATAACTCAACATCACACATGGGGGGGCATGAGACCCAAACGAGGTCATATCTGTAAAAAGCAACTATACAATCCACTAAATATGATTGAAAAATTACCTCCATGTCCAACGACAAGATATTCCAGAAACATCAGTTGAGGTAACATTCTCCACACAGGCTGTAATTGATGAGCCAGAAACAACCATCTATTCATGAATGTCTTCTAAAAGATACCAACTGCATTGCACTGCCTATAGGCAAATCATTTGATATTTATTCTTACTGAAGGAGCGCCAAGACTTGACAGTCACCAAAACAGGGTGGTTAGGATACTTATTAGTACAGGAAAGTGGTGGACAGAACAAGAGAATTCAGTTGCTCCCAATAGCTTAGCTGGTTAAGGCAGTGAGAAGCTAATGCATATGAATGGGGAGCATCCTATGTTCAATCGCCGGTCTTTGCCGAGTTAGCTGATCTCACCTCTGGAAATGGTAAAGAGTGCTACAATAAAGTTCTGCACTCCCAACATTAGGGACGGAGAAAATCGGCTGGAGTTCCTGATCTTGTACAGGAAGCGTACATGTTGAAAGAAGCAAAGATAGGAATCAGCTAGGCCATAATGTCTTCTGCAATCAGCAAAAAAAGTTAGCCAGCACTCATGTTCTAGACTCGTGTGTTAAAAAACAGATCGGTGAGGTAATGGAGGATAGAATGCATATGTAACCATATTCCTTCAAGGAGTTGAGAGAACTGGCTTAAACATGAGCAAGATAAAAGAATTCAGCAACTGCAAAGCAAGCAATTGACCATCAAGCCCACATGCCAGGTTATGCTAGCATACGTCAGAATATACCCTTGAGGTATGTGTTACGCTTTTGAGTTTTTAATGTAGATATTTTTCTTGGGTTCTGCATTTCATACCACTCCTGAAAAGGCAGGCAGGGCCTCAATTTAACATCTCATCCAAAAGATGTCACCTCTGACAGTGCAGCCCTCCCTCAGTACTGCACAGACATGTCGTACTCAAGTCTCTGGAGTGGGTGACTCAGAGGTGAGAGTGCTACCAATGAACCAGTCCAACACCTTAAATGACCCAGATTGTGCCTTTATCTTCCTATCTAAGTAATTAGTCACAAACCCAAGGAACGAACAGAAAATCTTGCTGTATTTTTACAATTGCTTACATCACATGGCCTCATTTAATCTTCCTTGACTTTGGAAAGTGGTAAAATAATGACTAGAGTATGGCTTAAGCTATAGACTGCTAAACAGATTTATTAACCAGTAAATGGATAAGTGAACAGAATCAATGACACACTGTAGACTAACAGTATTTACAGGCTTAGCTATCCCTCATCAGGACATGAAAAAATACCGGTTGTATCTGCTGTGCTAAACTGTAAGTAAACTGGACTGAACACAAGATCCCTAAATATTAATCTTTCCTTGGCAGTATGTTGATGGCTATCCCATGGAACCACGGGCATCATTAGAATAAATCAGACAAGCCGTGGGCACTAGTGAGGCACCCAATACAGCTCGCCAGTTGAGGCCTTACGAATTTCGGCCCGTGCCGAGGCAATCGGAACGGGGACAAGACAGGCCGGTAGCTGCCCGCAGTTGTTTTGTGGACCCAGGAGAAGCATTCCTGCTCCTTCCACCTGCACAAAATACTAAAAGTTTTCTAGCCTTTTCTGAGCCGTCTTCAGCGATCCCTTTCAGGACCGTTGGTTAGGCTGCTCAAGACGTGGAAATGCCAGTCAAAGCTTGCGTATCGCAAGCTCTGATTAGGCACCAGGATTCAGGAGCGCAGGAGCTTCGTTTTAATATTGAAATCAGGCCTGCGCTTATGGCAGCCTAAAAAAAGCTTTGACCGATTTAGTAGTGGGCTAAACTCCTGTGCAGATCAGGCGCGGGCCTCTGCACTGCTAAAGTGATTATCGTTGGACCCATTTTAGGCCCATAAAACGGGTGCAACAATGTTAAATTTAGGCCCCCATTGAGTACAATGTTATCATATTCAAACATTACTCTGATCATTAGGACCCAAGCCTGCCATTGGCCTGGTTTGAGATCTTCACCACTTGCCTGAGGCAGTTGCTCTCCTCCATTCAGTCATGCTCCTATCTTCTTCTGATGTGCTCTTTGAACACAACTTTATTTTGTTGCATAATTTGACATTTTTGTACCCATTCTGTCATTTTCTCTTCCAGCTTAATCTGCGAGTAAAACTTTTTCAAGCCTTTGCCAGAAGATTGACCTTTTCATTTAAAATCACATATATATCCATTTCCAGCTTTCTGTACTAAATTACAATTTACCTTGCAATCCAAATTCTCAGCGGAAGCAGAATGGTGCTTTTGAGGTGTTTTATAGCAGTGACATTAAATGTTTCATTTATGTTTGCAAGATTCACAAAATTTTAGCCTTCTCTAAATCTGTGGCAAGGATCATGGACTCAAGTGTGTTCTTGGTGCAGGCTTGTGTTTTCTAGAGCAATATCCAGTGCATTGTGTTTCAGATTCAGAACCACTTACATTGGGCTCTGCAATCACCATGTTCGCCAAATGCATGAAAAACTAAATTGTATTGCATCTGGATCATTTTCAGTCCTGCTCAATAGCCAAATCATCATACTTTCAGGGCAAAAATATCTTTGTAAAACTTCTTGTTACAGCGCATTGCCTAATTGCTTTTGAATGTAATTCATGCCATTCCATCTTTCAGTTTTCTTCTGCATTTCCTTCTGTATATTTGCAATAGTCTTGGTATCAGGCCCATTAATAAACAGATTAAACCCATAGAACAATCTGACTGGCAAGGAGACCAGGCTTTTAGAAATGATAAAAACTTAATTCCTGAAACAAAATGAAATGATCTACTAATGGTTACGATGAACACTCAGTGCAGCAGCATATTCGATGCTAGAATACAAAGCTTCCAACCTCATATTTTGATAAGCTCTCACTCCCTTATCCCAGCATAAAACACACATGGAGTATGTGTTGTATTACCATGGATTGTACTGAGAAAAGATCATTGTAAATGGATTTTTGTTCACAGAAATTGCAGCTGCATCCAGGACTGGGCTTGTTTGTGTCATGCCACTTCTTTCAGCATTTGGCCTTTTTTCCCTTAAGAGCAGAATCACATTTCCATCCAATAATTTTACCAGTTCGGTCACTACATCATCACTTCAACTGCAAATTGAGTCATACTGTGCGACTGAACTGGGAAGGAATCTTCGCTCTTTTATTATTCTTGGGTTCGACTTCAGAACCCATATTAAAAAACCTGAGATAGTTGCAAAGTTTAAGGTTTAATCCCAATCCTGCCGAGATACATCATTTCCAAAGGCACCAGGGAACATGTATACATCCCACAATCCCCCAGTACACCGCTAGGAAAAAAAACTGATACATATACCTATCTATACCACCAGACAGCTGAACCAAACCAAACAGTATCGAAGAAAATGTGCAACTAATAAACCACCAGGCAGAGATATAGGCATACACTCCATTTACAAATTCGGCATTAATCTATTTAAATTTTAGGGACATTTCTCCCCCTCCTACCCATACACACCATTACAACCACCATGGATTAGAAAGTTTCTTTTAGGAATCAGCTTCTCCCATGCCCCATTCCTCACCAGAGAAATGCACAAGCTTTCTAACGCACTCCCATCGGGGGTCAGGTGCTTCTGTATCGACTAGTAGCCGACAGGAATTAACACAATGCAGTCAGAATGTATCCATACGTTAATTACTAAAGACAAGACTTGGCCACAGTCTGTCCTTTTTTTCTTACAAATTCTCCAAAGGAAATCTAGGACGTACTATTTATCAGTCTTCATTCAGTATCAAATAGTTGAATGGGCTGGGATCTGGTTTGAATGGCTCAATACTGCTAGGTCACGCAGATTGACTAATTTACACTAGCCGATATCTGTCCTGCATGCATAATGCTTTTGGTTACCTGTTTTTGGGATTCCTCAGACTCTCGGATGGATGGTAGCAGATATTTTGCAGAGTCACTCCAGCATTTTACCATGATTCACTGTGATGAGACACAGCTGGGTTCACTTAATTAATCTACAAAAGGGCAGTAAAGGTTTTATCATCTCTTTCAGAGGAATGCCTCAATTGGGACAGATAGAGACACAAGAACATTTTGTTATAACGCAGAAAAAAAACCCAGCATGGGACATACAACGATTGAACAAGAAACAGCAAACTCTTCCATTGCATGCATGTGCTGATATTATCTGAATCTGAATGTTTTGAACTGGGTCTAAATCTGAGCAATGTTCAGTTAGCTGAACTTTAATCCACACAGACTGATTCTGAGAATAGTTCTAATCTGTAGCCTTTTGCTGTAAAAGAAACAACTTAAGAAAGAAGGAACTTGTATTTATAACCTATCTAGTTGTCATTGCTGTCCAGTGGGGAGTTCACTGTACTGAATAGCAGGCAGTAAAATGGTTAATAAGCAAGCTTAAAGAATTATAACCCAAATCATAACTGTTTCTTGCATGACATTAAAATATTTTCCACTGGATGATTGAAGGATTGTACTATATCACTGTAGTACATTTGTTGCTTCTTAACACAATGGGCTCAATTTTAAAATCAAATTGCGGGTGCTTGTGCTGCGAAAATCCCGAGCGGGTTTGGAAGCCAGCTCCAATCTAGAGCCGGCGGGATGATAGTTAAAGAACCAGATGTACCTCATTGAGGTACTTAAGGTACTTTATTTCTGACGTAGCAGATAGTTGAAACGATTTTAAACTTACCTGGGTGGCTTTCCCATGGCTTCCGATTCACGCCTGGTGAAACCAGACGTGAAGGGCCAGATCAGGCAAAAATAAACAAAATAAATTAAATATAAAACCATTGCACACAGTTAAAAAACAAAATAAACCTACCCTTCCACCCTGCTCAGATGTCTCCCTCTACGATGTCCCTCTCCGATCTCCCCCTCTCCCCCCCCCGATGTCCCTCTCCAATCTCCCCCTCTTTCCCCCCCACTGATGTCCCTCTCCGATCTCCCCCGCCCCCGATGTCCCTCTCCAATCTCCCCGTCTCCCCCCTCGATGTCCCTCTCCGAACTCCCCCTCTTCCCCCCCACCGATGTCCTTCTCCGATCTCCCCCTCTTCCCCCCACTGATGTCCCTCTCCGATCTCCCCCTCTTCCCCCCCGATGTCCCTCTCCGATCTCCCCCTCTTCCCCCCCGATGTCCCTCTCCGATCTCCCCCTCTTCCCCCCCCTCAATGTCTCTCTCCGATCTCCCCGTGCCCCCCCCGATGTCCCTCTCCGATCTCTCTGTCCCCCCCCGATGTCCCTCTTCGATCTCCCCCCCCACCGATGTCCCTCTCCGATCTCCCCGTCCCCCCCCCCCCCCGATGTCCCTCTTCGATCTCCCCCCCCAATGTCCCTCTCCGATCTCCCCATCCCCCCCCGATGTCCCTCTCCGATCTCCCCGTCACCCCCGATGTCCCTCTCCGATCTCCCCGTCCCCCCCCCCGATGTCCCTCTCCGATCTCCCCCCCCCACCGATGTCCCTCTCCGATCCCCCCCCCTGATGTCCCTCTCCGATATCCCCCCCCGATGTCCCCCTCCGATATCCCCCCCGATGTCCCCCTCCGATCTCTCCCCCCGCCAATGTCTCCCTCCGATCTCCCCCCCACCCCCGATCACCCCCCTCCGATCATCCCTCTCCAATCTCCCCCCTCCGATCTTCCCCCTCCCTCTCTGATCTCTCCCCTGATCTCCAATCTTCCCCTCTTCCCCCCCCCCCCCTCTTCCCCCCCCACTCCCCGATCTTCAGCGTTCTCCACTCTCTGTTCCAGCAGGAATCAGGCTGGCTGCTGGCTGCGAAACACGGAAACAACTTTAATCACCATCAATTACATCGCGATCGTATTGGAAAAGGTAAGTCTTTTTTTAAATTCGGGTTTGCCACGCGCACCTTCACCACCCCCCCACCCCCACCCCCACCACCATTTCAAAATTGAGCCCAATCTTTCAGTACTGTTCCCTCATTAGCAGTTTCTGGTGTACTGGCCACTCTAATCATTAAACAAGATCCTGGTATTTCATCACCATTAGTTAATGTGCTAACTCATGCAATGTAAGGTTGATTCCTTGTGACAGGATGGGAGAGCTGCTCAAAGCTCTTCAAGCTTGTTAGTTCTGTCTCGTTATTCTCTCCGCATCTCACATTTTTCCTCTCCCACTTCTTTTCTACGATTTATAGAGGGGTCCTTCATACGGAGCTTCTGCTTGATCCATTCTCTGTTAACTTAAAGGTCTCCCTGAAAAAAGTGTTTGATAAACCTTTTATTATTAACAGAGGAAGAACAAACAGAAGAGCTTTGTATAATTTCTGTCAAGACCATACCATGCATGAGTAATGCAATGATTCAATTGATGTGATGGCAATTATAGACAATGCACCATTGATTAACAATCTTTGTGGTAACTTGTGTAATAAGTCACACAAGAAAGAAAGAAATTAAATTTATATAGCACCATTCGCATCCTCAGGATGTCCCAAAGTGCTTCACAGCCAATCAAGTACTTTTTGAGGTGTAATCACTGTTGTTACATAGGGAAACGCAGCAGCCAACTTCTGACAGCGGAAACTGCTTATGTGTGATATTTCCTTTTGGTTAGTTGCCCTCAATAAGTAGTGAAACCTTATGATGGGTGCTGTTCTTGCTGCACTGCACTGGGTGCAGGAGGAGGAGGAAGAGGAGGAGCATCAGCAACAACAGCAGCAGCAGAGCCCTCGACATGTAGGAGGAGCTCCAGCTGCACCCCAGAAAACAGCAGTTGAAGGGGTCTGCACACAGAAGGCTTTAACCACCCAACAGGGTCTATAGTCCAAGGGTGACTTTTCCAGAAATGTCTAGGAGCAGTGCCTGAGGAGGTTGCGCTTCTCGAGTCAGGTTTTCTCTGACCTTTGCCACCTTCTGCATAAAAGCTTGCTGCGCCAGGGGGCCATGCCATGTCAGTACCGCCCTGAACTTTTTTGCCTCATGATCATTCCAGAGTGCTATTGGAGACATCTCACGCATCTCACAGTTGGTGGTCCATAAGTGGATGAAGGAGATGGCCAATGCACTATTTGCCAGGGAGAACCAATACATTTCATTTCTCATTGATGACAACAGTCAAAATGAGAAAGCCATGGGGTTCCAAGCAATGGCTGGGCTTCCCCCGAGTGCAGGGTGCTATTGAATGCACTCATGTTGCCATCAGAGCACCTTAGGAGCAGCCAGCTAACTTCATCAACTTCAACAGGGTCTTACTGTATCAATGAGCAGCTTGCATGTAATCACAACAAACGGATCATTCTTTCCATCAAATCTGTGCCCATTTCCCAGGTAGCTTCCATGATGCTTTCATCTCGTGACAGTCAAATATCCCCGCCAGTTTTCCAACCTGACAGAAATTTTTGAGGATGGCTGCTTTGGGACAAGGTCTACCCTCTTCGACCATGGCTCATGATACCCTGTCGCAACCCCATCACACCTGAGCAGATCAGTTGTAACAATAGGAAGCACAAGGAGGATCATCAAGCTCACAACTGAGCTTCTAAAGCAACAATTTAGGTGCCTTGATAGGTCTGGGTGCTCCCTGCAATATGCTCCAGAGACAGTCTTCTGCATAATAGTGGCATGTTGCGTCCTGCACAATATCAAAGTCCAGAGTGAATTGTAGCTGAAGGTGGCAGATGGGCAGGAAGGGTCTCATCTGATGAGGAGCAAGTGGCCGAAGGCGAGGGAGTAGCAGAGCTACCAAAATGCCTTGTGACTAGAGGCACAAGGGATACACTAATTGTTCAGTGGTTCATGTGAACACTGTTGTCCCCCATGAAAACGGAAATCAATCTCCTTTGCAGTCATAGCCCTGGCAACCTCAGTCACCACTCCACTAATCCTGCATTGTGTAACACTGAAAACATTCTGCCAACTTTTACATCTCCTCTTGGGCCCGGTCAAGGTGGCCATCTATAGATTCAGAATGGATGCAGCCCAATATTGGTGGGAGGTGGGGGTTGCTCTGACTGCCTGCCTCTCTTCTGCGGTCTTGTCTGCACTCGGGTGGCCTTGGAGACAGAGCATGCAGAGTCCGCCGGTATGCTTGAGGCCTGCCACGACCAGTGGGCATCGCAAAGACTCGAGTGTTTTGTGGACACCAGGAATGATATTATAATTAATTTTATAAGTTTCCCTTTGTTTTGTTCAAAGTTATTAAAGAAAAAGAAAATTGTTTTCTGACAAGGTAGACTCACAAGCTGCTCTACAAACCCTCTCCACACCAATGTGATGAACGTTTTAATGTGCATCCAAACACAATCATTTGCATCAAATCATGAACTATCCAAGTGTCAACCCATAGTGCTTTTAATAAAAGAAGGTTCACTCACTCTGCTACTTCCACGAGGTGCTCCCCCAGTAACTTCAGCAGAGCTGATGGTAGACTGCTGTGGATCACATTGGGACCCTTGAGATGCACACAGCCAGTGACCTCTGGGAGCTCGAACCCTCGGCTGCTGTCGGGGTTGTCTGGCTCAACAGCTTTCAGGCAGCAATGCAGGTATTGATTGAGGGGTTGGCGAGGGACAGACACGCTGCCATCCTGAAAGAGGGCAACACTTGTCTGTCCCTTAGAGCCACAGTTACTCCCATGGGGCAGCGGCTTATCACTCCTACTGGTCTTAGGAACAGCAGACTGCAGAAGATGAGTGGCACTTCGAAAGCCCCTGCCCATGTGGTCCATCACAAGGCGGAGCACATTGGAGCCCAGAGACTGGATGGCAGCCATCTGAGCTTCCATCAAAGCTGCAAAGGTTGTTGACACAGACTCTTCCTCTGAAGGCCCGGCTGCTGTGTCGCTGGAGGTGGCCACATGCTCCAGGGTAGATTGCAAAGTGGAAATGTCATGCGACAGAACTCCACACATGTTGGAAATGGACTCATTCATACTTCCTACATTATGCTCAAAGTCTTTGGCAAGCCATCCAATACATCATATAATTGCTGATAAGCCTCAACCTTTTTTTTTCATAGCCAGACCCTGGAGATCCACAAATCTGTCCCACTCATCAGAGCTAGGAGAGGACATTACCCTCCGGCCAGTTGTCTCCTGGGCTGTCCCTGCCACCACTACCTGCTCCTGCTCACTTCTGCTGGGTTTCACCAGGTGCAGGCCACTCTAACTCACTATCTATCCAACACAGCGTGGGAATCTCTGTGCTGGGAGGGAAAAGAAGTAAGATGCTAGGAGAATGGGGATGTCTTGATTGGGAAGTAAGTGGCTGAGTGTGAATGGAGGAAAGAGCTATGAGAGGAGATGCAGTTTCAGCAATTGACAGCAGATGAGAAGAACACACTGTGAATGGAAGCAGCGAAAGCAGCAAGTGGGGAAGTGAATGTATGTTAGGAGTGAGCATGGGAGGTGGTACAGTGTGGTGAGGGATGTGATGCAGGGGACTAATAAGTCTGAATGCTAAAAGATGGAGAAGAGGGACTAAGACCAGTTGCAATGCAAGAGATGGTGAAAGGAGGAGCTGTACTCATCTTTGCTGATCTAGTAAGGTCATTGAACCTCTTCCCACACTGGATTCAGACAGCCTGGGGGCAACCCTTCCCCTCCTTTCGGCCACATTCACCATCCAGCACAAGAAAGGGAACAATAAAGAGTGATGAACTTCAGTGAATGCAACCTCCCTCTAAGAGGTGCATTCACCCTCTAAATATCCCAACTCGTGAGTGCCTTCGGATATCAAAGGGAAAATGTGAGCAGGCGGCCTGCTGCCGGTGCGATCGGCTGGCCGACCCACCAAACAGGTTATAATGAGGCCCGGCCATTAAAATCTCGGCCCTCTCTCTACGCGCCCATCCCGCTTTGGGTTAAAATCACCCCCCAAGTTTTTATTATCAGCCTCAACATTTCCAAACCAGCAATGGGACCCTTTTGCCACTGAAGTCATCCAGCATAAAAGCTGCAGCTACAAATTTTACACATGGTGCAACTTTTATACCATTTAAAAAAAATAGCAGTCACTTGGATGAATGAATTATGTTCAAATTTATGCAGTTCAAAATTTCCAGAGTTCCTTTATTTTCTTGCATATCTTTTCACACTAATCCTGTTTTGCTGTTGTTCCCCTCCTACTATTTTTATTGCTTTTTTTGTTGCAAAATTCTAAACTCAGCTGCCTTTGTTTGCTGTCTGCTTTCCCATTACACTCCAAAATCCAGAAGTAGATAGCTTAGAATACTGCTGGCTTTGCAGCTTTGCTTTTTAATCCTTTTTTTTGTGATAAACCTGTGCTGCTAAATTGATTGGCCACCCTTGCAGCACCTTATGTCAAACTATTTACTGCATTTTCTGTTCTAGAGAACAATGCACCTTAGTAGTGCTAATGTCAATCGGCTGGAGTTTTTCGGCTCGCAGAATGCTTGCATTTGACTTTTTTTTTTAGATACACATCATTTCAATCTTAGCTTCACTTATTTTCATATCACATTATAAGCAACTTGCCACAAGTTTCAATAGGTCTGACTGAGTGCCTGCAAAAAGTGCAATATCATCTGCAATAAGCTAAATTCAGGCCCTTTTCAATGCCTTCAATTAATTTTCAGAATATAGAACCAGGATAATAAGCATCTTTGCCCATCACCAGATCACGTATACTGCCACTCAGCTGATTATACATCACTGTCACTTATGTTACAGTTAATAATGTGCCTTTGATTCCATACTCCAGTAAGATTTTGAGACAGCAACTTATATCCATTTTCGTTTACACAGAAATTAAAATGATTCAGAATAATCTAACTAGTAAGTGGAAACACTTATACACAACAAAGCTTCTTTGCAGACCAACCCAAACTGGGGTAAGTGTATCAGGCTGAGATCGAAATCCTCACGTATTCAATGAATAAAATTAGAAGATCCATTCAAAACTGATTGATGTCGATCACCTTACATCGTCAACACAAGTCCTTCAACAAAGAAAGCTCAACATTTCCATACAAAAAAAGGGAATTTTAATTCCCGCTTTCAATTCATTAGTAAAATGATCTTTCCTCATCATTAAGTAGCTCTTTTTCTGCATAAAGGACCCTTGGGAAAATATTAACCAAAGGTTGCTGCTTAGGAGGCTAACATGATTATCAGTAAGATAAGGAGAAAAAATGAGTGCTTTCTTCAGCAAAATGGAAATTCTTCTAATCTGTTGCTTATTAAACAGTATCCAATAAAGTTCAGCAGAGTAATGACTATAATATTTAGCCCTGTAGACATGATTTTTTTTTCTTTCTCTGCAAATTAGTTTATAAAGTTTGGCATTTTTGAAATGCCATTTATCGAAAATGATTGTATGCCACTGATTAGACCTATGGTTAGGACTTAAGGAGGAACCTAAATGACAGGCAACCAATGTGAGCTCCCAGATAGATGCATATTTTCACTCAGCCTTTCATTACTGTGTGTCAAAGCTGCTGCTCACTTTTAGGGCATCAGAGACAGCTATTAGAGATTATGGCAAGAGAGAGAAAATGATCCAGAAGTATGCTATGTGTAAATCTAACGGCATCAACGCTTTGGCACAAAAGGTGTGTAGCTTACCTAGGTTTCAGCATGGAGGAGCTGAGTTAACACTCACCCTCATTTTGTGACAAAACAGCTTTTACACATTCTAAAACCTAGAATGCACATTGCTTTGTTCGCCATTATCTGTTTTACAATGATATGTGGAGGCGATAATAAAAGTGAAGGCATCTGTGTGTCAGGACTTTCATTGTCCCAGTAATTACTTGGACATGAGGGTAGTAAGTGCTATAGTGGATGTAGTACAAAGTGATTGGAATAAAATCCCAGATACATACACAGTCAAGATCACAAGAAATGAGAAACATGTTGCTGGAAATCGTAAACAAGAGCAAAACACGCAGGAAATACACAGCAGGTCAGTCAGCATCTGAAGGAGAATAAAGAAAAGTTAACAGTTGGGTGTGACCCTTTGTCACAGAAGCAGAGGAAAATTTCTAGAGACTGGAATATTTTCTGGTTCCTAAGGTTGTTTTGTATTGTAAATCATCTCTAAAATAATTATTTATTTATAACAATCAATCTGCATCATAAGCATTTTTGGTTTTCTATTTCATTATTCTTCTCTCCTGAACTATGCACTAATCCTCACCATAAAGTCATCACCTGTTTTCTGCTCTGTCAAAGCAGGTTTTTGAACTTGCTGCTATGAGTTTGCAGGACTCGCCTAGGGTTTCCTGCACTCTGATTTTCCCTCTTTCCTTGTGGGGAAGTTTTGGTCTCTGCTTAGTGTGTACCATGATTGTGTGGCCAAAAATCAGGAACTCATCGAGTGAGAGTCACAGGCATGAACATTCATTCCAATCACTTCGTAGCACATCGCTGTGGAGCACTGACATACTGGAAGATGTTTCTTATTTATACTGTCCTGTACTTAATAGCTTATGACATACTGATAATATTAAGTGAATTCTTATAAAAAGAAAACCGGTTTCTCCTAAATATAACAATGTTTCTCCTAAACTTCAAGGTATCTTAAACTATAGTGACTGTTACAATCAACACCACAAGGCATGGAGGAAACATACCTGGTATATATTCAAAGAGAAGGGGAGAAATAGTTTTATAATTTAATCCATTGCAACATTGAGATCATTCTCCCTGTACTTATTTTACACAAACATTAAAAACTCAAGGTTGGTACACACCAAGTAGCAAAATTTGAGTAGCCCGAGACAATAAGACAGTATTACAAGGATTCTTCCAAGGATGTGTAAAGTTTGCATCTGGTGTTCAGCCAGTTAGCTTTAACACATTAAATAGGCATGAAAGGCTCTGAAAGAGCAGGAGTTACTGAATTAAAAAGTCTCAAATATTAAAAATAAACAACATCCACAAATTCACATTAACAAATGTGACATTACAGGCTTGAGTTATTTACAGAACACCTACAGTCATTAAGTTGGACAAATAACCGATTTAAAAATAATAGAATTTTATTTTATTTTAGACAGCGTCTGACAAAATACTTTGAACATAAAAGCCTTCATCACCATTTGCAAGAGGCAAATTTTTGATAGGAAATAGCGCATATAAATGATCTTTGTGCTAATTAATTTTCCTGTAGCTTTGAGAAGCTTGAAACACTAAGGGATATCTGTCAAAGCCCAAACTGTACAAAAATGGTCAATACATTTCCCTATGAGTTCCAGCTAATGAGGTAGTCCTTTGTGGCTGCTTGTTTATTTTCAGTCATTTTTCACACATGCCAGCACATAGGGACCTGACAAAAGCAGCCATCTACATCCTTAAATAGACACAGTCTCTTGCTAACATCATTAAAAAAATAAGGAACATGAATTTCAGGTAATTTAATTTTCTAATTTAATATTGTTGTTAACATTACATTTGATACTCTCTGGAAACTAAGTCTCCTCTAGTTTTAATGGGGATCATTTTAACAGACCTCAATTAATCAAGATTGTAGCAGTTCCCCAAGGATTCAGTGAGTTTATTCATTGAGTTGCTAAGCAATACAGACCAGGGATGTCTCGGGTTCAATCCTCAGTCTCTGCTGAATTGACTGATCTCCACTGGGGCAGCATTTGGGGCCTCAGTGTCCTAGGGCCAGAGAGGGTGGAAGCGGACATGGTTCCTGCATCTGATTACTTTTCCACAGTACCTGCTCGAAGTGCACATTGCATAGACATCACGTGAAAACATGTCTGGGCTTGGCTGTGGTGCCTATTACCTTGAAGAGTCTACCAATGCTCACTGTCCAGGCCCACACATAAATAACGGCTATTCGAATAAGCGAAGTGACCCATGGAACCGTACTGCAACAAGGGCTGGGAATTTCCTTGATCTGCCACTGTAACTTCACCAGAAGTGCGGCGGAAACCTGCTTACGTGCGTAAACGTGGGTTTCGGCCCCACTTCCAAAGAAGTTACGGCGACGCAGCGAAAGCAGCCCCGAGAAAATTACCAGCCAAGGAGTCAATGCCTTCAGGAATGGATCTGTGGATGAGGGAGGAGAAAACTGGCAATAAATAAATAATCAACCAATCAAGATCCTGTCCGTCAATGCAAGTACTCAAAAATGCACAATTTCAACCATTTACTTTATCCAAAAATGACCTTTACAGCCATATCCTCCCATAAATGTAATTATTGGTATAGCTAAACCCAGCTTGAAGGGAGCACTGTTTTCAGATAAATGTTTAGAAATCTGTTTTTGTTTGAAAACATCCAGTACCAATGCAGAAATTACGATGATAGTTTACTAAAAATGCTGACTTCCTTGCATTTTCTACTTGCAGTTATTCTTGTGGGAATTCTTTAGCTGTCAGGCTAAACACATGGTCTTCCCTCAACTTTTAGTATGTGTGCATCGAAAAATTATTAGAATTAAGGATAGCAGGCATTGATAAAAAAGTATACCAAATCAAGGTGTTCAGCCAATATCATAAATCATAAGAATGAAGCTCAAGTGGTTTGTGAGTACGATTTGAACCCTGCGATCAGATTGCAGCCTTGAAATCAGTCCTGTCTGTTAATTTTACAGTGGACAATTGGTACGTTTTCACACTTGGTCCCATAACTTAGCAGCTGTGTAAGGCAAGGATGCACCAATGGGTTTCATGTTTGTAATCTGGAAAAGGGGGAAAAGGATGTTCTATAGGTTTAATGAGAATTAATTTACAATTGATTTCAGGGAAGCTGTACATTCAGCATATACTAGAAAAGATTCACTAAGAATTTGTTTGCTGTTTGAAGAGTCAGCATCTTCATGAAATTGCTGTCTTTTTTTCCACAGTGATTAAAATGCTAAGAAAAATATGAGAGATAGCAAAACTGAAGTTATGTGAAAGACTGAAAGCTTTAAACATACTTCAAATGTTCAGCAAGCTATCAAGATTTTTTTCAAAGTTTGCATTAACATGTTTAATTGGGAGCTGGATCTCTGGAATTATAAATACATACTAATGGATCTCCCATTGCATTGGTCTTGGTTAAGTCAGATGAAAGACATTTTATGTAGGCAGGAATGTTATATCATGCAATGCTCAATATATTATTCCACTGCTGACATCCCTTTAAGGTCACAAAGTCTAAGTAAATATAAATTCAAAGGTCAAAGCTTAGTTGCTCTTTGGTCAGGGAACTTTGCAGATTGAAATCTGCTGGGCATTTTCAGACTTGAGGTCAGAAACATCCCATATTAAACGACAATGCCACGCCCACACATATTAGACATGCCATTTTTAATATATTACTAGTAAATCTCCTGTGGTGTTGCTCACGATGAGTCAGAGAATACGCTGAAGCATAATTGGCATAAGTGTGATGGAAGTGTGATGTTTACAGGACTTTTGCCAAATGTAAAACTTTTGATACAGGTTATTATTTCTAAGGAAAGAGTGGAGGAATTGTAATCAATTCTTAGCATCTCAAAATATTTAACATATAAGTCCAAAGAAGTACAATGTTAATGGATATCAATGGAGTCGCTTGAAGGAAATTCTAGATGACTAGATGTCAAAAAAAAAATCTTCCCTGTAGGTCAGTTGGTAAGTGCACTACCCAGTGTAGAACTAAGCTATAAGAACAAAGAACACAAAAATATAGGAAAGTACAAGACTGGGAAAGACTACTGCTGTCCATCTGGTTAGTTCAGTGTGTAGGAAATATTATATCCCATGATACCTCTCAATGACATCCATTTCAGGTTTTTTCCTCCAGGTACTTAACTATCACTCTTGAAATAGCTGACACTAATCAGTTCCCACTGCCTCCTTTGGCAGTCCACTTCTTACATTCACCATCCTCTGTGCAAAGTAGTTAAATCTAAAATATCATTTCACTCTCGCTCTAAGTTTGCAGCTATTACCTTTTGTTATAGATCCTCTGCCTATTTTAAACATATTGATGTTTATTTTGTCTGTGCCCTTTAGGATCTGAAATCCTTCAAGAAAATCACCCTAAACCTTCTCTTCCCCAGAGTAAGTCCCAGCTTCTGCAGCCTTTCCTCATATTTTGGGCATCTAATCCCAGCTATCAATTTAGTTGCCCTTTACTGTACCCTCTTCAATGACTGCATGTCTTTTTTCATAATACAATGACCACAACTATGCACGGTGCTCCAGAAACCAATGCTCTGTGCAAACTCAATCATTTGCTGAGATTTGTGCTCTGTTCCTCTGATGAAATAGCCCAAGATCCTATTTGCAGGAAGGTCCCAAGTTCAATCTCTGGTCTGCAATGAGTTTGCGGACATCACTCAGGGCAGCAGTTAGGGCCAGTTGCTGGTATAGGAAATGATGTGGTGATGGACTGGGGTTGACAATTGTAAACAATTTTACAACACCAAGTTATAGTCCAGCAATTTTATTTTAAATTCACAAGCTTTCGGAGGCTTCCTCCTTCGTCAGGTGAACGATGTGAAAATGTTCACATCGTTCACCTGACGAAGGAGGAAGCCTCCGAAAGCTTGTGAATTTAAAATAAAATTGCTGGACTATAACTTGGTGTTGTAAAATTGTTTACAATGGTATAGGAAAGGGGAGGAAAGAAAAGAGCCAGACTTCTCGCTCCCAATTGTTATCCAATTTATCCCTTTTCATAAGTGCCTGTGTGGGTATCATGTGACAGCACAATCAGGCTCGGCTGCAATAACCCCATCCCTAAAAGAAAAGCCCCCCAATGTCACTGTCTGGGATCAAACATGAAGAAGGGCCATTTGGATGTGGTATCACAGGGTGGCTGGTGCCATGGGACACCAGCATAAGTCAGCATTTTCAAGAAAGGGAGGAAATTAGAGGAAAAACAGAAGCTCTACGGTAATTTATTTGTTTTTGAAAGTACATGAACAGCCACGCACACTTACAGCTGGGATCCTGTAATAACTTCTTTAAGGACAAGAGGCAAGAAGATTTTTTTTTTATTTCAAACATTATTAACCCTTGTAGATAAAACAGGCAGTTGCTAACTGATGGAGAAAATAAACTGGTGATTGAATGTCTATGCAACAGCTGCTAAGGGTGCAATTCTTTGATAACTAGCAGGAGGCACAGCAGCAGTCTGACACATTATCAGTGCAGAGATGGAAGTCACCACATTCCAAATGAGCTGTAAGTGTTCTTGCTCCAAGCTGCCGTATGCCCCTAATACATGCCGCACTTGACTAGACAGCTGTGCGAGCCTTGTTTCTGAGAGTACGATCCATAATAATAAAAAAAAAATTGCAATCATCAAAGATTTTCAAGTTTTAAGTCCCACCTCAGCTATTGTCTCTACACCAATGCGAATTGAAGGTACTTTTAACTAGACTTTTGTTTTTCTGTGCTGCAGTTCAAAAGTGAAGAGTGAAACTAAGTATGGTGGGTTATATAATTTCCTCTATTCCCTTTCCCAACTTCATACTCACACCGACCTTTTCTGTTATCATTAGTGAACAGAGTAAAATCTATGTGGTGTGTGTATCAAGGTGAGGGATGAGGGTGCTGAAGAGTGGAACGCTCACTCTGAGGCACTGATTGTCAGCATTCAGCACTCCATGCTCTGGGTCAGTTATAGCATCAGCCAAAATGAACAGTGAAGCTCAGCTTACTCTGTTCCAAACACACCTTCACCTGAACATTCTGCTGCATCAATTTCATATACCAGCTGTCCTCCTGCCCCTCGGTGTGAGATTCTCCATTTTGTGTCAAGTGAGAGCAGCTTCTATGCTATAGGCCCATAAAAAGAAAGACTTGCATTTATATAGCACCTTTCATGACCTCAGGATGTCCCAAAGTGCTTTACAGCTAATTAAGTACTTTTGAAGTGTAGTCACTGTTGTAATGCAGGAAACGCAGCAGCCAATTTGCGCACAGCATGATCCCACAAACAGCAATGTGATAATGACCTGATAATCTGTTTTAGTGATGTTGGTTGAGGGATAAATATTGGCCACGACACCGGGTAGAACACCCCTGCTCTTCTTCAAATAGTGCCATGAGATCGTTTATGTCCACCTGGGAGGGCAGACGGGGCCTCGGTTCAATGGGGCAGAACTTGATCCCGAAATAACGGAGGAGCTCAACAGTGCTTTCTGTTTTTAACGGTGAATTGAAGGAGCAAGTTCCCGCGGTGCGAAACGTGGAAATCGTGAACTTGCTTCTATTGGTTCGCCGGCGATATGACAGCTTTGAATTAAAGGGCCATCGTATGCTGCAATCATTGAGATCACTGAAAAGTCGCAAATTTGCTCATCCGTCCAGCTGGAAAGTAACTAGTTACGCCACCAAACAGGTATGCTTAAAACCACCAGGTCTAAACTAAGTTTTGAAAGCGCGGTTAGTCTTAATGACTGCCAAACGACTAAAAATTAAATTTAAAAAATGTGGAGTCTCTTATTACTCCTTATTTTAATAGTTTTTGGTCATTAAAACGAACACTTTAAAATTTAAAAAATTAAACTTTTTTAACTTTTCCCTTCTGTCTCTCTAATTTAATTCAATTATTCCTTTGGCTTTATATTAAAAAAAAATCAACATTTTTATTTACAATGACTTCCAGAATACTAACTTTAAATGAATAAAGTCTGCTTGACTGTTTGTAGGCATGGCTTCTCTTCCTGACAGATTTTGTGGGCGTGTCTTCTATTCGTACAGACTGTTCCATGCAGACCAATGTATGCTGCTCAGAGGCTGAGTTGAAAGCGCACAATTTTTTAAAAGTTCAAAATCAAGCAAGTTGACGCCACAAAGCCCGCAGTAAGAATATTCTTAAATTTAATTCGCAGGACCTGTGGTGAGCTTTGCCAAGCCACACTGCGCAAGTTCTGGCCCACTGTCTTATCCAAAAGACGGCACCTCCAACAATGCAGCACTCCCTCAATACTGCACTGAAGTGTCAGCCTAGATTTTGTGCTCAAGTCTCGGGAGTGTGTCTTGAACCCACAGCCTTCTGACTCAGAGATGAGAGCACTACCACAGAACCACAGCTGACATCTAAATGCCTTTTCTAAGCTGGATTGAGCCTGCCCCAAATGAAAGGACATGTGTTGACCCATTACAGTGCTAAGTTTCCCCTTTTTATTTACATTTAAGAAAACATATTTAAGCTCAACTAAAACAGAATAAAACAATCATTCTGCAAGAGATGAGGAATTGTAATAATCAGGCTTTGTTTAAACATCTACACTGTCCTAATATTTGACATCCCTTCAAAAAGGACTGTGTTATTTTTTAATTAGCTGTACTTAAATATGATGTATCCTTTGGATGTACTTTTACTTAGTGAAAATGATGCTTTCATTTAGCGACTATTACATTTCTCTACGTTTTGCATGTCGCGTGATATGAAGTAAGGGGAGGCATTGTTCTGGAGGCTTTGAATGCTGTTTATGACAGTGTCCTGGCCAGCCAATTTTTAAATTGTGTTGGTATGGAGACACAATAAAAATAAAAAAGAAATGGTTAACATTGTTGAATCCTGATAAACATGAAGCTACTTTCCCAAACACATTTTTTGCTTGGATCACGATTTCTGTAAACTGCAGATAAAAATAGCTAATTTGCATGGGATTTGTACCACAACTCATTTAATCATTCACTCAGCAATTCAATCCAAACAAAACAACACAAACCACTTAACAAAAACATATATTTTACACAAGCTGATTAGACTATTAAAATACACTGCTGTCTCCTGTTGACATTTGCCAGTGGATTGGCTATATTTAATGTGCTAAGCATTCATAACTAGATAATAAAGATACAGTTTATTCTTGGATTGGGATTTTGTAGTGACTGCTCTATTCGTGTAAAGATGCTGAAAATGCAATGATAGTTTTAAATATGAGGTATATTTTCTTTTTTTTCCAGACATTTTAACACTGCCACTCAAAATGCCTACTATCGACTGTTTCCTCCCACTGAATTTATAAAACAAAACTTCTGTAGTGGTGACAGGTATCACCACTCACCTGAAATGATTTCATTCTCACAGGACTTAGCACTTATTTTGCTACTTAGTCTGGAAAACTAGTGAAAATGTCTTTATTCCAGCTATGGAGTGAGTTAAACTTAGTGGAAACAGCCCAAGATTTTGCAAACCTTCAGCCCCACCTGATTCCTATGTTAGTGCTCTTCACCTAACCATAATCCCAGTACCACGTAAAACTCAAACAAATGAATTTACAACAGGCAAGTGTGCTGCAGAAGTATCAGCATCAAGCAATCCCAGGTCAGGAGTAGCACAGCCAAGCGCAGAGTAAAGCTCCCTCTAATCTGCCTCAGCCCCAAAGTCCCATTTCCCACACGTGCCATCCTGTGACTTCAATGAGGTTACCAATTAATGCTGAATTAGGGGCAGTTTCGTGCTGAAGGCCCATGCCAACCAAGACTGGATTGAGACTGCCCAAACTCATATCACATGGGAGCCTTACAGTCAGCAAACAGAGGAGACTGTTATCCCCTCAATCTGGGATGGACTTGAACCCAGGTCCAAAGGTAATAGGTCATCATGTGCTACTCTTAATATGGACAGAAGTAAATATGGGTAAATCAAATTATGTGTGTCAGTATTTTGTTAAGGCATGAATGAATTAAATAAAAAAAATAATTATACATAATGGGTGAACTTGTGGTGAAATGGTATTCTGCAAGTTCATTCCTTTGGAGCTTTGGAGAATTTCATTAATCTAAAAAATATTGAAACACATAGGGCTAGAAATATGGCCGCTTGGCACCCGTTGTTTTGGCACTACGCGGCCTCCCGAAGTGCCAAGATGGCATTTTGGCTGCGCACGTATGTTTCCAGCGTGACATGCGCCGGACGCCATCTTGGTATAGGTATTAGCGCATGCGCAAATAACGAACGTCGGCAGCATGTAAAGTAAGGAGAAAATGGATACAATCAGTGTGCAACGCTGATTTAATATGATAAGTTCTAAAATTGTGTCTAACACTCAACTCAATGCACAGTCTTGACCACGACCATCTGAACATGTCTTACGAGTGCCTGGAGGATCCCCCACCAGCGCTATTTAAAGGGACCTTGCAGGATTTACAGGTTAGTTGCTGGATTATTGCTTCTGGCTGCCGATACATTTGTAACTGTTTTTGGAGGTCTCCTATACTTGAATACTAGGATGAGGGACATAACCTAACATTTACAGCCAGGACATGCAGGAGTAAAGTTAGGAAATGCTGTTACACGCAAAGAGTGGGAGAAGTTTGGAACGCTCTTCTGCAAACGGCAGCTGATGATAGCTCAATTGTGAATTTTAAATCTGAGATTGATAGATTTCTGTGAACCAAGAGTATTAAGGGATATGGGGCTACGGCACATATATGGAGTTAGATCACAGGTCCACCATGATCTCACTGAATGGCGGAACAGGCTCGAGGGACTAAATGCCACTGCCATTTGCTGCCTCCTGTTATGCGCCACCTTCTCCTGCAAACAAGTGGAACGTGTGTCTGGGTGATGTGCTTGTTGTGGTTGAATAGCTGCCAGTGCATGTGGCCTGTGAGTTGTGGGTGGGCAGCTTGCAAAAGTGGTAATGTGCAAGGGTGAGAGGAAGCATCTGATCGGAAGAGTTGAGTACTGATGGAAAGAGTTTGTTGGTACGTGGGTGATGGGGGACGTAGTGCGTAGAGCAGTGGATGCGGCTAGTGGTGTAGTTGATAGGAGACGCCACTTGACAGTTGACCTCACTCACCTTGACCACTCATGTCAAAACACTGAACAACTTCCTGCACTGCATCCATGTTCATGGTGCTGTGCGCCTGGGATTGACTTCGTCCCCCGCTGCCTCCCACTGCCTTTTGGGTATATGTCTGGAGGGCCTCTTGCCCCATCGTCCTCCCACCGCGGATATAGGATGTCCCTCCTTCTGTCCACCTCTTGCACCAAGGCCTCTAGTGCATCGGCAGAGAACCTTGGTACACACAGTCTCGCAGGCCCGGTACAAACTCAGTTCGGCAGATTGTTCTGGCATGCAGATTGGAGGATGTCGGGTTTAGTAACGTGCAACCTTTATTCAATGTTTTAACATAACTCATCAGTTTGTAAATGTAGGGACGGGACCTGCATCTGTGTTTTACATGTGCGATGTCTGATCTCCGTTCAGACTCCATGTAGACAGTTATTTTTAGCAATTAACAGGTACCGGCTACCTTTTGAGATTTTAAGAGACAGCTTACCTTAACGAGACTGCGGCTCCCCTGCTGGTGGAAAGTGCAAATTGCATTGAATCCTCGCATCAACGCTGATTTCCAACGCAGCTTGAAGGTAAGTTCAGAGGCCTGACGAAAGTCTCATCCTGCCTGCACAGGAAGCACTGGTTGTGGGATGACAGCAGATCGTGCTACCCGTGCCTGGTTTTTGGGGTTATCCAATTTAAACCCCTCAACATTCATTCTCTATATACGCCAAGTCTTTCCATATTAAGAAGGGGCAGCTGTAAGTTCACTCATTTGACAGTATGAGCCAACAGTGGGAGTAGAGGTGGGTTAGGTGAGGAGGGCTGGCACTAGGGGCTGGATATTCCTTAAGAAGGTCATCTATTTCCAGACACAGAGGCCCCCCCATCGAAACACGAGGCCTAAAAATGGCCGCTCTGATTTCCTTCCCATAACCCCGCTGTGAGCCTGATTCGCCCACCACACACCCGCCTCACCACTTTTAAATGAAGCGGAGGGTGTGGCTAAGTACCCCCGAGATTTCCCTGCATCGCTGCCCACTTACCATCCCTGAAAATGACCGCCACAGTAAAGGTGGCAGTGCTGAGCATGAATATGGCCGACGGGCTGAAAGAGATCAGGAAGGTGAAAGCTCATACAAGAATGCAATTTGGCAACGCTATTTTGGCTGAGAGTGGTCAATACCACCTTGAAGCTGCAGTTTCTGAGCATTTAAAGGTTCTTTATGAGACTTTCTGAGAATTTGAAGGGAACTCTGCATAGTGAAATAATGGATTTCCCTCTGGGGATTCCATTGTTCCTGTGCTTTAAGGAAGATGATGATGAGGACATGGAGGAGAAAAGGATGGAAGCCAGGAGAGTGCAGAGACACGCACACAGGCAACAACTGACCACAGGTATCTATGCCATAGGATCTACAGACATGGAAGACCTAACTATACTTTTCATGTAGGCAGTTTCTGAAAGAAATGTGTTTTGCCACTGACACTGTCACAGGGATATATCAGCTGTTGGAATCTGACTTGCGTCACTTAACGTTTATGCATCCGGACGCTTCCAGGTGGTCTCTGGTGACATGAATCATATTAGTCGCTTAGCAATTAGACACGTCGCAGATGCCCTGTTCAGACACACCTCTGAGTTTACTCAGGTCCAAACAGACCCAGAAAAGCAGAGAGAGACAGAGAGCGAGCCATCAACTTCTTCGAAGCAGCTGGATTCTCACAAGTGCCTTTGAAAGGCTCTGTCTGAAAGCCCCATCAACCACATTACCAGGAAAGGATTTAATCTCCTGAATGTCCAGATGCTAGTCACCTCAAGCATGCTATCCCGGGAGTAGCCACAATGCGTTTATTCTCAGGCAATCCAGGATACCTGCACTTCTCAGTCACAGTAATGTGACAGGGCGGTTGATAGGAGACCAGGGTACCCGCTTCAGCCTTGACAGATGACAGCTTTTCAAAATCCAGGGACAAAAGGCCAAAAACAGGTTCCATGAAGCCTTGGGCGATAACAGGAACTCTCTGGAACAGATCAGTGAAATTCTCAAGTCCCATTTCTAGTACCCGGACAGGTGCAGGGGAAGCCCAGCAGTATAGTCCAGCAAGGATTTCCAAAATTGTCGAGGATTGTTATATCCTCTATGTATTTTGGTCATTACAAAGGGTTTGGATCTTCTAAGTCAAGAAGGTGTACAGGAAAAAACTGCTGGAGACCAATATCCTGCCCATGACAAAGAAAGCCAAGAGAGAGAGAAGGTAGGCCCACACCATGCAGCTGGCAGCACGTGCCATCAGGCAGGTGATCATCACCAAACTCTTCCACTAAGGAAGGTGCCTTTCATTAACATGACACAACAAAGCCTTTCATGATCCCTTACCATTCATCTAATTTATAATACCTCTTATATCCTGCCTGGGAGAGGACAGTTACAAACATTAATCACCACATAAGGAGGATGCCAAGAGGCATCCCTGGAAAAAAATATACAAACACACCAAATTGCCAGAAATGTACATGTTTACTGACATCTTGTCCTTTCATTGTACCTACTAATGCCACTACCTCTTGTCACCATAATTACCCCTTGTGCCTAAAATTCTTTTCAAGCGTGATCCTAACTTCTTGCTCCGACATGCTGCTACCTCAGTGAAAGAGGTTGTGAGGCTTGAGACAGGGACTGTACCAATGGAGCCCTTGAGGACCGAGGTAGCACTCTTCCCAGTAAAGCCAAAGTCCTTGAAGAGCCTACAGCAGTGGAGGTATCCTGAATTGCCTGAGAAGAGGTGAGCAATCTGCTCCAATAGATCACCGCCCATGTGGGAAAGATGAAAATTTACCCCAATGTTCCCACCAAAAAACTCCAGCCCGCAGCTGGTGTGTTCAAGCCCCCCCAACCCCCAACCCCCGCATCGCCTTCCCCCATTGCTCTGTGGGCGCAGATCAAATTTATCAGCCGTGATCTCTATATTGGTTTAAAATTACATTGCTAGAATAAGCTCATGTAGCAAGAGACTGCCGCAACCACAGAGGTGCAAATGCGGTAATCAATTAATTAGTTAAGCACAAAGCAATTATGTTGTACCTTGCAATACCCAGGGGTGTTGATACGGATCAGAAGTTCTAAATACAAAGTGTAGGATGGAGTTCACTATAAAGAGCACTGATGCATTGCCAGACTGAAAACTGAATGGGAGGATCTGCATGTGTTCACAGAGAAATAGTCAGCAATTAAATGGTAACTTCTGAACTACTTGAATATTTATAAAGCACCTAGACCAGATTAAATCTCAGAAAATTTCAAGAAATGAGGATAGGAGTTCCAGCTGCTTTGATGGAACATTTTAGCTTATTGAACTGGGTGGCTCCAGAAAATAGCTAATGTTATTCCAATCTTTATAAAAGGTCAGAAGCAAGATCCTGGCTTATTAGCTTGGCACATATAGTTGTAAAAAATACTGCAGTTTATTGTGAAGGGCATAATTCAAAGAGTATCTAACAAGAGTATAATCAAACCAGGCCAACATGAGTTTTATGAGAGCAAATCACGCCAAAAAAGATGTAATGTTAATTGAGAAAGATAATGTAGTTGCTTTTATATATCCTGACTTTCTAAAAACCATTTGACAAAGTTACTCACAACAGTTTCTGGCTAAACCAAAAGCTCGTGGTCAAAAATGATGATAAAATTGAATATTAAATTGGTTAGACGATAGAAAAAGGAGTTAGAGCATGTTACAAATACATGATTGTTCAGGAAATCAACAGAAGCAGGTATTGTGCCTGAGGATTTACAAATATCTAACAGAGCACCAATCATTAAAAAAGGACGAACTAGGAAACTACAGGGCAGGAAGCCCAGCAGCTATTGCAAGTATTAGAAGGCACCTGAAAGAGGGGATCATGCTGTGCTGTCATACACACCCTTTCTTTTCTGCTACATCTTACTCTCTACTACTAATAGTGCTGTGAGGGATGGGGGGGGGATGTTAAACTAATTTGGCAGGGGGATGGGCACCAGGATGTAGCATTAGAAAGGAGAAACAAGGTGCACAAAGGATTGGGAGAGACAGATAGCACTAGAGTAAGAAATAGTACAGTATTAGGTGGGATCAGACTAAGAGAGAATATGAAAAGGTCTAAGATAGGTTTAGAGTGCATGTATGTAAACGCAGGAAACGTGATAAACAAAGTTGGTGAGCTGCAGGCACAAAAAGCCACATGGGAATATAGTGGCGATAACGGAGATCTGGTTCAAAAAAGGGCAGAATTGGATACTAAATATTCCTAGATACAAGGGGCACAATTTTAAAATGCCGGCGGGAAGAGTGCGGGGGGGATGATTTGCGGGCGCCAAACCCAGAAGGGAAGTAGGCGGGCTGCGATCGCAACCCTAACGAGGCCAATTAAAGCCTCTTCTGGGTTTGGCGCCCAGGGTTCGTCTAACCAATTTAATATTCAATTTTATCATCATTTTTGACCACGAGCTTTTGGTTTAACCAGAAACTGTTGCAAGTAACTTTGTTAAATGGTTTTTAGAAAGTATCAATGAGGTACATTTACCACTTTAAATATCGTCCCGCTGGCTTTAATTGCCATCAGGACTTCCGGGTGGGAACGGTGCGCGCACCCAGATGTGTCTGGGTCAAATGCAGAAGTCGGCGAATTGGAGCCGGGATTCGTTCCTGCTCCGGATTTCTCCGATTTTCATTGCCGCCCCCAATGCAACCTGACTTGGCTTTTAAAATTGAGCCCTAGGTGTTCAGGAAAGATAGGGAAGGAAAAAAGGAGGGGGTGGCAGTATTGTTTGAGGAGAATATTGCAGTGCTGGAGAGAGAGGATGTCCTTGAGGGGTCAAGGACAGAATCTATTTGGTTAGAGTTAAGAAACAATAGAGGTGCCATTACACTACTGGGTGTATTCTATAGGCCACCAACTAGTGGGAAGGATATAGGGGAGCAAGTTTACAGGGAAATTACAGAGAGGTGTGAGAACTATAGAGTAGTGATCATGGGAGACTTCAACAATCCTAATATAGACTGGGATAGTAACAGTGTAAAGGGCAAAGAGGGGGAGGAATTTTTGAAGTGTGTTCAGGAAAACTTTCTTGTTCAGTATGTTTCCAGCCCAACGAGGAAGGAGGCATTGCTGGATCTGGTTCTGGGGAATGAGGTGGGTCAAGTGGAACAAGTATCAGTGGGGGAACATTTAGGGAACAGTGATCATAGTATCATAAGGTATAGATTAGTTATGGAAAAGGACAAGGAACAATCTAGAGTAAAAATACTTAATTGGAGGAGGGCCAATTTCAGTGGGTTGAGAACGGATCTGGCCCGGGTAAATTGGAATCAAAGACCGGCAGGCAAAACTGTAATCGAACAATGGGTGACCTTTAAAGAGGAGATGGTTCGGGTATAGTTTTGGCACATTCCCACAAGGGGAAAAGGTAGGGCAACTAAAGCCAGAGCTCTCTGGATGACGAAAGAGATAGAGAGTAAGATGAAGCAGAAAAAGGGGGCGTATGACAGATGTCAGGTTGATAATACAAGTGAGAAGCAGGCTGAATATAGAAAGTACAGAGGAAAAGTGAAAAAGGAAAAAAGAGGGGCAAAGAGAAAGTATGAGAATAGACTGTCGACTAACATAAAAGGGAATCCAAAAGTCTCCTATAGGCATATAAATAGTAAATGGGTAGTAAGGGGAGGGGTGGGGCTGATTAGGGTCCGAAAAGGAGCCCCATGCATGGAGGCAGAGGGCATGGCTGAGGTACTAAATGAGTACTTTGCATCTGTCTTTACCAAGAAAGAAGATACTGCCAAAGTCACAGTAAAAGAGGAGGTAGATGAGATACTGGATGGCGTCAAAATTGATAAAGAAGAGGTACTAGAAAGGCTGGCGATGTTTAAAGTAGATAAGTATACTTTAAGTATCCGAAGGAAGTAAGGTTTGAAATTGCGGAGGTACTGGCCATAAACTTCCAATCCTCCTTAGATACGGGGGTGGTGCCGGAGGACTGGAGAACTGGAAGGGTTACACCCTTGTGCAAAAAGGGTGAAAGGATAAACGCAGCAAATACAGGCCAGTCAGTTTAACCTCGGTGGTGGGGAAGCTTTTAGCAATGGTAATCCAGGAGAAAATTAATAGTCATTTGGACCAGTGTGGATTAATAAAAGGAAAGCCAGCATGGATTTGTTGAAGGCAAATTGTGTTTAACTAACTTGTTTGAGTTTTTTGATGAGGTAACAGAGAGGGTTGAACAGGGCAATGTGGTTGATGGTGTGTATATGGACTTTCAAAAAGTGCCACATAATAGGCTTGTCAGCAAAATTGAAGCCCATGGAATAAAAGGCAGCATGGATACAAAATTGGCAAAGTGACAGGAAACAAAGTAGTAGTGAACGGTTCTTTTTCGGACTGGAGGAAGGTATATCATGGTGTTCCCTAGGGGTCGGTACTAGGACCATTGCTTTTTTTGATATATATTCATGACTTGGACTTGGGTGTACAGGGCACAATTTCCAAATTTGCAGGTGACACAAAACTTGGAAGTGTAATAAACAGTGAGGAGGATAGTAAGAGACTTCAAAAAGATGTAGACAGGCTGGTGGAATGGGCGGACGCATGGCAGGTGAAATTTAATGCAGAGAAATGCGAAGTGATACATTTTGGCAGGAAGAAGAAGGAGGGGCAATATAAACTGAAGAGTACAATTCTAATGGGGATGCAGGAACAGAGAGACCTGGGGGGAGAATGTGCACAAATCTTTGAAGGTGGCAAGACAGGTTGGGAAAGCGGTTTTAAAAAAGCATAAGGGATCCTGGGCTTTATAAATAAAGGCACAGAGTACAAAAGCAGGGAAGTTATGTTGAACCTTTATAAAACACTGGTTTAGCCACAACTGGAGTATTGTGTCCAATTCTGGGCACCGCACTTTAGGAAGGATGTTAAGGCCTTAGAGAAGGTGCAGAAAAGATTTACTAGAATGGTTCCAAGGATGAGGGACTTCAGTTATGTGGATAGACTGGAGAAACTGGGGTTGTTCTCCTTAGAGCAGAGAAGGTTGAGAGGAGGTTTGACAGAAGTGTTCAAAATCATGACGGGTTTAGATAAAGTAAATAAAGAGAAACTGTTCCCATTGGGCGGAAGGGTCGAGAATCAAAGGGCACAGATTTAAGGTGAATTGCGAAAGAACCAAAGGCGACGTGAGGAAGAACTTTTTTACGCAGCGAGTAGTTATGATCTGGAATGTGCTGCCTGAAAGGGTGGTGGATGCAGATTCAATCATGGCTTTCAAAAAGGAATTGGATAAATATTTGAAGAGAAAAAATTTGCAAGGCTATGGGGAAAGAGCGGGGGAATGGGACTAACTGGATTGCTCTACAAAGAGCTGGCACAGGCTCGGTGGGCCGAATGGCCTCCTTCTGTGCTGTAACGATTCTATAATGGAACACCTAGAGATATTTGGTAAGTGGAGTTGGCATGGATTTTATGGGAGAGGCATCTTGCCTAACAAATTTACTAAAGTTATTGGAGGAAATGATGGACCTGGGGATAATGTTGGATAGCTCACTGAAACCAATAGTGCACCAATAAGCCAACTAGATCTTGGGATGTATAACCAGAGGGATACAGCACAAATTTCAGAAGGGGATAAGGCAATGGTACAACCACAGCTGGAATTTGTGTACAGTTCTGTCACTGTGTTCCAGCAAGGATATCCAAACATTGAAAGCAGTGCAGAAAATGGCAACCAAACTAATACTGATGGTAGCTGCACATTGAGTGGAATTGGCAGATGGGGAGAATCTGGCTGAAAGCAGCAGCACATCAGGAGAGAGACACTTCACCATACCCCATCTGGACAGGTTGTGAGCCTCACAGCGAGAACTACTCTTCTATGCTAATCAGATAGCGTGAAACACTTGAAGCACTGACACTGAAAGAAAAAACTGATTAAAAATGAGAGTTATTCCACTTCAGCAGTTCATTCTGAGATCTGGTCAGATGGAGGATTCTGAAACACAAGGCTTATATTATGTACATGGACGTGGAAATTGGATCACGCCCGAAAATGGGCCCAAGGGGGATGGGGCGCGGACTACCCACGCCGGTTGGTACCAATGCAGGCATGACACAAAATCCGTGCTGCCTGCTGATTATAATGATTCATACGTGCATCTAGTGCTACCCGCGCTATTCATTGGCTACATGCCTATCAGGGGGGCCAAGATGCTTCTTAAAGGCAGCCAGCACTTCTTAAAGGGGAGGTGCATTCTGGCTGCAAAACCTGTACTGCAAGTTCTGGAGGAAATGGCTGAAGGAAGGAATGAGCAGATACAAAGTTCTCTGATGCTGCACTGGAGGTCCTGGTGCAGGAAGTGGAGAGGAGGAGGGACATCTTTTTTCCACAGGGGGCAGGGAGCCCTCCAGACATCTACTCAGGGGGCAGTGGGAGGAGATTGCTGAGGACATCAATGCTAGGAGCATCACCCCAAGAACACAGCGCCAGTGCTGGAAAAAATTCAATGATCTAACTAGAGTTCTCAAAGTAAGAAGACTGCTAAAATACTTTCTCATCGCAGCTACACCACTCACAGCCTCATAAACTACAACACTCACAGTACTCTCAACACTGCCCTTCCCTACTACCCTGCACTGTCCTTCAATCACTATACCACACTTCATTAAACATTCTTCTTCTCATGCTCACATACTCATCACTATTACAACCCTCACTTACCCACAACTCACATCTCACACACACACTGTCAGTTATACTCTACCATGACAGCCACATTCCCCAAACATCTCAAGATTCTCACTAACACACTTCACTCTTTCTTGCAGAAGAAAATGGCACACAACACCAGGCAACAGACTTGCACCGCAGGAGGAAGAGCCCGTCTGCATTCCTTCTCCCCCCTTGAAAAGAGCATCATGGTCATCATGGAAAGGGGCAGAACGGACGCCATGGCCATCAGCAATGCTGGAGGAGATGCTGCCCAGGGTTTCTTCATACCTAATCCTCTTTGTCTCTTCTGACTTCTCCCTCATCCCACACACTCTGCAGGACAAGCTAAAGATGCTTTCAACACGCACCTCTCTCTCTCTGCTCTCCCACAGACCACAAGCTAACCCTTGGCCCTTTCTTTCATTTCAGCTGCTGAGAATGTCAATGGCCCTCAGCCAGTGAAGGAAGAGGGGCGCACTGTTCCTGAAGATGCACCATCACTTGATCTGACTCTCATAAGCACCAGTTCAGATACTGACACCACGTGGACTTTAGAGGCTTGGTTAGAGGAAAGATCTGCATGTGGTGACTCACCAGGCAGAAGTGCACAGGAGCTAAGGCAGGTGGATAGGAGGGCATAGGTGATAGCTCGCCGGAGGATGAGATCGCATACCAGTTCCACTACAGAGGACTCAGATGCTGACTTCGAGGGCAAGGCTGCCGAAGAAGGCTCATGGACATACACCGGGAAATGTTTGGTGCACTGGGCAGCCTGCCAGAGAGCTTGCGGACAATGTCACGGAGCATGGAGGAGTCCTGCTTCAATTTGTCTCAAGGCTTCACACAGAGCATGGAGACCATTCTGTGGTCAGCTCTATCAGCACTGCAATGGAGCATCTTAGGACAACTCTGACAGCTTCCATCGCAGCTAACACTGCTGCTATGGAAGCTCAGACGGCTGCCACCTTGGCTTTGGGGTCCACTATTGAAAGGGTTCCCAGAGCATCACTTCACTCCATAACTCTGTTCTCCAGCAGAGACTGAGGTGCCACCCCAGGAGAGTGGCCTTGGTTCCATGGGAGAGGCACTTGCTGTCCTCTCTCAGGATGACAGCATGTCTGCATCCCCGACAGCCAGTACCCTTGCTGGTGCCACTCAGCCAGCCAACGCCAAGATACTGCAGTCTGCAGCTGGGCCCTCTAGGCCCAGAGCTGCTCGAGATCATCCTCCAAGGCCATTTGAATTGTCCTCAATGGAAGCTCAGCAGCCTTCCACCTCCCAAGCTATAGCCACTGGGGAAGCACCTCGTAGGAGCACCAGGATAGGAAAACAAGCACACAAGACTGGCACTAAAAGCTAGTACAAGGGTATTTAGTCATTTCTTTTGTCAATGCTGACATGATTTCTTTGATAAATTTGTTTTTGGATCTTGATTTGATGTTGGTATTTGCCTTTGTAGTGAAGTGAAGGCAAGACTGGAGTGAAGGAAGGCAATCGGATGGTGGTTATAAGAAGAGAGATAAGGATTGTGGGACTGTTGGTGAATGAAGATTGGGGGGCCTGACTTAGTTGAACTGCTCCTCGATGAGCTTATCTCTGAGAGCTCTGGCAGATGGGGGCTCAGGTGATCGCTACCTTTTCTCTTCCTCTTCCCACTCCTCCTCCTGTACTTGTTGGTTCCCAGGTGGTAGTAAGGGCTGGTCCCTCATAATGGCAAAGTGTGGAGCGTGCAGCAGATGACGACAAATCTTGTCACCCACTCAGGAGTGTACTGCAAAGTTCCTCTGGAATGTTCCAGGCAACTAAAGTGTTGTTTGAGCACACTGTTTGTTTGCTCAGTGATGTTCCTTGTGGCAGCATGGCTATCATTGTAGGCGTGCTCTGCAGCTATGCATGGGTTCCTGACTGATGTCATAAGCCATGTCTGGAGGGGATATCCCTTGTCGTCCAATAGCCAGCCTGTAACTTGGTTCCTGGTTGGAATAAAGGCAGCACAGAGGACTGGCCATGATGAAAGAGTCATGACTGCTGCTCGGATAATGGGCACAGACCTGCATGATGCGCTGCCTGTGGTCGCAAACCAGTTGTACATTGAGGGAGTGCAATCCCTCTCGATTGATAAAGATGCCAGGCTGGTAATAGGGAGCATGCAAGCCAACGTGTGCGCAATCCAAAGCACTTTGCACCCTGGGGAAGTCTGCCATGCATGCGAACCCTAGTGCTCTCTGGTCCTGCTTCGCTCTGTCGATAGGGTAGGAGATATAAGTGTTTCTCCTGGTGTAGAGAGCCTCAATAACCTCCATAATACACCGGTCTATTGCAAACTGTGACATGTTGCTGATGTCACCTGTTGCAGCCTGAAAGGAGCCCGTGACATAAATGTGGAGGGCAACGGTGACCTTGACAAGCACAGGCAGTGTTGTCCATGTCCTGGTTTGAGGCTGGATTTGTGGCTGCAGTAGCTGACATAGCTCAGTGACAGCCTCCTTGGTAAAGCAACGGCGCCTCAAACATTGCTCCTCGGTCAAGTTGCTTTTGCCTCTATGAGATGAGCTTTTACAAAGAATGCATGCAGCATAGCACTAGACCACTTAATCCAGTGAGCAGATTACTGCAACTGGATAATTCTTGATCCTTCAGTCATGGTACAGTGCAATGGAAGATCCTCATATAGGTACAGCTTCCAGACTGTAGGAGACAAGAGGTCTGCTTACAAGAATTGCTCTGAAACTATTGAGAAACAGACACAAAGAGAGACAGGCAGACAGACATATAGAGAGAAATTTTGACAATGGCTTATAGTTCTCAATGTGCACCTATGACCAGCAAAGTCCATTAGAGATCTGTTCTGAACCCCCACTCGTTATTCATAACATTTATTAAAGGCTTCAGAAATAAAACCATCAAATATTCAAATTTCAAATGTCACTAAACTGTGTAGGACAGCCGAAATGTTCTAAAGAAAGGCATATAGTTGATAATAAGTAACATTTAACATTAAAAAATCTAGAGTAGTTCTTTTTTGTGATTTTTCAATGAAGATTGTATTGAAATAAAAGTTTTGGCTGTGACAGTTGGCCAAACTGAAAGTGTTGTCACATTATGTGGCAGTGATTGTCAAGGCAACAGAATATTAGGATGCATAAACATATCCATAGAGTAGAAGTAACAAGATCTAAAATGGAATTCTGAAACATTGGTACCATCATACTTGATGTGATGATTTCTATTTTCCTCACCAAACTTCCAAATAATAAAACATTAGACTAAATTATATATTAATATAAGCTTACTATATAGCTAGTTTTAAAAATTATTTTCAGTGACAGATATTCAGTTTATTCACAAAAAAGAATTTAAAAGTCTACAAATTCTGCTTCAGTGTTCATTCCATTCTTCACTGAAGAGATTGAAGAATCAGGGTTTAAATGGCTATTTTTTGCTAATTTCAAAATGGCTGACAACTACTACTGGTACAAACATGTTATAATTATGGGGGAAAAGTGGCACCCTTCACAATTTACAGGCTGATTCTTCTTCTTAACATTCATTGTTTTCAGTGATTTTAAGTTTTACTAATAAATGCTATGTGATGCAGTAAGGCTATGGGAAGGTCAGCATGACACCCATTTTACACGGCCAGGACCAGCATGTTCAACTTCCGCATAACAAGCACCTTTCAAAGCTCCTTTCCACCACAAAACAAAAAAAAATACATCAGTCAACAGTCAAAAATAAGTTCTTAAGCTTTTGCTGCATTGCTAACAATCCCAATTTGTTATATCAGCTTGCAATGCTCCCTGCAGGGCTGGCTGAAACCCAAGTCAATAACTGTGGATTTCCCCAATGTTTTTGCTACCATTCATTCAAACCATATACTAGACATTGCACCTGGACAGCATGTGCACATCTAATGCAATGGGGAAGGCTTTCATCCTATTAATGTGGAAGTGGTTTATGGCAGCAATACCATATAGATGAGCACAAGTTTCCCTGACAGTAGCAATGACTATTTTTCTTCACAGTTCTGGATGAAGCAAGAAGTCCATGGAACAAGAAGTGAGTGGAGGATGACTGCTAGATAAGACATTATCCTACAAATTGTAGTGTGTGTTATATAGCTGTCCTTTTTAATTAATGTTATTCTCTTTAATGAGGCAGATGCAATGTTCTGAAGCCATAATGATTCCAGTGCCAAATTCCCAAGATCATGCACAAGAAAGGTAAAATCAGTCTCACACTGAAAAATATGTCCGAAAGTACACATTTGACACTTTGAAAATTAGATTTTGATATTTAGATTTTTTTCAGGAGCAGATCACAATAATAGCCTTAGGAAAGTCTGTGAATATTTGGCTTTTTGTTGCATTCTGCACAAAGATTGCAACTTTGTGGTATTACTGCCCGTCTGTCAAAGGCCAACAATGACAGATGGGTGGAGACAATGGATAATCAAGAAGATATGGAGAAAAAGATCATACAGCCACCAGAGATGTGCACAATACCATTAGTGGTAATCACTTTTGATACAGTTCAATCAACAATGCAATGATTTGTGTGTTAAAAGGGCAATACAAAGAGTTCATTGTCTTAAATGACTGAGTTATATGAAAAGAGCTAAGGAAGATCAATCTGCGCTTGCAGAGGAAAAAAAGACAGCTGGGAAGGAAATATCTGATGTTCTTAAAACCATGAATTAAACTGATACAATAGATGTGAAGAAACACATTGCAGAACCAACAAACGGGGGACATGGTTACAACCTATAGAAACCATGGCTAATTAATGGACGGTCAAGTATTACCACTTTTTATAGAAAAAATATACTTACCAGAATTTTTTTTGTAAAATCTCAATGTTATCATTGCCATAGAGACCCACGGGTAGGATGTTCTTCCCAGCTAGCTGCTCCAGTGATATAAATTACAGGGAATCTTACAACACCAGGTTATAGTCCAACATATAAAACTGTTGGACTATAACCTGGTGTTGCAAGATTCCTTACATTTGTCCACCCCAGTCCATCACCGGCATCTCCACATCATAAATTACAGGGAGCATTTGTTTGAAAGTCCTGATGACTTCTTCCCAACTCTTCCAGTCAATCTAAAATGCAATTTGGTCAATTTGTTTCAAAAACGGTGTGGTTCAATTATTACCTATGCATTCGATTCTGTATCTGACCAGGATTCCATTTTCTGAACGCTCATTCGATCATGTAATGCTATCCTTTCTTCCGTGATTACCTTCCAGCATGCCAAACACTCTCAGAATTTAGAACAGAATGCTCACTGTGAGTTATGCAATGTGAGACGACTTTGCTGACATTGCTGGGTGTCTCTTGCTGGACAGCTTCAGTGACATAGGGCCTAATTTTGCCTCCCCCCACCTGGCGGAACTCGGGTGGCAGTTAACTTGAAGGGAACAACTTACCCCCTCCAATCCTGCTGCCTTCCCAACGGGTCCAAACATTAACCTGCTCTTTTGAGCAGACAAGCAGGACACCCATCTCAAGCTGGCGGGGTCTTGTTTAAATATGCCGATCGGGGCCAAATGACATCATCGGGAGCCGATCTGTTATTTTATTTCCAGGGCCTGAACGGGGAGCTGCGGGCTAGAAGAGACCCAGACAGGTAGGTTTTTAATTTTTATTTTACATTTCCTTATGGGCCAGGAGCAGCAGGAGTGCTTCTTCGGGCCCCACAAGGAAGCCTTGGGCCTCCCTTACCCTGAGCTTCATCCCCCCCCTTTACCACTTACTTGAATGAAGACGACCGATCCTGCGAGTCCTCAGCTGCGGCCTCCTGCCTGCGATCTTCCGTTCCCGCCCACTGACCAGGTTGTGCATCTGGCCGGGTCCGGGCAGAACTCCAATGAAAGTTATGGTCATGATCGGCCGGGCCTCCACTTCTATGGACTCCCCAGGTACGGCGTCCACTTCGGGGCACGCATCGTCCCCGCAAACCCCCCCCCCCTTTAAAATCGGGGCCATAATATTCAGAAAAAAGACATGATTGAGTAAATAAGTTAACATGGAAATGGATTTGCAATTCAGGAGTTCAGGAACTCAGCAGCTTTATCTATGTTTGCTCTGGGGTCCTATTAATCTACTGAAGTTCTTGGTTAATTCACTTGGTTAATTCCCTCAATTAAATAACTTTTTGAGAAAGAACGAGATAACAAAATAGAAAGATTATTTTGTTACCCCAGGACTACAGTAATTTAATTTGAGCTGAGAAAGTAACGCCTGCAGTCAAAATAAATGTTTGTCCCTTAGCTCTCTTATCAAAAGTCAAGCTTTCTCAACATTTGGCAATTTGGGCAAATGGAAATTATTGCTATGATACTATGCTTTAGAAATAAAATAGCCTTTTCAAAACTTTGGAGGGATTTAGTAGGTTGGGAAATGCTCATATCACATAGCAATTTTTTTGTGACTTGGAGGTGATGAACAACAGCAATTTCAAATCAGAATAGAATGGGAAAAGGCCATTTGGGCCATCAAGCCTACCTCTTCAAACAAATTATGTACAATATCCAATGTCAGTGATTTTCCCCAACATATTTAATCTGTTGCGAGAAGTGAACAGCTACAAATAAAACTTCCAAGAAGGGAAAATGCTAAAAAAAAATTCCAAATTCTTAAAGATTAAAGAGTGAAATTTCCATGATTTCAATCTAAAACTGCAATATGCATCATCAACCCTAATCTATAAATTCCACAGAAGGCGTTATCAAAGTCCAAGAGGAGCAGATTTATTGGGCTTTAATTTTCTCCTGGCACATAAAGGAGATTATTCTGACTTTGGGCGATAGTGTAAAATGGGCGTTATTGGATCAGCCGCCCGTTATATATGTCTTGTGTATCTGCAATCGGGAGAGATGTATAACGGGGCTGTTGATCCAATATTGTCCATTTTACACTAACGCCTAAAGTCAAAATTACCCCCCCATGAGACTTGATTTTTTTTCCCACCCCTTTTTTAAATAACCTCAGAGGAATGCCTCACTTAGGGGCATGGGGAGGGGTGACTATTGCAGGGATGGTCAACCAGAACCAAGTAGCCAATAGGTTAAGAGCAGCATTAGTGGAGGTCTGGGAGCTGATCACTCTTCCAGTCACTGGAATTTTAGGCCTGGTGGGAAGAAAGATAAATGGAAAAAATATAAAAATTGTTAAAATGATCAGCATAAAAGGGTGTACACTGTTAGGAAACCAAAAGTACTTGCACATACCCTGCCCTGCAGGAAATGGCAGCATATGAGAGACAGCTATGTTGCATATTAGGTTGGCTTAATCCACAAGGAACTGTAACAGAACTGAAAATGCTCAAAACATTATTTCTGATATTGATCGAGGAAGAAAAGGAAAATCTATAAGTTATTGAATCCACTTGATAATATTTTAAATTTCACAAGGTTATTCTATTGCCAATAAAATTGCTGTTAATTAGCTGTGCAAGAACTCCTTCCATTAAAATTCCTATGCATAAGAGTAGCTGTGTAACTGACACAACAGACAGAATAGACCAGAATTCGCAAGGCTCCACTGGCAGCATGGAGCCTTGCTGTGGGCGAGTGCAGGCCCATAATTGTCGGGCTTGATTCTCAGTGTAATACATTTGCAATAAAGAGAAATAGCAGGTAAAGTGAGGCTCTGCAGTTGAAATTATAATGTGACCTTCTGCTGAAATTCACTACTCTTCTAGTTAGTTCCCCTCTCTTATAAAATGGATGCATGATAATTCTGCTGACTTGGCCTGTTGAAATTAGATTCTTAAAGTTATGTTACCATTCCCAAGGTTCAATCAAAACTGGTGATTTTTTTCAAAGAAGCATGAATATTTAGTTGCATTTAGCACCCTACGTTAGTTACTTTTGCTGTTGAGTGTGCCAGTTTTGCAAATTAATGTTTATAACACTTTTGTCTAGTGTTGTTGGTTGCTGCTGCAATTGCGCTTTCAGCAAAATGCTAGGAATGGAAATTCCTTTTGCGATTCCTATTGCACTCCCCAATTTAGACAAGGAAGAGTTCATGAGAGAACAACAAATGCAGGTACAATGACACCTGAAACATTATGCCTGCATACATCAGTATGCCAGAAGCCGTATTTACATGCCACTGCCTTTGTGTCACATATGTATCACTGAGCCATACCATTTGCTCTAGGCTGGCCTGCAGGCAATTTCCAGAGCATGGATGGCTCTTACTTTAGCTGCAAAAGCTACCACAGCCTTAATCTTTTATGTCACTGGATCATTCCAAGCCATCACAGGGGACATCTGCCAGATCAGCCAGTGTGCTGTACATCTATGGTCTACTAGATCACAAGTTGTATCACGCACGTGACAGACACAGTGTTTGCACAGGACTACACCTTTTTCATATTCCATGTGGAAAAAAGACACAAGTCAGACAGGGTGCAGAATTTCTTGAGAGTTCAGGGCATAACAGATGGCGCTTATGTGGGCATCATGGTTTCTCAAATTACTTCTAGGCACTACATGAACTGAAAAGGTTCCCAATCAATTAATGTTTAGGTGACAAACATCATAATATAAGTTAATGCTCATTACTCAGGAAGTAGACATAATACCTTTGTTGTGCAGCAGTCCATTGTGCCTGTATGGTGTGAAGGTTCACAGATTAGAGATAGCAACTAGGAGACCAGGGTTATCCTTTGCAAGTATGGTTAATGACCTCACTAAGAAACCTCTGAACAGCTGTGGATCATAAATATAATGGACATAAGCTTCAACCAAAGTCACTGTAGAGCACCCCATTGGTGTGCTGAAGCTAAGAATACACCGTTGGGATTGCTCTGGGGAATGCTCCTCTACAGCCCAGTAAAGATGTTCAAAATAATTACAGTCTGCCGCAAGTTGCATAACTTCGCAATAGAAAGAGTAAGCATGCAGCAACAACAACAACAACTTGCATTTATATAGCATCTTTAATGTAGCAAAAACGTCCCAAGGCGCTTCACAAGAGTGAAATCAGGCAAAATTTGATGATGAGCCAAATAAAGAGATATTAGGACAGGTGACCAAAAGGTTGGTCAAAGAGGTATGTTTTAAGGAGCAACTTAAAGGAGAGAGAGGTAGAGAGGCGAAGAGGTTTAGGGGGGGAATTCCAGAGCTTTGGGCCTAGGCAGCTGAAGGCACGGCTGCCAATGTTGGAGCAATGAAAATCGGGGATGCGCAAGAGGCCAGATTGGAGCAGGACAAAGAAGAGGTCCACGTTGCAGCAATAGCAAAGGGCAAGGATAAGAAAATGGAAAAGAAAATCAGAAGAAGCAGAATTACAGACAGTAACATTGGTGGAGCTATCACTTTTTAATAACAACTTCCAATAATACCCTAAATCCATCGCCCGCGTGTTGAAGGAAACATCAGTCAACACACCCAGAAACAACGGGGCAGATTTCCCCTCCATGTTTCTTTCAGGTGGCCCCGTGGTGGGAGGCCCGGTCCATTTAGAGGCCCCATTAAGGTAGGGCCAGCAGGCTGCTGGAGGAATACGAATAACCCTGGACAGCACCCCCCGCTCCGGGCCACTACAATATCAAGCGGCCAAGCCAGCCTCCAAACCCAGAAAAAGGTAGGTCCGAGGTGGGGAAGGAGGGTCATTCTCGGGGGGTGGGAGGGGGAAGAGGACCCAGTGTGGCAGCGGCTCTGGTTATTTTTGTGGAGTCCAAAGGAGCACTGTGGTCTTCTTGGCCCCACAAAAATAAAGTACTTACCTTTGGGATCCTTTTTGGCTGTACTGCCAGCTGTGCATGGTGCATGTTCCATCCAGTTGAGTCCTAAAATGGCATTGGGGTTCTCTTGAGCAAACGTTTGATCCTGTCAAATTAAATAGTGACTGATTCCTTTGTCTTGGAGCTGAAGATCTCTATGACTCTGGTTACAGAGAAACTGTGACTGTACTTTGACTCTCTGACCTCACGGACTCCCCTGCATATGCTTATGAAGTTGCTACTCACCTCCATCATGCACTGTAGTTGTGAAAATCCAACACGTGTTTCTGCTGAGAAGTCAGAGCTGCACTCTCTGACAATCTTTGGAGGGGTCTCAGTGCCATCTCAAAAGATGGTGTAAGGCCTTTATTCACTGATCAGCTCCCTTTTAAAGGCAGACCCAATAGGGTACCAAATCCTTGCCCACCCTGGGCAGTAATTTCTTGTTCCCCAGCTGCCACCTCCGCTTACTCCTCATTTATGATCTGTTCTTCCTCTTCAAACTAGCTATCTGGATTTTTGCTAGTGCTTGCATGTGGCGGCACGCCTGGCAGGCAGCAACTGATACAGCCTCATCAGAAGAAGAAAAGGAAGATGTGTTATTGTGGTTTCAGGATATAATATCTTGCAACAGAGGTAAGATGACAATATATTGTGCCATGTTACTGTTGTGGATTAGATGTCTCTGTTACTGAGTATGAGAAAGGATAGCAATGAAGCAAATAAAAGGAGGATACTTGGCTAGGCAGGGCAACATGTCTCCAAACTCTCTCTTCCCTGCTCTTTCAACAGATTCTAGCCCAACATGCTGAGGACCATCCCCTCAAATCTGAGCAGCTTCTTTAAATGAGTGGGTCCCCTGCCAGCCTGCGTACACTCATGGTAGTTGTGAGCAACCTTCTCCTGAAAGCACATGCAAATCACCCAGATATTAGAAATTGGCAGTGTACCCAGATAGACACCCCTTTGTCCAGTCCATATGCATTTTTGTATGGGTGCATTGCAATGCGATATGCATGTAGTTTCTGATGGCAGTTATGGTTCTCAACATACCTTTCAACATACGGCAAGCTATTTGTGACCCCCGCAGAAGGTGTGCTCCATAGTTTTTCTGCAACAAATGAACGTAGAAAAGGGGAAAATATTTTCTCCCTGATGGTGCTGCAGCTGACAATTTTGGTTGGTGCCGTGTAAACTATACCTCAAAAATAGTAAAGTCCTGAAAGTTGGATACACTTATCTTGGCACTCCTCCTAATACCAGGAAACCTCTTTGTCATTTGCCCAGCTGAGTTCACTCTCTTGGCCACCTCCATCCAAGCAGCTTGGACCTCAGCTTTGACAGGAGGGTGGCCTGATGTTACAAAGAGGACCATTCTCCTTTGCTGCACCTCCTGCACCAGGACCTCCAAGATAACTCAGTGAATGCGTGAGTTTTTCCTACATTCCTACTTGCAGACACATCATAGAATGGTTACAGCACAGAAGGCATTTTTGGCTCTATGCAACTGCGTTAGCTTTTCTACAGCTCAACAGTATTCCACTAAAAGCAGAGATTTCCTCACAGCCAAAATAATGTATCATGTTAAGGGCAAGCAACAGCTCTTAAAGAGGTGCTGGATATCCCAAGCCCCAACTAATCATGTTACTGGCTAGGCTTCCCGTTCATGTTTTTGTGCTTGGAGCCTACTAAATTTACGAAGAGGGGTTAGCCTCACAAAATTCAGTGTCTGTTCACCCATCCTAATTTGGTTCATATTGCAATTTTGGGGATCATCTCTCACTAATGTCAATGAAATTCAATAATATGTTACATCAATTCAAAACAACAATAAAATTAGAATTTCAAGAAAACTTCAAGAGAACATAAAATTAATATTTTAATTGGAGACATACGTTAACATCGGGGATGTCATAATTGTCAGGATATAATAAACACAACATCAGATAGGTTTTCTGGCATCATTAGCTTAACAACAGGGAAGAGCTTGCATTAAGCCACATAAATGGCTCTGCTACAGATCTTGCATACCTGAAAACTTTGAAGCTTATCTTCCTCTTAATTTTTTTCTCCCCTCCTCTCCTAAAAATGCTGATTTATGCTGCGGTGTGGCTGGTCTACTATTGTGCGGCCAACCGGGCAGCAGCGGCAGCATTATTCTCGTGGAGCCCAGAGGAACACCAACTCCGCCTGGCCTCAAAAAAATAATTTTAACACTTAACTTTTCAGGCCTCTTCTGCTACACCCCCATGTTTTTACTGAGTGGAGCGTCCATGGTGCACATTCCACTGAGTTGGCCATTAAAATTGCATTGGGGCCCTACGTACATCATAGGAACCCTATTTGCATATGTAGAAGGCCTTGGGAAATTTGGCGGTGGAGTGAAAATAGGGCGTTAAGTCCTTTTTAACTCAAATACTGCCCAATTTCTGCTGAGATCAGGGAGTTAAAATCTCTCCCACTGTCTAGGCTGAGGCATCGTTGAGTGTCAGTGAGCTATTTGATCTTGGAAAATAACCTAGCCATACCTGACCATGTCCTCACTCAACATCCACATGTTAATTTTCCCTCAGCAGTAAATGGGTGCTAAGCCCAATAACAATGTCTTATCGCCACCCCAGTTGCAATCAGCTAACAACAACAACAGCTTGCATTTATATAATGCCTTTGACTTAGTAAAATATCACAGAAGTGTTATTGAACAAAATTTAACACCAAACCACATAGGGAGGTATTAGGACAGGTGACCAAAAGCTTGGTCATAGAGGTAGGATTTAAGGAGCGTCTTAAAGGAGGAGAGAGAGGTCGTGAGGCAGAGAGGTTTAGAGAGGGAATTCCAGAGCTCAGGACAGACCTAACAATTTGCTCTTACTTAGCACATTTAACATAGAGAAACATCCAGGGTGCTTCGCCAGGTGCTATACACCAAGCAGGAACTGTAAGTAGAGTTAGAGGAGGTGACAAAAGGTGTGATTGAAGAGGTAGGTTTTCAGGAGGCTTTTAAAGTAGTGAGACATGGAGCAAGGGGAAGGCACTTAGGAAGAGAATTCCAGGGTGCAAGGGCATCACGGCTGAAGTATTGCTGATGGTGGAGCAGAGGGAGTGGATGACGTCCAACAGATCTGAGTAAAAGAGTGGAAGGTGCAAATTTGGATATAAAGCCGGAGGAAGTTGCAGAGGTAGGCTGCAGGATGGTGACGGAGAGATTTGTGACAGAGTTTGAAATCAATGCCCTGGGGTACTGAGAACCAATGGAGGTTAGTAAGGATGGGGGAATAGATAAATGAGACTTACTACAGGGCGGAGCTCTTGAGGTTGGGAAGGATAACGATGGAGAAATCAAGCCTGGATTTGATGAAGGTATGGAGGAGGGTGGCGGGGTGAGGTAGTGACAAAGGTGGACAAAATTAAATAGCAAGGATTGAACCAGTAACCTTCTTGGTCTATGTGGCTCAGTTCCACACTGGGAAGTGCACTTATCAATTGATCTCCCAATTTTGTTAAACTCACATGCCACCCGCAGCTATTTTCAAGCTGCATAATGAACCACACCACATCAAATTAAATAGAGCAGGTAAGATAAACAACCACTTTTAATGAATAAAATTGAACGTGGTTATTTATCTTAGCTGCTCTATTTGATTACAGTGTTGACAATCAAGCTTTATTTATTTAGGAATAGTAATGTTCATTCAATTTAAAAAGTTGGCATGGGAAAGGCATTGTTCTAGAAAGACAAATAGAATTGGTCGATCTATCTGTTACAAAATACAGTATGGTGTGGCATGCATCTGGTTTTAACTCCACATTTGTAGTCTATTATTTGTAGGTTATATGTAAAGAGAACCACAAAAAGAAAGAAGAAAAGACCATAAACGTGCTCCCTGTAAGGCCCATTTGCTATCTATCTTGTCATGGAGTCTATATTTAATCTCCTAAAGGGAGATTTTGCATAAATACTTCGATCCCCTAAGGTAATGGAGCAAAATCTGAGAATATTTATCCATCCTCAAATCTTTACTCTTCAATTCTGATCAATTCCTTTCTGTAGATAATACTTCCCTAGTCTTAGAAGCACAGGAGCCAACAATTCCCAAGAGTATTTAGCAAGCGATAGGTTTCAAGATTCACCTGGGAAGTGAGAATACATGAAACAAACCATAAGAAATAGGAGCAGGAGTTGGCCACACGGCCCCTCGAGCCTGCTCCACCATTCAATAAGAGCATGGCTGTTCTTCGACCTCAGCTCCACTTTGCCGCCCGATCTCCATATCCCTTGATTCCCTTAGAGTCCAAAAATCTACCGATCTCAGTCTTGAATATACTCAACGACTGAGCATCCACAGCCCTCTGGGGTAGAGAATTCCAAATATTCACAACCCTCTGAGTGAAGAAATTCCTCCTCATCTCAGTCCTAAATGTCCGACCCCTTATTCTGAGACTATGTCCCCTAGATTAGACTTTCCAGCTAGGGGAAACACCCTCTCAACATGATTTCCCTTTCATAAAAAAAACCATGTTGACTCTGCGTAATTATATTATGATTTTCTAAGTACCCTGTTACCACTTCCTTAATAATGGATTCCAGCATTTTCCCGATGACTGATGTCATGTTAACTGGCCTGTAGTTCCCTGTTTTCTCTCTCCCTCCTTTCTTGAACAACAGGATAACATTTGCTACCTTCCAAACCACTGGGACCGTTCCAGAATCTAGAGAATTTTAGAAGATCATAACCAATGCATCCACCATCTCTGCACCCATCCTCTGTTTTCTGTCCATTAACCAATCCTCAATCCATGCTAATATATTACCCCCAATCCCACGAGCCCTAATCTTGTGTAACAACCTCTTATGTGGCACCTTATCGAATGCCTTTTCTGTATCCAAATGTACTACATCCACTGGTTCCCCCTTATCTACCCTGCTAGTTACACCCTCAAAAAACTCGAAAAGATTTGTCAATCACGATTTCCCTTTCATCAAACCGTTTTGACTCTGTCTAATCATATTATGATTTTCTAAACCTGGGGATAAAATGCAATTGGCAAATTTGATAAATGTTAGGGCATTTTAACTTAACCCAAGTAACAGACCTCAGAATGGAGGGTCACTGAAATAGCTAATTTTACTTAACTCCACTTGTAATTGTTTACTACTACTGGAGAATCATACAATTAAAAGCATTTGTGGTGGAAATTGCTCTTAAATTAGAGACTTTTACTTTTCCTAATGCCTGGAGTGATAATGTCATAACTGTGGTTAACTTCCCATCTGAACAATACTCAGAAACCAAATTACTTCAGGTAAGGTATAGACAGAATTGGAAAGTGGGCGAACAGATGGTGTGCTACCTTCAGCTTTATCCTCTGATATCAAGGAGTCAATAATTCTACAGATAAAGAGATGATGTGATGGTACCCATCCACTTTTACTCTATATGGATCACAAGCTCTATTCAATTTCAAATGAATCGCTGTTTGAATTGGTAATTAGATCTGATCCACGCTCAGAATTTAAAAAAATGAAGGTGATACAAGAGGGAGAATAGTAATAGCTCAGAACTACTTGTCATCATTAACAACTTCAATCATCTCCAAATATTTTACTGGTATATTGTAGCCTGGTTCACCTGGCTTCTAAGAACCTAAAGGATGAATTCCCATAGAGATGCTCCCACTCACCCACCACAACTTCAGCAGAAGAGTAGCATTTATGCCATTTTTCCCAGTTTTCCACGGCTCTTCCCTCCTCCCCCCCCCCCCCGCTAAGTTACAGCGGATTTATGTACTTAAAATTCACCTCTTTGATCAAGCTTTTAGTCACCCATCCTAATACCTCCTTTGTCTTGGCATTCATTTTTGCCTGATTACGACTCTGTGAAACACTCTAGTAATGGTGGTAGTAGTAGTAGTAGTATTAGTATGCTCCATCATCAGAATATTTTGCACATGGTGACCACAAGAGGAGGGGGTGATTGAGCATAGGTGCACAGGGCCTGTTATCTCAGGCTGCTTTGGGTGGGTATGATTATTCAAGGAGAGGAGTGAGGAACTGTGAAACAACAACAACGACAACTTGCCTTTATATAGTGCCTTTAACGTAGTAAAATGTCCCAAGGTGCTTCACAGGAGCGTTATCAAACAAAATTTGACACAGAGCCACATAAGGAGATATTAGGATAAAGAGATAGGTTTTAAGGAGTGTCTTAAAGGAGGAGAGCAAGGTGGACAGGTGGAGAGATTTAGGGAGGGAATTCCAGAGTTCAGGGCGTAGGCAGCTGAAGGCCCAGCCACCAATGGTGGAGCGATTAAAATTAGATGCACAAGAGGCCAGAATTGGAGGAGCGCAGAGATCTCGGAGGGTTATGGGGCTGGAGGAGGTCCCAGAGATAGGAAGGGTGAGGCCATGGAGGGATTTGAAAACAAGGATGAAAATTTTAAAATCGAGGCGTTGCCGGATTTGGGCCAAAGTAGGTCAGTGAGTGGAAGATAGGAGGCCGGCCAGGAGAGCAACGTAACAGTCAAATCTAGAAGTAACAAAGACATGGATATGAAATCCTGACAAACAAAAGCATTTCTGTTCTAATTACAAAATAATTCTTTCTCCCAATTAGGAATACAATCAAAACAGAAAGAAAACACATAGTTGCTTGGATTCCTTAGTGTCCATCAGACTAAGTTAGATTTTCAAAACATGTGCCTTTATGCCAACGGATTTGCAATGCATCTCAAAGATGCACCAGTTTCATAGGATCCATTTCCAGTTCTGACAATATACAATTTTTTAACAAACATACGTACAAATTATATTTTCAAACCTTCAGGGACGTACATATTCATTAAAACTTTCACAACCTTTGCTTATATCAAATTTTGCTTTTTGACATCAGTTATTGATGGAAATTGAAATTAAGAATTTTTCTGAACAATACTAATTTTTAATGTCCCTATGTTCAGTCAAATTTGCTCTGACATTACAACACTGTTGCGATCGATTTGAGGAAATTGGAAATTTCCCCCGCTTTTAGCTTGGATTGCCATCTGTTGATTATGAGTTAATAACAAGACTGTAAATCTGAAGTAATATAATCCCTATCCCCAGTGATCATCACATGGCACAGGGATACTCAATAATATGGAGTCACAGTGGTATGCAACAATCTGATTGAAGAAATGCAGTTCTCATATCTGTTGGTTATTTATGAAACTGGTCGCTTTTTGATTCTTTGTGAAACACCAATTACTATATGCCTGAATTACATGGTAATGATCACCCTGCAGCTGAATAAGGTCCATTAGAACTCTTAATGGCATTAATTGTAAATTTTCATTGCCTTTTGATAGCTGTACTATTCTATGATTGCTTACTCAACTATTTTATCTGTTGTGAGTTATAGACCAACAGATTCTTCATTTGAAGTTTGGATTGTATTTTATATTTTCTCCCTTGGGATACTTTTTGCTCCCAGTCTGCAAATAATTTGGCCACAAGCATTTGTAATGATGGCTGTGTTTAGTGTTTGGCATTGATTTTTAACCCTTTCCCAATGGGTTGTCATAGTTTCTGTACATTGCTACAATTTGCAAAATGTCCACAACTCAATTAAAATACAGAAGATGCAATGGACAGCCATTTCTATGTCACTACTCGAGATGCTGAGAAGGAGGGTAGCGGTACCGATCGAGGAAGGTAGTGGTGGCGATTGGGGCGGGCAGCGGCGACGATCGGGGCGGGCAGCGGCGACGATCAAGGAGGGTAGTGGTGGCAATCGGGGAGGGTAGCAATGGCGATTGGGGAGGGTAGCATTGATGATCGAGAAGGGTAGTGGTGGCAATCGAGGATTGTAGTGGTGGCAATCGAGGATTGTAATGGTGGCGATTGAGAAGGGTAGTGGTATCGATCGAGGAGGGTAGCGGTAGCGATCAGGGGGGTTCTGTGTCGCAATCAGAGGGCTCGAGGTTACGCTCAGGGTCTCAAGGTTGTGATCAGGGGGTCAAGGTCACCTGTTAGGCAACATGTAGACCTGGTTTTCCCAAATGCAGCTGGTGCTAGCTGCCTCAGCGCAAACCAAAATTGCAGAGGGAGCCTCAACAGGCATTAGGCCCCTTATTTGCATGTGCAAAGTACCTGATACTTGTTTCAAGCATGGGCCCTGGATGCCAACCTTTTTGCTTATATTAATATGGCAGGCGGCGCACTTCCAACTCATAATGAGCCGTGCGCTTCCTGCTCGCAATATTGGAGGCTAAGGCGCCAACTAAGCGCCCAGAAAATGGGCAGGGCACCATCAGATTCCTAGACCCTGGATTCTTCTGACATAAACCAAGGCAAATAGCAAGGCTGTCGTCCATAAAAGTAGTGAGTGGTGGCATGAACTTGTGGAGGACCAGGTTCGAATCTTATACAGGGATTAAAGTATGACAAGAGGGTTTAAAATCCTATATTTATCATAAAGCAGGAATGGACAGAGATTTAATCCCATGAGAATCCCAGGGGACTGATGGGTGAAAGTGAGTTAATAGAGTTACTCACATCTTTGCTGAACATAATTTTAGATTTTTAATCTAGAAAGTCCAGCAGATAGTATAAGATTTGAGTCAGTGCACAGGCAAACAGGTCCAATCCATATAACAGGTATTATAGAATAAATCTAATTGTAGACTTAAAATGAGGGCAGGATATTGTGCATGACATGGGGAAGTAGCCCTCCAGCATTCTATCTTTCTGGCCTGTTCAATAGCCAGGCTATCAATTAGAAGGGATTGGGGCCAGATGTCAAAACTCTTAGTTTCCACGTCTTGTAAGTATTCATGACAGCGAGAATGTCAGAGAACCAAATTTCTGTCATCAATACAGTGTGACTAGAATGATCCACTCAGCTTGCAATATCACTTCAGGGAATGAAGAGATTAAGGGAAATGCACGGAAGTGTTTCACTTCCCAAGGGGGGGGGGGGGGGGGGGAGGAGAGAGAGAGAGAGCCTACCTAACATCAGAGCACTGGGCTCCTGAGCCCTAAAATAAAACAACCAAAATACATGTCTAAAGAAAATAGGGGAGTGTGTGCTTCTTTGCGCACACATGCATGTGTAGAGGGGGGAAATCCCCTCTCTTGGATCATCATGCTCTATGCAGGGTGTGACAAGTGAAAGACTTACTCATGAGAAAAACCTGCTGCAAAGGTCTGCTGCTTACTTCTCCACGGGTACAGTGCGCCCGAGCCCCGAAGTGGGTGGCGAACCCAAGGAGTCCGGGGGACCGTGGAGGCCCGGCCGATCTTAAGGGCCGGGCCTCATTACCATGAATTTTCTTGCTGACCTGCCAGACCCCAGCTAGATCCACTACCTGGTGCGGAGAGCGGGAATTCAGCGGCAGGAAACCACAGGGACCCAGGTAAGTGGTGAGGGGGGCTCCGGGCGTGATTAGGGGAAACCTGGAGCAAGGGAGGCCTAAGGCTTCCTTGAGAGGCCTGGAGGATCACTCCTGCTCCTCCTGGGCCACAAGGAAACCTAAAATTAAATATAATTACTTTCCTGCCTGGGTCATTTCTGGCCCACGATCCACCTCCCGGCAGGTCTGTCCTGACAGGGGAACTGTCACTGCTCCCCCGCTCAGGCCTCTGACTAATATTGTAGTCGGGTCCAGATCAGAATATTTAAAGGACTCTGCTTCTTTCCTGCAGGTGTCCCGCTCGCCTGCTCAAAAAAGCAGGTTAACATCGGGACATGGCGGGAAGGCAGCAGGAAGAGAGGGGGTAAGTGACTGCCTACATTTTAACTGCCCTCGCCCAGTTTCCACCAGGTAGTGGGTGTTAAAATCGGGGCCATTGTCTTTTGCAATGGCAAATTAAACTATGTTATGGATAAATACAAACTTTTTTTAAAAATCAAGTCAAGGGCGCATTACATGAACCATTATTCTCAGTGGCTGACATTATACTTTTACTGCCCTCCAACAACACTAACCATACTTGCAAATACAGTGTTAATTGCCAGTAGAAAAAACATCACCATTTAAAAATTACAGAGAAATAGCAAATTTATGAACACAAATACATCATATTGAAGAAGTTCTGATCAATACCAGTCTTGAGGCGAATTTTACTGCTTCAGCAAGGCACAGAACACTAATGAGAGCCTGAGGCTAGGCACCTATCGTAATACTCAAAGAACATGATGTTATCACTATTATTAATCTATGTAGACTTTATTTTTCCAATATTCTCTCTGTTTATGATCCTCTGCTGCCTCTGTGCTTTGTATGTACTGTAATGGTCTTTCTGCTCTCTGACAGTGCTATTTAGAACCTTCTGATTTTCTACAAACGTCTCACTGGGTCTTGTATGTGATCGGTTTAATAGTCACCTCAGCAATGGTGTCCGCCAGGTGCTAGATTGAATGAAATATTGATTTTCAAATTGTCCCATACTGTCTAGGCCAAATCATCATTTTACCATGCAGATTGATAATAAGTTCAAAAAGCATTATAATAGCAACTTGGAGACTGAAAATTAATGTAACAAGTGCCAATCTGTCAATCAAATAGCACACAGATGTAACTCAATCCATTGTTGTGCAGACTGTAGACCAGTCGTGAAACCTCAAGTGACTACAAAAGGAAACAATATTGCACCAAATTGTTAAACCTGCCAGTGGACACAACCACAACACCAGGCAGTTTGAAATAGTGCACAGCTTCAAAGATGATTTCAAGCAAAGCACCAAGGAAACACAAAATGTTATGAAGAGAGTAGAAAATTTGCAAAAATAACCTATATCATTTTGTTCCATGGTAATAAAGATTTTATTACTGTCCCTCATCGCATAAGAACTCTATGGATGAAAATTACCATAATCTTGGAAATAAATTGAACCATATTAGTCTATGAAACTCATTAATAATTTCACTTCAATATCATAATTCATTTGAGTGACATAAAGAACAACCAGAGAAGAAAGTTTGGAGGAGAATTTCAACCTCGTTTGGTCCAATTTTTGGGTGAAAAATTGAAGTTGGAGGGGGCGAATTTTGGGTAACGATCTCTTGTGCCAAACTGGAAACCGTCGACTTCCAAGTGCGCAAAGCGCCCGCCTGAAGTGGGCACATGGGCACTTGCAGAAACAATCAGGTTAAACTAATAGGTCTTTTTGCTAGGCTTGTTACTATCACTGCAAGCGTTTTTTGGGTAACTTACTGATTTTGTGAATAAGACTTTTTTAAATAGACAAGAGTGATTGTGGTAGAAGTTGGTCATTGTTGCGCCTGTTTTCCAGATGCGGCCTAGCAAGCGGCCAAAAAGGTAAGTTAAGATTTTTTAAAGTTTGATGTGGAGCCAGGAAAAGCAGGAGTGCTCCTTCCGGCTCCACAGCGCTTTTGAAGGCCACTGCCCACCTGCGAGGGCCCCCCCCCCCACCAACCTCCTGCTCTCCTTCCCCCTCCCTCATGGCACTTACCTAAGGGCCGGTGAGGCAAGTGGGCCGAAATTAATCACTAGGCAATGGGCCTCTGGAGGCACAACAGGCACTGGGACATCACTCAAATGATGGAAATGAGGCCCGAGGCCTAATTTCGGGTGAACCTTGGGCCTCCTGGTTGGGGCACAAGCTGTTTGCACAGCATTTGTTATGCGTCTGAAAACAGCCCATAACCAATCTCTACCCCATTAGGCTCACAAACATATCCCTCTTTAATTGACTTTAAATTCATCTCACATATAACCCAACCCCTTCTCTCTAGATACTTAACTGGTAGCCTCTTAAGCCCATTTATACAAATTACCTCAAAAATGTATCCTTTTTTAAAGCACCTTTTTTCAGCACCTCACTCTACCGCAAGCCCACGGACAACCTCACGATGCTCCACTTTTCCAGCTTCCACCCTAACCACGTCGAAGAGGCCATCCCCAATGGACAGGCCCTGCGAATACACAGGATCTGCTCAGACGAGGAGGAACGCGATGGACACCTACAGATGCTGAAAGACGCCCTCGTAAGAACGGGATATGACGATCGACTTGTCGATCGACAGTTCCGACGGGCCACAGCGAAAAATCGCATAGACCTCCTCAGAAGACTAACACGGGACACAACCAACAGAGTACCCTTCGTCGTCCAGTACTTCCCCGGAGCGGAGAAACTACGCTATGTTCTCCGCAGCCTTCAACATGTCATCGATGACGATGAACACCTCGCTAAGGCCATCCCCACGCCTCCACTACTCGCCTTCAAACAGCCACCCAACCTCAAACAGACCATCGTTCGCAGCAAATTACCCAGCTTTCAGGAGAACAGCGTCCACGACACCACACAACCCTGCCACGGCAACCTCTGCAAGACATGCCAGATCATCGACACAGTTACCACCATCACACGAGAGGACATCACCCACCAGGTACATGGTTCATACTCCTGTGACTCGGCCAACGTTGTCTACCTCATATGTTGCAGGAAAGGATGCCCTGGAGCATGGTACATTGGCGAGACCATGCAGACACTGCGACAACGGATGAACGGACACCGCGCAACAATCGCCAGACAGGAGGGTTCCCTCCCAGTCGGGGAACACTTCAGCAGTCAAGGACATTCAGCCACCGATCTTCGGGTAAGCGTTCTCCAAGGTGGCCTTCGAGACACACGACAACGCAAAATCGTCGAGCAGAAATTGATAGCCAAGTTCTGCACCCATGAGGATGGCCTCAACCGGGATCTTGGGTTCATGTCACGCTACACGTAACCCCACCAGCAAATAAAAGTTATCTGTTTTTAATACAACGGGTCATTCTCTCTCTTTCTCTTCCTTTCGGATGTTTCGCTCTCTCTCTCTCTGTCTTTTGTTCTGGCCGTTTGTGTATTCGGTGGTCCTGTATGTAACATCTCTCTGTCTGAACACTTTGATTGCCTTGACAACGGGCAGTTGGAAAGATTATCTGTAATCACCAGGTATTGTTCTCTGACTATAAATGCGGTAACCTTCCATGGAATCCGAAACCCACACTCACCTGACGAAGGAGAAAGCCTCCGAAAGCTTGTGATTTTCAAATAAAACTGTTGGACTATAACCTGGTGTTGTAAAATTCCTTACATTTTTAAATTTGCTTAGTTATTTCTACAAGATACATTCATGATGCAGGTTTACAAAAAGTAAAAAGTGTAACTTTAGGTCTTGGGTGATCAGAACTTTCTGAAATCAATTTATCTTACTGACAGCACAGAAAGTCTATGGAGAGGAAGTCTTACAGCTGGTATCGGCCTCAGTTACATTGAAACATTGTGCACTGCAACGGGAAAATCTGGGAAATAAAAATGAAATAGTGATTTAAAAAGAAAACAGAAAAAGTCTAATTCCCATCTAGCACTGATAAAGCCGATACATCATCTAAAAAAAGAATAATGTATGCTCTTGCCCTTATTACAGCGGAAATCTTATTACTTGACCTTTAAGATCATTATGGTGTCAACCATTCAGTCCTCCTGCTGTTCTTATGTGCGCTGCTTGGGTTTATTGCACTGTCAAACAATAATGGCAATCTGCGGCTCGCTTCTATTATGGAATTGGATTGATGATTTCACAGCATGATACTGGGGTCAAATATTCACTGCAGTCACTGAGGAGATCAGCAAATTTAATCCGAATAAAAAGCAAAAATACTGCAGATGAAACAAAAAAAACAGGAAGATGCTGGAAACGCACAGCAGGTCGGTCAGCATCTGTGAAGAGAACAGACAAGTTAACATTTAAGGGGCAGTCACTTATTTAAGGGGCAGTCACTTCTTCAAGGGTCTGCGCCCGAAATGTTAACTTGTCTGTTCTCTCCCCAGAGACTGACAGACCTGCTGTGTGTAAAATTCACTGTGTAATGGCAAGACCTAGGAGTCGATTGGAGTCAGCAGCACTGAGTTATACTCTGGCTCTGCAAGACTGTCTATTCAGGCTAAGGGGCTTCTGTACCTGGGCACTAAAACCCTTTTTGCAGAGATGCGCTCAGGATGCTCATGAAATTTTGGATCTCCATTCCCTTGGTTCTGTGCTGGCACTGGAGACGGTCCAGGTGATCACCTTGAAGTTATAGTGCGAGGCTTCTATGCAGCATAAAATCAGGAGGGATGTAAAACGACCGTCCGACCCTGTTCCCGCCGAGCGGGAAATTTCAAAACTGAGATTGATAGCTTTTTATTAGGCAAGGGTATTAAGGGTTATGGAACCAAAGCGGGTAAATGGAGTTGAGATCATGATCAGCCACGTTCTCATTGAATAGTGGAGCAGGCTCAAGGGACTGAATGGCCTACTGCTGTTCCTATGTTAGGTTAAAATTGGGGTTTATCTCCTTGAGATGATCTTGTGCCACTTCTGACAAACCAAATTTCACTGAGAAGACATGATGCTTTAAACTGGACCTGCACACAGGTCAGCCTAAAATCTTCAGTTCAGTTAGCCTGCCAATGAAACTTTAGTGTCTGTTCCGTTCAAATATAGGGAGACATTTGTGTGAATATGGGACGAGAAATTTGAGTTCCGCCCTAAACAGGCGCAAAGTCAATGGAGCAGCTGCTCCACCTGCCCATTTGTGCCTGTGTGAGGCCTGAACCAAATTCGGAATCGGGCCTCATTTAAATGCCGCTGGCAAGTTATGGGCGGTGAACGGGCGCCGTGCTGCAACTCTGGTAGTAGTTCTGGTAGTGCGGCAAATTGACCAGCTCCTAAGCTGAGCTGGCGGACAAGTCTTATCTAGGTGGGGGATTGGGGGGTGGGGGGGATGCGGATGGAGCTATCCCAAGGTGAGGTGGGTGGTCTTGAACAGGCCGGCAGCAGGCTCCAGTTTTTTTTAAATGGCCCCAGGAGGAGCACTCCTTCTTCGTCCTGGTCCACAAAAAGAAAACTCAAAATTTTCTGGGCAGTTTTATGAGCAGGCACTGTTAAGGGCAGCTGGTTAGCTAGGCCGCTCAACACCTGGTGCAACTGGGTGGAGCAGAAGTGCGCACGGCACATGCTCTACAACAGGCATAGGACCCCGATTCGCAGATGAAAGCAGCCATACGCCTATTTCAGGCAAGCAGGCAGCTTGCCCATTTACAGGCCCACCTTAATATTGCATAAGGCAGGTCTTGGGCATCAAATAGGTAACTGAGCTGCCTGTCACCCCCCCCACCACCCCACCCAATTTTCAAATGCTGGCTGCCCGCTTTTCAGGTGCGAAACAAGCAGCAGTGAGTTGAATTTCTCCCCCATCGTCTATCATTGCAGTATAATGCTACCAATCTAGTAATACAGCAACTCTTATGACACTGCTAGCGAGAGGTACTTCCCCAATGGTAGTAATGTGTACCAGCTCCGGTTTATAGCATTTAACATTTTTTTTAAACTTCAAGCAACCTGATGCACCACCTTCCATTTCCAATGACTGAACAGAGTTGGCAATCCTGTGAGCTCTTCGCAATGGTTAGAAATCACACTGGCCGTTAAAAATCTGTGAGCAGTGCTCGGTATCTCTGTCTGAGTACCTATGCACACGACTCCTCTTTTCCGCAAGTCAATCGCAATGCAAGTGGGAAGTGTAACCATATCTTGCACTGTTGTTAAACAAGCAGTGGTTTGTTTCAGTATACCTGGAGCATGTGTGCACAAAGTCTGGCTGGTGGAGAGGATGAGGAGAGAGACAGGCACAGAAGGAGAGAACCAGACACATCTAGAGAAGAGGACACACACATACGTACAAACAGCAGAAGTACACACAAGATGAGAGAGGTACAGATGAGAACAACAACTTGCATTTATATAGCGCCTTTAACATATTAAAATGTCCCAAGGTGCTGACTTCATAGGAGCATTATCAGGCACAATTTGACAACAAGCCACACCGAAGATATTAGGACAGGTGACGAAAAGGTTTTAAGGAACATCTTAAAATCTTAAATTAAGGAGCATTTTAAAATTGAGGCATTGCTGGACCGGGAGCCAATGTAGGTCAGCAAGCACAGGGGTGATGGGTGAACAGGACTTGGTGCGAGTTAGGATATGGGCAGCAGAGTTTTGGATGAGCTCAAGTATACGGAGGGTGCAAGGTGGGAAGCCGGCCAGAAGAGCATTGGAATAGTCGAGTCTAGGAGGTAACAGAGGCATGGATGAGGGTTTCAGCAGTAGATGAGCTGATGCAGGGGCGGAGATGGACAATGTTATGCAGGTGGAAGTCGGCGGTTTGGTGAGCTGATATGGGGTCGAGATCTTCACAGAAGCCCATCTGACAAGTTAGTTATGTATATTTTTTTCCATGATTCTATGCTGCAGCTAATAAAAACAGAAAAGAAAATGTAAAAATTAAAGTATTTTTGCTGAATTCTGATCAGAAATACCTACATTAGAAAAAGTTAGTGCCAGGTGAGTACATAGCAGGGCCCAACTAATATTATCTTTTCCAAGCTCTGGCAACTCAGGATCAGTATTCATAGCTGCTCTGAGGTACAATTTTCTGTGCTAGTATATGGAGCTATATTTTTGGACACAACTGTGATCTAAATCATTGGAGTAGCTGCCAGGCAAGAGAACAGGCCCAAAATGGCAAGTCGCCATGGGAGGCAAGATGAAAGATAAAACTATCGCTACTTCACACAAAGCAGAGGATATTTATTTCTTTATTTGAAGTAATTTGGATGAGGGGAATACTTTGTAGTGAAGTACTCTCCTTGGTTATCCTTTTCCTTTCAAGGTTTGTAACAATTACTTTTTTAAAAACTGCAAGGACTTGAAGAAGTTTTACAAAACATCATGCTGATTTCAAAAGAAAAGAGTCACTTATGTATCACGTATCATTGCGAGAGCACATTAATTATCAGTGCACTTGATCTGCCATTTTGGCTCAACAGCATCAAGCCAAGGGCAAAGGTAGAAGCCACCTGTGTAGAACTGTTCCTGCCAGCATTATTTGACTGTAGAAATATACTTGCATCAGTTCCCAAACTTTCTAGTATGTTCTGGACAAATTCTTTTGCCAGATTATTAATAATAACAGATAGCTGAGAATGATTTCAAGGTTGTAATCTCATCTGAAGGGTTGGATGATTAGAAGCTGTTTGAACTTCGTCCTTGCAGTTTATGACATAATATCAAACTGCCTTGTAATCGTTTTCATGCTTTCCATCTAAAATTCTGACTGCCTTTTTGGAAAATTGGTGTTGGACAATCGAACATCAGCACGATACCTTTCAGAATAAGTCCTATTTATTTTTAAAATCTTTCCGGTAGGAACCGCTGGCTGTAAATAAAAGCCAGCCATCAATCAGTGGACAATCAACATTGTTTTACTCTAGAAACATTCAAATACACAATTATGTACAAGCCTTTCAATTCTCCTATAATTCTCGCTTAGAAATGTAAATGATTCCTTTAGCATACCCTCCTGTGAATGTATTATTCTTTTGCATCATTCTGCAGTGGTAGCATCGTAATAGTCTCTTGCAACTATTCAATCAAACACATTTCAAATCTACTTTTAAATGACACTAGCATTGTGTTTATTTTATTAAAGCTACAGTAGCATATATTATAAATAGGGTACACGGAACAGAGTGAATCATTTAATCTCAGGGTTCATACGGCACCGGTTTGGTCTTGAAGTTTCTGATGTTATCTAAACCCATGGAGTAAATTAATGTCTTCTTACTCATATCCAACACATCCATAATTATCTACGTATCACACAGTTTTCCTACTGGTTTTAAGCCGCTGGAATTCTCTTGCCATCTCCTGATAAAAGCTGACTCATTATCCTTGTGACTCTCTCAGATCTATCAGCACATGTCCTGTTGTCATCTCCTCCTGATCCATGCCCAGGCACTGACTTTGATGGCTGCCTGGATTTCTCTCTCTGATTGGTGGCACCCCCTTGGTAAGTAGTGGGCATAATTGTGGGTTCCAATTAGCTCAGCTCACATAGGATGGTATTGATGGTTTCTGAAGTAAACAAATAGTGCCAACATGGTGACTGCATTGCAGCTGGGCTGTCTTTTATTTACTGCCAGCAGTTTTTTTGAGGGGGGGAATTTTCAAGATGAGAGGGTACGGTAGCATAGAGGTTATGTTACTGGACTAGAAATCCAGAAGCCTGGACTAATAATCCAGAATCATGAGTTCAAATCCTGCCACGGCAGCTGGGGAATTTAAATTCAGTTAATTAAATAAAATCTGGAATAAAAAGCTAGCATCAGTCATGGTGACCATGAAACTACCGGATTGTCGTAAAAACCCATTTGGTTCACTAATGTCCTTTAGGGAAGGAAACCTGCCATCCTTACCCAGTCTGGCCTATATGTGACTCCAGGAATGTGGTTGATTCTGAAATGGCCGAGCAAGTCACTCAGTTGTATAATGCCACTACAAAAAGTCATAGTAAGAATGAAACCGGATGGACCACCCAGCATCGAACCACTAGGCACGGACAAGGCAAAGTCAAACCAAGCCGAGTCGACCCTGCAAAGTCCTCCTCACTAACATCTGGGGACTTGTGCCAAAACTGGGAGAGCTGTCCCACAGACTAGTCAAGCAACAGCCTGACATAGCCATACTCACAGAATCATACCTTTCATCCAACTTCCCAGATTCATCCATCACCATCCCTGGGTATGTCCTGTCCCACCAGCAGGACAGACCCACCAGAGGTGGTGGTACATGATATACAGTCAGGAGGGAGTGGCCCTGGGAGTCTTCAACATTGACTCCAGGCCCCATGAAATCTCATGGCATCAGGTCAAACATGGGCAAGGAAACCTCCTGCTGATTACCATCTACTGCCCTCCCTCAGCTGATGAATCAGTACTCCTCCATGTTGAGCACCACTTGGAGGAAGCATTGAGGGTAGCAAGGGCAGAGAATATACTCTGGGTGGGGGACTTCAATGTTCATCACCAAGAGTGGCTCGGTAGCACCACTCCTGACCGAGCTGGCCGGATCCTGAAGGACATAGCTGCCAGACTGGACCTGCGGCAGGTAGTGAGAGAATCAACACGAGGGAAAACCTACTTGACTTCGTCCTCACCAATCTACCTGTCGCAGATGCATCTGTCCATGACAGTACTGGTTGGAGTGACCACTGCACGGTCCTTGTGGCGACGAAGTTCTGTCTTCACACCGAGGACACTGTCCAACGTGCTGTGTGGCACTACCACCATGCAAAATGGGATAGGTTCAGAACAGATCTAGCAGCTCAAAACTGGGCATCCATGAGGTGCTGTGGGCCATCAACAGCAGCAGAATTGTATCTGTAACCTCATGGCCCGGCATATCCCTCACTCTGCCATTACCAACAATTCAGGGGATTAACCCTGGTTCAATGAGAAGTGTAGAAGAGCATGCCAGGAGCAGCACCAGGCGTACCTAAAAATGAGGTGCCAACCTGGTGATGCTACAACACAGGACTACATGCATGCTAAACAGGGAAGCAGCATGCTATAGACAGAGCTAAGCGATCCCACAATCAACGGATCCGATCTGTGCAGTCCTGCCATATCCAGTCGTGAGTGGTGGTGGAAAATTTATCAACTAATGGGAGGAGGAGGCTCCGTGAACATCCCCATCTTCAATAATGGCAGAGCCCAACATGTGAGTGCAAAAGACCAGGCTCAAGCATTTGAAACTATCTTCAGCTAAAAGTGCCGAGTGGATGATCCACCTCGGCCTCCTCCCGATATCCTCACCATCACAGAAACCAATTTGATTCACTCCATGTGATATCAAGAAATGGCTGCATGCACTGGATACAGCAAAGGCTATGGGCCCTGACAACATCCCAGCTGTAGTGCTGAAGACTTGTGCTCCAGAACTAGCCGCGCCTCTAGCCAAACTGTTTCAGTACAGCTACAACACTGGCATCTACCCGACAACGTGGAAAATTGCCCAGGTATTTATGTCCTGTCCACAAAAAGCAGGACAAATCCAATCCTACCAATTACTGCTCCATCAATCTACTTTTAATCACCAGCAAAGCGATGGAAATTGTCGTCGACAGTGCTATCAAGCAGCACTTACTCACCAATAAACTGCTCACCGATGCTCAGTTTGGGTTCCACCAGGACCACATGGCTCCAGACCTTGGTCCAAACATGGACAAAAAAGCTGAATTCCAGAGGTGAGGTGAGAGTGACTGCCCTTGACATCAAGGCAGCATTTGACAGAGTGTGGCATCAAGAAGCCCTAGTAAAATTGAAGTCAATGGGAATCAGGGGGAAAACTCTCCAGTGGCTGGAGTCATACTTAGCTCAAAGGAAGATGGTAGTGGTTGTTGGAGGCCAATCGCTCAGCCCCAGGACATTGCTGCGGGAGTTCCTCAGGGCAGTGTCCTAGGCCCAACCATCTTCAGCTGCTTCATCAATGACCTCCCCTCCATCATAAGGTCAGAAGTGGGGATTTTCACTGACAATTGCACAGTGTTCAGTTCCATTTGCAACCCCTCAGATAACGAAGCAGTCCGTGCCCGCATGCAGCAAGACCTGGACAATACCCAGGCTTGGGCTGAGAAGTGGCAAGTAACATTCGTGCCAGACAAGTGCCAGGCAATGACCATCTCCGACAAGAAAGAGTCTAACCAACTCCCCTTGACATTCAACGGCATTACCGTCGCCGAATCCCCACACCATTGACCAGAAACTAAACTGGACCAGACACAAATACTGTGGCTACAAGAGCAGGACAGAGGCTTGGTATTCTGTGGCGAGTGACTCACCTCCTGACTCCCCAAAGCCTTTCCACCATCTATAGGACACAAGTCAGGAATGTGATAGAATACTCTCATTTGCCTGGATGAGTGCAGCTCCAACAACACTCAAGAAGCTCGACACCAAACAGGACAAAGCAGCCCGCTTGATTGGCACCCCATCCACCACCCTTAAACATTCACTCCCTTCACCACCGGCGCACTGTGGCTGCAGTGTGTACCATCCACAGGGTGCACTGCAGCAACTTGCCAAGGCTTCTTCAACAGCACCTCCCAAACCCACGACCTCTACCATCTAGAAGGACAAGGGCAGCAGGCACATGGGAACACTGCCACCTGTACGTTCCCCTCCAAGTCACACACCATCCTGACTTGGAAATATGTCGTCGTTCCTTCATCGCTGGGTCAAGATCCTGGAACTCCCTTCCTAACAGCACTGTGGGAGAACCTTCACCACACGGACTGCAACGGTTCAAGAAGGCAGCTTATCACCACCTTCTCAAGGGCAATTAGGGATGGGCAATAAATGCTGGCCTTGCCAGTGACGTCCACATCCCATAAATAATAAAAAAAAATGCTTGTATATTAATCAAGTATTCAGTCCTACATCAATACTCTAACGAGGAAGTGTTCATTTTTTTCTTCAATATGCTTTACCTGGAAATGTAAGAAGAAAACAAAGGAAATTAACGGAAGTGGAGATGTTTCTTTCTGCCTTTCCATCACGTATAAAACATCCAGTGGGGTTTTCACAATATTACAAGATCCCTTGGTGCACTACACCTACCTATTTTATTAAAAATCAAAGGGCAAATGATTTGCCAGTAAGTGGAGCTAATGGGATGGTACATTACTGGGCTCACCAAGTGATCAAACAGAGGCTCATGCTCAAACCGAAAATCGAAGTTTTGGGTTTGTTTGTAAATATACAAATTTTGTCCCAATCAAAGTCTTTCTGGGTAGGACTTCACCATTCCCTTTAGGAAAAAATAAAGTGCTTCAATGCTGCTACTTCACAACATTCCCCACTGTCATCCTTGGCTCAGCTGGTATCACACACACTTCTGAGTTAGAAGGTTGTGGGTTCAAGTCCCACTCCAGGGGAGGTGAGCACATAATCTATGCTGACACTTCAATGCAGTACTGAGGAAGTGCTGCACTGTAGGAGATGCCATCTTTCAGAAGAGACATTAAATCTGAGGCCCTGTCTGCTCTCTCAGGTGGACATAGAATCATTATAGCACAGAAGGAGGCCATTCGGTCCATCGAGCCTGTGCTGGCTCTTTGTAACAGCAATCCAGTTAGTCCCATTCCCCCGCTCTTTCCCTGTAGCCCTGCAAATTTTTTCCCTTCAAATCTTTATCCAATTCCTTTTTGAAAGCCATGATTGAATCTGCATCCACCACCCTTTCAGGCAGTGCATTCCAGATCATAACTACTCACTGCATAAAAAAGTTTTTCCTCATGTTGCCTTTGGTTCTTTTGCCAATCACATTAAATCTGTGTCCTCTGGTTCTCTCCCCTTCTGCCAAAGGGAACAGTTTCTCTTTATTTACTTTATCTAAACCAGTCATGACTTGGAACACTTTTATCAAATCTCCTCTCAAGCTTCTCTGCTCTAAGGAGAACAGCACCAGCTTCTCCAGTCTATCCACGTAACTGAAATTCCTCATCCCTGGAACCATTCTAGTAAATTATTTCTGCATCTTCTCCATGGCCTTTACATCCTCCCCAAAGTGTGGTGGCCAGAATTGAATACAATACTACAGTTGTGGCCGAACCAGTGTTTTATAAAGATTCATCATAACTTCCTTGCTTTTGTACTCTATGCCTCTATTTATAAAGCCCAGGATCCCGTATGCTTTTTAACCACTTTTTCAAACTGATCTGTCACCTTCAAAGATTTGTGCACATATATCCCCAGGTCTCTCTGTTCCTGCAATCCCTTTAGAATTGTACCATTTAGGTTATGTTGCCTCTCCTCGTTCTACCTGTCAAAATGCATCACTTCACACTTCTCGGCATTAAATTTCATCTGCCATGTGTCCGCCCATTCCACAGGCCTGACTATGTCCTCTTGAAGTCTATTACTATCCTCCTCGCTGTTTACTACACTTCCAAGTTTTGAGTCATCCACAAATTTTAAAATTTTGAAAACGTAAAAGGTTCCATGGCACTATTCGAAGAAGAGCAGGGGAGTTCTCCCCAATGTCCTGGCCAATATTTATCCCTCAACCAACTTCTCTAAAACAGATTATCTGGTCATTATTTCATTGCAAATTGGCTGCTAGGTTTCCTACATTGCAACACTGACTACACTTCAAAACTACTTCATTGGTTGTAAAGCACTTTGAGACATCCTGAGGTTGTGAGTGGCACTATATAAATGCAAGTTCTTCCTTCTTTCGTTCATGGTAGGTATTTTGGGCAAGCTTGTATGACTATTTTGGCAGTTAGATAAAGACAGCTTGATTCGAAGCAATTTAATGTCAGAGTACGCATTTATCGTCCCCGTCCGCACAAAGCTAAGAATATGTTTGTTTACCTTCATGGGACAGCTTTGATCTTTAGTAGCACAGACTCACATACCAACATTGGAATCAGACCTTTGAACCTGGTTTCACTAATACCCAATGATGCGGAACCTACCCAACAATTCCACCCCACACGCCCTTCCCAAAGAAATGTGATTCTAATCATTACCAGTTGGTAAATATCATTCAGTATATGTTATATGTGGGGGAGAACAAAACTAAGAGCCATAAATAGAAGATAGTCACTAATAAATCCAATAGTGAATTCAGGAGAAACTTCTTTACCCAGAGAGTGGTTAGAATGCGGAACTCGCTAGCACAAGTAGTTGAGGCGAATTGCATAGATGCATATAAGGAGAAGCTAGATGAACACATGAGGGAGAAAGGAATAGAAGGATATGCTGATAGGGTTAGATGAAGAGGGGTCAAGGAGGCTCGTGTGGGCCTAATGGCCCGTTTCTGTTCTGTGCTGTACATTCGTTCCGTCATGCCGTTCCTTCATCGTCGCTGGGTCAAAATCCTGGCACTCCCTACCTAACAGCACTGTGGGAGAACCTTCACCACATGGACTGCAGCGGTTCAAGAAGACGGCTCACCACCACCTTCTCAAGGGCAATTAGGGAGGGGCAATAAATGCTGGCCTTGCCAGCGACACCCGCATCCCATGAATGAATAGAAGAAAATGTAACTCTTTTAACGTTAGGCTGCTAACAACAAAGAAACTCCATGTCTTGCTGGATTATTTTGTATTTCCCAAAGTGATTTTTTAACCTGTGATGGTATGTTTGATGAAACAGAGATTTCAGGGAGATTCTTCTCATAGGTTGCATGTTCTCTGTAACATCTAACCTGCTAAGTGTTTCTCTACCAACACTGGAGTTAATCAACGAGTATTACAGTAACTAATAAGGTTTTATTTCATGTTAAAAAAACAACACTAGCAACCTTAATGGAGGGAGGGGGCATCTAATCGTAGCAACATTGGCAGAGTTTTCTGTCTTACATAATTTTAAACAGATAAATTTGTTGCCGTTTGTTGGGAGGGAAGAATGTTGCATAATGATGGATATGCATCCATTGAATGACTATCCAAAATGCTTTTTGTATGCATAAGAGCAGTTTCACTAATGCTTGCAGGGTGTGGCATCTTAGGGAGTGATTAACCATAGGCTAAGTAAAATGGAGAGAACGAATGCCATTCTGCTTTTCATACCAAATATTTTTCTAAATCACAAACATCAGGTTTGTGACATAATAGTAAGTATTTTGTCCATGGTTTCTTACTTTTTCTATACTGTGTCTCTATGTTTCTAATAGTTTTCAAATAGTTTTATAACATAGTGCTCAAAATGGAAGTTATACATTCATTTAAAAGTCAACATATTGGTTTAAGAGACCAGACATGTACCGATTCTTTGGTGGGAACAAAGTATCCTTAATATGGGAATATTTTGAATACAAAGTTGTAAAATTCAGATTTGCAGGATGCAAATTTCAGACTTGCCAAACCTGAATCTCAAGTCCCTATTTATTCAAACATTCATCCCTGTTATACTGTATAACTAAGTGTTACCTTGGGGGTAAGTTTAACCTAACTCACCGGTCGGGAAACCCACGGAATTGGGTGGGAAGTTGGTTTTATACCCTGCCCAATATTACTCTCTGTTAACTTGAGTAAAATCAAGCAGGGTGTAAAACTACTGCTGCACTCGATCCATTCAGTTTCCTGATGGGTGGGTTAGGGTAAAATTGCTCCCCTTGAGTCTCAAAGTGAATGGTAAAAATCAAACAAAGAGACATCACTACAGATTTCAGCATGAGTGTCCTTAACGGGTGTTTGATATAACCTTGTTTCTTCTGTAATCACATCCACTACGGTTTTAGATTTCCCTTCACACCATTCAGAGACATTTCAGTCATTTTTTTTGTCTGACCTTCTGCATCATTCTTGCTTTTTAAAAAAAAACTTGTCGGCTTTGATCAATTTGTGGACATAATTCACTTGTATCAGTGATTTCCCATGCTTTGAAAAAAAAACCTGAGTGTGGAAGGCTCACATTCTTCTTCTGTTTTTTGTCCTAGAACTTATGGAAGGTAAGTGCCAGTAGGTAGATCTTTATGTGACTAATGTGGAAACGAGATTCATGTTCCCACACTTTAGCGGCCACACGAGTGCCATAAAAAAATGAACAAAACACACTGTGGATGGCATTAGCCTTCTTTATATCAGTTTGAATGTTATTCTGATACAATACCTATCATCAAAATGAACACCTGCCATATCAATAACACTTTCAGCAACATGTCAGACTGATGAAAAGGTTAGACCTCCAATTAAAGATAGCTTTACAAAGCTGGCTCCTACTGTAGTTTAATGCCTCTTTATATAACAGAGTAGCTTCAAGAAGAAGTGGCTCCGTAATATCTCTGGCTCCTGTGCATTGGAATCTGCTCCATTTATTCCAGACAAATAAGTCGTGATTCGTTACTTGATTGCTGGCCGCTAAGCTGAGGAATGGTCACACAGGCCAAGAGTCAAGAAACTGCATTGCAGGTAAAAGCTAACAAACAGAAAATAACTTCAAAAATAACAGAAAAAACAATGACATTACATTTTAATTGAGAAACTATCCTTTTATGTTGCAGTTCATCTTACGGCTAAATTGTAACCAGTCTTTATGCCTCCGCTGCATTTGTGACAATTTAAAATCCTGCCATATGAGCTACTGTTCATACCAAGTTTCTAACATTCTAACTTTAGTAAACTCTGAGCCAAAGCATGTAAATGCGTACAGGAAAATGAACAACCTACCAGCATCTTTTTAAATAATGCCAGCACCTCTTTTTCCAACAGAGAATCAGAAAGGTGAGGTGAGGGAGGTGGAGTCTCGCAGCTGCTGGACAAAGGATGCTGTGGTTGTACCATGGCGGCCTTTTGTTTTTTCGGTCGACTGGTGAATCTTTCAAGCTGTGAGAGAAAAGAAATACATCCTGTTTTTATTATTTTTAATCATCGTTAGGGATCACTTTGAAAATGGTGCTGGCAAGAAAGGCAGTTCTCTTAGGTTCAAAGTGTCTGTGCCTATCCTTTCATCTGATGTTTCACACATTAAGTGATGTCCTTTGCCGTGATCAATTTCTTTCATTTTTTTAAATACCTATATTGTGAGAGTTTGAAGGACTCAGCCAGTTACCTGGAGCAGTCACAATCTCACTGGTGCATACTGTTTCAAATGATAAACATGTTTTGAAGTAGGATTTTTTTTAAAAACAAAATCAGACAAGATCTATAATGGATTTCAGTTAAGATTTCTTTCTCTTTGGAACTGATGATCATCTTATTTCACTGCTGAAGTACTTGTCCGAGTGTATTATTAGTTTCCGGTTTAATCTTTTCCCCTATATTTTTACAAGAAGCTTTTTAAAAATATAGATAATAATTTAGAATGCATGACTAATGTCAACATTTCTCTTCTAATTTTCTTTCTCAAGAAAAAAAATCTGCCCCACCTCCTCATCCTTAATTTCATCCAGTCTCCCTCTCTTTCTCCCAACTTGTCTGAAGATGTCATCCTATTCTTACTTTTAATCCAGGCCCAAGTGGATTAATGAGGAGGAGAAAGGTTAAATTACTGTAATTATTTCTGCCTTACTGCAGTTTTAATAGTGGTATTTTTCTCACTTTGCATCTGGCAGCAGCCTTCTCATTAGTAATATGAGTCAGTGGCTAAGAGCTTTGCTGCCGTTAGCCCCTTCACCAGCCATTTTATTTACTGGGAAGGTTCTTATTTCACCAGCTTCAAGCTGGTGTGAAGTTATACTTGAAGCTAACTTATTTTTGTAATTATTTTAAATTATATATTTTTGGGAAAAAATGCATTCTAATGTACTATCCTTCAGAAGGAAATCATTTCCCATTCAGCTTTTCAATAGTAATTCAAAATGTCAGCACTATTCCTTTTTTCAAAAGTATTCTGGTACAGTGTGACACCCTACAATGTGACCTTATTACATACTGACCGTTCAAACTAGTATCCTTGAGGTTATTTTATACACAAGAATGATTGTTCAAAAATGTTTTTGTTTCATGATGGGGGGCTGGGAGAGTCATGTTCTTCCTTTGTCCCTAGTTAGGTCCGTCGTGTCATGCACCACACGTGGCCGACAGCTAGAAGTCAACCTGCTCCTAGCCTTCTGCCAATGCTGCTTTTAAAGTGGCCTCTAAAAATTGTGGGAGAATATCACAGGGTAGGGGCAATTTTAGCTTTTATCGCCGATGGAAAATGGGGTATAGCAAATCAGCAGTCTGTTTTCCACCTTGCCCAATTTTCTTTACTTTTGATTTCGATGGGCTGCCAACTTGCCATCATCCGTTTTCGCACACCGATAAAAATTAAAATGACCCCAATGTCTCTCCCTCCAATATTTCCTCCGGAGACTCCTGTTCTCGTAGTTCTGGTGAGTGTTAAAGATCCCATGCCATGATTCGAAGAGGAGCAGGAAGTTCTTCCAGTGCTCCGGCCAAATTTCCCTCAAACACCACCGCCAAAAGCAGATTAACTGGTCATTCATCTGGTACTGTTTGTGGGCCAATGCTGTGCACAAAACAGCTGCCACATTCATCTATGTAACAGTAAATGTTCTTCAAAAAGCAGTCTGCTGTATATAAAGTGCTTTGGAACATTTCAGAGACATGATAAGGCATTTTACGAAGATAATTTTATTCTATCTTCCCTATAATAATGTAAACAATTTTACAACACCAAGTTATAGTCCAGCAATTTTATTTTAAATTCACAAGCTTTCGGAGGCTACCTCCTTCCTCAGGTGAACGATGTGGAAATGAAATCATCGAAATGAAGTCGCATTTATAATTCACAGAACAATGCTTGGTGATAACAGACAGTTTTTTCAACTGCCCGTTGCCAAGGCAATCAGTGTGCAGACAGACAGGTAACACGGGCAGTTGAAAAAACTGTCTGTTATCACCAAGCATTGTTCTGTGAATTATAAATGCGACTTCATTTCGAGGATTTCATTTCCACATCGTTCACCTGAGGAAGGAGGTAGCCTCCGAAAGCTTGTGAATTTAAAATAAAATTGCTGGACTATAACTTGGTGTTGTAAAATTGTTTACAATTGTCAACCCCAGTCCATCACCGGCATCTCCACATCATGACTATAATAATGTAGCAGAGAACAGGAACTCATTGGTGTGGGGGCAATCATGAATAATGACAATGTTCTAGGTGTGGCAGGAAATGTGTAGTGGTACATTTTTACTGGCTTGTACAAATTTTCCAAAAGAAAAAGTGTACCCAAGTCTGTGCAACGTTCCCAGATTCTGAAGAGATTAAACGTAAATCTGTATAGGGTTGTATAAATGTCCTGGGAAATTTGAATAAGTCTGTACAAATCACTGCTTGTTGCTATACCACTACTATCTGGCCTTAGGTTTTGATGGTTCAATGTAATGGCTACGCCACACCATTCAATTCCAGATTATGTTTCATAAATTATCGCAGTGAATTCTAAAACAAGTACTGTAAAATCCTGATTATGACTTGTATTAATGTAGTAGTTAGTCCCCTAAGTTTTGAAGACAAAAAAAAGGCACAAAGAAAGACTTGCATTTATATAGCGCCTTTCACAACCTCGGGACATCGCAAAGCACTTTACAGCCAATGAAGTAGTTTAGAAGTGTAGTCACTGTTGTAAGAAGCGCAGCAGCCAATTTGCAGACAGCAAGGTCCCACAAACAGCAATGATAATGACCATATAATCTGTTTTAGTGATGTTGGTTGAGGGATAAATATTGGTTAGGACACCAGGGAGAACTCTCCAGTTCTTCTTCAAAATTGTGCCATGGAATCTTTTACATCCACCTGACAGGGCAGACAGGGCCTCAGTTTAACATCTCACCTGAAAGACGGCACCTCCAACAGTGCAGCAATCCCTCAGTACTTAACTGAAGTGTCAGCCTAGATTTTGTGCCTAAGTCCCTGGAGGGGGACTTGAACTCACAGCTTTCTGTCTCAGAGTTGAGAGTGCTATCACTGAGCCAAGGCTGACTCTGTTTTCAAGATAAAAAAACATGCACAAACCTGTGTCATACAGCAGATTTTATGATATTTCATTTTCAGAACATTGTACCGCATGTCAGCTTTTATCTCACAAAAGTGGAAAGCAACAGGGACTTTGGTTCTGTTTTCTTTTCGTATGTTAAGTTGCAGTTGGAGGCAACTGTAATAAAGACAAATGATCTTAAAATTGTTCTTGATTGTCCAGGTTTCAAAGCCACAGTGCCCCATAGTTGCTGTAATCCTTCCCACCCCTTCCCCTGTATAAGCAAGAAAGCCTAATCAATGATTCCATCGTGAAGAAGAAAAATTTGCAAGGCTCTGGGGAAAGAGCAGGGGAGTGGGACTAATTGGATAAAACTTTCAAAGAGCCGGCATGGGCACGATGGGCCAAATGGCCTCCTTCTGTGCAGTAAGATTCTATGATTAATCAAACAAAGAAAAAAATAACTTCTTCATTGTACCACGTACTGCGATGATTCAATTTCTCATTGCGGAGGGCAGTTTCAGGAACACGCAGTTTGTGTACTTGTACTGTCGACCTCCATTCTCTATCCCTGGGTTCCTGTCAATGAAACTCTGAGACAGAGAGCTGGGGTCAGCTGCAGGTGTGCACAAACTGTATGTTTCTGAAATTGACTTACCGCTGTGAAAACTTGAAATATCTTTAGAACAGAAGGTACCAGGAAGAGCCTTAACAAGAAGACTTCTTTGACTACACGTCACAGAAGCATGTTTTTGTGACAGCTGTACCTGTTCTGGTGCTATAGCTCAGCATAACTTCATGCCACAGTGGAGGTACTTTGTTCAAATCCATATCTAAATGCATGGATGGAACAGTTAAACCCTTGAACCCTCAAAACTACCCTTGTAATCACTGCTGGATTCCACTCTACATTCAAACCTCATTTCTAATTTGTAAATGTCTTACATGTATCTACTTTTAAGGAAACATTAGTTTTTTTTAAACAGAGGTGCATCCTTACTTTTAATGTGCACAATTTGGAGCAGTTTTGTTTATCTGTAGTGTCAATACTTGAGCAGGACTTGTTTGGTTGCAAATCATCCGTGCACATCCAGTGTCAGCAGTACTCCCAAATAAGGTATAACACAGGTTAGGTATATTTCCTCTTACACTGCTGCAACAAAGATGATTTTCCAATTGTGTGAACTGGAAAGGAAGGTTTTAAAGTACTAATGGATTTTCTAGATGATACATTAGCAATGTAGCCAGCAATACCAACAAGGGTAAAAGTGCACCCAATTCATCTTAAAATCACAACCTAAGAACAGCTTTCAGCAGATAGTTCTGAAGATGGCCTTTCAGCCCATTTTATCTCATCCTCCCAGATTACCAACCCTGTCTCCCCATTACAGCATCAAGCATTTTTTTTAATGAATCCCGCCTCCTGGCCTCGACCACATTTCCTACTACTATACTGATGTAACATTTCCATTTCCCACACCAATCATCTTTATAACCTCACTAAATGAGATTGCTCAGTTAGTATCTAGTTGCATTACCTTACAGAAAGATTTATGTTGATCCCTCAGATCCACTGGGATTTTCCCAAACTCATTCCACTTACAACCATAAACAGCCATCACAGAGGAGAGACCTTTATTCCATCAAGCTGACCTGGATTTCCTCAAAGTAAAGCCCATTCCACAAGTTAGCATTTGCTTGTGGGTTGTTTTTTTATTTAAAGTAATGGTTAGGAGGCTGAAAACATTGAAAAAATGAACTGTGCACCAGATTTCCACTATTTATTTTCTTTGGATGTGAAATGATGAGCAGAAATTTAAGAACACTCAATCCATCGATATTCAATCTCTTTATTTTTCATTTATTCACTCCAGACCTGAAACCTGAGTGGTGTCAACCGTGGCTCAGTGCTAATGCTCTGGCCTCTGAGTCTAGAAGGTTGTGGGTTCAAGCCCCACTCCAGAAACTTGTGCACAAAATCTAGGCTGTCACTCCAATACAATAATGAGGGCGTGGTGCTGTCTCTCAAATGAGATGTTAAACCGAGGCCCTGTCTGCCCTCTCAGGTGGATGTAAAAGATCCTGTGGCACTATTATTTCAAAGAAGAGCAAGGGAGTTCTCCCTGGTATCCTGGCCAATATTTATCCCTCAACCAACTTCATTAAAAGAACAAATTATCTCATTGCTGTTTGTGGGACCTTGCTATGTGCAAACTGGCTGCTGCGTTTCCTCCATTACAACAGTGACTACACTTCAAAAGTACTTAATTGGTTGTAAAGTGCTTTGGGACATCCTAAGGTCGTGAAAGGGGCTATATAAATGCAGGTCTTTCTTTCTTTCAGTGCAGGGCATTTATATATACATGCAGAGGTAGCTAATAAACTTGCTTCATTGGCTGGTCACTTAACTTGGCTCCAAGCATTTCAATTATCGTAACACCAGGTATCAGAGAATTGCTTTCTGTGTTAAAACTTTATCATATGAGGTAACTGAAGTGGCTGCTTGGACAACTACATCTGTGAATATAACTGTTTTGGGGCAGCATGTGAGATTTAAAATTCTTTCCCAGTCTAGCTATTTCATCTCTTAAATTTAGTGCCATGGTTTAAGTATTACTGCATCATTCTGTACAAAATGAACATCGCAATTAATATCCTGCTGTTCAACGGTGAAAATTATAACAGCGTAGACTGTTCCAGAGTTTTCAAAACAGATGGCATTCTGAATCCCTGTACGATTTGATTCCCTGTACTCTCGCCCTATCCCTCCACTAGCCACAACGGAAGGATTTTACACCATAGACACATGTCCGCTGGGGACTCAATCAAGACCCGCTGACAGCCATCAGAGAGATAACCACCGTCATTCATCCCTGGACTGTCTTCAGGCACATTTCTGTCGGAGTAAGATGTAGTGTCTAATCCTGCTACGCCAGCTAGTGCTTGTTGGCACAAATGCTGTAACACAGTACTCAGCCTATATGAGCTTGTGCAGTCCTGGTCAGTGGCAGCTTAATCAAAACACATTGCTGTATTTTCACACCTTACTTTAACAAAGGCTCAGAAAAGTATTGTGTGTGGCATCCGTGGTGGGGATGAACCATAGAAAACTGGTTTACAAATATAAGTAATATAATTCTGTTTTCTGTCTAGTACAGGAACAGGAATTCAGGAAATAATTATGTACTTACTAACAGAACGAACATATCTAGATTGTATTTATAGAATTGCTGATAGAAAAGTTCAACTTCTGTGTTCCGAAAATAATGATAGAATTCCATATTAAATGTGTCAGTTGTGTAGACCACATGGTTATAACTTGAAATAACATTTAACCTTTTTCTTCTGGCTGATGGAGGCCCACGCAGTATTTTATTATCAGCATTGGCAGGTGATTTATTACCAGTGTTTCTACTCCAGTAAAACCACATTAGGCTACACTCGATGCATCATTTGTTATCTTCAGCCATCCTACATTCTTTCTGCATGTACCTTTACTCTCCTGCGAGAAGGTTTAACTCACACAAAAAGGATTGTGGGTCTCAAAAATCCCGTTAGCTTACGTTGCGTAGAAATGGTTGGACTTCAGTGTGAAGAACTCGAGCTAGATTCAAGAGATTGATCATCGAGTACATTACTCTGAGACAACATGATTTATTAAGCCCTATGATTTGGAGTGCATTTAACTGTGGTGAATAAAAAAATACTAAATAATATTACTCTATTGCAGGAATTAAAGTTTTGAACGTGTATAGCTCAGCCTGTTCTTGTATTACCCAAAACATATTTTGTTTATACTGGTTCAAATGTTATCTGACAATTAAAGTTAGCTGCAGGAGTTGCCACTGGCACTGCTGAACACATTCTCAGAACTTTTTTTATTTTAGAATTGTTCTTTCGTTACAGTATCTTGTCATACATTCACCGTCTACAGTATACAAGGCGTCATGTGTAGGGTTGCCAACCTTCCAGGATTGGCCTGGAGTCTCCTGGAATTGAAGATTAATCTCCAGGGCAACCTTGGAGAAAAGTCATGGGGGCATTAAAAAAAATTGTACAGTTTTTTCATTTACTTTAAACATTCTGTTTATTAGTTATATAACTATTGGAGATGGGAAAAAAGGCTGTTTGACTGACGGTCAAGAATCATTCAATTGGGTAATGAAGAGTCCTTTCGCTTTCCAATTGGTGTGGGAAGGCGGTGCGCCATGAGGATGGATGTTTTGGGCGACCAATGGTGGGATTGTGGGGGTGGGGTAGTTGGAGGCAGGAGATCATGTGGTGAAACCTCCAGGAATACATTCATCCAGGGTTGCTTCTTCGTACTTCTGTGGAAGTGGGTGAGCCTGCTAGTTACTGGAAAAATGCATCAGTCACATCTTGAACACGAGTGGACATAGTCCTTTCTCTAAAGCCAGAGATATCATTTCCTGGTGTTTCGAACAATGCACGAGTCAGAAATATAATGGCTCCCGTCACTTTCATGACCAAACACCAGAGAGTTATAATTACTGCTAAACCCTCCAGATCAGATTACACCATCACAAATACCTGAATCGATGATGGTTGCAGCATTTAATACAATTGTCAGGCTTCCTCTCCCTTGTCCAGTGCCTTGTGCTCAACCGACAAAGATTAAAAGCCTGGTTCCAGTGTGAACTCCAGCTCAGTATTCCTCATTGATATTGAGAATTTGCAGCAAGCCTAAAGCTATAGCTAATTAGACCTGTCTCCCCCTACCCCTCCTTCCCAATATTTGTCTGAATCTGTACTTTTACTCCTGGGCACAAAAAAAATCTTGCACTGTTCTAAAACTATTTCAAAATTTGTGAATGGGCATAAATAATACCAAATGTGACTTACTACCTGGACTGCTAGTTCCTCTATGGTGGTAAATCAGCATTCAAGTTACTGTCAGGTGAAAAATCATCCTCTTTGTCTTCTACAGGCTCGACATTTACTTTACATACTTACATTTATATTTTTTACTTTTCTTGAGTATCCACACTGCTACACGATTCTAAGATAATGGATACGTAAAAGATCAGAACCAATAATTTTCGTGGGAGATCAGGGAGCCATCACAGAAATTTTACCTCAGCTGTAGTATTGTAAATGTTAAATGAGAAACTCGAGCAGGTCTAAGACACCCCTGGTTATGTTTTATGCTTTAGATTAAAGGCAGCCTTGTAGTAGACGTTTTTGTGTAGACAGTGTTTCCCTGCCCCCTCCCCCGCAGTGAGACATTCGCCTTCATTTTCCGCTCAAGTTATGTTAGCTTCCGAGTGTACCTCAGGTGAACTTTTTTGCAGGAAATGCCATGGAAGCTGATTCTCTTGCTCCCTGCTTGCTACTTACAGCAAGCCTTTTCTCCCAAGCTTTGGGTAAAATTGAGGGATGGATGGAGGCCTTGGTGGCAGAGGACCAAGGAGCCCCTCTTTCAACTCATTTCCACGTTTTCAGATTGTAATTGTTAAATGCTTAGCATAAAACACCATTGCCAATGGCAAAGAGGAAACTCCTCCTTCGTTCAACAACAGACATGAATATATCTGTATACTGGAAGACCCACCAGATTGGTGGTGTTGTGCCAAGAGAAAAGTGTCCCCCCACCCACCTGTATTGATGTTTTTTGATATATTGCCTCTATTAACTACTAGGAATAATGTAAGCTTTGTAGTGCACCTCGATCTTAAAATTCTCATCCTTGTGCGCAAATCCCTCCATGACCTCACCCCTCTCTATCTCTGTAACCTCCACCAGCCTTACAGCCCTTCGAGATCTCTGCATTCCTCCAATTGTGGCCTCTTGTCCATCCCCGATTTCCTTCACTCCACCACTGGCGGCCGTGCCTCCAGCTGCCTAGGCCCTAAGCTCCGGAACTCTCCCCATAAGCAAATGAAATCATAAGCTAAGGCAACTAATGGGTATGTTATTAAAGTAATCGGTTTCAATAAAATATATCATTATTTGGTGCAATAATGATCTACTGTCACATATAACAGGATGAAGTGAATTGAAAAAAAAAAGATAATAAGTTAAAGAAGAATTCTGACTGGGTGAATATTTTAGAAAACTCTTCGACATATGGGTTGGTAATTTCTTCGGGCGTTTCCCTCAATCGGCTGCTGTAACTTTGGCGGAAGATCAGCAAAAGCCTCCGAATCAATGCATAAGCAAGGCTTCTGCCAATCTTCCACCAAAGTTATAGCATCCGACCATTAGAACCAGCACCCCCGCTCTACCCCCTCCCTGAGGAGGTTTCCGGTGATGTAGTTTTATCCCAGCTCAGATTCTTTTGCCGTTCTGCAACAGAACTCTTATTGAAAAATAAACCAAAATACATAAATCAATAATCTAAAGACAAAAAAGTCAAAAATGGCAGCAAGGGCCTCAAAATGGGGTCAGTAGCCTTAACCGCCCCATTAACAGTGGTGCAGCCGGCGCCATTTTAAAAGGATGTCAGGCCTAATAATTCACAATATTCCAGTATCCAACCCCCCGAGGTAATTTATGACTTGCAAACAACATTACAAGATTCTGTACTCTTTTTGTGCAGTTCATTTTGGTTCATTTTCAGTTTTTAAAACCATATTCCTGAGTTAAGAGGAGTTGGTGAAGTGGGGTTCATATCGCTGTCGTCAGCACATAGCTATTTTCAAAGACACCCGGCTTAAAAGCAGTGCTGGTGATTTAAAAGACGGGTAAGAAAACACTGCAAACGTGCAATATAAATTGAAGTATCCTCTAGCCAAATATGTGGCTGCCTTGGATTCTGTGCTGATATATGCAGCTATGGCTCAGTAATGCAGACATTATAATGCAAGAGAAACTACAAGATATACCTACAACACCAGGGGTAGAAGAAATATGCAGAACAGGATTCATCTATGGAACTAGTACAGTAGAAGGAAACAATGGCTTGTCCGAGTCATAACTGAAATGACATGCAAGGCACAAATAACAACAGTTTCACAACAGGAGTTCTCCAGTGACAGTCAAGCTAATCTCAACCACAATTGCCTTGATTAGGTTATCTTTGATATGATTTGAATAATTCATATCAGAGATGCTTGCTCAAGAGACAGCCAAGAGTAAGTATGCTGCAATTGTCCCAACTCATTTCCACCAGTGCTAGACAGGTGTGAGTACTTCAATCCCTAGGCACATGCAGGAATAGCAATAAATGGTTATTTTTTTTAATATACAGTATTTCTGGGTTATTAAAAATGCTGATCTATTTCAGATCTAAAAATCAGATCCTTTCCAATGAATTGCACGATCACAATCATCAGCGTGGACTCCAATACAGCAAAACCACAGGGATCCTCCAGCAGGAATAATGATAAGCATAGGATTAGATCAGATCTTGTAAGATATCTCACAAATCTTACAGGCTTTCACATTTGCCTCTTAGGATCCTACAGGATTTGTTCCAGAAACCTCTGATACCCATCGTTTCTTTTGAGAGGGTGCTCAATGGTAAATTTTATTGAGGAAAATCATGCTGTCGCTGCTCACTCCATGACACATCCTCACTCTCCGCCTCAAGGTCCACCAGTCAGCATCCTGCTGATAGAAGCACCCGCCAGATATGTTCAAGGTTATTCATGAGATGTGTCAGGATGACTATTTGACAGCTGAGATACGGAGCTCAGTCAGATTTATCTTTCTAGTTATGGGGCTCATTTTGTATATGCTATTTCAGGTTGAACTGACCGGCATATAAATGAAAATGGTAAAGAATTTAATAATAATGGCACTACATTCACAGGGGCTGATTTTGACTCCTTTTGCCTGGCGTTAATGGGGCGGTAACGGCCTCAAAATAGGGTCGGTAGCCCGTATCGCCCTCTTAACACCGGCGACATTTTAAAAGGGGCCTACGTCTAGGTGTCCAAAGCACCCACCTGATTCAGGCAATAGGATGCTTTTAATATGGAAATCGGGTCCTATGACAAAATAGGGCCCCGATTGCCATTTTAGGTGTGAACTGGTCGGCGCCTGCACAGTGCAGGCTTTGACCAGTTCCATTGGTGATGGAGGGAATGAGGCCCGCCAAAGGTAAGTGTTGAATTATTTTTGTGGGACCCAGAGGAGCAGGAGTGCACCTCCGGAGCCCACAAAAATAATCTGGGCTGCCGCTGCCCCGGAACCCCCACCCACCGTGATCGCAACCCCCCCTCCCCCAAACCCCAACCACACAACTTATTGTTGATAGCCGCTGAGGCCCAGTTTCCTTTGCCGAATCTGGCAAGCTGTGGGGGACGCCTGTTTGGTGCACCGGAGCCCACCTAACAAATGTAAATGAGATCAGGCCTCAAAATCATGGGGGCCACTTCGTCTCCCAACTGGCCGGCCAACCAGCGCACTCTGCCAATCGGCCACCCGAAAGTCAAAATAGACCCCACTCTTTTTTTTTTCAGTTCTTCTATCTTCTTCCTTTTAAAGAAAGAAAGAACTTACATTTATATAGCACCTTTCACGTACCAAGGCGCTTTACAGCCAATGATGTACATTTGAAGTGTAGTCACTGTTGTAATGCAGGAAACATGGTAGCCAAATTGCACACTGCGAGCTCCCACAAACAGCAAAGTGATAATGATCAGATAACCTGTTTTAGTGATGTCGGTTGAGTGATAAATATTGGCCAGGACACCGGAGGGAACTCCCCTGCTCTTCTTCGAAATAGTGCTGAGGGATCTTTTACGTCCACCTGAGAGGACAGATGGAGCCTTGGTTTAATGTCTCATCCGAAAGACGACACCTCTCTCAGTACTGCATTGGTGTGACAGCTGGATTACGTGCTCAAGTCTCTGGAGTGGGGCTTGAATCCACAATCTCCTGACTCAGAGGTGAGAATGCTACCAACTGAGCCACGTCTTACGCTGTGGTATTAACCTCAGGTACAGATACGTGAAATGTACATATCATTACATTATTATATTAAGTAAAGGCCTCAAGTTTCTTAAGTTGCCTTGTTAAGGTAAGTAGTTTAAAAATATACAGAAAGTTACTGGTGACAAAAATATTCATGCTGTGAGGATTAAACACTGAGCTGTACTGCCCTCTTGTGATGAACAAAGAAACATCAAGCAGTTAATGTAATGTTTTCTGCTTTCTGAAGCAGAACATTTGCTTCAGAGGCTGGGAAGCTGGAACTTTGATTACATGTGATCTCTTCAACCTTTTTCCGATGAAATGTCGTGGCAATGCCGCCACATTTTTAATATCTAGCATTAAAAGACACCAACAGAATTGTGAACATATTAAACTCAACGTGTAATTAAGAAGAATTAATGCAGACTGTTATTAAACACAAACCTACCACTGTGCATCGCAGCAAGATATTTTAAATACAATACATTCAGTGTGAATACAGCACTGTGCAAGAAATAGGTTTTGCCGTGGAACCTGATTCATCTGATCTAAGACTTCTACACACAAACACATAACGTGCCATAACTATTCATTTTGTAAATTTGTTCTCTTCAATTAATTGGTCATTTTCTTTATAAATATTTTTTATTTTGATAAAATAATGCCATGCTCCAAGTGTAAGGTATCCAACCTTTTGGAGATGGGGGCAGATAACTAGGCCACAACCTGTGAATGGGCTGCATATGATTGCACAAATACCCAAGCCCCCATACACAAAAAATGGCATAAAAAAATGTAAGCCTTCCTACACAGAAAATTCAAACGTCTGCACACACAAAAAATATACAAGCCCCCTTCCCACCACCCCATACCAATATTCAAACTCCTATGGACAAAATGTGAGGGTCCCATACACAAGAAAAAACAATACCTTCTATACACAAAAAAATTTAAGCCCCCTTCAATTCCAATATTCAGCCCCCTCTGTGAGATACTTCAGAATGATTTTCTATATTAAAAGTGCTATATAAATGCAAGTTGTAATTACTGTAGTATTCCAGGATTGTGTATTGGGTTGTGTTGGAGATGAGTTTGCATCTGGTCAGAATTCCCAATGTGGTGTAGTGCCCCATTTCAGCTGTGTTATCACAGGAAGTCTAAGAGAGAAAACCAACAGGAGACTTCTCCTGTGCCATTCTGCTTCAGTCCCAAATGCTTGATTACTAAGAGATCTGGGCAAGGTCATCTGCCTGCCATCTTAGCCAATGAATGGTCCATTGATAGGAGATAAGAAGATATACAAAAAAAATGTTGTTGATAAAGTCCATTATTTCTTATTATGTATTCCCTGTTTGATATTATTTGGTCTTTTGTGTCATTTTGCAGCTATCAGGACAAAAAAACCGAACCAATATTGTACAGTTGCAATCATGCAGTTATCTCAGGCTGATGTAGCCAAAAAAGACGACAATTTGTAAAGGCCTTTGAACTGCAATGGCGTCTAATAATTGACAGTCACTTCAAATACACTAATATCAGTCTCTTGTTGAGAATGTTTACTAAAGATAAAGAGTTGTAGAATAAAAGTGACATTTTTAAATGTATAAAGTTATATCAAAAAGGAATAATGTATGTCAGTTCTGACAAACATATCTGCACAATATCGGACCAATGTTCAGCACTTGTTACTTAAGTGTTTATTTAACTTTTCCTTTGATTATTATTTTATGATATTCCTTTTTGGGATATGGGCATCACCGGCAAGGCCAGCATTTATTGCCATGCTCTAGTTGCCCCTGAGAAGGTGATGGTGGGCCTTCTCCTTGAACCGCTGCAGTCCTTGTGGTGAAGCAGGAGTGCTCCTTCTGGCCCCACAAGAATAATATGGGCCGCTGTTGCGCTGGGCTCCCCTGCCTTTGATTGGTTCCCCACCTGGACCTACCTCTTCCTGCCAGCCAGGTCGCTGCAGGATGCCTGTTCTGACTGTGAAGCTTGCTGGTGCCATGGTAACCAGGTCCTCTAAATGGACACGGCCTCCCTCCAGCAGAATCGAGCGACCAGGCCAGGCGACTCATGCCAGGGATGGAGAACAATCCTTGTCCAGACTGGCAGAGATACTGTCCAGTCTGGCCTTGGCTCGTTCCAAACATTCGATAAGGTGCCATTCAAAGGTTGTTACACAAGATAAGGACTCATGGGGTTGAGGGTAATATATGGATAGAGAATTGGTTAATGGATAGAAAACAGAGAGTAGGAATAAATAGGTCAATTTCAGGTTGGCAGGTTGTAGCTAGTGGGGTACCGCAAGGATCAGTGCTTGGGCCTCAGCTATTTACAATCTATATTAATGACTTAGATGAAGCGACCGAGTGTAATGTATCCAAGTTTTCTGACGATACAAAGGTAGATGGGAAAGTAAGCTGTGAGCAGGATTCAAAGAGTCTACAAAGGGATTTAGGCAGGTTAAGTGAGTGGGCAAGAAGGTGGTAGATGGAGTATAATGTGGGGAAATGTGAGGTTATTCACTTTGGTGGAAGAATAGAAAAACAGAATATTTTTAAATGGTGAGAAACTATTAAATGTTGGTGTTCAAAGAGATTTGAGTGTCCTCGGACACGAAGCACAGAAAGTTAGCATGCAGGTACAGCAATCAATTGGGAAGGCAAATCGTTTGTTGGCCTTTATTGCAAGGGGGTTGAAGTACAAGAGTAAGGAAGTCTTGCTGCAATTGTACAGGACTTTGATGAGACCACACCTGAAATACTGTGTATAGTTTTGGTCTCCTTACCTAAAGGATATACTTGCCTTAGAGAGGGTGCAACGAAGGTTCACTAGATTGATTCCTGGGATGAGAGGGATGTCCTGTGAGGAGAGATAAAGTAGAATGGGCCTATGATCTCTGGAGTTTAGAAGAATGATCTCATTGAAACATGAGATTCTGAGGGGGCTTGACAGGGTAGATGCTGAGAGGCTGTTTCCCCTGGCTGGAGAGTCTAGAACTAGGGGGGCATAGTCGCTGGATAAGGGGTCGGACATTTAGGACTGAGATGAGGATGAATTTCTTCACTCAGAGGGTTGTAAATCTTTGGAATTCTCTACCCCAGAGGGCTGTGGATGCTCAGTCATTGAGTATATTCAAGGCTGAGATAGATAGATTTTTGGACTCCAAGGGAATCAAGCGGAAGGGGATTGGGCGGGAAAGTGGAGTTGAGGTCAAAGACCAGCCATGATCTTATTGAATGGCGGAGCAGGCTCAAGGGGCCGTATGGTCTACTCCTGCTTCTATTTCTTATGTTCTTACCATTCACTGATTTGTTCTGGTGCTTAAATAAATAAAAATGTCACCAGTCTCCTCTGTCAGAACCAGGTGTGCATCATCTTATCGTCTTGTGAAAACTTCCTCTTACGCTTTGATCAATAACCCCAGCACTTGGACATTTTCAAAGTCAAAAATATACTTTATAGCATTTTCTGCTTCACTTCAATTTTCTAATATGACAACTGTCAAGACGACAGTTTAGGGACTGTGTGCAAACTCAAAACATTTTTGCACTGGAGAACATTTTAATAAATGATCTGCAGCAACTGTGCATGCTGTATGAAAGGTTACATCAGATATTGCGTTTTGAATGGTGTATATTGCGTTTTGCATGGTGTATACCTTGTTAAACTGGTCACTATATATGCCAATCTGAAATCACTGAGGTAAATGTCCACAAACGTTTCTAGTCTTGGTACAGCAAGCCATATAGACCAATCAGAGCCTAATATACAATGTTCACAGAACCATCACTGAAGTTAAACAAAGAAACAAGGCCCAGAAATTAGTCTGAGCCTGTTTTTGGGGCCTAGACTCGGTGCTGTGCGCGCGTCTGAACCGAGAGGCCCAAGGATCGATGGAAATTGATCCTCTGATCTTATCGGCATACTCGGTGCGAGCTGCCAGCTTAGGTCGTACCTCCAAAGGAAGCTCGCCTGAGCAAAGATATTAATGTTGGGCCGGCTGCCTCACCAGCAGCAGCCCTCAGGTAAGTCCCAGGAGAAGTGATTGGAGCCGGATATGAGGCGACTCCTGTGAGGTCGTGGGAGCACTCCAGCTCCTCCTGGCTCCACAGGATGGTGTTTTTTTAAAAAAAACAAAACTAATTTTTTTTAAACTTTCCCGGAGTTAGCAGCCGCGGGAGTCACTGAAGAATCCTGTGCAGGGCAGGCCCGACGCCTGCCCCGCTCGTCGTCGACTAATTTCTCGGTGGGGTCCATCAACAGGCATTAGACCCCTTTTTTAAGGGGCCTATCGCCTATTTAAGGGGCCTATCGCCTATTTTCGGCATCCGCTCTGGACGCCAAGAAAATGGGTCCCACAAATTTAACAGTGGGACCAATGCCTGCGCAGACTAGACACAGGCTGTCCTGCTGCTAAATTGGTATGCTTTGTGGACGTTTAATGCCCGAAAAATGGACACACCTCATACCAATTTGTACCCCAAAATGTCTACTTCAACTGACAACCATGCAAACGGCCATAGGACCAGATTTTCAGATTCTGGTGATGTAGTCACTGTGGCAGCAATGACTGAAGTATTTGACCCATTCTGCTTCTCTGACAGTCATATCCAAGCAGCGACTGGATCGAATTTAGAGATGACGGGCTCGATATTACCATGGTGGTGGGGTCGATTGGGCGCGTGGGTGAAGCGCCCAGTGAAATCAGTCTGCTCCGCACGCAATCGCAGGCTAATTGGATTCACTTACCTGTTCTTCCGGGTTCCCTGCTGCTAAGCTGCGCGGCGGGCGGACTGCGCAGTAAGGTCTGTCAGCTGGAGGAGCCCTATTTAAAGGGGCAGTCCTCCACTGACTGATGCTGCAGGAAATAGGAAAAAATTACAGCATGGAGCAGCCCAGGGGGAAGGCTGCTCCCAAGTTTAATGATGCCTCACTCCAGCTCTTATCGGATGGGGTGAGGAGGAGGGGGAGGACAGAGATCTTCCCCCGGCGGGCGGGAGGAAGCGGCCTGCCTCTGCCACCAAAAAGGCCTGGCTCGAGGTGGCAGAGGAGGTCACCTGCACCACCAACATATCACCCACCTGCATACAGTGCAGGAGGCGCTGCAATGACCTAAGTAGGTCAGCCAAAGTGAGTACACTTACTCATTCCCCTACACTCCGTCTGCCACATCACTGCCCCCACCCCACATCTCCTTCTTCACTGCCAACACTACTCTGTCACATCACTCCTCACACCCACTCAAACCTCATCTTCATCTTACCTGCACTTACCCACCTTGCCAGTACTCATCCCGCCACTACCACTCAACCCAATCCTCATATAATCTCATGGCTCTATCTCATACTTACCCTCTCATGCATCTCTTTTACAGTCAGCCTCACTCAACCTGCCACTACCTGTGCTGCAGCCACAGGGCATGCATCACATATGTGCAGTACGAAGCGTAAGGCAAACGTGTCGTGAGCATGAAGGGGATGCACAAAGGTGTTTGAGGGTTTGTCATGGTTTTTACTTATATTTAATTTCTGAGCAACTCACATTACATATTATATTGTCACCACTACTGCCACGTCTTTGCGAATCTTGTCTGGTTTGTGCAATAATGCCCTTTCCTGAGGATCACCATGAAAACCCACAACTGATGCCACCCATTGTGTCACTGCAGAGTGGGTGTAGGTGTATTTGCAGGGCTCTTTTGTGCAGACGACTGAGAGATGTCGACGATGTCCCCGGTGGCACCCTGAAAGGATGCGGAGGAGAAGTTGTTGAGGGCAGTGGTGACTTTGACAGCGTCAGGTAAGAAGATGGTGCTCGGCATGAAGGAGGCCGCAGATGTCCACGACTACATGTTGAGTGACTCTGAGCCTCCGTGTGCACTGCTGCTCAGAGAGGTCCAGGAAGCTGAGCCTCGGTCTGTGGACCCTGTGGCGAGGGTAGTGCCCTCCGCGACGCATCTCTCTCTGCGGTTGCCCTCCCTCATGCTGTGCAGGTGGATGTGTCACAGCACTGTTTTGTGGAGCTCCACGTGTCAGAGGTGGACGGCGTGGCCGGCGAGGCTGGTGATGCTGTTCGCCCTCCGATGTCATGACTGCAGCTACGGCGGCCCCCATCCGGAAGATGTACATCTGAGGGGGTCCGCAAGGAAGGTAAATGTGTCTGGACACCGGGGTAAGTGTGCAAGTTTGTGAATTTTGTTGTTAGGATCAGGGTGGTGGAGGCCAAACTTTGTCCAAAGTGACAGAGTGGCCTCCTGCAATGAGTGAGGGTCTCCCCCCCCCCCACCTGTCAAATGGACCTTTGCAGCTGCCACAGGCTGATGGCTGCAACACGTCCATTTGAACTGGGAGTGTTTCCCCCAGTACGGAAACAGTCTCAGTTAGTTGCAAAATCCCATCCCTGCTAAAATAATAGGTCAATCAGGTCTGTAAACAACTTGAAGTACCTGTTCAAGTACTTTAAGTGGCACCCCGCCGGCTTTAATTGCTGGTGGGAGTCCCACATGCGGGGGCTGCGCGTGCATGTCAGCGCGTCAGTGGGGAAACCCGGAAGTGGGCGGGTTGGAGCCGGGCTCCAGACCCGCCCCGGGAATCCCCGATTTTCGCAGCCCCCCCCGCCAGGAACGCACCCGATCGTGGGTGCGAAAATAGAGCCCGACGTGTGGAGAGTAACTAGCCAGCTGTTCCTTTTCTCATTCTTTTTTTTGCATCTTTCAACTTGATGCACCAGGACTGAAGTGCAAAAGACACATGTCAGCTTCCATTAAAGCAGAAATCAATACTCCCTTATTGTTTGGTTGAAAGGTCTTTGGTTTCACTACTTTTCATTATCAATGTCAAGAGAAAGAGAAAATTGGTAAAAAAAAAACAATAAAGTGTGAGTAAGACTCCAACATTTAGTCATAGCTAGATCTTTGAACACTAGATGGAAATCGCATTTCATGGAACTTCCACCAAACGTTACAAGAGAACCTAAAAATGTGAAAACCTTTTGTCAGAGCTCTGACTGGTATGTGTGCCAGTGAAGCTAAGGATGCATCTGGAATTTATTGCAGTTTTATGCGGCTGCACCTGAAGTGAGATAATATAAATCATTTCGTAAACCTTTTCCAAGGATGTTTAGGATCACAGTGGTTCCCTTAACTTGCATGCAGCCCATGAAGGTCTGTAGTTTTCAATTTTGTATAATATGTCTTTAATTGCAACTTAAAAACTTAAAGATATAGGAATATCAGCATTCACCAATCCTCCACTGTGGACATGGTGAATGAATGAATGAATGTCCTGTCCAGAACCCATCATGTTACATAAGAAGGCAACACTAGTGATAATTGTGGACAGTGGTACAGAATACCACAGCATCTACGACTCACACTGCAGCCTCATGCCTCCTGAGCTAACTACAACAAAAGCCTGAGGGAAATGTCTTCTTCCCCCCACAGGATACAGGCTAACTTAACTCCTGCAGCATCCCCCGGCTATGGTGATGACCCTTCACCTCACCCCCCCAACCCCCATGACAAACACATGAGTAAAGTACCATGCGATATATGCCAAGCAACGGAGCATACATAAGCACAAAGAATAGTGTAGATCCAGGGAACTGGGAGAGATATAAAGAATAGCAAAGGAAGACAAAAAAAATAATAAGAGCTGCTAAGAGGGAATATGATAAAAAACTTGAGGTATATCAAGATTAACTCAAAAAGGTTTTACAATTATATTAGAAGAAAAAGGTAGTCAAGGGTAATGTGGGCTGTTTAAAAACAGATGCAGGTAATATTGCAATTGAAAATAAGGAAACAGCAGACTTGTTGAATAATTACTTTGTGTCAGTCTTCACAATAGAGGAAGAGAATAATATACCTGGCACTTCAGGGGAACGAATAATGAATCAAGGACTGGAACTCACTCAAATTGGAAGGAAGTAACTAGTGGTGTCCCACATGAATCTATGCTGGGGCCTCAACTATTTACTATATTTATTAATGACTTAGATAACACAATAGAGAGCCATATATCCAAGTTTGAGACACAAAGATTGGTGGCATAGTAAGTAGTGTAGATGGGAGGATAAAATTACAAAGAGACATTGATAGATTAAATGAGTGGGCAAAACTGTGATAGATGGACTTCAATGCAGTTAAGTGTGAGGTTGGCCATTTTGAACCAAAAATGGGATAGCTCCAAGGATTTTTTAAATGGTGAAAAGCTAGGAACAGTAGAGACCCAAAGAGATTTAGGGGTCCATATACACAGATCACTAAAATGTACTGGTCAGGTACAAAAAATAATCAAAAAGGATAATGGAATGTTAGCCTTCAAACCTAGAGGGCTAGAATATAAAGGGGAGGAAGTTTTGCTACAGCTATACAAAGTCCTGGTTAGACCACATCTGGAGTATCGTGTAGAGTTCTGGGCACCGCACCATAGAAAGGATATATTGGCCTTGGCAGGAGTGCAGCGCAGATTCATCAAAATGATACTAGGCTCCAAGGGTTAAATTATATGGAGAGACTACATAAACTAGGCTTGTATTCCCTGGAATATAAAAGATTAAGGGGTGATATTTGATGAGGTTTTTAGGATTTTGAAGATATTGATAGGGTAGATAGGAACTTTTTTCGCTGGTGGGCAAGTCTAGGACAAGGGGACATAACCTTAAAATCAGAGCCAGGCCATTCAGGAGAGTGGTAGAAGTGTGGAACCCTCTCCCACAAAAAGCAATAGATGCCAACTCATTTAATATTTTTAAATCTGAGATCGATAGATTTTTGCTAGCCAAGGGTATTAAGGGATGTGGAGCCAAGGTGGGTAAATGAAGTTAGGGTACAGATCAGCCATGATCTCACTGAATGGCGGATCAGGCTCGAGGGGCTGAATGGTCTATTCCTGTTCCTATGTGTAACTCACTGACTTATACAATAGGTTCATTTAAAGACCTGGGAGGGTTAAATTGGTTAACCCCCAAAAACGGGCGCTGAGATCACGGTGCACGATTAACCCGCGCCCGCTGGATGCGATGCAGGCAGCATGTAACATTCGTGCTGCCTAGTGATTTCAGTGATTGCTGCGTGCAGCCAGTACTACCTATGCTGTTGATTGACTGCACGCACCAGCAGGAGGCCATGATATTGGGAGTGGCTAGCACCACTTAAAGGCAGCCTGCATCTCTTAAAGGGGAGGTGCACTGTGGCTGCAAGAAGTGGTGGAAGTCAACGGTGAAATGAATCTGTGCTGCAATATAGTGAAGCACTGTGATGATGGGAACTCTGAAATTTTTAATGAGCAACAACTACCAACTGCACTACTAGCCGCATCCATTGCTCCACGCACTACAGCCCCCGTCGCCCCCCAACCAACAAACTCTTTCCATCAATACGCACCTCTTTCAATCAGATGCTTCATCTCACCCTCACATTATCACTGTTGCAAGCTGCACACCGACAACTCACAGGTCACGCACACTGGCAGCTAATCAACCATGATAGCCACATCACCTAAACATCTTGCAGGACACTCACTGATACACTTGCTGCTTTCTTGCAGAAGGTGGCACATAAAAGGAGGCAGCAAATGGCAGTGGCTCCATGGAACATGAACCTGCTGTCCTCTCTCAGGATGACAGCATTTCTGCTCTCACCTCTGCCACTCTGCCAGTGCCCTTGCTGTTGCCTGTCAGCCAGCCAGCCCACTCCCTGTAGAGTAGTGCAACTTTATTCAAGTATAGGAAACCTCCAAAAACAGGTACAAATGCATCAGCAGCCAGAACAAATAATCCAGCAGCTAACCAGCAACTCCTGCACGATCCCTTTAAATAGCACTGGTGAGGGGGGGGGGGTGGGGGGGAAGGGAGTCATGCCTTTTAAATCATGTTCAGCCGTGCGAGGTTAAGACAGTGTGTTGAATGGAGTATGGAGTTCCAAAATAGCAGCAGTCCCTTTAAATCAGCATTGTACACTGATTCACGTCATAATCTCCCTACTCTACATGCTGCTGGTATTTGTTAGGTGCGCATACACAAATGGCTTTACCAAGATGGCGTCCTGCACACGTCACGCCAGAAGTGTGCACGTGCATCTCAGATGCTATTTTCAGGGCTTAGGTGTCCACATAGTGCCTACAAAACAGGCACTACATGGCCTAATTTCGCCCCCCTGGTCTTCATGCAAAAATGAAGCCATTTTTCACTTGTTTACTAAAACATGACACAGTGATTTAACCCAATTAAATATTGTTGTTAACACTGTTGCAAAAAAAATAATGCACTGGTGATCTTCCCTTCTAGACAAAACATTCACTAAATATTTTTTTCATAAAGGCTGTGCCCTTTAAAATGCCTTGACTTGACTGAACTTTGATAATAAAACTTTGAAGGAGAGGAGGTCTACCCTCAGAAACAACCTGACTTGCTCATGGTCAGTACATGCAGACAAAAGTGTATTAAACAGGCAGTGAAAGAGTAGTCAACCTCATAATGAACTGTGGGTAAAAAAACTCATCATTAAAGTGCTTACTACTCACAGTGAGAAAGTTCCAGTGGTAACATTGTGCTGTTCTGTAATTTGCATTTTCAATCTTATATTCGTCAAGGTTTATTTTCTCAGCGCTATATTGTTCAAGACTTATTAGTTCAAACACATCCCGTAATCCGATATGAACTACAGATAAATGTTTTATTCTTGGGTTCAGAAGGTATAATGATGTTACCCATGCTCATGATTTGAGAAAGAAACATTACAGGTTAAGCAGAAGCATTCATTTACAAGATTACGAATTATCATGTTTGCTTAGACCTGGGTACTTAGCAGTCAGCCAGTTACAGAATGCCAGGTCTACAATGTGCATACAGACCTAAACAGTCTGAAACAGGGTCAGAAAGAAAGACTGTGAATGTTTGAAATCTGAAATAAAAAAATAGTGCAGATCAGGGGGGCGGTGGGGGCTTTGGGTAGTGATCGCAGTTGGGTTGGGGGGAAGCCCAAGGTTTCCTTGTGGGGCCCGGAGGAGCACGCCAACTCCTTCTTGCACACAAGGAAACTTTTAAAAGATTAAACATTTAAACATACCTGCGCTTCTTCTGGCCCTCATTCCAGCTCCCAATAGATTTGGCCTGGTAAGGAAGCCACTACTGCTCCGAGCAGGCTCAGGCCTCAGGTTCTTATTGCAGTTGGGGCCAATGACATCATTGGAGCCGATTTGCACATATAAAGACCTCACCAGCTTCGAGCAGGTGCGCTTGCCATCTGCAAATTAAAATTGCAGTCAGCCAGACTAGGGTGGGAGGCAGTGAATGAGACCGCTGCTCCATTTTTAACTTCCCCCGAGCCAGTTTCTGCCAGGCAGTGAGGGGTTACAATTCCCCGTGGGTGTCTGAAATAGAAAATATTCCCTTTCCCAGCACTAACATTCCTCACCTTGATGAGTACAACATACTGGAAGTGCGCATGTGTGGATCGCAATGAGGACAGGGCTTGGCGGTGATACACGTTTGTAGTTAAATGGCTGCCAACAGCCAAGTAAGAATTCTTCTCTATGATCCTGCCCCAAATTGGATGAAATCACGATGGAGAATGATGGAAAATGCAGGCACTGCGGCATTTCTTTCCCCTGCAAATGGTGGAGGGACATGGGGTCCAGCTCCCCAGTGGATTTCCCTCCTGGAGCTGCCATGGAGAAAGTGGTAGTAGGTCAATAATAAGCCCTGTCCCTGGAAAGGAGTCCAGGTTGGGGCAGAACTGCAAGGGTGGGCAGAGGTCCTGCCCCACCGGAACTCTACTCCGAAAAGGATAATCCCGGCCTCACTAACAAACCTCACAAATGAATGATGACCACTTGGGTGAGGTGCTATAGGTAACGATGGAACCATACCTCAGAATAAGAAGAGTGAAAATTAGCAAGAATGGGGACTAAAGGGCAGAATTTAAACTAGCATCCAGATTAATTACAGGTTGATCTCTAATTACAAGCGAGCAATCAATTCGTATTTTTTGCTAAACTGATCAAACCTTTGTAAGTGTCATGTAAGACATCAACAGTGCTTATTTGTGTATAAAATACACCCAACTGATTTAATTCAATCTACAAAGTGCAATAGATTGTCTTAACACAGACATTATTCTATTAATAGAGCAACCAGATATCCTCTTGGCAATAGTGTTTTCTGTTTCCAGCAATTTTATCCTTTAATAAAAATCTATATGCCTTTTAGAAGATTTAAGCAGCAAAAAAAAACAAAAATCTCCTGGAGTAAAAGAAAGCTGAACTCTCCATATACATCCAGGGACAAAATAAAGGCCCCTTAGCTCAGAAATTACTGTTGCCAATATTAATAGACAAATGCTTACATCTTTCGCACAACTTTTTTTTGTCTGCTTTTTTGGCAGAGGCATTAAAATAATTGAGTTAATACAAACATGCAAAATTGACGGGCAGGAAAAGACCAGCTGGTCCAGCAAGCCTGTCTCACACCATCATGGTCGGACCATCGTGACTAAACACTTCTTCCCTCATAGTATCATAGTACGGTACAGCACAGCAGGAGGTCATCCGGCCCATCGTGCCTGTGCCGGTCGGCTCTTCGAAAGAGCTATCCAATTAGTCCCACTTTCCTGCTCTTTCCCCATAGCTCTGAAAATGTTTTCCCTTCAAGTATTTATCCAATTCCCTTTTAAAAATTACTACAGAATCTGCTTCCACCACCCTTTCAGGCAGTGCATTCCAGATCATTACAACTCGCTGCGTGAACGGGGCAAGCAACTGTGTATCTCCTTAAACAATTAGATTGAAGAATCGTTAATGAGCAATGCAAGGACTGAACCAGGAAGTTAGTATAGTGAATTCAATGTCAAATCAGGTACAGTAAGCAAAATAAAGAGAGTGAGAGAAAGATTGGATTAAGAGAGAGAGAGAGAAAAGAGACAGAAAGGAAAGGTTAATCTGGCTGGCTGTCGGGTGTGAAACTTGTTGAAAAAAAATTTATAACAGGTCCTAGCGTCACAAACCGTATAACATGCGGGAAACCCTTACTTCCGGGCTTCCCATCCGAAAATCCAACCCCCACCACTCCCGCTTTCTTACCGGCTCCAAGTTAATATCCAGGCCTAAGTCTTTGCCAGATTGGTTCTGATTTATTTTTAGTTCAACGATGCACAAAGTAGTTACAATTCAGAAATGTTTGTGTGTCCGTAACGACACACCAAGCATGGACAAGAAAATGCATATGTACTGCTGTGCTTTTCGTGATTTAAAAACTTTTCAAAGTGAAAATAATAAGTAAAAAAGCTATATGGTAGATTTTAACGCCAGCCTTGGAACGGGCAGGCAGCAGGCAGAACAACGTTCCATTCCTGTTGGCAGGAAGCCCAATCCATTCGAAAGGCCGAGCCTCGTTACCATGGCACCGGAGATCTGCAAGGCCCAAACAGGCGGCCCGCTGCAGCTCGCTGACTACGGGTCTGCACAATATTGAGTGGCCCGGATGCCAACTTGGCTGGCAAGAAGGTAGGTCAGGTGGGGGTGGGGGGGTGGGGAGAGGAGCTGATTGCAAAGCGGAGGAAAGGAGCGGGAGAGTCGGGGTGGCAGCAGCTCACATTATTCTTGTGGTGCCAGGAGGAGCAGGAATGCTTCACCGGGCTCCACAAGAACAATAATTTTTTACTTATGATTTTGGCACCTCTTCCTCTTCACTACCCAGTTCAACTGAGCAGGGCATGCACAGCAAACACTCCACCCAGCTGTCCCATTAAATTGTATTGGGATGCTATGTATGCAATAGGACCCCAATTTCCACACAGTAATGAGACTGTTGGCCAATTCAGGCGAGTTACAGACCCTAGCAAATATGGCGGCGAAGCAGGAACGCGGCGGTAAGTGGCGCACTGCAATTTTAACTCCACCGCTGCCCTGTTTCCACCGGGTAGGCTGCATTAAAATTGGCCCTTCTGAATGTATTAAGTCTGGTGGTTGGGCAATTTTCAGAACTACAGGTGCATATACATAGTCCAAGTATTCTACGAGTCAGTGGGAGTGTTAACAGCTGTTTACAAAGTCTCTAACTTCTTGAAGGGATATCAACATCCTGTTAAAGTGATTTTTCACATCAGAAGGGCACGATGACACAACTAGCGATGCAGTGGCATTGCTGCGTCACCATTCATAGCATCACAAAAAAAAAATTCTGTCAATGTCAAGTTGATTTGACAGTTAGGACAGGACAATGCACTCAGGTTGAGTTCACACATTATAGCCATGCAATGCAGTTTCTGATTTCACTTTTGCAATCATGACACTGGCAGAATCCTGGTGCTTCCCCACAGAGGTGGCTGGTCACTCTGGCACTCTTGTCTGCTTCCTGGCAATCTGGAGTTATTAGAGAAGCACTGGCCAGTGGATTTGAGGCAGCATTTTATTTTTTATGCATGTCACTAATCAGTGGCAAAGCCTCTTTAATTATTGGCGTAATGTGCGCACGGCTACATGCCTCTGACCCTCCTGCACTTCAATGATGGCGGCACTGTGGGATGAGATGGATATGTAAAAAGACAGTCTTTATATTAATCTGGCAAAATAAATAAATTTATATTAGCCTTGGTGTTACCATTGACTTTCTAGCAACAATACAATTCTGCTCTATTTCTTCAGTCAAATACTGAAGTAGAATGGTGTGCATTGAAAATAAATTCTATAAAATGTATGCATTTTCTGAACCACAAGGTCACTGACAATTCCCTGTAGTTTTCAGATACCAGCATACATGTATGTGTGAGCACCCAAGGACACAAGAACAACTTGCAAGTACTGTCTTTTTTAACATTTCTTTGAGTATTTAACTGCATATAAAGGCACCAGAGAATCCAATAAGATCATGGTATGTAATTCCACACGCACATGAAAATTTCTCATATCGTTGGTGTACAGAGTAATGGCTAACACATGCCTTCAGCAATAATTGGATTTATTGTTAAGTATAAACCAAAAATAATTGTTGCACTTGTGTATTGTATTAACCTATGTCCGATAAACTGAAGGACATGGCTATTCACGTTCTTCCTTTCATGTACCATGTTGCACAGAAACAAAAAGCGATCACTCCAAGGTTACTTTGGCTAATATTTCAACACCTCAAAAACTAGTTTAAAATCGCATTTCTCCTATATATCTGTTTCTTCCAGCCAGACAGACTTTAGGGTGGTAACTCAAATTCAGGAATTCCAAAGTCCTTTCTGTAGGCCATACCACCACCAGATACAAAGAGAAACAATAGGGCGAATTTTATTTCCTGGGTGGGAAAGCGGTTTAGCGAGTGGCTGGCTAGTCCGGGAGCGACATCACTTGATTTTAATGGCGAGGCCGCATTAACAGGCTATTGGCTGACTTCCAGACCAAATCGGCCAGGAAGTCGGCGGGAAGCAGCTGCACAACCATTAAAATGCAGCATCTCAGTGGCCGCCAGCCAGGCCCAAGGAAAGTGTGGGGTTCCAGGACAGTCAATGGTGTGGGAAAGGGGGAAGCTGGAGACCACCATGTAAACCTCCCACTCCATTTTAACTGCCCAGTTTCCATCAGGTGGGAGGAATTAAAATGCCCCTCAATATCGCAGAAGTTACTCATCTTAAAGTTATAAAGGGTTAACTGTGTACTTGTTTTATGCTATTTCAGCACATACCTCAATTCACAGTGTGAGACCATGGAGCTAATTTTAATCCCAAAGAACTGTGAAAAATAACAGTTTTTTGAAGTGGGACCACAACCTGGCTCCAACGCACCCACTTCCAGGTTTAACCCAGGCTCGTTTAGATGCACGCGCATCTGAAACCCGGCAATCCCATCCCCACTGTTTGCCGGCGGGCAGATTGTTAAAGGGGCAATGTACCTCATTGCAATAGTTGAAGTAGTTCATTTTTTGAGGATTCTAAAGCTGTAACAAATATAAGCTCACCTGCACGGTTTCCCGCCAGGTGAAAGCAGATGAGATGGGCCGGATCCACGAGGTGAGTGCCTTTATTGCACTGCTTGTGGGCCAGGAGCGGCAGGAGTGCTTCATACGGGCCTAACAAGCTCACCTGGCGCGATTGAACCTCCGCAATCGGCCGACCCTCCACCCCAACCTCTGACTCTTCATCCGACTGCCGATCTGATCACCACCCTGCCCCCGATCTTCTCCAAGGCTACCTCCCCACCCCTCCCCCGATGTCGTCCATGACCCATGATCTCTTCCTCCCTCCTCTCTGATTTGCAGCTCCTTTCCCTCCCGACAGGCATCCAGCACTCACTTGACTTCTGGCTTCCCCACGCGAACACCTACCCACCCGTTGGGTTCCCAGCTCCGCGTAAAAATCATGCCCCATCTGTGCTATAATTCCTGCACAATCGGGTAGCCAATCAAAGGCTACCTGCAATAAACCTGTCCAGCACCTTTTTAAAGTACTAAACAGCCACTTTAGGTTTTGAAATAAGACGTGAGTAACTTAATTGTGGAAAAGGAAGGTAAGACTGCAAAGGAAGTGCCAATAAGACACTTGAAGCTGTGATACAGTGAATCAGGAACCACAAGGAGATCATCTCCAGGATAGACGGGCGCCTTAATGATGTACCTGATTCACCAGGCATGGGAAGAAATTGTGGATTGAGCCAATTCTATATGATAAACCTGACTTGGGAGCACATCCCCAAAAGATGTTTGATCTGAGAAAAACCACCAGGGTAAATTATGAACAACAAAATGCATAACATAGATGGACATAAAAGAAAGTCAAACTAAATCCTGTTTAGACAATGAATACTTAGAAGGAAACCTATCAAGATGATATCAATTCATATAATACATCCAGTATACCACACATGATATTTTTGGTGCTCTATGTATTTTCAAGATATCAATACTGTTCTTCTAGTGACAGGATAGGAACAGGTGAATTGTTAGATGAAAAAAGACCATGGTCCATCTGGTAGTCGCATGATAGAACGATTATAGAATTGTTGACTAATCATGACAATCAATCTCTATCAATTAGCCTACAACAGACCCAGACATGAGGTGAGGAAACCCCCAATGGTGGAAAGCTTTGAGAACCACAGGTACAAAGTCACCTGTTCCTCCTGAGCATGCTAAAATTACCACTCATAGGCCTTCAACCTCCATGAACAGTTGCACACCGTACATGCCCCTTACCTTACACAAGGCTGCTATGGTTCAGGATTCTTTGGTCAATTTTTTCACAAAAATGACTTGAATAAGGGTGATGATGAGGTGTGTTCTTTTAGCAAAAGCTTGACTAAAAGAGTTAGGTTCCAAAGAAGATCCCAAGGTGAGTTTATGGATAGACAAATGAATGGTATTTACAATGTGAGATGTGAAGTTCTCTCAAGAGATATAAACAATAGACAATTCAATATCCATGTCTGGTTATTCAGATGGACACTTTGCAACTCAGTGTTGGAAACATTTTTGATCTCTGTGAGGGCTGTGAGAAAGGCTTTTAAAAATCAGAACACAGACACCAATAGGCTATTGAGCAGCAGAGGCAATGAAGGGAATGAACCACAGGCCTGGGAGATAAGACAAATAGAGAGAGATTGTGCTTTTAAGTTGAGTTAGAAAACCCACCAGAATGAGATAGTGTTTGTGTGTTTATTTTCATAACAGTATATGAACAGAAGTTAGACTGATTGTACCAAGTGTCTCTCATCAGTCTCAGTGTTCTTTATGTTTTGCCTACTGTGGAATAAAGCAGCTTGCAAACTAAATTGAATATTGCCTCGCCTCATGTTAACTCGGAGAGATTGAAGTACATGTGCATAAGATACAGAGATCCGGTCTAGCACCAGACCATAAGGCAGTGGAAGCCAACATCCAGAAGAAGTAGGCACTAAAGGGAACAACTGACAGCATTGAACCTGAGTAGATATATGCGGCAAGCCTGAATTCGCTTGGAAATCATTGACACGGAGACCATAGAGGAGTGGAAACCGGTGGAACCCATTGTAAGTACCATAATGTTTATGTCATGTAATATTCTCCAACTGAGTAACACTCAACCTGATCAACATGGCAGAGAATATTCTGCAGTGACAGCATCGCTGCAATCTGTTTCATCGAGCCAACATCCTGACATTTGCCCTCTTCACTTTTTATAGAAGTAAGGGAATAGTCATAAAATAGAAACTGTCTCTGAGGAAGCCCACACATTACTGCATCAAAAGCATCCATAACCTACAACTACACACACAGATGCTGGCGATCATAAAGTTGGAAGATTGCCCTGAGCTCAGGGTTCCTGTTAAACTTCTGTTGCTTTTTCCACTCATCCTATTCTCTCATTCACTCACTGGAACAAAACATATGCTGAAGCACTTTACCATGTCACTCTTCCACTGAATTATCTGGAGGCTTTTCCTAAGGGCATTATTGTAACCTTTCTTCCTTTACACTTTCTCTAAGTGTGCCAGAAGAAGCTGAGATAGGTCTCAGTGCCATCAGGCACACCAGCACTTCACAGCACCTGCTGTCACTCACTTAATTCCTTCCAAGCACCATTTCAATGCATCAATCCTGAGGGATTTAGAGAGTGACTTAGAGCGGAGTGCACATGGTGAGACATAGAGCACAAGTGAGAAGATGATGGTAGCAGAGGAGGAGCAGGAACCCACTGCTCATGGGGCCAGTTTATATCCCTTCAGCTGATGAGTCTGGAGATCTGATCTCGTGGGACCTGTTTTTAAAAGGAGGATGTTTTCTAAACACCATGCAACACTGTGGACTGTGCTAGAAATGGTAGCTCATGTGGACACATCATGCATGCGTGCAGCCTTGCAGGATGGTTTTGCAACACTGCATTCCACCATGAAGCATGTGACAATTTCAGGAACACCTGCAGAGTAGCCCCGAGGCCAGTTAATGCATCTGCGGTGCATGCTCAGACTGTTGCTGTATGGGCCTTGGGATCCAATGTGGAACAGGCTCTCTCTTCTGGCCTTGCCTGGCTTAGGGATTGAATAAGAGAACTGTGAGCTAGGCCTTTGCTCATTTTATTTGTACCATCAGATCTGCTGTCGTGACAATCAGTGGCCATGATGTGGCAATGCTAAGCAATAGGAATGTGGCTGCAATGCCACAGATAATGTCACTGTCTCTCAGGATGGCAACACATCTAGGCCCTCCCATCAACCCACTCTAATGCCTGTACATATAACACCAGCCATGTAGTTGCAGAAGTGCCAGAGGCGGTAGGCAGTCCATTTCAGATCCCAGCATCCGGGGATGAGGGCTACCTCAATCCCAAGCAGCTCTGATGCATGTACAACAGCCAACCACCTCATGTACTTCTGCCACTGAGTAGCACATAGAAAAATCAGAGGGCTAGGTTTAAAAGGATATACAACACACTCTATCACCAAGTGGAAGCAAACAGTACACACTCACATGACATGCTTACACTGAAGTTGTGTGTGCAGAGAATTTTTGCAAAGGTTTGAAAGAAAGAACCTGCTTTTATGTAGTGTCTTTCACATGACAGGAGGTCCCAAATTGCTTCACATCAATGAATTCATTTTAAATTGTAGCCACTGTTGTTATGAAGACAAATGTGGCAGTCAAGTTGCAGACAGCAATCAGATGAATGGCCAGTTAGCCTGTTTTTGTTGTTGGTTGAGCGATAAATGTTGGCCAGACCATAAGGAAAATTTCCTTCTCCCAGTAGTGCCAAGAGATCTATTATATCCACCTGAAGAAAAAGATTGGGCCTTGGTTTAATATCCAAAGGCAGCAACTACAACAACGCAGCTTTCTCTCAGTGCTGCACCGAGATGTCATCCTAGATTTTATCCTCAAATCTAGGAGTGGGGCTTGAAACCATAACTTTCTGACTCAGAAGCAAGAATGCCATCACTGAGGCAAACTGATATTCATATTTTATCAGGTGCCACGAATGAAAGATTTGAGTTGCATGGACGATTTGCGGCATTGTAGGTGAAGGTACAATTGTGAAGACATTTACAAGTTAAGATATTTCCTTTGTTTAATACATCTACGGACAGGTTATTAGTTTATGTCACTAATATCCCTGGAATGGTCCCAGAGGTTAAGGGAACTACTGATTGTGGATGGATTTGTCTGTAGATCACCTCAAAGCTTGTGGCACAATTCTGTAATGGCCTCCTTTATGAATCAGACCTTCCATAGGCACTGCTCCTTTGGCAAATTGAGGTATGTGCATCTCTGCTGGCAGATGCAAGCGTAAGGATAGTGGTGGGTGTGTGCAGAGTGCTTTTGGTACAGCCTGACCTGCTTGGCATCCATTCATTGGACCTTATCTTCTTCCTTCAAAAAGCACAAGTACAAGGGGATTCCCATAGGGATACTATTGTGCTACTGCTGTGGACATTGGTATAAAATGACAGTCCCTTAGCAATTGGCATAAAGATTCCTGACCACCAAACAGAAAAAGTACAAGAATAACAAGAAAAAGGTGAAGAAATAGCCTCCGAGCAATGTTCATATAGGGTTCTTTAAAGCCACTTCAATAGACAGGACAGTCCAAAGTCACTCTGGATGCCCATTTTATAATGGCAGCTAAAGGAGTCAATGCCATGTCAGCATAAATGCAAAAACTCTACTGCAAAATTGGATACAACGCTAAATGGTCAGGGGTTTGGCATAACCAATCTGCGTCCCTTTTTCTGATCAGTATTATCCAATGTATGTCCAATCACTGGCCATAACCAAATAAAAAATCTACCCTAGTGGTTAGAAGAAGCACAGTGTAAGTTGCAGTGTACCAGTGTAGAAGAGGATATAGTAGTGGCTACACAAGACCAGGCATTTATTGGGCAGAGGCTCCATCTGCTCCAGAGGATTCAGACCTGCTTACAAATACAGACCGGTGTCTGAGCAGGATTGTTTTTACAAGTCCCTTGTCCGAATGCAACACATGCTGCAAGCTGTGGGATTGACTCCACTACCAAGATCTGTAGAGCCAGGGATGAAACAAAGAATATACAGGCCTAGATATCCATGCCCTCTGCCAGCTGCTCGTGCGGTAGGCATTCTTGTAAGTGGCACAGAACAGTCATGAGATATCCATCCAAGCTAGCTGACAGTCAATCACATAAAATGAATTACTTTGTCATGCAGTGCCTGTTGTTATGTAAGATTCCCCACAAACAGCATGAGATGATTGACCATTTAATCTGTTTTTGGCAGTATTTGTTGTGGGATGAATGTTGGGCAGGTCAGCAGGAGAACTCCATGCACTTCTTCAAATAGCACCATGAGATATTTAACATCCACCTGAGCTACAGGAATTGACGGACAGGGCCTCAGTTTAACTTCTCATTTGAAAGATTGCATCTCTAAGTCCAGATCTCTCACTACTGCACTGATAAGTCAACCTAGATTGTGTGCTCAAGCCCATTGTTCTACTCTCAATACATCATTGGTCATGTTGAGAGTGCCCTCCAGTAGGGGAATCTGTGTGGTTGTCAAGAATCAGGCAGCTTGCTCTCTTAACGCAATCACATCTAGGCCATCAGATACCTCTGCAAAAGTGGCAATAGACTTGCAGAAAGCATGCAGGACAAGACAGTTGGAACAGCACGGAACACAGTTCTGTTGCAGGCCCTTTAGGTATGAATAAAATGTGACACAGAAGCATAGCAGAAGATGGGGTGGGAAAAGCATATCTGCATAAGTGAAATCATAGCTAGTTAAAGGGTTATCTGCTGTATTTATTGAAAGGCAGCACATAATACTGCCTGCACGTAAGTCTTTCAGTGTATCTTGTAGTGATGGGTCTGCAGATGGTTCATCATCTTTAGTCTCAGCATCATTCTGCATCCTGCCTTCTGGGCTCAGCTTCCAATCCTCTATAGTTAAGACTTAAATTGCTCTTATATTGGTTTTGTGCACATTGGTTATATTTTGTGCTGCCGGCTTCCAATGCATGCATCTTGAGCAAGCGTGACAATCCCAAAGTGAATTTCTCGGATTGACTACGCCTGGTAGCCAGAAAGATCCAGTAATAAATGGGTTGGCTGCCGGCCTTAGCAAATCTGGCATGTTTACTTTGAGATTACTGCTGACTGTGACATCGGATGCGCATGTCACGAGATCGCAGCACAACCACTGCACAAAACCATTATAAAAGTAGCCAAGCAGGATGAAAGTTGGGCAGCATGCAGTAGACAATGATCATTCTAGAGATCCTGCAAGGTTTCTGCTGTTATGCTGTGCAATCCAAACATCTGATGTACTGGTCCACAATCCCATGTTCAATGATAGTCCTGGTCATTGCATGAGTCTCACTGTTCTTCTACTATCCATGACTGCAAAGGTGTCATCAGCCAAGAGTGTAGTGAGTAATCAAGTTCTTCCCAGCAGCCCAACTTCCAGACTTTCTTCCCTACAAATAATGATGGCATTGTGGATGGCCATAAAAAGATGTCATGTGACCTCTCTGGGAATTAGGCATTGGCAGGTGGGTTGTGTACTAGCTACACTTTGATCAAGTAAATACCCTTGTGATGCATTGTACACACAGGCCCAAAAATTATTTTGGATGCAGTCAGTGACTCCTTGTACTTTTGGTAGGTCAATAGAAAAGTAGTGCAATAGAAAAGTGTAACCCTATACTGATATTATTCCACTGAATAAAACTGTTGGTACTGCAGAATAAGGTACCTGTCACTCAGTGATGGATGTGTGGACAACATATTGCCTGACACTACACATGCCACTAGTGCTTGCTTGGAATAACCCTAAGACATAAAAATTCAAGACTGTGCTGACCTATGATAGCATCTGCAGATCTTTGTTCAGCAGATGGTGCCAGTCTCTTGGTTTGCCCTCGGCCTCCTGAGGCACAGCATTTTCAGAGTAGTTCTGTGTGGGGCAGTACACTCGAAGTGGCAGGAACTGAACATATGCTGTCTGTGCCACTTCACAGGCTGTCTTCCACTGTTGCTTTACCCACTCTTCAGTCAACTGTAGTAAAAGAAATGCAAAGTTTTCTTTTTAGAGCTCCTGACGCAGGATTTGACATGATGGGAACACTTGTTGGCAATTCTGGCACGTGTTCAATTTGCTACTTCCATGATTTTCCCAGTCATTAATTTCCAATACACACTTCCAGGATGCCAAGCTTTGTGCCTGAAGTGCAGAAGGTGAAATCTTTCTCCATTGTGTCCTCAACACAGTCAAAGCATTTACTCACTTGTCTTGCTGATCTGCTGTAACTAAAAGCAGTTTGCAGAGGCTGCTACAGATACCAGTTCTAAATCAGCATTCTGAATACATGCAAAGTGACTAACCCCAATATTATGCAAACTGAATTTAAATAGCAATTATAGCGGCATTAACGAGCTCAACAGCACTGCCACATGGTAACAATTCAGCACTAAACACCTAACAGCCATTTCATGTCGGGCATAACCCATGATAAAGCAGGCTCTCAAGAAATTACTCACCCGTAACATACATAAAATGCACGTGTGAAAAAACAGAGCAGAGTAATTAGCATATTATGAATGCTAAAGATTGCAGTAGTCTAATAATCATTTGTTACCCACTTATTTTTGTCAGGTGCTTTCAATTTTTTTATGCACAGCATTTTAAATTAGTTTGGAGATTACTACAATAAAAGAATTTGTAACACAAACTTCCAGCTTTGCTTGATGTAAAGTTTAGTTGCACTGCAGCGCTCAAAGAGTCTGGCTTTATAGAAATAGATGGTTATTGTTTGGGACACCAATCAATAGATGAGATACATTGGCTAAAGCAACAAGGGTATATTTATTTATTTATTTTAACTGTAGGCTGTCTCAGTACTTGTTCTACTGTCTCCTTCAGTTTGTGACTCTCAGCAGTGGAAATCAATAGAATAACTAACTGGGATGTGCTCTTGGAGTCAGTCTCACATTATAGTGTTTGGTTAATCATTTACCACCTAACCTTGAAAGCTTGGTCTGCCATATCAAACACTTCATTCTAAGATTACTGCCTGCTACACATACCTGGTTAATATCCCTTCCCATCCCAATAGGTCAAGGTAATTGGGGTCATTTGTTCTTGTGAGTACAGGTGCTCGGTCCTCTGCAATCTCCACCTCAATCACCCAGCTATCTATTTTATGTCAGGACTCTGGACCTTAAGACCCAAATCATAGTTCCTTTGAAGACTGGTCTCCTGAGATGTGTACCTGGACACCTCGGCCGAGGCCAATCTTTTCTGCTTCCCCCCCACCCCCACCCGAAGGAGACAGCTGGTTCTCTATCATCCTTTTCCAGCTCTCCCTGCTCACTGGTGCTTTGTGTTTCACTCTGTGTTACACCTTCTGTCTCATTAGTCATATCCTACCAAGTGGATGTAGTTGAGCTGGTGCTTGAATAGGTAAGGTGCCTTAATGGAGTCAGTGAATCAGGTGCAGGAATGGATTTTCTGGAGCTGCCAAGTTGCTCATCAGATGCTTTTTTCTGCAAATGGCCAGCATCTGTAAGAGATACAAAGGTCATTCATTGTAGAAGGATGCACTCTTCATTGTAATTCAAAAAGAAAGACTTGCATTTATATAGTGCCTTTCACAACCTCAGGAAGTTTCAAAGCGCTTTACAGCAAAATAAGTACTTTTGAAATGTAGTCAATGTTGTAATGTAGGAAACACGGCAGCCAATTTGCACATAGCAAGGTCCCACAAACAGCAATAATGACCAGATCATCTGTTCTTTTTTAGTGATGTTGGTTGAGGGATAAATATTGGCCAGGACACTGGGGAAAACTCCCCTGCTCTTCTTTGAAATAGTGCCATGGGATCTTTTACTTCCACCTTAGAGAGCAGACGAGGTCCCGGTTTAACATCTCATCTGAAAGACAGCACCTCCCTCACTGGAGTGTCAACCTAGATTATGTGCTAAAATCCCTAGAGTGGGACTTGAACCCACAACCTCCTGATTCAGAGACGAGAGTGCTACCACTGAGCCATAGTTGACACCTATTCAGAAGAATTCACCGAGCAATGCTAGAGGCCTTTCAATTAATCAAAATGTCTGAAAACTTTCACCACTCACAGTACTGTAGGTGATCCACCCTATTACTAATCGGAACCTGACAGCTCTCCTCAAACTTCTCCATCTATGACAAGTGTATTTGCCTAGGTACTGTAGAGCTTCACCCTCTTGCCTACTTAAGAGCCTAATGATGCCTCCAGCCATGGCAGTTCATTGCTGCTGATTACGGAAAACCTTTTCCTTTGCAAAGAAAATAAAGATATAGAAAGGCTGGTGATTAAATCAAAATTTAATTTCAGGGGCTGCTATGGAGCAATGTCTTCACTTTTCACTCAAACGCCACCATGCTTGGTCTCAGAAAGTAAGGGGGGAGGAGAGGGGGTGGTGTGGTATCTTGTGTATATTTACTCCCATAAATCTCTTCATTGACACTGTGTGGGCACGGATAGTGTGGAGGGATTCACGCTTCTAGCATTATTTCAGCATCAGCATGGGTGCTCATGCCTTCAGTTACCTTAGCAATACCTTGTGAGGTCATTAAAATATTTCCAGCACTGTATTGCTGTTTGTGGGGTGGTTGGTGTGGCAATGTCTGCATCACCTCCTTCCACACTGTCTGCACCACCATTTTTAGGGGCATCTTCACTCCTTGCCCTTATTTCTGCCAACATCAAGGAAGTTTCCAGGAATCTTGGGGCTTTGCTCACAGCAGACATCCTCAGGTGAAGCACTAAACATATGTGACCTAGAAGTAGAAGTGTGGGGGGGGAGGGGGAGGGGGAGGGGGCAATAGAGTGCCATTCCTCCACAGAGGTGAGGGGGGGGGGTGACTGCTCTTGTCTATGGAGCCTAAGGACCCAGATCTGAGGGGCCCACTCTTCAAAAGAACAATGATTAGGGAGTAATAATCAGTAACCTTCTTCATGTAATGGTGAGCTGCTGTCTGGCTAATGTAGCAAAGGTCACCAAATGCTGCCAGGAAGGATCTGGTTGCAAATAAATTCAAGGTAGTGGTGATCTTGATTGGTACAGTCATTGCTGTTATCCTGATGTAAATGGGCTACAGGTCATCAGCCAACAGTTTACATATCTTCCCAATCGTCTCCAGGAGGAAGCACAACCTTCTGAGGCACTGTCATGCTGGGAAGTCTAAGGAAGGCCCTCGATCTGTAAACCTGGTGAATGTATATCGGTATGTAGGGAATAAAGATCTTCTGTGGTACTTCACTCTAAGAGCCACCTCTCATAACAATTGAAAAGAGGGATTCCCATTGGGAATTCCATGTCCCCAGTTCAAAGCTGCACTTCTTAAACAGATGACTAAAAGTAGCAGCCAAAATCCTGACAGAACCTTCAAAGCAGTATAGAAATCAAAATGGAGGTAACGTAACACAACCTTTCAGTTGCTGCAAACAACATGGCCTCCTCTAAGCAGTATCCACCTCAGAACAAACTTACTGGTGCTCCCACTGCCATGTATATAGTGGCGGGTAATTATTTAGGGCTGGTTTGGGGAAAATGGGTCAAGGAACTTAGACACACCCGCTTGACCGCATTTAAGTGCACGGAGCAGGCTCCTAGAGGGCCACAAAGAGGACTGGCAATGTTTTTCCAGGAAAAATTTGGTACTGTTTTAGACAAATATTTTTGAGATGGTGTGCATTAACACCGCATTTTACACCACTTACCACGTATAAAAAATGGGCAGTAAATTGGAATAAAATCCAACCCTATACCCTTAAGTGTAAGAGGTGTTTGAAATACCCCAATTAACCCATCATTTGTACTCTCAATCACATTGTGCCTTATCTTTAGGTCTTTTTAACTCAAGTTTTAAAGTAAGATTTAACAGAATATATTTAGCAGTGATTTCACCTTCTTGTAAAGGCGTAGATGAGAATTCACTACATTTCCATTCTCTGGTGTCATGCATCCATTAAGAAACATGTTTCCTTTTCATAAGAACATAAGAAATAGGAGCAGGAGTAGGCCATTAAGAAACATGTTTCCTTTTCATAAGAACATAAGAAATAGGAGCAGGAGTAGGCCAAATGTCCCCTCAAGCCTGCTCCGCCATTCAATAAGATCATGGCTGATCTTCGACCTCAACTCCACTTTCCCACCCAATCCCCATTTCCCTTGATTCCCTTAGAGTCCAAAAATCTATCTATCTCAGCCTTGAATATACTCAACGACTGAGCATCCGCAGCCCTCTGGGGTACGGAATTCCAAAGATTCACAACCCCCGAGTGAAGAAATTTCTCCTCATCTCAGTCCTAAATGGCCGACCCCTTATCCTGAGACTATGGGCTCGATTTTCGCACCCCCGAGCGGGTGCATTCGTGACGGGGGGGCTGCAAAAATCGGAGATTCCCGGGGCAGGTCTGGAGCCCGGCTCCAACCCGCCCACTTCCGGGTTCCCAAGTGACGCCCTGACATGTGCGCGTAGCCCCCGCATGTGGGACTCCCACCGGCAATTAAAGCTGGCGGGATAGGAACATAGGAACAGGAGTAGGCATTCAGTCCCTCGTGCCTGCTCTGCCATTTGATAAGATCATGGCTGATCTGTGATCTAACTCCATATACCTGCTTTTGGCCTATATCCCGTAATACCTTTGGTTGCCAAAAAGCTATCTATCTCAGATTTAAATTTAGTAATTGAGCTAGTATCAATTGCCGTTTGCGGAAGAGAGTTCCATGTACAATCAAGTCTTTCAACATGCTCTTGGGACTTTATTTTCAGAATAGCCCTGCTTTTTTTTAAAGAGATTATGCCCTCCTTTAAAGCTGACAACGCTTATTGACATTTATAACCTGGAATACAGAAATTTTAGTGGCAGTCATTTTGCTCGGAAGGCTGAGAGAACAGAAATTGCTAGCTATAGATTATTGCTGCATGTTAATTTTGAAGGATAAACTAATGTTCTTGCTTAATCTTCAATCAAGGCCTTTTACAACATTCTCACTGATTGAGATTTCAGGGTCACTTTCATAACATTGAAATAGACGTTGGTAGATTTCTTCTGTGTCGACTCTACTAAACCATTCAGAATGTCAAGGCCACTTTCCATATCATTTAAGGATGGAAAATCCATCAATGTGAGCAACAAGTATGGCCAGTAAAACCTTTCCTCATTGTTACTCCAATATATATGGGGTTGGCGCCAAAGGTCAGTCTGTTTGAGTAATAGCTTCACAATTTGTATCAATATAGACATTTTGTAAAACAGCTAGGCTTCAACGCATAGTTTTTAAATTGACATTGTCTGAATTTAACACATTGTTGTCCCTTTTAAAGAGGCCCTCTCAATGTGATTCTGACAATGGTCAGAAAAACTCTGCATTGCTCTCTGGTTCCTTTTGGCTTCTCACCAGTAGTTCTTTCCGCTCTGGTACATATTCCTAAAGTAAGTTTCTGCATGGAGAAAGTTCAGACCAGACATTTTCTTCATGTAGAACTTCTACAATTACAGAACTCAGTGTGCACAATTCTAATGTATGTGTTTGGATAGAGGCCATCCTTCAGAACACAAAAACTACGAAAGAGTAAACTATCTTTTTACTTGAGGAAAGTTATTTGGTTTGGCCTCAGCTTTAGGACATCACACTTTAGGAAGGATGTCAGGGCCTTGGAAAGGGTGCAGAGGAGATTTACTAGAATGGTACCAGGGCTGAGGGACTTCAGTCATGTGGAGAGACTGGAGAAACTGGGATTGTTCTTCTTAGAGCAGCGAAGGTTACGGGGAGATTTGATAGGGGTGTTCAAAATTATGAAGGGTTTTGATAGAATAAATAAGGAGAAACTGTTTCCATTGGCAGGAGGGTTGATAACCAGAGGACACAGATTGAAGGTAATTGGCAAAAGAACCAGGGGGGAGATGAGGAGAATTTTTTTTTATGCAGCGAGTTATGATGATCTGGAATGCGCTGCCTGAAAGGGTGGTGGAAGCAGATTCAATAATAACTTTCAAAAGGGAATTGGGTATCTACTTAAAAAGCAAAAATGTGCAGGGCTATGGGGAAAAAGCGGGGTGGTAGGACAAATTGGATAGCTCTTTCAAAGAGACGGCACATGCACGATGGGCTGAATGGCCTCCTTCTGTGCTCTATGATTCTATGATGAGTATCAATGATTTCAATAAAAAGTGATTCTAGGATCATACAGCTTTAAAACAGACAACTGGCAATTGAACAAAAAAGGAGTGTAACAATTCCATAAAGATAAAATTCTGGATTTCAATTCTATTAAGATCATACCTGAATAAGATATAAAATTTAAGAGTAACTGTAAATATAAATTAAAATCAAATCACCTTTCCCATTACACACCTATCATTTTTTTTTCATTCGTTCATGGGATGTGGCGGTCAGTGGCGAGGCCAGCATTTATTGCCCATCCCTAATTGCCCTTGAGAAGGTGGTGGTGAGCCGCCTTTTTGAACCGCTGCAGTCCGTGTGGTGAAGGTTCTCCCACAGTGCTGTTAGGAAGGGAGTTCCAGGATTTTGATCCAGCGACGATGAAGGAACGGCAATATATTTCCAAGTCGGGATGGTGTGTGACTTGGAGGGGAACGTGCAGGTGGTGTTGTTCCCATGTGCCTGCTGCCCTTGTCCTTCTAGGCGGTAGAGGTCGCGGGTTTGGGAGGTGCTATTGAAGAAGCCTTGGCGAGTTGCTGCAGTGCATCCTGTGGATGGTACACACTGCAGCCACAGTGCACCGGTGGTGAAGGGAGTGAATGTTTAGGGTGGTGGATGGGGTGCCAATCAAGCGGGCTGCTTTGTCCTGGATGGTGTCGAGCTTCTTGAGTGTTGTTGGAGCTGCACTCATCCAGGCAAGTGGAGAGTATTCCATCACATTCCTGACTTGTGCCTTGTAGATGGTAAAACAGCTTTGGAGAGTCAGGAGGTGAGTCACTCACCGCAGAATACCCAGCCTCTGACCTGCTCTTGTAGCCACAGTATTTATGTGGCTGGTCCAGTTAAGTTTCTGGTCAATGGTGACCCCCAGGATGTTGACTGTGGGGGATTCGGCAATGGTAATGCTGTTGAATGTCAAGGGGAGGTGGTTAGACTCTCTCTTGTTGGAGATGGTCATTGCCTGGCACTTGTCTGGTGCGAATGTTACTTGCCACTTATCAGCCCAAGCCTGGATGTTGTCCAGGTCTTGCCGCATGCGGGCACAGACTGCTTCATTATTTGAGGGGTGCTGCATGCGGGCACAGACTGCTTCATTATTTGAGGGGTGCTGCATGCGGGCACGGACTGCTTTATTATCTGAGAACATTCTTAAACCCTTAAACATAAAATAAAATAAATCTTCAATCTTTAATCAAAAGAGTAAGTTAGAAACATAGGAACAGGATTGAGCCATTCAGCCCCTCAAGCTTGTTCTGCCATTCTGTTGGATCATGACTGATCTGTACCTCAACTACATTTACCCGCCTTTATTCTATATTCTTTTATACCTTTACCTAACAAAAGTCTATCAATCTCAGTCTTGAAAATTCCAATTGACCCAGCATCCACAGCCTTTGTGAAGCAGGGGGGGGGGGGGGAAAAGAGTTCCAAATTTCCACTACCCTTTATGTAAAATGCTTCCTGATTTCACTCCAGCTGGCCTAGCTCTAATTTAAGATCAACTCTGGATTCCCCCACCAGAGAAGATAGTTTCTTTGTATCTACCCAATCAAATCCCTTTATCATTTTAAACACCTTGATTAGATCACATCTCAACCCTTTAAATTCAAGGGAATACGAACCAAGTTTACGCAACCTTTCCTCATAATTTAACCCTTTAAGCCCAGCAATCATTCTGATGAATCTGCACTGCACCCCCTCCAAGGCCAATATACATCATTCCTGGCGTTTGGTGCCAAATACTGAATGCAGTACGCTGGATGGGGTCTGTACAACTGAAGTATCACTTCTTCACTTTTGTATTCCAATCCTCTTGAGATAAAAGCCAACAGTCCATTATCATTTTTGATTACTTTTTGTAACTATGCACTAGCTTTTAGTGATTTGTGTACATTAAGAGCTAAATCCCTTTGCTCCTCCACAGCTTTCAGTCTGTCCCATTAAGAAAATATCCCAATTTGTCTTTCTTGGATCCAAAGTAGATGATCTTACACTTCCTCACTTTGAACTCCATCTGCCATAGTTTTGCCCATTCACATAGTCTGAGGTGGGTTTTAAGGAGGGCCTTAAAAGGAGAGCAAGATGGAGAGGTTAGGGCTCAGACACCAATGGTGGGATGAAGGGAATTGGGGAACACACAAAGGTCCAGAGTTGCAAGAACGCACATTTGTCAGAGAGCTGTAGGGCTAGAGGAGGCTACAGAGATAGGTTGGGGTGAGGCCATGAAGGGATTTAAACATGAGGATTAAAATTTTAAATTTGAGGCGTAGGGGTTCCAGGGAGCCAATGTAGGTCAGCGAGCACAAGGTTGATTTGTGAACGGGACTTGGTCTGGGTTAGAATAAAGAGTTTTAAATGAGCTGACGTTTATGGAAATGAGAGGTTGGCCAGGAGAGGCTTGGAATAGTCGAGTCTGGAGGTGACGAAGGCATGGATGATAGTTTCAGCAGCAGATGGGCTGAGGTAGGGGTGGAGATGGGCGATGTTGCGCAAGTGGAAGTAGGTGGTCTTGGTGATGGAGAAGATATGGGGTTGGAAGCTCAGCTCAGGGTCAAATAAGACACTGAGGATACGAACAGTCTGGTTCAACCTGAGACAGTAGACAGGGTGTGGAATGGAATTGGTGACAAGGGTATGGAGTTTGTGGCAGAGGCTAAAGATGATGTTTAACTGGATTAAATCGTGATTAATCCAAGACTGGATTGTTGGTCGAGCAGTCTGAGAACACAAAAGCAGTGGAGGCGGTGAGAGCAGTGGAGGGGAGCTAGAACTGGGTGTCATCAGCATACATGTGGAACCTGACCCTATGTAGTTGTAGTAGTCAATATTTGTTGATTTGGGATGGATAACTGAAAGTACAAAACAAATACATGTAAAAATAAAAAAACTGAGGTACCCATTGGCTTAAAAAGTTCATCCAACAACAACTTGCATTTATTTAGCACCTTTAACGTAGTAAAACCCCCGAAGGCATTTACAGGAGCGATTATCAAACAAAATTCGACACCGAGCTACGTAAGGAGATATTAGGACAGGTGACCAAAAGGTTAGTCACAGAGGTAGGTTTTAAGGAGCATCTTAAAGGAGGAGAGAGAGAAATCGGCGCCGAGCTTAGAGCCTAGGCAGCTGAAGGCATGGCTGCCAATGATGGAGCAATTAAAATCGGGAATGCGCAAGAGGCAAGAATTGGAGGCATGCAGAAATCTTGGAAGGTTGTACGGCTGGCGGCGGTTACAGAGATAGGGAGGGGCGAGGCCATGGATAGATTGGAAAACGAGGATAAGAATTTTAAAATTGAGGCGTTCCTGGACTGGGAGCCAGTATAGGTCAGTGAGCACAGGGGTGATGGGTGAACGGGACTTGGTGTGAGTTAGGATATGGACAGCAGAGTTTTGGATGAGCTTAAGTTTATGGAGGGTGGAAGATGGGAGGCCGGCCAGGAAAGCATTGGAATAATCCAGTGAGTTGCTGAGCCACATAGACCAGGAAGATTCCAGGTCCGATTCCAGCTCTGTGCTGAATTAGTTGGTCTCAGTCAGGGCATTGGTAGGGATGCAATAATTGGCCTCGCTGCCCATGTTATAGAGGGGCAATTAGACAGGATTCCTGCATTTGACTGCTACTCTCCAACCGCTGCTGGAAGTACAGATGTGTGATGTTGGGTGAGGACAGGATCGGATATGGCTATCATGTCCCTGTAGTACAACAGGTGCTGGCATTCACCGTCAAGACTCACACGTGAAGACGACATTTGGATGAGGTATTGGAGGGTGACTGGTGCCCATGGAACCATACTCCATCATGGAGTCAATATCTTCAGGAGAGGAGTGAAGAAAACTGGACAGCAAAAAATTGAGTGAGATTATAAAATCTTTTGAAAGCTCAATAAAAGCATATTACAGAAGGTAAATTTATAACTTTAGTAATGCTTAGTTGCATGGAAGTCACCCAAAGCACTTTATAAGTCAGCTGTGTTATTGCTCAAGTCCCTGTCTCTGAAAGAAATGCAGTTTCACATTACTGAACCTATAAATTTCAGTTCTGGAATTAAGCAGGTTAGTCATTCTTCTCTCATTCAAAATTGTTCCTTTACCTTTAATATTTTTTAAGCTGGACATAAAAGGCTCACAATGAATAATGTGTAGAAAGAGATTAATGCACTAATGGAAAAGGTCACACAAGGACATCCTCAATCTGTCTAATGGGCCTTTATTCATAAATTCAGGGACACTGCTGAAGTAATCAGAATTATTGATTTTAAATTCGTATGGCCTAATTGTATACAGTAGTAAAGTGCTTTCTTTATTTCCAACCTGCCAACTTTTTGGTCTATATAAGTCCCCACTATATCATTCCCTTAGTTCAGCACAGATAGTCTTGATAGTGAACCTCTGACCAGTTGCAATCAATACTGCTGTGTGATCAGGAAAGAGTTGGGTTGCTCCAGGTGGTACTGACTCTACCGGTGCCCCTTTCTTCCCCTCTCCCAAACACAGTAGCCCAACTGAGATTTGCTGGTAGTGCATTAATAAGAACACAGGTAGACACACTAATGCCTGCCAAGTCTGGCACAGTTACAAGTTCTGCATTGAGAACTCAAGGCTAACTGTTAAAGCTACCAGATTACCTGTGGCAAATTCAAATGAATTCTTAAAATATAACAGCACTTCTGGCCAATTCCACAGTTGGTCCTCATGCTTTTAAGAGCTTCCGATGGGCTCATTATAAATTTGCATCTAGCAGGAAAAATAATAATCTATTGCAGACCTTTTATAACTGCACAATTCCTTCCTGATTGCTGTATAAAAGAATTGACTGTTACATATTTTCTGCTCTTACTGTATGGTTTTCTCTTGCATTTATAAATAAACTGTGTTGCGTTGTTAAGTGTATAACAAAGTAACATAAATAACTAATTCTGCCAGCGAGCCACTAAAAGGTTCTTAATCAAATGAAAGGGACTGAAAGAATTACAGCAGCTGTTCACAATAAATTATGCAAAGTTTTAGAGATGATCAAAAAGTAGAACAGAGTGTGCTGGCATTTCTTAAAGAGCTGAACATTTTATTCATTTTCAAGCAATTAAAAAAATGTTTGACACCTACAATAAGTAATAAGCAACCTGCATAATTTCCTATTCAGATCACAAGTCCATGATAAATAATGCATCACAGTTAGGCTTGTATACCTGTCGACGTACTGATGTTAATGATTATTTTAAAAATTCATAAGTATCCTTAATTGGCATCCCCTAGGAAAGCTAAAACAGATTTGACTATAAAGAAACCTGATTACGCTAATGAAGAAATGACCTACTGTAAGAAAATAGGTGGAATTCTGTACACCACAGGTGACATAATCTTTAGGGACCATGTACTTACTTGTTGTTACATTCACACTATATTCTTATGGGATTATGGAACACACTATAAATGGTTCGAAACATTGAGTCTTGCAGTGTTAATGCTTCTACTGCAAACTGTCGATTTGAAAGTCATGTGTGCCATTAGAAAAATGACTAGCAAAAGTGCTGGTTCCAAAAAAACATGAATGTCAAGCATTTGTACCAGTGAACATTAACTGCAAATTCACAAAATATTCAGGACATCAAGGTATTTCATACCTTAAGTACAAGAAAAAAATATTAACAAGTAAGAGTTGTGTTTAGAAATAAAACTTCCAAGATTCAACTATTCAATTATTTGGGTTGAAAACATGCTGTGTCCTATTAGGAGCACGTGTTCATGGGCTCATAAGAAATTCCTCTGTGAGCTACGTAATGCATTTGTTATAAATATTTAAAAAAACAAGATTTCAACCCAAATATGCCATAATCAATATGTGTGATGTCATATATGCCACTTGCCCGTATAAAATTGAGTGCAATGATCAGGATTTTTAAAAAAATGTATATGTCTTTTGCGGAAATTAACAGGACAATCACAGTGTATTGAACACAATATTTATTGTGTGTGTAACAAGACGTACATGGGTTCGTTGTTGTCACACTTAAGTTATTTGCTTCCCCTTACTTGTAGGATAAAGTCTATGCTCAACACCCAAAAACTGAATATCCTTCACAAAAATAAAATAAATTTTTTTTAATATTGTCTAAAAGGTAAGAAGTAGTGCAGTGGGTTAGAATGCCATCATTTCACCTGTCACCTAGGTTCAAATCTTGCCCAAGCCAGTGGAACAGGAGTTTCCTGTTTCTGCTGCTGAACATAAGGTTCCTATGTATAATAGGCTGGAAATTGCCGAGTTCCTGCTTTGCTGCTGGAAGTGTGCTGGGATGAGACGTCTGTCCATCAACTGTCCAAGTTGTTGACCCTGTCCCAAATTGCAGGGATGGGATCACCTGCATAGTCAGGGCAAGCAGCCCACAGATATATAGGCGCGACATAGGCACCCACACTGATGTGAGGCAGAAGTTAGTGCGGCAAGGTAATTGATCCCTCCAGCAACTTTGGGGCCTATGTCTTGCTGTGCCAATGAGGTGGTGTGCTGGGTAGAATTCCGGGGGTAGTCTGGAAACATCGCCACCAGCAATGCCTCCAAGCCACTGCCAAGATGGGGTGGGGGGAGCACATCCACTCACCTCCTAGATAGGGATTTCCAATGTTGCATAAATAGGGTGGAAACCCAGCAGATCCAGGTTCTGCCCCAAATTCCGCCCCTACATTCCACTGGAGAAAAGCCCAATTTATGCCCTCTCACAACCCAGGAATTTCAGGCCCAATAGGTCTGTGCAGTCTCACCTCAGTCCCTACTGGATGTGAGTCCATTAATTGACACAAATTATCAGTTTAACCCAGACAGGCCACAAAGATGGCTGATGTGGCAAACAGAAATGTCAGACATCAAATTGTTTATTGGTAACCGTGGGTGTAAATTAAGGAAAACGTTTCAATCTCCAGTATTGACATGTCTCACTTTAACAAGCACAAAAGTTCCCTAACACTTTTTTTTGAAGGAAAATATATCACGGATGGGAGAGCAATTGAACAAAGACTGCTCTCTGAATGTCTGTAGGGAACTAACCCATTTAGAATGAATGACTATGAGCAGACAGTAACTTTGGCAAATAATAAATGTGGCAGGAAAAAATGTGTATTTATTAATTAAACAAATACGGAAGCCTCCAAGGACCTAGACAATGACGAAGAATTGTTGCACATGATAAATACCATCAGAACTAAAGACTGAAAAATGAGGAATGAAAACAGTCTGAACTTCAGTGTCAAAAATACTACCTTATAAATCCTTAATTTCCACAGAAACTTCCCCAATTCTATTGACCAATCTGAGTGACAAGTGCTCGGATTCAATCACCTGTTGGTATTCTTGGTGATCTCCAAATCAATGAAGCCCTGCCACTTAGACAGGCCAGATCACTTGTTTGCTCCCTAGCTTCAGGTTTTTAACTAAGAAGTAGCCCTACTCCGGTCCAGACAAGCAGGACTTATTTACGTCCCCCTTAGTAAGCTGTCTCTGGGCCTGTGGTCTTGAAGACTTGTCTTCTGTCCCTGGTAAGGAATGTTTTGTATAAACCGTCATGGTTAAATTAGCATTAGTCCTTTCCTTTCCTAGCATTCAGACATACTACTAACTCCATTTTGAGGATTCATTTAAGGCAATTCTTAGTACATTTCTCCTACAGAAGTTGGCTAGGGTCTTTATTAAATGCTGAGGCCCCAAAAATGTACAGATCTTCCAATGGTACAGATACACAAATCACTAAAAGTAGCAACATCTGAGGCCATAAAAAAGTAAACAAAGCACTCTGGTTTATTTCTGGAGGGGTAGAGTTCAAAAGCTGAGAAGTTATGTTAAACTTGTATAGAACTTTGGTTAGACCACATTTGGAGTAGTGTGAACAGCTCTGGTCTCCATATTATAAAAAGGATAGAGGCACTGGAGAGTGCGCAAAAAGATTTACTCGATGATACCGGAACTGAGAGGTTATACCTATCAGGAAAGATTGAACAGGCTGGGGGTCTTTTCTCTAAAAAAGAGAAGGCTAGATGGTGACTTGATAGAGGGCTTCATGATTATGAAAAGGTTTGATAGGATAGAAGTAGAAAAGATGTTTCCACTTGTGGGAGAGACCAGAACTAAGGGCCATAAATATAAGATAGTCACTAATAAATCCAATAGGGAATTCAGGACAAACTTTTTTACCCGAAGAGTGGTTAGAATGTGGAACGCGATTATCACAAGGAGTAGTTGAGAATAATAGCATAGATGCATTTAAAGGGAAGCTAGATAAACACATGAGGGAGAAAGGAATAGAAGGTTATGCTGATAGGGTTAGATGAAGAGGGGTAGGAGGAGGCTCGTGTGGAGCATAAACACCGGCATGGACCAGTTAGGCCAAATGGCCTGTTTATGTGCTGTACATTTTGTGTAATTCTATGGATGTTCACATAACCTTTAATAATCTTGCAAGTGTCTAGGACCTTCATTTCTGATACATGGACAAAGACTGCAGCATCAGACTATCTTTAAGGCCCCTTTACAAAGGGAGCCAAACAGGCCAACAAGTGTAGACACCCGCCCTCTGTCACCGGGATGACAGCAGGTGGACAGCATCTGCGTGAGCCATTGGGTAACTGAGATATGCCTCTAGCAACGTGGGCGCCCACCAACCTCATGCTAATGAGGTGCTCTCCCACTGACCCCCGCATACTCTGTCGCGGTCAGCACTGGAGAATACCAGTGGGCATGATCCCAGTGTAGCAAATTTAGGGTCTGAATGTTTGGGGGCAAAATGAGACAAGGCCGTACACTGAAGACTCCGAACCAGTTATCCTGTCCACTGCCATGGCTGTAGGGATGTGTTTTTGTTTTTGCAAATCTCTTACAAGCAGAAAATAGCTAATTCTGGTGGGAACAAAATGTAGAATTTTTGAACATATTATTGCTGCATCAACATGTAAACTGGAAAGTAGTATTTTCATTCACTGCACCTTTAGACCGAAAAAGCATTAAAAATAAAAGGCTTGAGAAAACAGAAGCACTATTAACTCTAATCCTCCTCAGTTGTGTGTGCGCCATCTGGTGCCATTCGGCATATCCTAAGATTAGTAAAAGTAGTTGAATTTTGTTGTGTAATAAATTCCTAATCAAGCTAATTAATTACATTACTTTATATCAACATTACCTCATGCAGCACTGCAAGCTGTTCCCATACCATACTTCACACTACATGCAATTAACTACATTTTAATTACTCACTCTTATTTATTAAAGATGTTATGCATCATTACCCAAGATAATGTCACTCTTTATGTGAAATGGAATTCATTTTAAATTCAGATAAATCCTCATAAAAACATAACCAGTTTGCAAAAAAAGAAATCCGATCCTTGGATTTCAATAAAGTGCGTATAAAAGTAACCAACTTACAAATGTTTACACTACAGTCCACGGGGTGGATTCCTCCAGTGCTCAATGTTAGCAAAAATCCTGTTTGGACTCACGCTGGCTTTTTTTATTAGCATGATTATTGACAAGAAATATCCCGCTCTCCCCATATGTTATAATTGTTCATTCAAAAATTCAACTTGAATAAAAAGATATTTTATATAAAAGTTATCACCCTTCTAAAATCTGCTACTATCTCTTACTGACACTTGATAGTGGATTGATTACATGTGATGTGATGAGGGTTGCAGGATAATTGGAAAACATTTTATACATGGATCAGGGATTAATAGGAATAAATGGAAAGTGATTTATTAAGTTGAAGTTCTCCACCTGGATTTGAAATACGATTGGATCACTTGTGGCGATATCTAAAGTTGACCATAATTTCTGTAATTCTTTCTTCCTCACAACTACCCACGCTTCAGTAGCACTCCTCAAGAAACACATCTAAAAGCCATGGACATTGTCAAAAAAGGGGTTTTTGGAAACATTTGAAAGTGAGGAGAGAAGTGGCAAGGTGGAGAGGTTTGGGGGGAGGGTTCCAAAGGGCAAAATATAATGGCCCAAAATTTGTTGTCAAAATAATGGTGAGGCTAATAGCGTTCACCATTATTTATGCTCAAATGCCACAACAATTTCAGGCGAGGGCAGATGCGTGATTAAATGCGAAAATCGAAAAGTTGCTGTCCGAGATGCACCGCTCCGCCATTAGCTTTGCTAAAACGACAACTCGCTGACCGGCTCCCTATTCAAATGTTTTGAACGGCGTGGAGTTCCTCTATTTGCACGGTAGATACGAACTAAACTCGCCACAGAAAGTTACGTCATTTCAAGTCTAAGTACCCTTTTAATGACATGATAAGTGTTAACTACTGCCTGTCAACCTCTCTGGCAATAAACATTAACTATTGCAAGTGTGGAGTCTCATTCCTTCAGGTTTTAATTGTTGTTGGGAAGTATTTTTTAAAATTAAAATTAACTTTTTTTTTTAACGCCTCTTTTTTCTCTCCCTCTCGATTTCTCTTTCTGTATCTGATTTGACATCGAATTCACCATTCTAACTTACACTTCCTTCTCAGTCCTTAAGCTGATCATTTCACAATCCTTCAATCTGATTTAAAAGTTGCTTGCCCTGTGTTCACTCAGATCCCAGATGCCCATTAGAGGGTGCTGCACCGTTTCCATCCCCCACTTCCACCAACTTACAGGAGCTGCAGGTGGATTCACTGTGGAGCATCCGCGATGCTGAGATTATCGTGGATAGCACGTTCAGTGAGATGGTCACACCGCAGGTAAAGATTACACAGGCAGAAAGGAAATGGGTGACCGCCAGGCAGAGTAAAAGGACTAGGCAGGTAGAGCAGGAGTTCCCTGGGGCCATCTCCCTCTCAAACAGATATTCCGCTTTGGATATTGTTGGGGGAGATGGCTTATCAGGGGAATGCAGCAAGAGCCAAGACCGTGGCACCACGAGCGACTCAGCTGCACAGGAAGGGAGGAAAAAGAATGGGAGAGCAATAGTGATAGGGGATTCCATCGTAAGGGGAACAGATAGGCGTTTCTGCGGCCGCAGACGTGACTCCAGGATGGTATGTTGCCTCCCTGGTGCTAGGGTCAAGGATGTCACGGGGAGGGTGAACAGCCAGAGGTCGTGGTCCATATCGGTACCAACGACATCAGTTAAAAAAAGGAATGAGGTCATGCAAGCAGAATATAGGGAGTTAGGAAATAAATTAAAAAGCAGGACCTCAAAAAGGTAGTAATCTCAGGATTACTCCCAGTGCCACGTGCTAGCGAGAGCAGAAATAGGAGAATAGACCAGGTGAATGCGTGGCTTGAGAGATGGTGCAGGAGGGAGGGGTTTAAATTCCTGTGGTATTGGAACTGATTCTGGGAAAGGTGGGATCTGTACAAGCTGGACGGGCCCAATATCCTCGGGGGGGCATTTGCTAGTTCTGTAGGGGAGGGTTTAAACTAGTATGGCAGGGGGATGGGAACCAAAGGGCAGGTACAGATAGGACAAATTCATACCAGGAAACGGGAAGTAGAAAAGCAGTTAGTGACATAGCTAGTGACTCAGAAAGGCAAAAGAAGCAAAGGTTAAATAGTGTTCAGCACAGGAATTTGATGGGGTTAAAGGGTGTATACGTCAATGCAAGGAGTATTACAAACAAAGCAGATGAGCTAAGGGCACAGATAGACACATGGCAGCATGATATCATTGCTATATCAGAAACTTGGCTTAAAGAGGGGGATAACTGGCAGCTCAATATCCCTGGATATAGAGTTTTCAGGCAGGATAGAGTGGGTGGTAAAAAAGGAGGGGGGGTAGCATTATTGGTTAAAGAATCAATTACAGTTGAGAGAAGGGATGATATGCTAAATGGATCATCAATCGAGGCCATATGGGTTGAGCTAAGAAATAAAAAAAAGGGGCAGTCACAATACTAGGAGTGTACTATAGACCCCCGAATAGCGAAAGAGAGATAGAAGAACAAATATGTAGGCAAATTTCCAAGTGCAAAAATAAGAGGGCAATAATAGTAAGGGACTTCAACTACCCTAACATCAATTGGGATTCAAACAGTGTGAGGGGCACAGAGTGCGCAAAATTCTTGATCGGTGTCCAGGAGAACGTTTTTAGCCAGTACGTGATAAGAGGGGATGCAATTCTAGATTTAGTCCTGGGAAATGAAGATGGGCAAGTGGGTGAAGTGACAGTGGGTGACCATATTGGGGATAGTGACCACAATTCAGTTAGTTTTAGCATTATTATGGAAAAGGACATAGTTAAATCAGGAGTAAACGTTTTAAATTGGGGGAAGGCAAATTTTACAGAACTAAGAGGTGATTTGGCAGAAGTGGACTGGACACAACTACTTGAGGAGAAATTAGTGGCAAGCCAGTGGGAGGCACTAAAAAGTGAAATTCTACGGGTACAATGCAGACACGTCCCCTCAAAGAAAAAGGGTGGCACTGCCAAATTTAGAGCCCCCTGGTTGTCTAGAAGTATACGGGGCAAGATAAAGCAGAAAAAGAAAGCTTATGACTGTCACAGAAAACTAAATACTGCAGAAAACTAGAGGAGTGTAGAAAGTTCACGTAAAAAAGGAAGTAAGGAAAGCAAAGAGAGGGCATGAACAAATATTAGCTAGTAAGATTAAAGAAAACCCAGAGATGTTTTATCAGTACATTAAGAACAAGAGGATAGCTAAGGAAAGGGTAGGACCTATCAGGGATGATAAGGGTAACTTGTGTGTAGAAGCAGAGGATGTGGGTAGGGTTTTAAATGAATATTTTCTCTCCGACTTCACAAAGGAAAAGGATGATCCGGACGTAGTAGTTAAAGAGGAGAGGTATGAAATATTGGATAAGGTAAACATAACAAGGGAGGAAGTACTAGAGGGACTGGAAACCTTGAAAGTTGATACGTCACCAGGGCCAGATGGATTGTTTCCTAGGCTATTGAAGGAAGCCAGGGAGGAAATAGCGGATGCTCTGAGGATCATTTTCCAATCCTCACTAGATACAGGGGTGATACCGGAGGACTGGAAGACTGCAAAAGTAGTACCATTGTTTAAAAAGGGTACGAGGGAAAGGCTGAATAATTATAGGCCGGTCAGTCTTACCTCAGTGGTGGGCAAACGATTAGAATCAATACCGAGAGATAGGATAAACTGTCACTTGGAAAGGCATGGCTTAATCAGGGAAGCTCATGCCTTACAAATCTGATTGAATTCTTTAAGGAAGTGGCAAGGAGGATTGATGAGGGTAATGCAGTGGATGTTGTCTACATGAATTTTAGTAAGGCATTTGACAAGGTCCCACATGGCAGACTGGTCAGAAAGGTAAAAGCCCATGGGATACAGGGAAACGTGGCAAATTGGATCCAAAATTGGCTCAGTAACAGGAAACAAAGGGTAGAAGTCGATGGATGTCTTTGCGAATGGAAATCCGTTTCCAGTGGTGTGCCACGGGGCTCAGTGTTGGGTCCCTTGCTGTTTGTGGTATATATTAATGATTTGGACTTGAATGTAGGGGGCACGATTGGCAAATTTGCAGACGACACAAAAATTGGCCGTGTAGTTGGTAGTGAAGAGGATAGCTGTAGACTGCAAAAAGATATCAATGGGTTGGTGGAGCGGGCGGAAAAGTGGCAAATGGAGTTCAACCCGGGGAAGTGTGAGGTAATGCACTTAGGGAGGGCAAACAGTAAAATGGAATACGCAGTAAACGGAAATATATTGAGAGGGGTAGAGGAAGTGAAAGACCTTGGACTGCATGTGCACAGGTCCTTGAAGGTGGCAGTACAGGTAGATAAGGTTGTGAAGAAGGCATATGGAATGCTCTCCGTTATTAGCCGAGGTATAGAATACAAAAGCAGGGATGTAATGATGGAACTGTATAAAACGCTGGTAAGGCCACAACTGGAGTATTGTGCGCAGTTCTGCTCACCACATTACAGGAAGGACGTAATTGCTCTGGAGAGAGTGCAGAGAAGATTTACAAGAATGTTGCCAGGGCTTGAAAATTGCAGCTACGAGGAGAGATTGGATAGGCTGGGGTTGTTTTCCTTGGAGCAGAGGAGGCTGAGGGTAGACTTGATTGAGGTGTACAAAATTATGAGAGGCCTAGATAGAGTAGACAGGAAGTACCTGTTTCCCCAAGCGGAGAGTTCAAGAACTAGAGGACATAGATTTAAGCTGATTTGCGGAATGATTAGAGGGGACATGAGGAAAAACTTTTTTACCCAGAGGGTGGTGGGTGTATGGAATTCGCTGCCCGAATTGGTGGTAGAGGCAGGAACCCTCAACTCTTTTAAAAAGTACATGGACCTGCACCTAAAGTGCTGTAAGCTGCAGGGCTACGGACCGGGTGCTGGAAGGTGGGATTAGAATGGGCACGTGATTGTTCTTCGAGCCGGCGCAGACACGATGGGCCGAACGGCTCCCTTCTGGGCTGTATCTTTTCTATGGTTCTATGGAGCACAAAATATCGTCGCCATTAAACAGGCAAGGGCAAGTCTAACTGTTTGTTACCCTGCAACAGCAAATTCTGGGCTAATTGTTGAAAGAACAGCTTTTAACATGCTCTTATAGGTTAGGTAGGTGTTTGAAGGAAAAGTGAATAAAGGGATGAAGGAACAGAGCGGGCACATGGGATTAGGGCTACTGCTTGTGTGGAGGATAAACACCACCACAGACTGGTTGGGCCGAATGGCCTGTTTCTGTGTTGTAATATCTATGTAATTCTATGTGGCATGTGGGGCTGGAAGAGATCACGCAAGCGAGTTGCGGTAAAGGATTTGGGAATATGCATTTTGCACTTTCAATCTGCTAAACAATCACTTACAGATTTAAAAAAGTCCTTGGTACATCCCAAAACACTTCACAGCCAATTATTTTTTTTAAGTGTAGTCATTGTTATACAGTCAAATACAGCAGCCAGTTTGTGCAAAACAAAGCCCCATGAACAGCAAATGAGAAAAATGAACAGTTAATCTGTTTTTAGTGGTGTCGGTTGAGTGGTATTGTCCAGGACACCGGGAAAACTCCCCTCCTGTTCTTCGAATAGTGCCAGAAGATCTTTTGTGTACACTCGGAATTGGCAGACAGAGCTTTGGTTTAGCATCTCATCCAAAAATAAACACCTCTAGCAAGTTGCATTCCCTTTGGGCGGGACTGAACTTTCAGCCTAGATTACGTGCTTAAATCCTGAAATGGGGCTGTAACCCACAACTTTCTGACTTAGAGAGAAGATTGCTACCATTGAGCCAAGGTAAGTTATTAACATAGCTTTACAAGCATGAAAGACCCTCAGCTCACAAGTAGATACCCAAATAAGTGCAAAAGAGTAAATTAAGACTCAATACCAAAGAGCTTAAGGCTTCAATTAAATATTAAACTGAGTGCAGCGGGCACAGAGTGAGCAGCTTGAGAGTTTGGTAAGTGTGGGAGTTTAAGGGTTAATCTCTTAAAATCTAGTGTTAATTGCTGTTAACTGTTAAGTAAGATCAACTGTTTAAGTTCAATTTTAAACTTTAAATTTTTAAGTTTCTGTCAGGCTTAAGCAGAGACAAACAAGCAAGCCCTCCAACTGGAGAGCTGCTGTAGTTAGTGGGCACAGGGTGAGCAGCTTGAGAGTTTGGTGAAGTGGGGGAAGGAGGTGCTGCTTTGTCTAACTTTTTCGGCAGAGCAGCAGCAGACCGAGAACGGGGATAAAAGCAGCAGCAGACCTGAGCTGCAGCAGACCGAGAACGGGGATAAAAGCAGCAGCAGACCTGCAACAAGAGAAAACTGCAGTGTGACATCACAAGTGAGACAGGTAAGTGATTGGTGGTAACTGTGGGCTAAGTTTTAAGTTAACATGTAGTATATAACTAAATCTTAAAAACTAAACTTAACTTAATTGCCCTTGATTAATTTAGGGATGGGCAATAAATGCCGGCCTCGCCAGCGACGCCCACATCCCGTGAACGAATAAAAAAAAAATTTGATTAACACTAAATAACACTAAATAAATAAAATAATGAGAGAACAGGAGATATGTTGCTGCTGCAATATGTGGGAGCTTGTGGACATTTTTGTCCAGGGTGACTACATCTGCGGTAAGTGTCTGCGGCTCGAGGAGCTTCGGCTCCGAGTTGAGGAGCTGAAGTCCGAGCTGCAGACGTTGCGAGACATCAGGGAGGGAGAAAGCTACTTGGACCTTTTGCTCCAGGAGGCAGCCACACTCCTTAGATCAAATACTTTAGAATTGACACGTGGTCAGGGACAGGAGGGTGTGACTGCGAGTGAGGCAGGTACGGGGATCCAGGAGGTAGTACTGCAGGAGCCTCAGTTCCTGCGCTTGTCCAATATATTTGAGGTTCTTGCAACCCTTGTGGACAAGTGCGGGGACTGCGGGGAGGATGAGCAAACTGACCACAGCACCGTGGTACAGGAAGTCGTTCAAGTGGGGGGAGTAAAAAGGAAGGTGGTTGTAGTAGGCGGCAGTATAATTAGGGGAAAGACACTGTTCTCTGCAGCCAGGAGCATGAGTCCTGATAGCTATGTTGCCTACCCGGTGCCAGGGTTAAGGACATCTCCTCCGGGCTGGAGAAGAACTTGGAGTGGGAGAGGGAGGATCCAGTTGTCATGGTCCACGTAGGTACCAACGACATAGGTAGGACTAAGAAAAAGGTTCTGCTGAGAGAGTTTGAGCAGCTAGGGACTAAATTAAAAAGCAGAATCACAAAGGTAATAATCTCTGGATTATTACCTGAGCCACGAGAAAATTGGCATAGGGTAAATAAGATCAAAGAGATGAATGCGTGGCTCAAAGATTAGTGTGGGAGAAGTGGGTTTCGATTTGTGGGGCACTGGCACCAGTACTGGGGAAAGAGAGAGCTGTTCCATTGGGGCGGACTACACCTGAACCTTGCTGGGATCAGAGTTCTAGCGAATCGAATAACTAGGGAAGTAGATAGGGCTTTAAACTAAATTAGTGGGGGGGGGGGGGGGGGGAAGGGTCCCGGTGGAGAGAAATCAAGAATGCTCAAGAGAAAAAACAAAGAAGCAGTGCAGGAAAGTGATTGGGGTAAGGATAACCAGATTGTGCCAGGAAGGTTCGGAACGTACAAACAAAAGAGTGCACTAACAAATAGGGCCATAGTGCAAAATAAATGTTAAGATGTCTAAAAATGTTAAAAAGACAGATCCAAAGATGCTGTATCTGAATGCACGAAGCAGTCACAATAAGGTAGATGAATTAACAGCACAAATAGATGTAAACTGATATGATATAATTGCGATTACAGAGACATGGCTGCAGGGTGACCAAGGCTGGGAGCTGAATATCCAAGGGTATTCGATATTTAGGAAGGACAGGCAAAAAGGAAAAGGAGGTGGGGTGGCATTGTTAGTAAAGGATGAAATCAGAGCAATAGTGAGAAAAGATATTGGCTCAGGAAATCAAGATGTAGAATCAGTCTGGGTGGAGTTAAGAAGCACCAAGGGGCAGAAAGCACCGGTGGGAGTTGTCTATAGGCCTCCAAACAGTAGTGGTTATGTAAGGGATGGCATCAAACAGGAAATTAGAGATGCATGTAACAAGGCTACTACAGTGATCATGAGTAACTTTAATCTACATATAGACTGGCCAAACCAAATTAGCAATAATACTGTAGAGGATGAATTCCTGGAGTGTGTATGAGATGGTTTTTTAGACCAGTACGTTGAGGAGCCAACCAGGGAACAGGCTATCCTAGATTGGGTATTGTGCAATAAGGGGCCATTTAATAATCTTGTTGTGCGGGGTCCTTTAGGGAAGAGTGACCATAACATGATAGAATTCTTCATTAAGATGGAAAGTGAAGTAGTCCAATCCGAAACTAGGGTCTTAATCTAAACAAAGGTAACTACGAAGGTATGAGGAGTGAGTTGGCTATGATAGATTGGGAAGCTTCATTAAAAGGCACGATGGTGGATAGGCAATGGCAAACATTTAAGGAACGAATGCATGAATTGCAACAATTATACATTCCTTTCTGGCGCAAAAACACAAAAGGAAAAGCGGCCCAACCATGGCTAACAAAAGAAATTAAGGATAGTATTATACCCAAAAAGAGGAGTCATATAAAGTTGCCAGAAAAAGTAGCAAGCCTGAGGATTGGAAGCAGTTTAGAATTCAGCAAAAAAGGACCAAGAGTGGAAAAATAGAGTATGAGAGTAAACTTGCAAGGAACTTAAAAGTGGACTGTAAAAGCTTCTACAAGTATGTAAAAGGAAAAGATTAGTGAAGACAAATGTAGGTCCCTTGCTGTCCGAAACGGGAGAATTTATAATGGGGAACCAAGGAAATGGCAGAGCAATTAAACAAATACTTTGGTTCTGTCTTCACGGAAGAGGACACAAATAACTTCCCAGAAATGCTAGGGAACCAAGGGACTAGTGAGGAGGAGGAATTAAAGGAAATTAGTATTAGTAAAAAAAGTGCTGGAGAAATTAATGGGACTGAAAGCCGATAAATCCCCAGGGCCTGATAATCTGCATCTCAGAGTACTAAAAGAGGTAGCCATGGAAATAGTGGATGCATTAGTTGTCATCTTCCAAAATTCTATAGATTATGGAACACTTCCTGCAGATTGGAGGGTGGCAAATGTAACCCCACTATTTAAAAAAGGGAGAGAGAAAACAGGGAACTACAGACCGGTTGGCCTAACATCAGTAGTAGGGAAAATGCTAGAGTCTATTATAAAGGATGTGATAACAGGACACTTAGAAAATATCAACAGGATTAGACAAAGTCAACACGGATTTATGAAAGGGAAACAGTGTTTGACAAACCTACTGGAGTTTTTTGAGGCTATAACTGGTAGAATACATAAGGGAGAGGTTAGTGTGCAAAATTAAAGCACATGGGATTGGGGGTAATATACTGGCATGGATTGAAAATTGGTTAATAGACAGGAAACAGAGAGTAGGAATAAATGAGTCTTTTTTGGGGTGGCAGGCAGTGACTAGTGGGGTACCGCAGGGATCAGTGCTTGGGCCCCAGCTATTCACAATATATATATAAATGATTTGGATGAGGGAACCAACTGTAATATTTCCAAGTTTGCTGACAACACAAAACTAGGTGGGATCGTGAGTTGTGAGGAGGATGCAAAGAGGCTTCAAGGCAATTTAGACAAGTTGAGTGAATGAGCAAATACACGGCAGTTGCAATATAACGTGGATAAATATGAAGTTATCCACTTCGGAAGGAAAAACAGAAAGACAGAGTATTATTTAAATGGTGATCGATTGGGAAGTGTTGATGTACAAAAGGACCTGGGTGTCCTTGTACACTAGTCACTGAAAGTAAACATGCAGGTGCACCAAGCAGTTAGGAAGACAAATGGTATGTTGGCCTTCACTGCAAGAGGATTTGAGTACAGGAGCAGGGATGTCTTACTGCAGTTATACAGGGCCTTGGTGAGTTTTGTGAGTATTGTGTGCAGTTTTGGACTCCTTGCCTAAGAAAGGGTATACTTGCCATGGAGGGAGTGCAGCGAAGGTTCACCAGACTGATTCCTGGCATGGCAGGACTGTCGTGTGAGGAGAGATTGGGTCGACTCGGCCTGTATTCACTCGAGTTTAGAAGAATGAGAGGGGATCTCATTGAAACATATAAAATTTTGACTGGGCTGGATAGACTGGATGCAGGGAGGATGTTTCCCCTGGCTGGGGGTCCAGAACAAGGGGTCACAGTCTCAGGATACGGGGCACGACATTTAGGACTGAGATGAGGGGAAGTTTCTTCACTCAGGGTGGTGAACCTGTGGAATTCTCTACCACAGAAGGCTGTGGAGGCCAAGTCACTGAATATATTTAAGGAGCTAGATAGATTTCTAGGCTCAAAAGGCATCAAGGACAATGGGGAGAGAGCGGGAATATGGTATTGAGATAAAGGATCAGCCATGATCATACTGAATGGCAGAGCAGGCTCGAAGGGCCGAATGGCCTACTCCCGCTTCTATTTTCTATGTTTCTATATTTTCTTTGATTTGCTAACAATAGTGAAAAAGTTGCTGTGAATTTACTGGTGGCATGAATTTAACATGGCATGCCTGTTTCATATTTGTCTACTGATCTAAAATCATAAACAGAGGAAAGTATAAAGGCAAATTCAATGAGGTTGCATTGCCAGAGCAGTCAGGAGCATGATTCAGAATTAGGGAGTGCAGTTTTGCTGAGTTTGCCCTTTAATTCCACGAGTCATTAGGGGCATTAAAGGCTAAGTGTATTCCACTAAATTTTCACAAACTTAAATTCTATAAAGAGAAATATCTGTACAATTATCAGGATCTCTGAATCATCCTTTGCCACTGCAATTTATGCTCTTTAAAATCTCCAGCTTTATGGATAAATGCACTGTCTAGTGTGCTATTAAGTACTGACCAGAACTGTCCACAATATGATCCTTGGTCTGATTTCAGCTAGGATAAGTGGTGAGGGATAACAATTGACCTCAGTATGCTCAGGCGACAGAGGTGAGCAATTAATTAGCCAGCATATTCAGTCCTGATCGTTATCTAGTTAATCCTGCTGTAAAGTACATCTATGCATAGACATAGGGCCGGAAATTGCTGTGAGCAGCGAAGAGACGTCGCCCACCGCTCATAAGTAACTAACTCACTCTCAAACTTTTTGTGGGCTTCCGGGCACCAACTTGCTTTAATTGAGAACTGCAAGAAGGGCAGCGATCTTTTCCCAGGCTTCTCTGAGTGGTGAGAGGAGGAAAGGATCTCTGTGTCCCCTCCACCAATCAGCTTGAAGCAAGCCACGCTGTGAGAACCAGGAAGTGAAGCTCATCCACAAACTGCGCAGACTAAGAACCGGGAGGTGTCAGATAAGAATAGTAAATGAACTATAAAATCAGTTGGAGAAAGTGAAATAAAGAGGGTGAGATTAAAAGACTGAGATAAAAGGGACTGAAAAAGTAAAAAAATAAAAATTTTAAATATCCAAAAACTATTAAAATCGGGAGTAATGAGACACCACATTTTTAAAAATTAATTTTCAGTGCCCGAGAAGTTGCTTGGTAGTCATTAATACTTACCACGCTTTTAAAAGCTAGTTTAGACCTGATATAACTCAGAGTACTTTTTTTTGGCGAGATTAGTTAGTTTCCAGCTGGGCAGGAGAGCAAGTTCGCATTGGTCCATTGATTCCTGCCTGTGATATCCCTTTAACAATAAGCTGTCAGATCAGCAGGGAATCAAGAGGAGCAAGTTTCGGATTTCCTCATTTGACTGCGTACGCGGGCCCGCCGGAACTTGCTCTTCTATTAGCCCTGAAATAACGATGAGCCCTGTTAGCCTTGCCATTATTTCTTGAGCAATTTCCAGGCCATTGTGTAAGTTTGAATTGCTTGGCTGTGATGCTCCTTACAGATGAACAGCCTGCTAACACTCACTATCCAGACTTACATTTGAAGAACGCCTGATTGTGCAAGGTACAACAGGCACCTGTAGAACCGTACCCCAGCATGAGTCACTGTTGTAAGCACAGAAGGGATAGGACTAATAAACAGGGGATTAAAGTACTACTGGCGAGGAGAGAATGCATAAAACATTCTAGCATGATTTATGTCCGAATAGGGGGCAGAGAAATGACTACAAATACCTTCTCACCCCTTTTCTTTCTTCATCTCTTGAGGACACTGCCTTTTGCTGGGAAAAGATTCCACGGTTGCTGGCAGCCCTCCAGTATGTCACCCAAGTGGCCATTTCCTCTTGACTGAGTAAGACATTCAGGGCAGTGGGCTATTCTACCATGGAGGACATCACAGCTGAGCCTGATTCTGTCCTCACCTGATGTCCACATAAGCATACTTTGCAGCAGGGGTCTGGACTGGGACACCCTGGATGATATCCCCCACTCCAACTCACAGATGCTGATGATAATTGTAGCACTCCTAATGTTGCCCTGACTGAGATTAGCTAACTTAACACAGGCCATGGATCAAATCTGGCGCCTTCTGTTCTGTATGGCTTAGTGCCTTTACCAAATAGCTTTCATCTGCTTAAGATCCTGTACCTTCTAGTAGGGATAGGCACTAAATACGGCCTTGCCAGCATCAACCATATCCCGAGAGCAAATAAAAAATGACACAGAACTGCTGCTGGGATAAGTGCCAACTGGCTGCCTTGATGCTACTCCACAATTGCCACTGCTGGAGGGCATCACCCCATAATACCCATTTATCTCTTAAACATACAACAGTGAGCATCTAGGATTTTTGATAATCCTTCCATTATAGTTGCCTGTAACCTGTCCCCAAGCTGTTAATGACAAACTTGAAATTTGAAGGTGTAGGCACTGTTGTAACATAGCCAAACGCAGTAGCCAACTTGCACACAGCAAGATCCCACAAACAGCAATGAGATAAATGAACAGATAATCTATTTTACTGATGTTGGTTGAGGGATAGGTGTTGGTCAAGACACCAGGACAATAGTGCCATGGGATGTTTTAAGTCCATCTGAGAGGACAGATGGGGTCTCAGTTAATGACTTATCTGATGGATGGAATTCCATCAGTGCAGCACTCCCCCCAGTACTGCGCTAAAGTGTCAGCCTGGATTATGTGCTCAAGTCTCTCCTTGGCAGACAGTTCTTCTTTTTATTATTTCATCCAAAGTACAGTACCTCTGACAATAAGGTACTAACATTAAGACTGATTGTTTTGCACGTACAGAGCATAGCTCATTTCCTGCAAAATCTTGATTAAGATTAAGCTGTTGCGTTAAACTTTCAGTCAACAATGGCCACAATAAGTATTTTCTTTTATTTTTTTTTGCAAATGTTCTCCATTCCTCTCCTGAAATGACAACTCACATTGGGGTATGGTTCCATGGGCACAGCAGTGGGGTACCCAGCAGGCCTCTCAAGTAGCAAAGCTAGACAATGAAGCTCTGAAATTCCAGGGTCTTAAAGGCACAGAACTGCAATTAGCTGGGTGAACGGAGAAGGAATTTGGGGCTCAACCCAGTTATGCTGGGCCTTTGCCCCTTTTTTGAACAGCCCCAAATTCGACCAGAAGGGCAGGTGCTTCTCCCGCAGTCCCCTTCTCTGCTGTGCAGATATCAGCAGATGAGGTGAGACTGGTGGGATAACATCTTCCTCCAGAATTCCTGCTAGTTCCACCTCTGCAGGCGCCAACGCAAAGAACGCCTGCATTATGCAAGTGTACATAACAATGCCAGGTTCAGATCTTGGTGGAAGTGGGGCCCACAAATGTAGGTTACCCCACAGGAAGTTTGAATTGACAACATTGAGAGTTTTGGAGCATTTTTAGCCAGCATACCCAGCCCCCTTAACGTTCCATCATTTTGTTTGCCCCTTTAAGCAAATGCCATCAACCCAGGACTTAGGGTGGAATCAGGGGTGCTCCAAGCTGGTAGCCAGAAGTCCCACCCTACCAAGGATTTGTTGCGATTATGGCATTTGTAGCCCTGAGTACTGGCAAGCCGATGGCCTTTGGGGACATCGCAGTTAAGCTCAATCCTGCCCTCAATCAATTCTCACATACATGCACATTTCCAGCAGGGGTCACCAAATAGCCAAATACTGCCAGAGACTTGGCTGATTTCTCTCCTGCCTAGCCCCGGGTTCCTGAAGCCAATTATACTGACCATACTGCCAACCTGGCTGAGATTAGCTAACTCAGCAGAGGCCAGTGTTTGAAACTGGAACATTCTTGGCCTATATAGCTTTGTGCCACACTGGCAGTACATTTACCCACTGACCCATCAGAGGAGCTCCACAGTATGGGCGCTAAATTGGGCCGTGCAGCGCCCATTGTTTCGGCGCTACACAGCCTCTCGAACATCCAAGATGGTGTCTTGGCTGCGTGCACACGTTTCCAGTGTGATGTGCGCTGGACGCCATCTTGGTATAGGAGTTAGTGCATGCCAAATACCGAACGCCGGAAGTATGTAAATTAGAGAAAATGGATACAATCCGTGTGCAACGCTGATTTAAAGTGATAGACACCATCTTGGCACTTGACGCTCAACTCAACGCACAGTCTTAACCACGAACAACTGAACGTGTCTTAGAGTGCCTGGAGGACCCCCACCAGCACTATTTAAAGGGACCATGCAGGATTTACAGGTTAGTGGCTGGATTATTGCTTCTGGCCGCCGAGACATTTGTAACTGTTTTTGGAGGTCTCCTATAATTGAATACTAGGACTAGGGGACATAGCCTAACATTTAGAGCCAGGCCACCCAGGAGTGAAGTTAGGAAACGCTTCTACACGCAAAGTGTGGGAGAAGTTTGGAACGCTCTTCTGCAAACGGCAGTTGATGCTAGCTCAATTGTGAATTCTAAATCTGTGATTGATGGATTTCTATGAACCAAGGGTATTAAAGGATATGGGGCTACGGCGGATATATGGAGTTAGGTCACAGATCAACCATGACCTCAATGAATGGCGGAACAGGCTCGGGGGGGCTAAATGCCACTGCCACTTGCTGCCTCCTGTTATATGCCACCTTCTTCTCCAGGCAAGCAGGATGTGTGCCTGGGTGATGTGCCTGTCATGGTTGAATAGCTGCCAGACGGTGTGGCCTGTGAGTTTTGGGTGGATGGCTTGCAACAGTGGTAATGTGTAAGGGTGAAAGGAAGCATCTGTTTGGAAGAGTTGAGTACTGATGGAAAGAGTTTGTTGGTATGTAGGTGATGGGGGTGTAGTGCGTGGAGCAGTGGATGCAGCTAGTAGTGCAGTTGGTAGGAGACGCCACTTGACAGTTGACCTCACTCACCTTGACCACTCGTGTCAAAGCACTGAACTTCCTCCTGCACTGCATCCATGTTTGTGGTGCTATGCGCCTGGCATTGACTTCGTCCCCCGCTGCCTTTTGGGCATATGCCTGGGGGGCATCTTGCCCACCCCCGCCGATATATAGGATGTCCCTCCTTCTGTCCACCTCTTGCACGAAAGCCTGTAGTGCATCAGCAGAGAACCTTGGTGCCGGCCTGGTACCAACTCAGATCGGCAGATTAGTGAGGTCTGGCATGCAGATTGGAGGATGTGGGATTTAGTAGTGCTAAATTTAGTAGTGTTCAATGTTTTAAACATAACTCATCAGTGTAAACATAGGGATGGGACCTGCATCTGTGTTTTACATGTGTGATGTCTGATCTCTGATCAGACTCCGTGCAGACAGCAGACTGTTATTTTTTTTAGTAAATAACAGGTACTGGCTACCTTTTAAGAGATCTGAAGAGACATCCTCCCTTTAACAGATTGGGGCTTCCCCTGCTGGTGGAAGGTGCAAACCGATATGTAAGGCCTGGATTTCAATGCAGACTGACGGTGAGTACTGAGGCAGGACGAAGTTCTCGCTCTGCCTGCGCAGGGGCCATTGGGCGCGGGTTAATAGCGGATCACGCTACCTACACCCAATAATAGGCCCTATCGATTTTTTTCCCCCCCCCCCCCTAAGTATTTAACCCCAGTAATTCTAACCCTGGCTTATTCTAATCCTTTCAAATATTAGCAAAATTGTAATACATACCCAGGAGGAAATCTCTTGCTCTCAACATTTAAATAGGTGCAAATACATGTACAAAGTGCCCAGAGGGCGTGAGCTTACCACCTCTAGGAAATCTCACTCGTCTTTGCTCTAGTATTTATACTGCCAATTTAATGTCAGTGCAAAGTTGAACTCACTTCACAATGACATTAAACATGTAGTGTTAATGTACCCTTAGCTTCATGTCATTAGGCATGGAAAGGTCAACAGTAGTATTATCAAAGTCATTAGCTCTAATGATTGGGTAGGGATCAACGTTTTTATTAACATTATTACTGTTTTGAGGTCTTTCAAACCCTTGAGGAAAAATAAGCCATGGCATATGTCATAGTTTATCTGACAAGATGTTGCTTAGTACTTTTTGTTTTCCTGCAACATTTGTGAATGTAAGTCTGCATGTTGTTTACTGTTCAGTTGTCTTTCATTTTAAACAGTCAGACCTACGTGTTTGCATCATCCATTTTGAAGGATTGTGATCAAAATCTTTGCAAAATTGCAGTAACTGTAAAAAAAATGGCTTGTTTTTCCAAAAGGTTTTATTACAAAATGTTTGCTGTTGTGCTTTTAAATTGGACAAAAACATCATACTGAAGAAAAGCAATGTTGTTAGCAAATTGCTAGCAACAATAAGAAAAGGATTCTATTCCAACATTTTAAAGCAAAATTGATTAGCTGTTATTCCTTCAAAGAAATTTACAGTGGAGAGCACTTTGGCAACCATAGTTTGTTCCTTTTCTCCCCAGTCTGCCTAGTTTCCCAAGGTCACATACATCCTGCTCAACTCTTGTTGCTGATAGGGTATACCACCAACCTGCTCTGACATTTCTACTAATGCCACTTTGAGCATGAAAGAGTACCTAAGGAATGACTCATCCCCTCCCCTCCCCCCCCATAGAGATGCTTAACCTTTGCTTGGCACCTGCCCTGTAACAGCATTGCTGAGATCAGCAACTTAACAGTCTGGCATATTAAATCTATGCCCCCAATACCATTACATCACATATTATTGCTCCAATCTATTCTATCACCATGATGTTCTCCCTGTTATTTTTGCTTCTGGGTCTCCATGTCTAATGTGTCATTCCTGTCCGAAAGGATAAGAAGGTAAACTGCTCCCAGGTTTTTTTGCTAATTCTGTTCTGCCACAAAGATGCACAAGAGTGCCCCAGGTGACTAGCCCTTTGCTTTTTTTTCTTGGGAAGTGCTTTCAATATCAAGTGCTTCCCCCTTGTGCTTTACACAGTTGAGTTTTGATAATTAACTCTGTCTCCATCCTGTGAAGATTAATTATTTTGTGAAAGGCTGCCCTGCAGCCTCAAATAACCAACATTTTGCAATACTGGATGTGCTCAGCTGACTCCTACTAAAGCTCTCCACAACAAGCTCATCATCTTCTGGAGAGAATGGAAATTGGCATGGCTTTCTTTTCTGGATCTACACAGGAATTATTATTCATTTCATAATTCATTACTGGCCAAATTTGGTTTTGGTTAGCTGTACGTATTTGGCTGTTACTGCGTTAGCAAATGGATTATACACCCCAACAGATACTTATTTTTTTACAATTGCAATTTCATAAGCCTGTATGTGTAAATACAACCCTATAATTTTTTTCATATCTGACAAGTGTTGAATAAAATATGCATTGCATGCATATTGTGTTTGGCATAAATCCTCCCCACCTGAATTATTTATAGAGAGTAATGAAAATCTAAATTTACAGACGCATCACACACAAATAAAAGGAATTGCAACAGAGCGTCACAGAGCTATGCAAAATGGTTCTTTGGAATGGGAGACAAATGGCATTGCTTCAATTCTTTACAGTAAGCTCAGTTAGAAAAGTATTTCAGGGTGGACCTGTGACGCAATATATTAGAGCTTCAAACATTTTCTACATAGCGATAAAATTGTCGGGTAATGCTTGCAATAGGCAGTCAGTTTCTGCTCTCAGCCAATTCCACCTGGAGAGGTGCTAAGTGGAAGCTAAGTTGTCCCTCTTGGAGAAAGAAAACAGCAGGTGAGCCACACCACCGCATCCTATCAGCTAGCTCAACGGTGACAATGGCTGCTGAGCACTTAGAATTTCCCGAACGAGGAAGGGGAAATCTATTACTAAGTACAAAAAAGTTGTGTATGTTCTTGGGTTTTATATGGAGTTACAACTTCATCCAAGTTCTGTAACTGATTGCTACAATTCATTATTATATGTGGTGATTAGATGGGTTAGTGAATTTAAAGCCTAAAAATTAATGTTCGCGCTTTTATTGAATGAACACCTCTTAACTCTTTAAGCAGAAATGTTAACTAATTTAAAATAAAGAGGTAATCACTGGTAAAATAGTGGGCAGAATGATGTCATCCAAATGCATGTTAAATGTGTATATATATATATATATATATATATACACACATTTAACATTTTAAGTATATATATATATATATATATATATATGCTTAAAATGCAAATAATAATTTCTGAGAAAGAAAGAATTTGCATTTTTATAGATCCTTTCGTGAGCGCAGGATGTCCCAAAGCATTTCAAAGATATTGAAGTATTTTTTGAAGTGTACAAATGACCAAATAATTTGTTTTCTTTTGTGATGTTGATTGCGAGGTGAATGTTGGCCAGGACAGTAGGAAAATTCCCCTGCATTTAGGTTTAAATATTAATGTCAGATTTTCAGGATGAGGACCACTCCATTCTGGAGAGGCAGCTCATGTGGTCAATAGAGCAATACTTGTATTTTCTCTACCTTGTAATTTAATTGTTAATCCTTTATTTTTTTTTTACATTACCACTACTTTACAGAAGGTTTATTTCAAATGGGTTGACACCTCTGGTAAAAGAGTGAACAGAGGAATAGCATAAAAAACTTACTAAGTGTTGCACAAATTCTGTTCCCTAGCCACTAATTCCATCCCCCTCCCTGGCCTCTGTCTCAGGTTGAACCAGACAGTTCGCAACCTCGGCATCCTATTCCAACCCAATATCCTCTCCATCACAAAGTCCGCCTACTTCCACCTTCATAATATCACCCGTTTCCGCTCCTGCCTCAGCCCATCTGCTGCTGAGACCAAACCTCATCCATGCTTTTGTTATCTGCAGACTCAGCTATTGCAATTTTCTCCTGGCTGACCTCCCATCTTCCCCCCCCCTCCATAAACTAGAGCTCATCCAAAACTCTGTTGCCCTAACTTGCATCAAGTCCTATTCACCCATCCACCTCTGTGCTCGCTGATCTACATTGGCTCCCGGCCCACCCACACCTCAAATTTAAAATGTTCATCCTCTTGTTCAAATCCCCCCATGGCCTCACCCTTCCCTATTTCTGTAACTTTCACCAGTCCTACAACCCTCCGAGAACTCTGCGTTCCTCCAAGTCTGGCCTTTTGTGCATTCCCACTTCCTTAGCCCCATTATTGGCGGCCGTGCCTTCAGCTGTCTAGGCCTTAAACTCTGGAATTCCATCCCCAATGCTCTCGATCTCTCTCCTCCTTTAAGACGCTGCTTAAAATCGACCTCTATGACCAAGCATTTGGTCACCTGTCCTAATGTCTTCTTCTTTGGTTCGTGTCAATTTTTGTCTGATTATGTTCCTGTGAAGCACCTTGTGATGTTTTACTATGTTAAAGGCCCTAAATAAATGCACGTTGTTGTTGTTGCATTTGACAAAGTATTGAGCAAACCTTTCCTATTCGAGAAACAGAAGCGCAGAGGGTCATTTAATCAAGTGCACAATATGTCTTATGTGATTACACTGTGTATTTGTCAAACTGTTTTCTATTTATTTGGAAATATTTTTCATGAAAATGCTGCTCCTTAAAAAAAAGTGCTATTCTTCTGATTCAAAACATCATTCAGCGACAAATAGCAGAATACTGAATTAATTCTGTTGGCAAGGAAGCTCTTAATAATTCAAATCTGAGTTATCCCACCTTTATCATTGGCAGAATAAATTCCCTATGTGGTGTTCCATATTGAGTATCCTTTATGTAATGAAATTCATTCAATATCTATCTCCCTTTCACTCCTCCAATCTCAAATGGAGATCCCCCATTTGCTCAATCATTAAAGTTGCCTCCAAAATGTATTGTTACCTCTTTCAGGTCAAACACATTTCTCCTCAACAAATCTTAATTCTCTATGAAGCCTAAGTGTATCCAAGACCTAGATTCTGCTCCCAATATTCATGGACAGAATAGGAGAAAAGACTAGCTGTCTGCTAGGTGATTCTTTTCTTAGCTCTAACCTTCATTCTCTGCCTCCATTGCAACCTTACTCTCTATTTTGTCAATACTATCGTGGTCAGTGATCCTCATTGTTTTGGTGTTATTCCTCTAAGCTGCAAAAGTGTCATTTATGGTTGAAAATAGTAGAAAAGAATCTGAGTTAAATCAAGAATTAGCCATTAAATTCTTCCTCCTTCATTCACCTTTACTTTGTTAAAAGCAGGACTCATTGCACTGTCTCTGTATTCATCCACATTTTTTCAAGATCTCAACTGTGGAACTCCTTACATTCTCAGGTTTTTAAAGCCTGACATTACCTACCCACTACTGTACATCCTGATTTACTTCATTTCTTCCACTCTTTTCAACCAAGATGGCAGCCTCACTATGTACCTTGGGGCCGATTTTCCCACATTCCCCTCTTTCCCATGCAAATCGGGGTCCTAATGACGACAATTTAAAGGGAAACAAATGCTCTGAAACAAATGTGCACTGGCATTCCAATCAGGAAACGGACAGAGAAATGTTTTAAATTGATTTTTTTTTTGTGGAGCCGGAAGGAGCACCTACCTGCGAGTCTCTGGTGGCATCCTAGCTGCCCGACATTTCTGAACTTGCCTGCCAAATTCAAAAGAGGCCAATGCCTCAAAATGGCGGCTACCTCTTCACCGCCAGAACAGACAGCCGGCCAGCTGCCTAAAAGTCAAGATTGACCCCCTTGTCCCTTTCCCTAGGTTTCTCAATTTAAAAAATGGCTATTTAGACCTTGTAACACACAATAGCAATAGCCAAGTGAGTACCCCCTAAAAATAAAAATTAAATGTATTTTGAACTATTAAGAAGGATCCTGTTTACCAACAGTTTCATGGCAGAAAAATAACATAGCGTAGGGAAAATGCTACTACATCGACTTAGAATAGCTCTCCCTTGAAATAGACACTGACCCGAAAATTCTTCTTTCCACTCTTTTAACATTGGTATTAACCCATTTAATAAAAATAATATATTGGCAAGAAGAATTTGAAATGAATGCTTTAAGTGTACACATGCTAGAAGCTCAAGACATCATTTTCAAAGCCATTATCTTCTTTGAGTAATGTCATGCTAAAGTCTTTACAGCGTTTCTCTACATTACATACATGACATGGGCTCCTCATGTGCCATCAAAATACATGAGGCCGTCAAGATTCCAACCCTGAAATTGAGAGACTCCTCTGGAGGTGCGGAATCTTGTTCAACGAGAGCACAAATTAGATAAAAGGGAGCACCGTAGATCAGGTTTGCTCATTGCCACACCCAATCAGTACACCCAAACAGTCTGCAGTCCCACTGACTGGGATCTGCATCAGGAGTACAGTCATACAGAGGGGTGTGGGAGGAAGGGGTTTCAATTCATGGGGCACTGGCACCACGACTGGGGAAAGAGGGAGCTTTTCTGACGGACGGGTTCCACTTAAGCTGGGCTGGGACCAGTGTCCTGGTGAATTGAATAACTAGGGCTGTAGACAGGGCTTTAAACTAAAAAGGGGTGGGGGAGGGATGGGTCAGGTGAGGGGAAATTTAGTAATCTAATGAGAAAAGTTAAGAGAATAGAACAGTGTAGTGACTTGGGTAAAGATAAGCAGAGTGTGGCAGCAAGGGACAGAGAGTTTACTAATAATAGTGCAACAAGGTCAAAGCAGGAAAAAAAATGGTCAAAAGTCAAAATTAAAGGCTCTTTATCTGAATGCACGGGACATTTGAAGCAAGATAGATGAATTAATTGCACAAATAGAGATAAATGGGCTTAATCTAATAGCCATTACAGAGACATGGGGCTCGATATTACCAGGGCTGCGGGTTTGCGGCGGGGGGGCAATTGGGCGCGTGGGTAACGCGCCCGGTGAAATCAGTCTGCCCCGCGTGCGATCGCAGCCTAATTGGATCCACTTACCTGGACTTCCGGGTTCCCCGCTGCTGAGCTGCGCGTCGGGCAGACTGCGCATGCGCAGTAAGGTCTGTCAGCTGGAGGAGCTCTATTTAAAGGGGCAGTCCTCCACTGACAGATGCTGCAACAAATAGGAAAAATTACAGCATGGAGAAGCCCGGGGGAAGGCTGCTTCCAGGTTTAATGATGCCTCACTCCAGGTCCTACTGGATGGGGTGAGGCGGAGGAGGAGGGGGAGGACAGAGATCTTCCCCCCAGCGGGCGGGAGGAAGCGGCCTGCCTCTGCCACCAAGAAGGCCTGGCTCAAGGTGGCAGAGGAGGTCACCTGCACCACCAACATATCGCCCACCTGCATACAGTGCAGGAGGCGCTGCAATGGCCTAAGTAGGTCAGCCAAAGTGAGTACACTTACTCATTCCCCTACACTCCATCTGCCACGTCACTGCCCCCACCCCACACCTCCTTCTGCTCTGCCAACACTACTCTCTCACATCACCCCTCACACCGACTCAAAGCTCATCCTCATCTTACCTGCACTTACTCACCTCGCCAGTACTCATCCCGCCACTACCATTCAACCCAATCCTCATACAATCTCATGGCTCTATCACATACTCACCCTCTCATGCATCTCTTTCATGGTCAGCCTCACTCAACCTGCCACTACCTGTGCTGCAGCCACAGGGCATGCATCACATATGTGCAAGTAGACAGCGTAAGGCAAACGTGTTGTGAGCATGAAGGGGATGCACAAAGGTGTTTGAGGGTTTGTCATGGTTATTACTTATATTTAATTTCTGAGCAACTCACATCACATATTATATTGGCACCACTACTGCCACATCTGTGCGAATCTTGTCCGGCTCGTGCAATAATGCCCTTTCCTGAGGATCACAATGAAGACCCACACCTGATGCTACCCATTGTCTCACTGCAGAGTGGGTGTAGGTGTATTTGCAGGGCTCTTTTGTGCAGACGACTGAGAGACGTCGGCGATGTCCCTGGTGGCACCCTGGAAGGATGCGGAGGAGAAGTTGTTGAGGGCAGTGGTGACTTTGACAGCGACAGGTAAGATGGTGGTGCTCGGGCTAGCCAGGAGCAGCTCAGCATGAAGGAGGCTGCAGATGTCCACGACTACATGTCGAGTGACTCTGAGCCTCCGTGTGCACTGCTGCTCAGAGAGGTCCAGGAAGCTGAGCCTCGGTCTGTGGACCCTGTGGCGAGGGTGGTGCCCTCTGTGACGCATCTCTCTCTGCGGTTGCCCTCCTTCCTGCTGTGCAGGTGGATGTGTCACAGCACTGTGTTGTGGAGCTCAGAGGTGGACGGCGTGGCCGGCGAGGCTGGTGATGCTGTTCGCCCTCCGAGGAGGTCATGACTGCAGCTATGGCGGCCCCCATCCAGAAGTTGTACATCTGAGGGGGTCCGCAAGGTAGGTACATGTCTCTGGACCCCGGGGTAAGTGCGCAAGTTGGTGAATTTGATTGTTAGGAGGAGGGTGGTGGAGGCCAAACTTTGTCCCAAGTGACAGAGTGGCCTCCTGCAATGAGTGAGGGTCTCCCTGCCCCACCTGTCAAATGGACCTTTGCAGCTGCCACAGGCTGATAGCTGCAACACGTCCATTTCAACTGGGAGTGTTTCCCCCAGTACGGGAAACAGTCCCAGTTGTTTGTAAAATCCCACCCCTCCTAATATAACAGGTCAATCAGGTCTGTAAACGACCTGAAATAGCAAGATAAATACTGTCAAGTGGCACCCCGCCGGCTTTAATTGCCTGTGGGAGTACCACATGCGGGGGCTGCGCGTGCACGTCAGCGCATCTGTGGGGAACCCGGAAGTGGGCGGGTTGGAGCCGGGCTCCAGACCCGCTCCGGGATTTCCCGATTTTCGGAGCCCCCCCCCGCCAGGAACGCACCCGATAGCGGGTGCTAATATCGGGCCCATGGTTGCAAAATGACCAAGGTTGGGAATTAAATATTCCAGGGTACATGAGATTTAGAAAAGACAGGCAGAATGAAAAAGGAGGGGGGGGTAGCCCTAATAATAAAGGATGACATAAGCACAGTGGTAAAAAAGGATCTTGGCTCAGAAGGTCAGGAAGTAGAATTAATATGGGTGGAAATTAGAAATAACAAGGGCCAGAAAACACTGGTGGGAGTAGTTTACAGGCCCCCTAATAGTAGCAATACCGTTGGACAGAGTATTAATCATGAAATAATGGGAGCCTGTAACAAAGGAAATGCAGTCATCACGGGGGACTTTAATCTGCAAATCGAATTGGCAAAGGTAACTTAGAAGACGAGTTCATGGAATGTATTTAAGACGGTTCCCGAGAACAATAAGTCGTGGAACCAAACAGGCAACAGGCTATTTTAGATCTTCTATTATGTAATGAGATAGGGTTCATTAGTAATCTCACAGTAAAAGAACCTCTGGGGAAGAGTGATCATTATATGATGAATTTCACAGTGAGTTTGAAAGTAACATACTTAAACTAGAGTCTTAACTTAAATAAAGCCAATTATATAGGAATGAGGGGCGAGTTGTCAAAGGTAGATTAGAAAATTAAATTTAAAAGTTTGACAGTTGAAAAGCAATGCAAACATTTAAAGAAATATTTCAATATTCTCAACAAGTATACATTCCATTGAGAAATAAAAACTCCACAGGAAAAGTGATCCACTCGTGGCTAACTAAAGAAGTTAAGGAGAGTATTCGATTGAAAGAAGAGGCTTATAATGTTGCCAAGAAGATTAATAAGCCTGGGGATTTGGAGAGTTTTAGAAACCAACAAAGGACTACCAAAAAATTGATTAAAAAAGGGAGAAAATAGAATATGAAAGTAAACCAGCAAGAAATATAAAAACTGATTGCAAAAACTTCGACAAGTATGTAAAAAGGATGAGAGTAGCAAAAGTAAATGTTAGTCCCTTAGAGGCTGAGACAAGAGAAATTATATTGGGGAATCAGAAAATGGCAGCTGCCATTCACAGTAGAAAACACAAATGGCATACCAAAAAAAGTGGGAAACCAAGTGGTAATTGAGAGTGATGAACTTAGAACAATTAATATCACAAGACAAAAAGTACTGGACAAACTAAAGGGGCCAAAAGCCTACAAATCCCCTGGACCTGATGACCTACATCCTCGGGTTCTAAAAGAGGTGGCTGCAAAGATAGTGGATGCATTGGTCATGATCTTCCAAAATTCTCTAGATTCTGGAGCGGTCCCAGTGGCAAATGTTACCCCGCTATTCAAGAAGGGAGGGAGAGAGAAGACAGGGAACTACAGGCCAGTTAGCCTGACATTAGTCGTCGGGAAATTAGAAAATCATATGATTTCCATTATTAAGGAAGTGGTAACAGGGCAATTAGAAAATCATATGATTAGGCAGAGTCAACATGGTTTTATGAAAGGGAAATCGTGTTTGACAAATTTATTAGAGTTTTTTTTGAGGATGTAACTACCAGGGTAGACTTGGAAATATATCGCCGTTCCTTCATCGTCGCTGGGTCAAAATCCTGGAACTCCCTTCCTAACAACACTGCGGGAGGACCTTCACCACACGGACTGCAGCGGTTCAAGAAGGTGGCTCACCACCACCTTCTCAAGGGCAATAAATGCTGGCCTCGCCAGCGACACCCACATCCCATGAACGAATAAAAAAAAAGATAAAGGGGAACCAGTAGATGTAGCATATTTGGATTTCCAAAAGGCATTCAATAAGGTGCCACATAAAGGTTTGTTACACAGGTCTTTATGGGGTTGGAGGTAATATATTAGCATAGATAGAGGAATGGTTAAAAGGACAGAAAGCAGAGAATAGGGATAAACGGGTCATTCTCAGGTTGGCAGACTGTAACTAGTGGGGTGCCACAAGAGTCTGCAAAGGGATTTCAACAGGTTAAGTGAGTGGGCAAGAAGGTGACAGATGGAGTATAGGTAGGGAAATGGGAGGTTATTCACTTTGGTAGGAAAAATAGAAAAACAGAATATTTTTTAAATGGTGAGAAACTATTAAATGTTGGTATTCAGATAGACTTGGGAGTCCTTGTACAATTAACACAAAAAGTTAACTTGCAGGTACAGCAAGCAATTAGGAAAGCAAATGGCATGTTGGCCTTTATTGCAAGGGGGTTGGAGTACAAGAGTAAGGACATCTTACTGCAGTTGTACGGGGCTTTAGTGAGACCTCACCTGGAGTACTGCATATAGTTTTGGTCTCCTAATCTAAGGAAGGATATACTTGCCTTAGAGGTGATGCAACGAAGGTTCATTAGATTAATTCCTGGGATGATAGTGTTGTCCTATGAAGAGAGGTTGAGTAGAATGGGCCTATACTCTCTGGAGTTTAGACGAATGAGAGTTAATCTCATTGAAACATATAAGATTACGAGGGGGCTTGACAGGATAGATGCTTAGAGATTGTTTCCCCTGGATAGAGTGTCTAGAACTAGGGGGCATAGTCGCAGGATAAGGGGTTGGCCATCCAATACTGAGAAGAGGAGGAATTTCTTCACACACAAGTTTGTGAATCTTTGGAATTCTCTACCCCAGATGGCTGTGGATGCTGAGTCATTGAATATATTCAAGGTTGAGATGGAGAGATTTTTGGACTCTAGGGGAATCAAGGGATATGGGGATCGGGCGAGAAAGTGAAGTTGCGGTCGAAGATCAGCCATGATCTGACTGAATGGTGGAGCATGCTCGAGGGGCCATATGGCTTATTCCTGCTCCTATTTCTTATGTTCTTATGGAAGTTTTCGGGTGATTCGTCTGCCCTCTCCGTTGGACGTAGAAGATCCCATGGCACTATTTCGAAGAAGAGCAGGGTAGTTCTTCCTGGCGTCCTGGCCAATATTTATCCCTCAACCAACACCATTAAAACAGATTATCCAGTCATTGCTGTTTGTGGGACCTTGCTGTGCGCAAATTTGCTGCCGTGTTTCCTACATTACAACAGTGACTACATTGGCTGTGAAGTGCTTTGGGACATCCTGAGGTCGTAAAAAGCACTATATAAATGCAAGTCTTTTTCTTCTAAGTTTCAACAATGAAAGAAATAATTAAGTGACTCAGATTCTAAGTGCTAGGAAAAGTTCACACTCACAGTGGACTGCAGTGCAAACATTTGCAGGGTGGTTATCGTAGCAGCTTTTAACATCTTCTCACGCACAGCACAGATAAACACTGTAAAGAATCCAGAGTGGCACTTTGAAAAGAACACAAGATCCAATTTGGATCATATTTTAACTGCCTGGCACATTTAAATTGGTGTTTCACAATTTTCATCTTGTTGTGAATTATTATTTCACTAGATTCTGAAAATGTCACGTTTTTCTGTGGAGTAAACGACTTCCATTGAAACAGATCACTGCAATTTCCAGTCAGTGTATGAACTCACCCTAAAAGGATGGAGAAAAAAAGCTTCATTTCGTCATATTTTTTGAACTTATTAAGGTGACGGTGTTGAAAAATTGAACATTTTTTTCATCAAATGACAGCCGACACTTCAGTGTCATGTTTGCTGTTGGCAAGTAGCATTATTCAAATTTTATAGTATACCTGCATTAATTACATTATTTCCAAAGGGTCTAATGATTCCAGTATCATTAAACGTCAGTGCCATCTACGACTGATCACTAATGTACTCTTGAATAATTCATTAGGTGCGTCTCTTGCTATCCAATTTCTGCCCGTTTCATTTTGTCCCTTTTCCATTGACCTTTGGTTAAAAAAAAGTTGTGGAAGTGAGCATACATTCATCAACAATTATCAATGGCATTTTGACCTTGATCTGCCAACGATACCCCCATACACACAAACTAGGTCAGCTTCACGATATTGGTGCACCCATACTCACAGCAACGATAGGTAAGTTTAATTATGCAAAGGAGATCTTCTAATGCCTAATTCCTCCAACTGATCATGGTTGTTGTGTGTACAGTTTTCAATTATCTCAAATTTAAACTGTATATGCAAGACAGTGACAACGGACGCTACATGACTTTGCGATCTCTCAGATTACAGCTGATATTTGCAGTAGTTGTTTTCCACATGTCTGTATATGAAGGATATTTTAGAATGCCCTATTGGAGTGAAGGATTTCCCATTCTATCTCCATATTGGAGTGTGCTGTAAAGATTACTTGGTATGAGGAGCTAAATTTAGTACCCTCTTCATGACCACTATATCCGTCCTGAAGTGCAGAGCTCAAAACTGAACACAGTACTCCAGATGGGGTCTGACCAAGTCTCTGTACAACTGAAGCATAACTTCCTCCATTTGTATTCCAGTATCCTTGAGATAAAGGCCTTTTTCATTACTTTTTGTACCTGTGCACCAGCTTTTAAGGAATTTACCTGGACATCTAAATCCTTTGGCTCCTCCACCATTCCTAGTCTCTCATTATTAAGAAAATATTCTGATTTATTTTTCTTGGATTCAAACTGGATGACCTTACACTGCTTCACACTGAAGTCCATCTGCCACAGTTTTGCCCACTCACTTAGTCTGTCCATGTCCCTTTGTAACATCTTGCTCTCAGCTACACAACTTGTTGTGTCTCCTAACTTAGTGTTAACTGCAAATTTGGATATCCAACTCTCTATTCCTTCATGCAAGTGATATATATGTGTGAAACGCTGAGGCCCCAGTACAGATGCCTGGGGAACACCACTTACCACCTCCTGCCAATCAGAGAATGTTCCCTTTATCCCTGCTTTTGGTCTCCTAGGTCCCAACCAATTACCAATGCCATGTACTTTTATTTTTGCTAATCATCTCTTGTGTAGAATCTTATTAAATGCCTTCTGGAAGTCCATATAGATAACATGGTGGATAGGGAAGTGCCTATACATGTTAGTGACCTCAAAAAATTCAAACAGATTAGTCAGACATGACCTACCCTTCACAAATCCATGCTGACTCTCAATCAGCTCATACTTGTCCAAGTTCTCAGTCACAGTGTCCTTTTCATAACTTCAAAATGAATGTAGTCCCATTGACAAATAGTGTCTGGATTGCAGGGCAGTACTTTTAGCAAAGCTGAGTAAACGTGACAGGAAAAGTCCTGACTCAACCCCCAAAGTACTAAAACAAATCGCTATACAGACAAAGAAACACCAAGCTCCAGTAGTAGCACACTAAATGCCCCCCTCAATATGGTATCTGCCTCAGGGATACCTTGCAAGCAGCACTTACACTGATATAGTAGTGGTAATTATTTGGGGGTAGGTTTGGGATAGAAATGGAGGGGAATGGGGTGGAGGGGTTTGCCATGTCTTCTTGACTTCATTTAAATATAGTGGAAAGGGCTTATGACAGATCTTAAAGTGAAGTGGCAGTGTTTTGGGAAGAGAATGCAGGTGCAGTTTTTTGTGGCAGATTTGAGGCAGTAGCCTATAAGAATATATTTTGCTCAGTTTACCACTCCAAAATGAGCAGCAATTCAGAGGGATATCTAGGCTGAGATGTTAAACTGGGTCTCCCTTTGCCTGCTCTGGTGGAGGTAAAAGATGCCATGGTATTCTTTGAGGAAGAGTAGAGTGTTCCCCTGGTATCCTTACTAACATTCAACCATCATCACCAAAAACAGATTATTTAGGCATTCATTCATTGTCAGTTTGTACCTTGCTGTGGGAAAAGTAGCTGCTAAATTTGCATACATAACAACAGTGTCTGCACTTCAAAAGTAATCCACTGGTTGTGGAATGTTTTTGGATGCCATGAGAATGTGACAGGATTCAATATAAATGCAAGTTATTTTTCCCTTTGCTTACAATGTCTTGTATGTGGAAATCCACATTACTGAAAGACATAGAGCCCAAAATTCTAATGACACAATTGCACCGCCAGAGAGGAGGTGGGCAGAAATCTCTCCACCCATAAAGTCATGCTGCTGACCCCGTCGTAAATTACAAGGTCAGATAACCTATATAGAGGCATTCAGGCTGTCTAAATGCAACTGGCAATGCCTCAAATAGACTGGGAGCAGAAAATAGCTAGAGGAAAGGTAGTCTAAATTTGTGGAGTCCTGCTGTAAAATGAAGAATGCTGGATGAGCATAACACTCACATGGGGGCAGAGGACTATCTCATAGGGCCTGAAACAGATGTCAGAGATTATGACTCCAATTCCATCCACAGTGCCAGTATCTGAGAAGATTTCAACACAATGAAGTGCTACCTGGAGTAAGTGGTGACGCCACAAACATCTGCATCCATCCCATCCATCCCCCTCTGATAGAGAGGCCTCCAAACCAGTCAGTCCATCCAAAGTGGATGCTTTGATCACCGACCTTCAGACCTTGAGGGATGACTAGGAGGGAACAATGGAAACCAGCTTCTAAGAGCTTAGAGATGCCATCGCTCAGGGTCTGCAGATCTAAATAATACTATCAGTCTGACCTGGTCGGCTCTCAAATATAGGACCCAGCACAAGAGTTCTGACTAAAATTCATGATCCATAAGGACAGTGGTGAGAAGGACCTTGGCTCGGAAGATCAGAAAGTAGAATCAATATGAGTGCAAATTAGAAATAATAAGGGGCAGAAAACACTGGTGGGAGTAGTTTATAGGCCCCCTAATAGTAGCAATACCGTTGGACAGAGTATTAATCATGAAATAATGGGAGCTTGTAACAGAGGAAATGCAGTCATCACGGGGGACTTTAATCTGTGTATAGACTGGACAAATCAAATTGGCAAAGGTAATTTGGATGACAAGTTCATGGAATGTATTAGAGATGGTTTCCCAGAGCAAAACGTCGTGGAACCAAACAGAAAACATGCTATTTTAGATCTTGTATTATGTAATGAGATAGGGTTCATTAGTAATCTCACAGTAAAAGAACCTCTGGAGAAGGGTGATCATAATATGATAGAATTTCACACTGAGTTTGAAAGTAACGTACTTAAGTCAGAAACTAAGTCTTAAACTTAAATAAAGCCAATTACAGAGGTATGAGGGGTGAGTGGTCAAAGATAGATTAGGAAATTAAATTAAAGAGCTTGACAGTTGAAAAGCAAGGCCAACATTTAAAGAAATATTTCAATATTCTCAACAAGTATACATTCCATTGAGAAATAAAAACTCCATGGGAAAAGTGATTCACCCATGGCTAACTAAAGAAGTTAAGGAGAGTATTAGATTGAAAGAAGAGGCTTATAATTTGCCAAGAAGAGTAATAAGCCTGAGATTGGGAGAGTTTTAGAAACCAACAAAGGACGACTAAAAAAAATGATTAAAAAGGGAGAAAATAGAATTAGAAAGTAAACCAGCAAGAAATATAAAAACGGATTGTAAGAACTTCTAAAAGTATGTATAAAGGAAGAGAGTAGCAAATGTAAACATTAGTCCCCGAGAGGCTGAGACAGGAGAAATTATAATGGGGAATCAGGAAATGGCAGAGACCTTAAACAAATAGTTTGTATCTGTCTTCACAGTAGAAGACACAAAAAGCATACCAAAAATAGTGGGGAACCAACGGGGTAAATGAGAGTAAGGAACTTAAAACAATTAATATCACTAGAGAAAAAGTACTGGACAAACTAATGGGACTAAAAGCCGACAAATCCCCTGGACCTGATGGCCTACATCCTAGGGTTCTAAAAGAGGTAGCTGCAGAGATAGTGGATGCATTGGTTATGATCTTCCAAAATTCTCTAGATTCTGGAACGGTCCCAGTGGATTGGAAGGTAGCAAATGTTACCCCGCTAGTCAAGAAGGGAGGGAGAGAGAAAACAGTTCGCCAGTTAGCCTGACATCAGTCGTTGGGAAAATGCTGGAATCCATTATTAATGAACTGGTAACAGGGCACTTAGAAAATCGTAATATGATTCGGCAGAGTCAACATGGTTTTATGAAAGGGAAATCGTGTTTGACAAATTTATTAGAGTTTTTTGAGGGTGTAACTAGCAGGGGAGACAAGGGGAACCAGTGGATGTAATATATTTGGATTTCCAAAAGGCATTCGATAAGGTGCCACACAAAAGGTTTTTACACAAGGTAAAGTCTTATGGGGTTGGGGATAATATATTAGCATGGATAGAGGATTGGTTAAAGGACAGAAAACAGAGTAGGGATAAACGGGTCATTCTCAGGTTGGCAGGTTGTAACTAGTGGGGTGCTGCAAGGATCAGTGCTTGGGCCTCAACTATTTACAATCTATATTAATGACTTAGATGAAGGGACAAAGTGAAATGTATTGAAGTTTGCTGATGTTACAAAGCTAGGTGGAAAAGTAAGCTGTGAGGAAGACACAAACAGTCTGCAAAGGGATAGACAAGTTAAGTGAATGGGCAAGAAGGTGGCAGATGGAGTATAATGTGGGGAAATGTGAGGTTATTCACTTTGGTAGGAAGAATAGAAAAACAGAATATTTTTTAAATGGTGAGAAACTATTAAATGTTGGTGTTGAGTGAGACTTGGGTGTCCTTGTACAATTAACACAAAAGATTAGTATGTAGGTACAGCAGGCAATTAGGAAAGCAAATGGCATGTTGGCCTTTATTGCAAGGGGGTTGGAGTACAAGAGTAAGGAAGTCTTAGTACAGTTGTACAGGGCTTTAGTGAGGCCTCACCTGGAGTACTGCGTACAGTTTTGATCTCCTAATCTAAGGAAGGATATACTTGCCTTAGAGGCAGTGCAACAAAGGTTCATTAGATTAATTCCTGGGATGAGAGGGTTGTCCTGTGAAGAGAGGTTGAGTAGAATGGGCCTATACTCTCTGGAGTTTAGAAGAATGAGAGGTGATCTCATTGAAACATAAGATTATGAGGGGGCTTGACAGGGTGGCTGCTGAGAGATTGTTTCCCCTGGCTGAAGAGTCTAGAACTAGGGGGCATAGTCGGCCATTCAAGACTGACATGAGGAGGAATTTCTTCACGCAGAGGTTTGTGAATCATTGGCATTCTCTACCTCAGAGGGCTGTGGATGCTGATTCATTGAATATATTCAAGGCTGAAATAGATGGATTTTTGGACTCTAGGAGAATCAAGGGATATGGCGATCGGGCGGGAAAGTGGAGTTGAGTTCAAAGATCAGCCATGATCTTATTAAATGGCGGAGCAGACTCGAGGTGCCGTATGGACTATTCCTGCTTCTATTTCTTATGATACCATCCTTTCTCCTGATGACAGCTCATGAGGTGTTTTCTCAGCCCCACCCCTCAAAAGGTCTGCTCATGTTGGTGTCAGGATACAAATCCAGCCTACCCAGTCACATGCAGTGATGACGCAGCCTTCTGAAGAGTCGCCCAGGGACTCAAGGTTTGAGGCGAGAACTTCCTTGTTCCAATAGGCTCACAATACTACAGTGCAGCCAAGAACCCTCTTTTCTACAGGGTTAAGTAGATGTTGGAATTGCTGGGACAGCAAATTTTGCCCTCATAATCTTATCATTTGCAGCCATGGGGGAAGGCACATCTTCTGTCAGCACCCAGTTCCACTGGAATTTAGAGCGTATTTTACAATGGGTGTTTACTCGGGTGTATCTGAATCATACCCCGCATCCTAGCCCCTATGCTGGAACTACACCATTTTTCTTCCAAATTCAAAGTTTTGGGCCCATACACTTGAATAACTGCTGAGATTTAAACACCTAAAACATAGAATATTTATTGATATTTTCTCAGCGTTCTGAGGATTACACATGGTTTTTTTTTCAATATTGTATCTTCATTGTGGAAATGTGTAGAAATTCCCCCATGATGTTTCAGCTCACTGTCTGAATTTCTCAGCTCTTGAATGGCTTTCAATAAAAGTACAAGCTTCAGATCACTAAGTCTTTCGATAAATATTAGCATTCCTGAGTGGCGAGGTGTTAATTTATGATGTGTAACTCTGGCATCTGGTTTTATTGTATGCATTTTGCTGGTTAATGGTCCTGGGTTAAGTAATGGATTCTTTCATCCAAATCCTCTTGGGATTGGTGTCTACGGTCAGTGAATGGAAGTATTCTACACACACACACAACCAAAAATCCACTTTATTAAACCAAATCACATTCCACCAGCACAATGGATAACAACTCAAAAGAATCTAAGAACAGTACATGAATGAAAATAATTCCGAAAATCCAACCTCATGTTCGAAAGGGAAATATAGCAAAGAATCAAGGACATCCTCCCAACAATACATAAGGTATATACATAGATAGCCTGCAAAGTAAATGAAAGCCCCCACCCAAACACACACCACAAAATTAATAATTTGGGGAAACATCCAAATACAAAGTAAAACGGGTCCAAGGACAAATGGGAGTTGATGAGTTTCTCAAGGGATCAGCAGTCATAACATGAAATCTGGATTTTTGTTGGTGTACCTGTAATGGTAAGTTCATCGATCCCATGATCCCAGCAAGAAGCTGCACTTGAAGGCAATACAGGTTGGAAATAGGGTTATAAGGTCACCCTGATTCTTTGATCAAAACTCCCTTCAAACACAACAAATTGGCATTCCAAGGATGGCGTTTCTGTTGCTACATGCAGTAAAATTTGAAAATCATTAACATAGAGGGACAAAAGTGAAAGAATAACATTTGCTTCCTGACAACAAGTATAAGAAAACAAATAGCAATAGGTCCAATATCTGGAACACCTTCAGCAACTTCAAAGATTAACATGGTCTTAGTCACAGAGTATATAAAAGTGTATAAAAGCGTTAACATCAAAATCAGCGCCCAAATCAGAATCCGAAGCCACAGACAACAAATCCTGTACAAAGGAGTCATCATTACCCTAATACAGCACCAACAACCCAAAACACATATACAGTGAAGGCCAATGTCAAAGGTATGCATCATAAATGAACATTTTATCATGCAGGAATGCAAAAAGGGTAGCATGAGATGTTTTGATGATAATCTGATGAGTGATGATTAATGACTGTGACCTTATCAGTGCAAATTTAGCTAGCTAGTAATAATCCACAATTGGCTTCTGGGAATAACAGTTTCAGTGTGTGCAGCCTCAGCCCACCAACTCTAATTAATGGCATTCATACTATGCAAATTTGGTGTAGATAGGACAAGGAGAGATGGCATCCTCAATGTCTCAAACTAATATTTCAGAAAAAAAGTAATATAAAACTTCCGACATTTATTATCTCAATGTGCAGACGGCCAGTAGAATTGCCCTGAAGGACATGGTAAGCAGTGAATATAGATAAATAGCACGTTAACCGTTGATCCGCATTCATGTGCAGTAATGTTTCGTTGATGATAAATTAAACCGATGAATCAGAGCATGAATTTCTTAAGCGTCCTAATTTATCTAGCAATCAGAAATTAGGGCAAAAAGCAAAATACTGCTAATCAGAAATTAGGCTTTTAACTCCCATATCATGGAATAGAATTATTAGTCCAAAATAAAACAGAATGGCAAACTTACAACAATGAGACCAAAAAAGTTTTCTAGAACAGAACATGGTTCTTACAGCCAGCAAGGTGCTCAAGAAAAGACCAGAAATTTTTGTAAGCAATGTCAATCCACCAACCAAGGCATAACACAAGGTATTGGAGGAAGTTATTCAATTATTCATCATGCTGCTTGTACAACCATTGGAGTAGGATCATGCATCAGAAAAACATACAGGACTGTGGGAAGAAAGCAGGGCAATGTGATTAAACTTGGATTGTTCTAGCAAAGTGAAAGCACAGTAAACTTTTACGGTTCTGTGAAAAAGCTAACACCGAGTAGAAAGTGTTTATTCTAGTGTGCTTGGAGGTTTCTGATAAGTGTCTTTTCAATATGTTTAATTTGAAACCACTGAATTTAATACAAAGCAAACAGAATTCAATAAGCACGGGCATACGAACATAAGAACGTATGAACAAAGACGGACAGGAAAAGACTCTCTGGTCCATCCAGCCTGTCCCAGACAATTGTGATCTCCATCCCACCCAAAATCATGTGATCTCCTGGGAGAGGTGAAAAACCAGATAAAAACCTCAGGCCAATTTGGTAGAAAAAAATCTGGGAAATTCCTCTCCAACCCCTCTAGGCGATCGAAACTAGTCCAGGAGATCACACTGGCCCTGATAATTGCTTGCAGTACCTACCTTTGTAAGAGGTGATCTCTGCCCCAGCCAGAAACAGGTCCAGCTCTCGCTTGAAGGAATAATAAGGGCATTTTAAAACTCATTTTTCATCCTTAATACTATACCCAGGTTTAAGCATCTTTGATGTCAAGCATGTGTCATATGTTACAAATATTTAATATAAGTCTAATAGAAACTTCCTGTGAGGACGGATCATCAGCGTTTCCAAAGGCACCATCTGCACTGGAATCATCCCAAGCATCCATTAGCACTAATATTACTATAGCACCAGCACAAGCACAATTCACAGAGTTATCCCCACCAGAGGGCACTACATTCATCAGTGCTGGGAAAATGGCACTGTTATTGGAGGAAACACATGCTTGGCTTCCTTTTCTAAATGTTTTGGAGGAAGAGACCACAGGTACAGTTTGAGGACAAAGTGCAAGCAAGCTCCTCGTTCCTATCTTCAGGGAAAATAATATGTTACACCAACAGAATGCAAAATTAGCAATTAAAGACCTCATGATCTTCGATGCATCAAAGCCTGTAAACATGTAATAATCGGTGTAGACAGGCAGGCACAAGACTTTGCAAAGTTTTGTATTCATAGCTTGCAATACGTACTGGAATCCAGCTTGACAGTGATTAAGTACATTATGTGGCTTGGTTTAAACCAATGTGGGAGCTGGCTTCCTATCTACCGTCTCTTTTGGTTTCGTTGACAAAACAGTTCTACAGTTAGAATGCTGTGTAAAAAATTAGCATACATTCAGATTGCCATCCACACTGGTCTCAACCAGATTGGAGGCGGGTCTGGAAAATCTTCTAGAGTTTGAACTGGAAGCCCTAAGGCAGGATAGGGGCTTTCTGGTCAACAGTGTATGAACAGTATTATCAAATCCTCCACACTACGTATATTTGAAACAGTGAAATAAATAATTTGTGCTCCAGTGAGATAACAGAAAGGCTTTCTTCCCAAGGTAGCAACAGCTAGTCCATTCAATCAGCCTCAGTATGACTTTGGCTGAAACCACATTCTCTTCCAGCAGTGTTACTGCTGGTAATAAACAAGATCATAAAAAGGGCCAATTGAATGTACATTGAAAAGGAGAACATAGACAGTATGGATAGACAGATCAAATACAACAGTGTGTTGTATCATGCACAGCCTATTTGGCAAGTAACTGAAGTTGCACATTATTGCTGAACTTGAGGGTTTAAAACTTGTTCAAGATGCCACTCTCCTTTGTGATTATCACAACAAGCATTACTGCTGTCATGTTTCTGTTGGTACTATTTTAAATTTTACACGTTGAAATTGTTTTTCTTCAGGGTTTGAAGAACCGCTCTTACATCCACCAGCATTGCCCTTGCTGCTGCTATGGCATCTCAACTTCTTACAAACTGCGGGAGATTTATGTTCTCCATAACCATAGTTTGCACTCTCTCCTCCAAAATCTTGATATTGATACACAGCTGTATTATGGAGTGTGCAGTAAAAAAAACTTTGAAACACTTTGTGTGCTCTACTTTAGAAAGCATTGCTGAAACGATTTAGGCATATGAAGTGTCGTTAGAGGACACCAAATGCACAAACTATGGGGCTTCTGGTTGCTCAATGTACCTTGTTTTATCTGTTTGGTCCTGGTGTTCAAGCATTCTAGAGATGTTATCAATTATGTTTTGAGACCATGGCCTAGAATTTCCTCCAAATTACCACCCACTGTGGGGCAGATTTGGGGTGACAAACAGTACAAAATGGATTCTTAGAGGCTGCCACCTCAAATCTACCACAAAAATAATCAGCACCTGAACATCCTTCCAATGAAGTACCAGAAGCCCAATCCACCTCATGTAAATGGAGTTAAGGGGGTAGCCATGCCCTCCAACCCATTTCCTCCAAATTCTGGATCAAACATACCCCAAATAATTGGCACCACTATATAAGTGGTAGTAGGAACTGCAGGAAGGTATCCCTGAGGTAGATATCAATTGAAGAGGCCAATTTCTATCCTGCTACTGAAAGATGGTGTTACTTTGCTCGCATATCGATTGCTTTAGTTCTTTGGAGGTTCAGTTAGTGCTTTTGTTGTTAGTTTCTCTCAGCTCTGCTCAAAGTAGTGTTTTGAACTTGGGATATGGTTTTCTCAAAAGGAAAACCTATTTTCTTATGATATGAAGAGGAGGAGAATGAGGCTAGATTGGAAGCTCTTAATCAGACATCACAGAAAGCATCTCTTCCCAACATGCTCATAGCCACTCACCAGTTCCTATGGATCAAAAAATGTCTTATTTAGACTATTCTGACTGTCAACATCTCAGGTCCCTGGAGTTATTAGAGAAATATGTTAACTGGTGGCTGAAGAACTACCACCTGCTTCCACCAGGAGAACAGCATTGTTTGTGCCAGTCATACCTTGAATTTCTTTGCATCTGGATCCTTCCAGGCAGCAACAGGTTATGTTTGTCACATTAGTCAGCCAGCTACTCACCACTGCATCAAGATGACTGATGCTCTATTCAGGAGGGCTGTGCAATTTATATACTTCCTAATGAAAGCAGACAAACAGAGAAAGAGCTATCCAGTTCTATAGATTGGTAGGGTTTCCACAGGTGCAAGAAGCAATTAGCAGAACATATGTATGCTAACGACAACCAGCGCTACCTCACCAGCACCTCTCCCAACCTCTCCACTGCATCTGATCTGTCACGCTGCTTGTCAAACATTCATTATTGGATGAGCAGGAATTTCCTCCAATTAAATACTGGGAAGATGGAAGCCATTGTCTTTGGCCCCCACCACAAACTTGGTTCCCTAGCCACAAATTCCATCCCCCTCCCTTGCCACTGTCTCAGGTTGAACCTGTCTCAGACCGTTCGCAACCTCGGCGTCCTGTCAGACCCTGAGCCGAGCTTTCGACCCTATATCCTATATCCTCTGCGAAACTAAGATCACCTATTTCCACCACCATATCACCCATATTTTGAAGAGGTGACTAAAGTAGTGGACAGGGGAATGTCAATTGATGTTATTTATATGGACTTCCAGAAGGCATTTGATAAAGTCCCACATAAGAGACTGTTAGCTAAGAAAGAAGCCCATAGAATCGAGGGAAAAGTACAGACTTGGTTAGGAAGTTGGCTGAGCGAAAGGCGACAGAGAGAAGGGATATTGTGTAGATACTCACATTGGCAGGATGTGACTAGTGGAGTCCCGCAGAGATCTGTCTTGGGGCCTCAATTATTCACAATATTTATTAACGACTTAGATGAAGGCATAGAAAGTCTCATATCTAAGTTTGCCGATAACACAAAGAATGATGGCATTGTAAGCAGTGTAGATGAAAACTTAAAATTACAAAGCGATATTGATGGATTAGGTGAATGGGCAAAACTGTGGCAAATGGAATTCAATGTAGGCAAATGTGAGGTCATCCACTTTGGACCAAAAAAGAATAGAACAGGGTACTTTCTAAATGGTAAAAAGTTAAAAACATTGGATGTCCAAAGGGACTTAGGGGTTCAGGTACATAGATCATTGAAGTGTCATGAACAGGTGCAGAAAATAATCAATAAGGCTAATGGAATGCTGGCCTTTATATCTAGAGGACTAGAGTACAAGGGGGCAGAAGTTATGCTGCAGCTATACAAAACCCTGGTTAGACCGCACCTGGAGTACTGTGAGCAGTTCTGGGCACCGCACCTTCGGAAGGACATATTGGCCTTGGAGGGAGTGCAGCGTAGGTTTACTAGAATGATACCCGGACTTCAAGGGTTAAGTTACGAGGAGAGATTACACAAATTGGGGTTGTATTCTCTAGACTTTAGAAGGTTAAAGGGTGATCTGATCGAAGTTTATAAGATATTAAGGGGAATAGATAGGGTGGATAGAGAGAAACTATTTCCGCTGGTTGGGGATTCTAGGAGTAGGGGGCACAGTCTAAAAATTAGAGCCAGACCTTTCAGGGTGGTAGAAGTTTGGAACTCTCTTCTGCAAACGGCAGTTGATGCTAGCTCAATTACTAAATTTAAATCTGAGATAGATAGCTTTTTGGCAACCAAAGGTATTAAGGGATATGGGCCGAAGGCAGGTATATGGAGTTAGATCACAGATCAGCCATGATCTTATCAAATGGCGGAGCAGGCACGAGAGGCTGAATGGCCTACTCCTGTTCCTATATTCCTAAGTTCCTATGTCTCCGCCCTTGCCTCAGCCCATCTGCTACTGAAACCCTCATCCATGCTTTTGTTACCTCCAGACTCCACCATTCTAATGCGCTCCTGGTCCGGCCTTCCATCTTCCACTCTCCATAAACTTAAGCTCATCCAAAACTCTGCTGCCCGCATCCTGACTCGCACCAAGACCTGTTTACCCATCACCCCTGTGTTCACTGACCTAAATTGGCTCCCGGTCCAGCAACACCTTGATTTTAAAATTCGCACATTTGTGTTCAAATCCCTTCATGGCCTCTCCCCTCCCCATCTCTGTAACCTCCTCAAGCCCTACAACCCTCCGAGAACTCTGTGTTCCTCCGATTCTGGCCTCTTGTGCATCCTTGATTTCTACCGCCCCTCCATTGACTGCCGTGCCTTCAGCTGTCGAGGCCCTAAGCTCTGGAATATCCTCCCTAAACCTCTCTACTTCTCTCTCCTCCTTGAAGACGCGCCTTAAAACCTCTCTCTTTAATCAAGCTTTTGGTCACCTGTCCTAATATCTCTTTATGTGGCTTGGTGTCAGATTTTGTCTGAAAACGCTCCTGCAAAGGATGTTTTGCTACATTAAAGGCGCTAATTAAATGCAAGTTGTTGTATGTGGCATTCAAAATTACAAATGGCAACCTCTCCAATTTTACAAATAAGACTTTCATTCTATTCGCGTCCAGCTGGTATGCAATGCCAATTTCCTCATCCTACACATCACTGAGATACCCAGGAAGCTGCCATGATGCTTTCATCCTGAGACAATCCACATGGCAGCCCTCATGACTCAGTCATGCATCCGGATGGTCAACAGGTGACCAGGACTGCCTGGCCAGCACATGGTGAAAGGATAGTTGAGGCGGTCCAAAATGGTGAGCAAGTCCTGCACGCAGCTCATGACCCTCATCTGCATAATTTTCTGGCTGCTTTAATTCCTGTCGGCGCGTGCTCCTGACGAGAGCGCTACCTCATGCACCAAAATGACAGGCTGCGCACTCTCAGTCCTGAGGTGGTGGAGTTGGCACTGACTGCCTCTGCCACTTCCCTTCTGACAGCTTGCACCATACTCTTATGGGGCTTTCTGCCTTCTGTGCCCAAGAGTCTTGCTCTTCTGGCCTGACTCCTGCCAAAAGGACCTCCAGGGATGCATTCAAGAATCTGGAAGCCCTTTCCGCTGCTGATACCCCACAGTGCTTCAGCCATTCTTACAGAAATGTGATGTCGCCCTTTAACTGGTTCCAGTCTTTTACAGAGCTGTATTTCCCTCCCTCCCAATGGTGTTGAACCTATAAGGATCAGTGTTATTGCTCCAAACCCACCCTGCATAATAAATGAGGGCCTTGGGAGAAAATTGTAGCACATTAGCAATGGATTCACATTGGCAGGTGATATTCCTGCTCTGCCACTAATCTGCCACCGGGAGGGAAATCCTGCCCTATTACCCTAGCTCCAAATCACCAACGATTCATTTTGCCTCCATATTCAAACATGCTCAACACATAGGCATCATCATCCAAGCCATTGTAGTTTACCATTCCTTGAGGGATTTCACTATTGTGCATTGCATGGAGCTTTCATACTTATGCACCGGTTGTCCATGTAAACCATACAATTGTGGTTTCATTCTCTTATTTCAATATATGAACAGGCCCCCACTCCGAGCTGCTGGGTGGCTACCGGTTGACTTTTGATCTTAAAATGAATGATTCTGACATTGTTGCCTTTGCTTGCCAGTAACAACACTTCTAGGTGCCTAGAGGAATCATTGGCAGGTCTGCAGTAGCTGTTAAATTTCTGCTTCATTGCTGTCAATGAGCCACCTGCAATATCAAGATTATGACCTTTTCTTCCTCCAAACCTAACTCCTGATTCTGTCCCTACGTCAGTGTTCTAAGTGGTCTCACATAATCATTTCGTTATAGGGGTTGAAATTGCACCTCGTTTGGCTCGTTTTTCGGGCACATCATACCAGTTTTGTTGCCGATCGCACACGAGTAAAATGCTCAGGAAGTGCGTTGGTCACCATATTGGTTAGGGCGACCCTTGATCTTCCCGGGCGCCTAACTAAAACAAGCATCAAGTCCATTACCTATGCAAATGGGGGGCCTGACGCTCATTTCAGGCCCCTTTGCTAAATTGGATTGCATCTAACTGCAGTCAGTTTTCTCGGGCCTTGGAGCAGCCAAATCAGCGGTCCTTAAAGTGGCTGCTGGAGGCTACGACAAAAAAAGTAAGTGAAAAAAACTAAAATTTGGGCCATTGCCGGCAACCACAATGTCTCCCTCTCAATCTCTTCCCCCAACCCCGCCATGGACTTACCATGGGCCTGGTGCCAGCGTCCCCAACGGCCAACTTTCATCCACTTCAGGTCCGGCACACTGCCTAGAGGGGTGTGACCAGCATCTCCAGCGTGCCGGTCGCGTCCTGATGATGCAAGAGGACCAATTTAGCAGGCGAGCGAACCAATTTCTACCCCATGGTGACAATGAATCCTTGCCTGCCAGACACCATTTCCTATCTCAAAGTTCTGTGATGTCATACGGTGCGTGTGGCCAATTGGTTGGCGGATTAACTCATATTCATCAAAGTATTCTATTCAAGTTGACTTAAAGGGTCCAACATCTACAGCATTCAACATCAATACTGGTTTTTCTCAAGGAAGTATCCTGGATCAACCCTCTTTATGTATTTGACATCTGTGAAGTGATCCGTTACTAGAACCTGACAATTTTTGTGGATAACATCACCTTGTATGCTGCTGAAACATCTTGCTCAGAAGACAGCCTGTCAGACTTGTAGCAGGATTTCAAAGCTGAATGCCAGAGGGATAAGTGTGGAAGGTATTGTTTGTGACCAGAAAGTGCAAAAGCACTTACTATTATAAAGAAATCTACTGACCTTTGAGCCCCATCTTCCATCATATTTGGCTGTGAGATTTTACAGGAAGGTGATAAGCTGGAACTGCTAGGGTTGACTTTTACCAGTAAAACTAACTGAGCTGTCAGTTGAGCCAGATTCCCAAGAGTTGTGGCTAACATCTGTCAAACTTCCATAGACTGAAACACTACATGGACAGAAGTAGCTTATTCCCCATTTATAAACCTTTTATTGGCTGGAATATACACATTTAACTTGGTCATGTATTTCCAAGCAACGTGTTCTATTGCTCAACAGAATTTAGAAGAATACCCTCTGTATAATTAACATCAATGCAAGAACAATTCTGTACAGTTATCAGGTTGAACCATTGTTACATAGGTGCATGGGGGCGCGATTCCAGTGGCACGCAGCAACGGCGCGCTGGAACAGGGAGGCCTGAGTAAATTTGTCCATGGGCCTCATCAGAATAAATCAGGCAAGATGCGGGCATCCCCCTCAACTCACCTGTCAGGGCTTCACCAATTTCACCCTGCGCTAAAGCCCAGAGGCAAATCAGGAAATGGCAAGGGCTGGCCCTCAGTGGCCTACTGTTGTTTTGTGGAGACAGGTAGCACACTCTTGCCCCTTCCAACGTCACAAAATACAAACATTTCCAGATTTTTGGGGCCTTTTTTGAGCGGACTCCAGTGATCCCAGAAATGCCAGTCAGAGCTTGTGCATCACAAGTTCCACTTAGGGCAAACCAATTTACCAATCTGAGTCTGAAATGAGCATAAGAGCCTCATTTCAATATTGAAATGAGGCCAGCGTTCATTTCAGGCAGCTGCCAAGGCCGCCTAAAAAAAAGGCCCCAGCCAATTTAACAGTGGCCCAAACGTGCAGATCGGGCAAGGACCTCTGCCCCGCTAAATTGGTTATCGTTGCGCCCATTTTAGGCCCATAAAAAAGGCGCAACCATGATACATTTAGACCACAAGATGTCTGTTTCGAGGGTATCTCTACTAAATTAAGATCAGTTCTGCACCCAAGCTGGTCGTGTTATTACATTCAGGTAGTCTGCTACACGGAGTTCTCAGCGAATAGCTGACCACATATTAGCGTTCTCTCACCCTGAAGGTGGTGGTGCCAGAGGACTGGAGAATTGCAAATGTTACACCCTTGTTGAAAAAAAGGTGTAAGGATAAACCCAGCAACTATAGGCCAGTCAGTTTAACCTCAGTGGTGGGGAAACTTTTAGAAACGATAATCCAGGACAGAATTAACAATCACTTGGGCGAGTGTGGATTAACAAATCCATGCTGGCTTTCCCTAAAGGCAAATCGTGTTTAACTAAGCTGATTGTTACCTCATCAAAAAAGAGGATAGATGAGAGCAATGCAGTTGATGTGGTGTATATGGATTTTCAAACGGCGTTTGATAAAATGCGGCATGGTAGGCTTATCATCAAGATTGCAGCCCATGGAATAAAAGGAGGCAGTAGCAACATGGATACAGAATTGGATAAGGGACAGGAAACAGAGAGTAGCGGTGAACGGTTGTTTTTCAGACTGGAGGGAGGTGTACAGTGGTCTTCCCCAGGGGTCAGTGCCGGGACCACTGCTTTTCTTGATATACATTAATGACTTGGACTTGGGTGTACAGGGCACAATTTCAAAATTTGCAGATGACATAAAACTTGGAAGGGTAGCAAACAGTGAGGAGCATAGTGATAGACTTCAAGAGGATATAGACAGGCTGGTGGCATGGGCAGATATGTGGCAGATGAAATTTAACGCAGAAAAATGCAAAGTGATACATTTTGGTAGGAAGAATGAGGAGAGGCAATATAAACTAGAGGGCACAATTCTAAAAGGGGTACAGGAACAGAGAGATCTGGGGGTATACGTGCACAAATCATTGCAGGTGGCAGGGCAGGTTGAGAAAGCGGTTAAAAAAGCATACGGGATCCTGGGCTTTATAAATAGAGGCATAGAGTACAAAAGTATGGAAGTCATGATGAACCATTATAAAACGCTAGTTCGGCCACATCTGGAGTATTGTGACCAGTTCTGGGCACCGCACTTTAGGAAAGATGTGAAGGCCTTAGAGAGAGTGCAGAAGAGATTTACTAGAATAATTCCAGGAATGAGGGACTTAAATTACGTGGATAGACTGGAGAAGCTGGGGTTGTTCTCCTTGGAACAGAGACGAATGCGAGGAGATTTGATAGAGGTATTGAAAATCATGAAGGGTCTAGACAGAGTAGATAGAGAGAAACTGTTCCCATTGGCAGAAGGGTCAAGAACCAGAGGACATAGACTTAAGGTGAATGGCAAAAGAACCAAAGGCAACAAGAGGAAAAACTTTTTTTTTTAAAAACACAGCGAGTGATTAGGATCTGGAATGCACTGCCCGAGGGGGTGGTGGAAGCAGATTCAATCATGACCTTTAAAAGGGAACTGGATAAGTACTTGAAGGAAAAAATTTGTAGGGCTAAGGGGATAGGGTGAGGGAGTGGGACTAGCTGGATAGCTCTTGCATAGAGCCAGCAAGGACTCGATGGGCCGAATGGCCTCATTCCATGCTGTAACCTTTCTATGATTCTAAAGTGTGCTCTGAGGTTGTTATGTGATCACCTATGAGTCATTGTTTCATGTTCAAGCTATAGTAGTATGGGATTCCCTTCTTCAATCTATTATGGGTCTGTATCTCACAGTTCTTTTCAGAGTCTTAAGAGATGAATAAATAGTAATTTTTGGACAATTAATCACATTCTGCACTGTTTCACCAAACAGCTCAGGATTTACGCTACAACTTTAGCATTAATGCAAATCGAAGTGTAAATGCAGCTTGAAAGTCACAATAGAACACTGATAATACATTCACAAATGAGATGTGCATTCTATACTTTGTTTCACGTTCACATTCAAATCCATACAGCAATACACAGCATGTTCCGTGGGCTACCAAGAAGTGTAAAGTGTGCTTTGCAACACAAAGGTAGTTCCAGAGAAAAGTATCCTATTTGTGAAAACTTAAGTAGGCTTATTGTTATTGCTACAATTTACCAAGTACATATATTGTGGGGCAAAATATTAGAATGGCAGAAACATGCACGTGTAAATCAAATAATAGTTTCAAGTACAATGAATATAAGTATATGATTCAATTGTAGCTTAAATTATATTCATGATTAATGGGTTCACATTAATAACATTGAAATTCTACAAACATGTACCTGCCAAATAAAAATCGATGATTTAAAACTTTTTTTGTTGAGTCTGTTTCCAGTAGTTACCTTGCCAAACCAACAGTTTCAGTGTAGATGGACTACAGCCTCATACTCCCTCCCACCTGCAACCTGACCCCATTTCATGGGACAGTGATGGGTGCATTGTATCTATCATTCCAGCTGATCTGGAGGAAAGCAGGACGAGCTGGATTAATGGCAATTTTTTTAAAATTCGCTCATGGGATGTGGGCGTCGATGGCGAGGGCGGCATTTATTGCCCATCCCTAATTGCCCTTCAGAAGGTGTTGGTGAGCCGCCTTCTTGAACCGCTGCAGTCCATATGGTGACGGTTCTCCCACAGTGCTGCTAGGAAGGGAGTTCCAGGATTTTGACCCAGCGACGATGAAGGAACGGCGATATATTTCCAAGTCAGGATGGTGTGTGACTTGGAGGGGAACGTGCAGGTGGTGTTGTTCCCATGTGCCTGCTGCTCTTGTCCTTCTAGGTGGAAGAGGTCGCGGGTTTGGGAGGTGCTGTCGAAGAAGCCTTGGCAAGTTGCTGCAGTGCATCCTGTGGATGGTACACATTGCAGCCACAGTGCGCCGGTGGTGAAGGGAGTGAATGTTTAGGGTGGTGGATGGGGTGCCAATCAAGTGGGCTGCTTTGTCCTGGATGGTGGCGAGCTTCTTGAGTGTTGTTGGAGCTGCACTCATCCAGGCAAGTGGAGAGTATTCCATCACACTCCTGACTTGTGCCTTGTAGATGGTGGAAAGGCTTTGGGGAGGCAGGAGGTGAGTCACTCGCCGCAGAATACCCAGCTTCTAACCTGCTCTTGTAGCCACAGTATTTATATGGCTGGTCCAGTTAAGTTTCTGGTCAATGGTGACCCCAGGATGTTGATGGTGGGGGATTCGGCGATGGTAATGCTGTTGAATGTCATGGGGAGGTGGTTAGTCTCTCTCTTGCTGGAGATGGTCATTGTCTGGCGCGAATGTTACTTGTCACTTTTGAGCCCAAGCCTGGATGTTGTCCAGGTCTTGCTGCATGCGGGCACGGACTGCTTCATTATTTTGAGGGGTTGCGAATTCAACTGAACACTGTGCAATCATCAGCGAACATCCCCATTTCTGACCTTATGATGGAGGGAAGGTCATTGATGAAGCAGCTGAAGATGGTTGGGCCAAGGACACTGCCCTGAGGAACTCCTGCAGCAATGCCCTGGGGCTGAGATGATTGGCTTCCAACAATCACTACCATTGTCCTTTGTGCTAGGTATGACTCCAGCCACTGGAGAGTTTTCCACCTGATTCCCATTGACTTCAATTTTACCAGAGCTCCTTGGTGCCACACTCAGTCAAATGCTGCCTTGATGTCAAGGGTAGTCATTCTCACCTCACCTCTGGAATTCAGCTCTTTAGTCCATGTTTGGACCAAGGCTGTAATTAGGTCTGGAGCTGAGTGGTCCTGGCGGAACCCAAACTGAGCATCGGTGAGCAGGTTATTGGTGAGTAAGTGCTGCTTGATACCTTCCATCACTTTGCTGATAATCAAGAGTAGACTGATGGGGCAGTAATTGGCCAGATTGGATTTGTCCTGCTTTTTGTGGACAGGACATAAATACCTGGGCAATGTTCCACATTGTCGGGTAGATGCCAGTGTTGTAGCTGTACTGGAACAGCTTGGCTAGAGGCGCAGCTAATTCTGGAGCACAAGTCTTCAGCACTACAGCCAGGATGTTGTCGGGGCCCATAGCCTTTGCCGTATCCAGTGCACTCAGCCGTTTCTTGACATCAGGTAGGGTGAATCGAATTTGGCTGAAGACAGGCTTCTGTGATGGTGGGGATATTGGGAGGAGGCCGAGATGGATCATCCACTCGGCACTTCTGGCTGAAGGTGGTTGCAAACGCTTCAGCCTCGTCTTTTGCACTTACATGCTGGGCTCCGCCATCATTAAGAATGGGAATGTTTGCAAAGCCTCCTCCCCCCCGTTAATTGTTTAATTGTCCACCACCATTCACGACTGGATGTGGCAGGACTGCAGAGCTTTGATCTGATCTGTTGGTTGTGGAATCGCTTAGCTCTGTCTATAGCATGTTGCTTCCGCTGTTTAGCATGCATGTAGTCCTGAGTTGTAGCTTCACCAGGTTGGCACCTCATTTTTAGGTACACCTGGTGCTGCTCCTGGCATGCTCTTCTACACTCCTCATTGAACCAGGGTTGTTGGTAATGGTAGAGTGAGGAATATGCCGGGCCATGAGGTTACAGATTGTGCTGGAATACAATTCTGCTGCTGCTGATGGCCCACAGCACCTCATGGATGCCCAGTTTTGAGCTGCTAGATCTGTTCTGAATCTATCCCATGTTGGATGGTGTCCTCAGTGCGAAGACGGGACTTCGTCTCCACGAGGACTGTGCGGTGGTCACTCCTACCAATACAGATGCATTTGCGACAGGTAGATTGGTGAGGACGAGGTCAAGTAAGTTTTCCCCTCACCACCTGCCGCTGGCCCAGTCTGGCAGCTATGTCCTTCAGGACTCAGCCAGCTCGGTCAGTAGTGGTGCTACCGAGCCACTCTTGGTGATGGACATTGAAGTCCCCCACCCAGAGTACATTCTGTGCCCTTGCTACCCTCAGTGCTTCCTCCAAGTGGTGCTAAACATGGAGGAGGACTGATTCATCAGCTGAGGGAAGATGGTAGGTGGTAATCAGCAGGAGGTTTCCTTACCCATGTTTGACCTGATGCCATGAGATTTCATAGTGTCCAGAGTCAATGTTGAGGACTCCCAGGGCCACTCCCTCCTAGACTGTTTATCACTGTACCGCCACCTCTGGTACCCAGGGCTGGTGATGGATGAGTCTGGGACGTTGTCTGAAAGGTATGATTCTGTGAGTATGGCTATGTCAGGCTGTTGCTTGACTAGTCTGTGGGACAGCTCTCCCAATTTTGGCACAAGTCCCCAGGGTCGACTGGGCTTGGTTTGCCGTTGTCGTGTTCGGCGCCTAGTGGTCCAATGCCGGTTGGTCTGTTCGGTTTTATTCTTATTATGACTTTTTTTTTAAGCGAGATTTTACAACTGAGTGGCTTGCTCGGCCATTTCAGAGGGCAATTAAGAATCAACCGCATTGCTGTGGGTCTGGAGTCACATATAAGCCAGACCGGGTAAGGATGGCAGGTTTCCTTCCCTGAAGGACATTAGTGAACCAGATGGGTTTTTACAACAATCCAGTAGTTTCATGGCCACCATTACTGACAGATTTGAACTCATGACTCCAGATGATTAGTCCAGGCCCGATTACTAGTCCAGTAACATAACCACTATGCTACCGTACCCATATAGCTCTGACAAGGGCAGCGAGTGCATGGGAACAACATCACCTCCAAATTGCCCTCCAAGTCACACACTATCCTGACTTGGACATACATTGCCATTCCTTCATTGTCACTGGGTCAAAATCCTGGAACTCCCTACCAAACAGTCCTGTGAGAGTACCTTCACCACGTGGACTGCAGCGGTTCAAGAAGGCAGCTCACCACCACAACCACCTTCTCAAGGGCAACTAGGGATGGGCAATAAACGCTGGCCTTGCCAGTGATGCCCGTGAATGAATAACAAAAATTTGAAAACAGATGGTACCATGAAGAAAAATCTTCACCAAAACTTGTTTGCATTATACTCATCAGTATAGTTTACATTTAAAGTGAATATTTACGTTGAACTTTTTTCATTTAAATTTTGATTATGTAAACTGAATACACAATGATCAGCTGTGGTATATGATTTATGCACTAACCATAAATGTATTGCCCATGAGTTATCATTTCACCCCAACAGGATACATTTCACCCCACTTCTTTGTATTCTCTACATAACACACCTCAGGGTTCGGGGGACACTTGAGATCCAATCAAGTAAAACACTCTTACCCAGAAATGTATTAACTATTTTATTTTTCTTCTTAATTATTTAAAAAGGAGTTCATTTCGAATCACTAATAAAATGCTGGGTTTTGAAAAGTACTGATTAACTGTTTTAAATTGATATTGCCTCCTCATTGAAATATCAGCTGCTGAATACTAAAGTTGCTTCCAGTAAAAGCTTTCATTCAATTTATATCTTGCTCCTGGTCTTCTGATCTTAACTACAGTGTGCTGGCTGGCAAGCTCTTTCTGGTTTGCTCTTTGTGAAATAATTAGCAGCATATTTTAATATTTTGTTTGAATCCAATATTTTGGCATAATTGTAGTGATACATGATCTGTTTTAAGCAATTGACTATGTATGACTGAAGGATGTTATTGCCCTCACTGCAGATATTTGGTAACTGTGTGAAAGATTAACAATAGCTTAAAGAGGTCTGTGACTCCACTTTCTGCATTAACCTACGAGTTGATGTGAAGAGAGTGCAAACTATTTTACTCTAATGAGTTGTTTATGTTATCTGTGAAATAGGTCTTCTCAGGTGACTGAATGTTATAATGGCTAGAAAAAGGCAAACAAATAATGTTGCAATTGCACTTGAGCAGTAGGGGAAGATTTCCTCTGTATTACATCTAACAAGCTCGTAAACCTGTTCTTTATAAATGGGTTTACAGTTTCATTACACATAGTCCACAGGGGAATATTCTCCTGGCATGTTTTATTTTTGTTACTTTTAAATGAGGGTATACCTCACCCCTCCAGACAATACTGCATTTATCATAATTTATTTTGTATTTTAACATTTCATCAGTTTACACATCATGAGCAGGTGATATGATGTGTAAACTAACACTTTCATCACGATGGCACATACAAGTAACACAGCAATGCACTTTTAACAAGGTATGCATTGTGTGTTTCCAAACAAATGAGAAAAGGTTTGCCAAACATGTTTTTATTAACATGTTGTCCCTTTAACAAAAATCAGTAGCAAAAATAAGCAGTAAGTCTTGTTGGCAGGTCCTAATAACTGGTAAATGAATTTCAACCCATGAGGCCTTACTCTAAGGTTCCACTTGATGACAGATGCTTTCCACATCGCAGCACTGTGTACTCCAATTGTCACTGAATAAAGCATCATCAGTATCAAGAGTTTGTGCAGGATGATGGAGCCGAGTGAAAATGCAATGACTATTTCCCTTAACCATCGCATCCTCCACATCAGATAACATGATGCATAATTAACATTTAAACTGGTCGTTAGCATCCCCCAAATGAGCAATATAAGTGCAGAGTTGTTTGTTTTGGAAGTTCAATATAATTTTGACATTATTACCACTTGCACTGTAAGTTAATCATAGGCTTTACCACTCAAATAATAAATCAACAATTAAACCAATAACGAAAGGACTGAGCAGGTTAAATTAAGGCCAATAATGATTTTGCATCATTTTATACAATGCTGAACATGTGTGTGATGAAGCAGAATTGAAATAAGGTTCAATACTGCCCCCTATAAGAAAAATATTTAGCCACAAGTCATCTACATATAAAGTGCTATCTTTTATACGACTTTTAGAATTCATTAAAACTTACTTGGATGCAATCACTCAAGATTCAAGATTTTTAAGCAGACTGTGATTTTTACAACCTCGCAACAATGATTAAAATATATTACCCAGCGTACTTAAAAGAATAGTAATAAATATTGCAGGGATGGAAACTGTAACCATCTATACTGATGAATTATCTGGCATGAGGTAGGCCAGCTTCTATATCCATAGAGTAAGGACACTAGGACCTAGAAATTTGGCCATGCAGTGCCCGTTTTTCAGGTGCTAAAAGACCTACTATGCTCCCAATATGATGGACAAGAGCACACACGCATTTCCAGCCAGAAGTGTGCCGCCCGCTATATTGGTGAAAGGCGATGTGCTGGCAGCATGTCAGGAACATTTAAAGGGCAGAATCATTTATTTAAGTTCAAGTCCTGCGCATCTTGATTTTCAGTGAATCGCTGAACTCGCACAGTACAACGTGGCACTAACCGGCAGGAAGGCCCCCATAATTACTTGAATATGGAGCTGGGAGGAGCAACAGTGCTGTTCCCAACCCAACATTAAAAGAACATGGGTCACTCCACCCCCAGCCACTGATCCTCCCTGACCCAGCCACCAATCCCCCCCAACCCGGCCACCGATCCCTTCCCCCTCCGCCCCCCGCAAACAATCTCCCTGACCTGGACAATGATCATTCCCGCCCCATCTACCGACCTCCTCAACCCGGCAGCCGATCCCCCGACCTCCAATCGATGCTCTCTCCCCCCCCCCCCCCACCCCTCCCTCTGGGCTATCTCGGGGATGCAAAGTGGAAGAAGATTTTTAAAAATGAGAAAATTTTGGCTCCCCCTATGGTTCAACAAATTTATCCAATGAGTAGCTGAAATACACAGACCAGGAAGTTCCCAGGTTCAATCGCTGGTCTGTGCCGAATCAGGTTGGAGGGAGAAGCTGCGTCAGCAACACTGGGAAAGGGAGGGGTATATAAATCACGCTGGTTATTTCCAGTCACTATCTGGCAACCCCTGCTGGAAGTGTGCATGTAGGGACATCAGATAAGAAAAAGAATGCACTTGGCTGTGAAAGAGTGAAAGGTTTGTATTTATGTAATACCTTTCACCTTCTGATGACATTCCAAAGCACTTTTGATTGAAATATAGTTACAGTTTGCACACAGCAAGATTCCACAAACAGCAATGATAAGAACGACCAGTTAATCTGTTTTGGTAGTGTCGGTAGAGGGATGATTCTTGATGATAGATGATGGAGGGATGATACTGGAAGAACTCCCCTGCTCTTCTTCGAACAGTGCCATGAGATCTATTATGTCCATCTGAACAGGGTCTTGATTTAACATCTCATCCGAAAGTCAGCAGTTACTACACTACAGCACTCCCTCAGTACTGCACTGAGGTATCAATTTAATTATGTACTCAAGTCCTGGAGTAGATCTTGAATCCACAGCCTCAAAGGCAAGCGTGCTACCACCAAGCTAAGCTAGTACTCACTAGTAGTCAAACATCCAGATGACACTGCCAAGACTCACATTTGGATAATGGGTACATGATAAAGGTACCAGAGAGCCAGCAGTGCCCATATGACCATAGAAGCTTTGTTGTTTATTACCAGATATCCATTTTCCTAGGTTTTTAGAAAATACCAGGAGGTTATCAATGATTTATATGGCGATAGTGTGATCTGATTTTAGAATTCAGGCAACGTTATAAGTATTGAGAGAAAACTTTAAAATCAGACTGAATTCACCAAATGAAGAGAGGCTGTGGGATATGACTTATGTCTAATGAGTGGACTGCTCGGAGATATCATGAGGAAGAAAGACTTGCATTTATATAGCACCTTTCACAACCTCAGGACCTCCCAAAGCGCTTTACACCCAATGAAGTACTTTTGAAGTGTAGTCACTGTTGTAACAACACTGCAAAAAAAACTCGCCCGATATCTCAGTTGGTAAAGTGTGCAACTGAACCGTACAGATCAGGAAGGTTCAAAGTTCAATCCAGTGTACGTGCTGAACTAACTGATCAATTCGGTGAGGTACGGTAAGGTGGTTGGTGCCCACAGAAGTGTCCCCCTTAGCATGGATCAGAGTCTCCACGGGAAGGCGGCCAAAAATTGGAGGGACAAAAATACAGTGAAAAAAGTTACAATTAAGCTATAGTCAACACCAGCAGTGGGACGTGGATCATATTTCATGGCTCCTTATTATGCATTCTGTTTACGCCATACATTAAGGGGGGGGGGGGGGGGGGGAGGCGTTCCTGGGGGGGGGGGTCACATACCTCCCACAGGCCAGCAGTGGGCCGAAGCTTTTTCTGGGCCTAGGAGGTGCAGTCCTTCTCCTCTTGGGCCCATAAAAGTAAACATTTTTAAATTTTCTCATCCGTTTTTTGGATCGCTGGTGAGGCCGCATAAGGCCTGGTAAAAATTAAAGTTACAATTAGGGTCCTACAACCACAGCAGGATCCCAGTTTGCATACTTAAGCAGCCACCCACCAGAAACAGCCAGGAGGGCTGCTCGCCCATTTACAGCCCCTCCTGAAAATTGCATCACGCAGGGCTTGATGAGGCTGCCAACGTGCTCCCACCACCCGCTTTTCATTGAGAAATGGGCAGCCAGCAGCTGACAATCATCCCCATAACTTTAAGGATTAGGGGAGTAGGGGAACCTTGGCCACCACCAGTGCATATCAGAAAATGACTTCCTCGCTGTAAATGGAAAATTCAACCAGAACTATTTCACACAAAGTACAAGAGACAGATGAAATAAGTTACCAAGGAAAGCCATCAAGCAAATAGAATAAATTAGCTACTCACCCATGGCCATAGGTAGGATGGGGCATAGAATACTCACCACCATCTTCCCAACTAGGGATGGGCAATAAATGCTGGCCTTGCCAGCGGCGCCCACATCCCATGAACGAATTTTTAAAAAAACTATTGTGGGGACTGAAAATCCTCAGTCCAGCTTTGCTAGCACAAGTTCAGTTCGGCAGGCATCGCGGACCTCTGCTGCTGACTCCGCCAGAGTATCCGGGGTCTGGAGCAGACATCAGCACCCCCTTCCCCCCACAAATCACCAGCGGGATTCCCTTCTGGAATGCTGATCATAACTTTTCATGGCTGCATTTTTGAGAGCTTCCAGGCCATGACCCCAGCCTGGAGGCCCCCAGAAGTTCTACCCTGCCCAGGCCCCTGCACGCATTACCGGCCACTGGGTGGAGACCCACCCAGCATTTCTGGCTTCAACCAGAACTCCTATCCCCACAGTCAGCATCTAACACCTGGCTTCCGCCCAGATATAATGGTGGGCTCAAGGATTTTCGCACTCGTGATGTTTAGCACGGTCCAATTTCAAGTCAGGCAATGCAGCACAGTGGGGGAGGAAGGGTTGGAGATCGGAGCATAGCTGGGAGCCAGGGAGCAGGAACAACTCAAGTCCAGGAAGTGAAGCATAGCTGAGATAGCGAGTGGAGCACATTGGAGGCTGGCAAAGTACAGCACAGTGGAAGGCGGGGTGCAAGGAGTAAAACACAGCAGGTTGCGAGGTTGCCAGGGAGAATTTATAAATTAAAACCACTGAGTTTCAAGAGAATTGGGGGCTTACTTGTTTAATTGTGCTAGTCTGTAATTTTAGCTGTTATGTGACAATTTGTTTTCGATGAACTTGATTTTTAATGAGAACGCTGTATCTGGAAGAAATATTGTTTGTTTGTCCAACAGAAAATTAGAATTGTCTTTAAATCACCAGATTTTTTTCTATAAGATTGCAGCAAGACTAGCTATTCGCAGAACCTGCCACAACATCTTATTTTAAAACCCTATCTTCATTTTCCAGTTTTAGACACAATGGAAGGTGACAGCCTTGAGTTGTGAGCTCTGACTTATGGTCCTTCAGAGTGGCACACGCTGACATTGCAGCCTTCTGGGAGTTGTTATCCACCAATTTGATATGCAAAAAGTGACATAGGCGTATTTTGAAAGTCCATTACCAAGTTGCGCCTCTTCATTCAAGAAAGGTCCAGATGCTCAATGCAAGCTGGACAAAGCTGCACTTACTGAAGCCCCAGGCACCAGGAAGAGGGGCAAGCCTGTACAGTGGACACTTCAAGGCATTTCTAACCTACTATGGCCAAAGAATTTCCACATCATTTTCCGGTTAAATGCAGGGTAGAATTGGAGCAAGTAACATTTTTTGTCAACGGAATGCAGTGGGAAGCCAATTTACACTGGCTTTCTGCCCCAAAAATCAATCCCCCCCCATCCCCCGGTCCCTTGCCATCATCTGCCTACCAAGTCCAGAGTGACATTGTTTAAATGAATAATAATGAAGGCCAGTGGCAGTACAGCTCCAGGTTTCCTGCTTTTACACTTGGTTGTAAGTTAGACTAAGAATTGCAAGACACAGCTGTTGCCAGGATAAGCTGAGACAGGCGGAAGTGAGAGGTTTCTGAGCCAGAAGAGTGTGGAGAGCTTCAGTAGTGATTACTGCAGCTGAGAATCACTGTTTGCAGCATTTTTTTTTTGTGTTGGCATTCTGCCTACACAGACCTGGATTTGTTTCTCACTGCTTCTGACAGTCCGAGACCACTGGGAAATTTTCACCCCTTTCCCACCCACAGTGAGTGCTTCTCAGGATCAGATATACCCTTGTATACAATTATCATGGAGGAGGAGGAAAAGCAGCACAGGATGAAGTAAAGGAGAGCATTTAATGAGGATGGACTCCACCAGATATTACCCTCCATGGCATACACAGGCACCACAAATCATGAGAATCTTAGTGAGGAGATGTGTATAAGGAGTGTGTACTTTGCCAAAAAGACAATAGGGGACCATCTGCAAACTGGTGCATGAGGGCCTGCAGCCACAGTCACTGGCCTATACTGCTCTCTCTATGGCAATGAAAGCGACAACTGGCAGAGTCTCATTTCAGGCAGCCAGAGAGGATCTCTGTAATAGCAGCCAGGGTGTAAAACAGGAAAGCACTGGAATGCATTAGTCAGGTGACCGATGCATCATATATTGTAGCCCGCTGTTCACTGCACAGCTTCACCATATAAAAAGGACTGGACTTGGACTGATGGTTTGGAGGCCAAACTACATGGAACACAGCATAATGAAGACATGCACTCAGAAAACTCCTCACTGACTGCTGTAGGGGCATCAGAACACAGCTAATCATTAAAGTCCCCTCTATGTAACAAAGTCTACCTTTGACACCTGTGCATTACCTCCTCCTCCCCCACTTTCAAAGAACATTCCCACAATCCAGTACCCATCCTAATATATAACAACACATTAGCCTGCTTTGCCCCTGCATGGCCGTGTAAATAACCATCATCTGATTAAGGACCAAATAAGCTTTTTTTTAAAATTCTTAGGATGTGGGCGTAACTGACAACTGAGTGGCTTGCTAGGCCACTTCAAAGGGCAGTTAAGAGTTAACCACATTGGTGGGGAACTGGAATCATATATAGGCCAGACCAAGTAAAGACAGCAGGTTTCTTTCCCTAAAAGGACATTTGTGAACCAGTTGGGTTTTTAAACAACAATCTGACAGCTTCATGGTCACTTTTAATGATAGTAACTTTTTATTTCCAGATTCTTCAAACTGAATTCAAAATCTCAAACTGGGGATTTGAACTCTCATTCCCTGGATTACTAGTCCAGACCACTGGATTACTAATTCAGTACCGTAACCACCACATTACCGTATCCCCTATAGTGCACTCTTTCTTGTAAGATCCTAACCTCCAGGAATAGCAAACCACGATGTAAACATACATTCTTTTTTATTATAACAAGTTACAAAGTGAACACAAGCCAACCTCCTCTTTCCTAACACTGTGCTCCCCAAGTGACTACACACCCTTTTCTTTCACCTATTTTAGTGCATCTCCTAGGTGCAAGCTAACGGCTAGTATCACCAGAAGGGATTGGCTACTCATGCTCTGAAAAATCATGGGACTGAGGTGGCCCCCTCCTCTCATGGCATCAGGCTCCTGGCAGGGAGCTGCAGCTTGCTGTATCTCTCAAGTGTGCTCCATGGTAACCTGGTGTGAGCTACTGGCGGGGTTTAAGAGACAGAGGTTGGCATGTGCTGCTGTCTTGAGCGACAGCAGACGGTATCAGGCAGGCGAATGCCAGTTGTCGCCATTTCATCTGTGTCCCCTTTGATCAGGGGGTTGGCTGGTCTAATGGCAGCTCTCAGATCCTTAAGGTCCCAACAGGCAGTAGACCTGTAACCTCACTGCCACATACTCCATCGACACCCTCAACGAGGAAGCAGCTTCCCTGAAGCTGCAAATGACAGCTATCAACTCAAGAGTCACACCTGTCAGTTGCTGTACATCCTCAGAGACTAACCTCAGAACCTGTACATGGGTACAATACTCCTATACATTCTGGCTTCCACAACTCCGAAGCTATGGTCAATCTGCTTCTCAACCTCCGTTGGGAAGGCGACACATCCTTACGTAGTTATTCCCCCCCCACTCCTCATTCTCTGTGAATCACCCAGTGCCATATCCTCACTAACACTATCTAATTCCCCCAGGTGAAAGTATCTGAGCTGATGCATGAGAATAAGAATGCAAGTGAACACATTGGGTGACACTGAGGGCATTGGGGCAGAGGAACATGGGGCAGGTTCATGCTCCATATTCCCGCACTGCCTGATCATCATCATCTTGTTCCTCCTCATCATCATTGCCAACGAGGAAGAAATTTATGCCCTGCTGTTCCTCTTCATCATCCTCTTCTTGTGATTCCTGTTGCTGTGGTGTATCTGAAGAAAAGGAGGGTACAACTTAAGTATCACTCCTTTGCAATTAAAGGGACAGAAAAGGCCATGGAAGCATGCGACTCTGGGCACTTCACAGGGATGAACAGGGTGCGCATGTTCAGTCACTAACTTGGAACCAGCAATATGCCCTGGCTTCACCATCTCCCTCAGCATGAGCAAAGTGCCTCCCCAAGAGCTTCATAGAGTGCTCAACATAGGCTGTGAGGTACTACAGGTTGGAAATGCCCATTCCGGTGGCCTGCCTTTCTCAGACATTGTTCATGATTTAATCCTACAACAAAAATGAGTGAATTAGGTGAAGACTAGCAATGGAGGGTCATGTGTCAAGTGGCATTTAAGAGCAGAAGAGATGTGGTGTTATCCCCCTTTTGAGTAGAGGAAGGAGTTTTAGGATATTGCATGTGAGAAATCATACAGTAACATCTCATCAGTGCTCCCTTTAACCAGAGTGTATTGTGAAGGGTTAGTTGTACAACTGTTACTTTTAGAGGGTGAAGCATATGTTAGTGACTAAGGGCCCAAGGAGAAAAAGAGAGTGACTAGTATGTTATCTTAATTGCCCTAGTCAGGTCATTGAACTTTTTCAGCACTCGTCTGCAGTCCTGGAGGTGAGAGAATTGATACTCAGTGCATGTGGTACTTCCTTCCACATGGCAAAAGTAACATTTCAAGCAAATTGTCTGCATGGACACCAGCAGTATATCTCTCGAGCACAATTTAGGTGCCAGCCTTGGATCAGTGGTAGCACTCTCACCTTTGAAGCCCAGCACCACACAAACTAGGCTGACACTTCAGTCCAGTACTGAGGGAGTACTGCACGGTCAGAGGTGCTGTCTTTTGGTTGAGACATTATACTGAGATCCTGTTCATCCTCTGAAATGGATGTAAAAGATCCCATGGCACGATGCAACGAGGAGAGGAGTTCTTGTCCTGGCCAATACTGATCCTTCAACCAATGCGATGAGAAATAGACTAACTGGTTATTATCTCATTAACTTGACTCTTCAGTGGAAATTTATCTCTTCTATTGTGGAGTCTTCTTTGGCTTCCAACCAAACACAAGTCCAAATAAATTGATTGCTACACATTTGAAAATGTATCAAGCAACAGATTTAATTACTGTTCTGACACAATATTACACTTCATCATAAGTATAGAAATTTCCACCATGTAAAGTAATGGTTGAGAAAGACTTCTTATGTACATTGATCTGAATAAATATATTGTCATTTTCTGCTTATTAGGAGAAAATGAAACAGTAAACTGCAATTTATTCAGAGCCCAAAGTAGCTTCTCTTTTCTTAGTCCAAATCTTTCCAAATGATTTTATCACCACTGGCATAAACGAGGTAATATGATATTTGGTTACAGTTTAATTTTAATTGGTTTAATTGGGGATGTGGGAGAGGTTAAGAATGACCAGTGATGTGTCATGGATATCTATGGACTCCCAGAGTTTGCTGGAACAACAACAACTTGCATTTATATAGCACCTATAATGTAGTAAAATGCCCCAAGCCGCTTCTCAGGTGCGTTATCGAACAAAATTTGACACCGAGTCACATAAGGAGATATTAGGACAGGCAGTCAAAGAGGTAGGTTTTAAGGAGCATCTTAAAAGGAGAGAGGGGAGTAGGGAGGCGGAGAGGTGTAGGGAGGGAATTCAAGATCGCTCCAGGAAAGTCAACTTTCCCAAGAAAATATCATTTAAGCACAGTATTAAAAAGATACTCATTTAAGCACCTTTGATGTTAGCGCCAAAGGGGTTGGTGTCACGCGTGTCTCTCCCTTTTGCTTTGCATCAGTGCCAGTATAGCTGCTACTGGTGCGGTGCAAGCTTTTTATTTAAACTCTGGATATACAGCAAGCTGTCTTTAAATCTCTACTGATTGGCAAGGGCTGATTGTCACCTCAGTTGCACCCAACTGATGAAAGCTGACCTAAGGCAGGAGTTGCACATGAATTCTTTGTGTATTTGAGGAGCTCTGCCATCTGCTGACGATGCAAGCGGGCAGTGTAAATATGGCTCCCTGCTGGCAATGCTGCTAAAAATCGGTATTCTACCACAAGGTGTCAGTTAAAGACAGTACTAAAAGCTGTTGAAGCAAATATTCAGTGCTATCATAGCCAATCTTGAGCTAATCATATATCTGTCTGGAAATAAATCATTTATGCATTAAAATATCTCAGGCATGAAAGACAATTTTACAAAATGTTACAGTGCTTGGAAAAAGATTCATCCAAATTTTTCTTGCACAGCAATTTTCCTTTTTTAAAAAAAATGTAACCTTTAAAACTCCAGTTTTTTTTAACCTGAGGGTATTTACCCTCCATTAAATGGTATTTTTTTCTGCCATATTTCCTTCGGTGGTCCTTCCAGATCATTCACCTCCACTACCGAGAGGCTGGATAAACAGATTGCTCTCAACCCACTGCTAGTGTTCTCTTTCACTTGCTACTAGAGATAGCATGACAGCAATCCAGTAAAGATAATGCTTGATCTTCACAAACCTCACTTCCACACAGCACCTCCCTCTATAATGCAGTTCAGACTAATAAATGAGCAGATATGCATCATTTATAACACTGCAGGTATTTCATATTCCCTAATAAATTTTTTTCAGCTGATCGCAGAATATCAGCATTTTGGAAACATAAAAGAAGCACAGCGCACATGGCAAAAGATGGCTGAATGTTCAAAGTGCCTTGGGTTAAAAGATTTTTTTTAAAATAAAAATGCTTTGAAAAAATTAAATCTATAGGTTCCCTAATGACAGTTGAACAATTTGAATCTAAGTGATTTTGAGTGAGCTGAAGAGATGATGTGAACACAGCTAGAGAGTGTATGTAGAGTAGCATGTACATCAAAGGAGCTAAGGCACATTGGGATGTGATTTGAAAATGAAAATGCAGCGAGGCTTTGTGATGAGAAAGATTTGTTTTCCCCCCAACGCTTTCATTTTGCTGGAATTCTACCAAGCCACCTGTAGTCATTCCAAATGAGCTGCAATAGCAAGCTCAGCACGCCTGTGGTACAGGCAGTCGGTGAAATAGCAGTGAGGGAGGAGGCTTACAGGGTCATTTTCACCTTCACCGCTTGAGCAGTAAACTGGTGGAGTGGATTGTACACACGTTATAGAACCAGCCTGATTTTCATTTCTGTTCGAATCAACAGAAATACAAATCAGGCGGCTTCTATAATGGGTGGGCGATCTGCTCTGCCAGCTTACCATCCATTGTTGCACTCAGCCTGTCCATGCTGAAAGTGGTTCAGTCTCCCTCATTTCACTCTTTCTTTTACATAAAGACCACACTGTGCTAGCCTATCAACTTAATTTGTTTTCTTGATTTAATTAGAAACATTGCTATTGTGAAACAAAAATAACTCATTTATTCCAGTAAAGTTTATAAGCTCATTCCAGTAAAGTTTATAAGCTCACCGCACCTCAGAGAACAGGGTATGAAATTGGTGCAGTTTTGACATTGTAGGGAACATACAGGAACACTGTTGGGTTATTGAAGGAGAAGATGGTACTCAAAAGTTCTCTCTCCCTTCCTTTCTGCTTTCCTCCTCTCCAACTCCCCATCTCTCCTCATCTCAATCACTATGTTTCCAAATCTCCCTTCATCGGTCTTGTCCATGATCCTTCCTCTCTCTCCTTTTCCCTTCAAGGAATCTCAAGGGTCCAGGGATTCAAGTTTGAAAACTTATGGTTTCGTCAGAAGAGACATAAAAGCCAGGCATCATTTTTGTCGTGATCATTTTCATAAAAGCACAATTTAAAATGATTTATTTAAATGCATTATGTGCCAAATACTTTTTTTTTTAAAAACTGGTTGGAATTTTCTGATATTGCTCTTACAGGGTTAGGCAGAACTTCTACCTGTCGCCTCGACCCAGTTTTCTGGGTCATAGGTCATTAAGCATTCACGGATGCCTACCAGCAAGGGAGCCCCCATCAGTGGCCGACAGGAATATCCAGGCAGTGCTTCAGCGAGTCTGCCACTGAGGCACCAGAAGAGGTAGAAGCCAAATTAAAAGGAGCTTAAGAGCTCTGAAGGCTTCAATGCTTCTCCCATAGAAGCCTTGAGCTGAGACTAAGGCCTTCAATCTGTTTGAAGGCTGAATTGGAGGTAAAATAGGCCTGTAACAACTCCTCTCACTCCATTTGTCATGTGTGGGGCCATTCTTGGCACTACCTTGAGCCAACCGCCAGGCCTTACTTGCCAGTCCCAGAGATCAGTGCAAACGGAGAAGAGGGGAGAAATGGGTCGGGAACCTTACGCCACCCCCCCCCCGCCAGGTAATTTGTCAACATTGGTTCCGGCAAGGGCAGAGGGAAGGAAATTGAGATCACGGCGATGAGGCAGCGATAGACCTCGCCGCCAAATTTTGCCCTTTTTTCCCCACCACGATCCTACTTGATTTCAGCAGGATAGCAGAGGAAAATCCATCCCGCTGACTCTCAAACAATGCTTCCTTCTACACCTAAAAGCCACAAACATGCAGGGGTCACGTGAAAGCGATCAGGAATCTGGAACCTTGGTTGAATTCCTTCACCTAGCCCAGGAGCTCTCAGGCAAATTGCTACTGCCATCCATGCTGCGATCAGTTAGTTCAGTACAGGCCTGAGCTCTTCTTGGTCTAAGTCTTAGTTAGTGAGGCAACACGTAGCTGAGTCATGAGGGGAGCATAAAACCCAGTCTTCTCGATAAAGCTTCCCTGCGAAATTACATTGTTTTCCAGCAGAATTTTAAAAAAGGTATTTTCTTTTCAGAGCTTTATGTATTATAAGAAAGCCAAGTGTAGATATACACTTTTTAAAAAAAAATTCAGGTAAAATTATCTAATTACTGACTAATTTTTTTAAAAATTCATTCATGGGATGTGGGCATCACTGGCAAAGCTAGCATTTATTGCCCATCCTTAATTGCCCTTGAGAAGGGTGTGGTGAGCCACCTTTTTGAACTGCTGCAGTCCGTGTGGTGAAGGTACTCCCACAGTGCTGTTAGGTTGGGAGTTCCAGGATTTTGACCCAGTGACGATGAAGGAACAGCGATATATTTCCAAGTTGGGATGGTGTGTGACTTGGAGGGGAAGATGCAAGTGGTCGTGTTCCCATGTGCTTGCTGCCCTTGTCCTTCTAGATGGTAGAGGTCGCGGGTTTGGGAGGTGCTGTTGAAGAAGCCTTGGCGAGTTGCTGCAGTGCATCTTGTAGATGGTACACACTGCAGCCACGGTGCGCTAGTGGTGGAGGGAGTACAAGTTTAAGGTGGTGGATGGGGTGCCAATCAAGCGGGCTGCTTTGTCCTGGATGGTGTCGAGCTTCTTGAGTGTTGTTGGAGCTGCACTCATCCAGGGAAGTGGAGAGTATTCCATCACACTCCTGACTTGTGCCTTGTAGATGGTGGAAAGGCTTTAGGGAGTCAGGTGGTGAGTCACTCGCCACAGAATACCCAGCCTCTGACCTGCTCTTGTAGCCACAGTATTTATGTGGCTGGTCCAGTTAAGTTTCTGGTTAATGGTGAGCCCTAAGATGTTGATTAAATCCTTTGACCTAGGCTCTGTTATTTTTGCAATACTTCAGACAGGACAACTAAGTGTTATTATAACAGCCAAGTGGACTTGCTGACTTAATGGGGCCAACTTTCACTGACCCCAGAGGGCGGGAACAGGCAGGAGCGCTCCAGAAGTTGCCCTGTTCCAACTCCAGATGCTCCCATGGCCATTTCCAGCCAGCTCTGAGTGCCCACCTGTGTCAGACAATCGCTTCATGCCAATCAGGGCCCTACGATGCAATGTTCAGGTGTCAATGGATGGGGCATGCACCCTGCACACTTCTCCCACTGGTGCTAGGGGTAGAGCGGTTCCATAAATGCTGGCAGCCTTCTGGTACCTCCTGCTAATGTCACCCGAGCCAGCTGCTAGGAGGTTTGCGGGAGTGGCCTGGTGATGACTCTAATTCTGACTTTCCCTTCCTTGTGGGGAGGTGCCCAGTCTCCACTCCGAACGACAAAATGGCAAGCAACTCATGGAAGACATGGATCAGAGCAGTACCTAACCACTGTTTGGCAGCACATGTTGTTGCACCACCATGCCACTTCTCAAAAATGGAGTCAGTTTTATCAGCCTGCCAATGTATTATATGACGCACATCACAAAATGGCACAGGTTTTATACACTCCATGTTGGACGGACCGTGGTTAGTGCACAGAGAACAAAAATGTGCCGGGCACAGCTTACAGTTTGGACAACATCCTTCCTACTGACTCAGCAGAGCTTAATATTTTCAGTTAATGCAAATAAAAAATGATTACAATAAAACCTAGGTGGGTGCCCCAGAAATACCCCTCCATGCGAATATTCTGCAAGAATCAGCTGTCATTGGCAAGCGTCTTAGATTAATGAGTGGGACGTACGTGTTTTTGCTGATCAGCAATTGTGTCAAATTCAATCAGAAACTAAACAGTTTCCAAGTTATCGGATGTCAGAAGAAAATAAGGCACTTTCGAGGCTGTCTTGAATTTTGTACAATCGCACCTATTTTTAGAAAGAAAGTGAGATTTATACAGCACATTTCGAGACACAAAATTTTGCAATGATCAACTAAACAGTTCCAGTAGGTCAAGAAAAAAATGGAAGTGTTACGTATAAACATTGGCAATGATGGATTACATGGTTTCAAAGTTATTGCAGTCACGGGAAACTAGAAATAGTGCTGCCTGACATCTTGGATTTTGTCCATTAATTCCAGTTTGTTAGACGAGTGAGATTATATCGGAAGGAAGAGATGCAAAATGTGCTGATTAAAGTTTTTAAACTGACGAGAAAACTGCAGTCCCACTGATAACTGTTTCAGTTTCTACCCGTTTATTCATAAAATCCATAATGGTGAGTCCAAAATCTTCACCGTAGTGGGTTCTCCAGTTTGATCAATCAGGTTCTGATAAATTAGCATTTCAGTCCTAAGGAAACCCTTTATCTTTGGCTTTCAGATGCTGATCAGCCTGCTGTGCACTTCCAGTATTTTCTCAAGGAGTTAAGTATATCCACAAGGTGTCAGCCTTGGCTCAGTGGCAGCACACACACCTCTGAGTCTTGGTTATGGGTTCAAGTCCCACTCCAGAGACTTGAACACAAAATCTTGACTGACACTTCAGTGCAGTACTGAGGGAGTGCTGCACTGTTAGATATGTCATCTTTTAGACGAGATCTATAATCAAGGCCCTGTCTGCCCTCAGGTGGATGTAAAAGATCCCATGGCACTTGTCGAAGAGCAGGGGAGTTCTCCCTGAAGTCCTGGCCAATACTTGTTCCTCAATCAACATCACTATATCAGATTATCTAGTCATATCCTTATTGCTGTTTGTGGGACCTTGCTGCACATATATTTGCTGCCGAATTTCCTACATTGCAACAGTGGCTACACTTCAAAAGTACTTAATTGGCTGTTAAGTGCTTTGGAACGTCCTGAGGTTGTGAAAGGTGCTTTTTGAATGCAAATTCATTCTTCCTTTTATCTTCAAAGTTACTGTAGTCTGAATCAGAAATGTATGAACATTTATCTATGCTCAAAACAAACTGAATATGTTCACTCCCCTCCTCTGACATACCTGAGTTGTGACGATGTTATAGCTGTTGCTTCTGTTAACTATCATTCACAGAGGTAAATACCCGAACCATCTCCTCCTTTAAGGCCTCCCATTGATTAATCACGGTTTTGTCTACCAATTTTTGATTCCAATCCACCTGAGCAAGATCCCTTAACTGGAGGAGGGCTAATTTCGGTGAGTTAAGTATTTTTACATTTGATAGATCCTTGTCCTTTTCCATGACTATTCTAAACATGATGATATTATGATCACTGTTCTCCAAATGCTCCCCCACTGAAACATACTCCATTTACCCCATTTCATTCCCCAGAACTAGATCCAGCACTGCTTCCTTCCTCGTTGGGCTGGAAACACACTGATCAAGAAAGTTCTCTTGTACACTTTTCAGGAATTCCTCCCCCTCTTTGCCCTTTACACTGTTATTGTTCAGTCTATATTGGGATAATTGAAGTCCCCCATTATCACTATTCTATAGTTCTTGCATCTTTTTGTAATTTTCCTGCAAATTTACTCTGCTCTCTCCTTCCCACTATTTGGCGGCCTATACTATACACCCAGTAGCATAATAACCTCCATTGTTCCTTAATTCTAACCAAATAGATTCTGTCTTTGACCCCTCAACTACATCATCCCTTTCCAGTGCTATAATAATTTATTTGATCAATACTGCCACCACCATTCCCCCTTCCATTTTCTTTCCTTCCCTATCTTTCCTGAATACCATGTAGCCAGGAATATTAAGTACCCAATCCTCCCCTTTGAACCAGTTCTCTGTTATTGCCACTATATCATAGTCCCATGTGGTGATCTGTGCCTGCAGCTCACCAACCTAATTTACCACGCTACGTGCACTCCAAACTCATCTAAGACTGCCTTGCATTTGCCCCCTGTCTGATCCCTATTTCTGAACTATTCTTTCCTCCAGCGTTATTTGTCTCTCCCAATCCCTTGTGCACCTCATTTCTCATGTTTCAACCTGGTGCCCATCCCCCTGCCAAATTAGTTTAAACCCTCCCCCACTGCACTAGTTAACCTCCCTGCAACAATATTGGTCCCAGCTGTTGAGGTGCAACCCGTCCATCTTGAACAGATCCCTCCTGCCCTAGATCTGGTCCGAATGCCCCAGGAATTTGAAGCCCTCGCTCCTGCACCATTTCTCCAGCCACTATTAACCTGTTTTATCCTACTGTTCCTACACTCTACTACATGGCACTGGGAGTAATCCAGATATTACTACCTTTGAGGTCCTGCTTTTTAACTTCCTCCCTAGCTCCTGAAACTCTGACTGCAGGACCTCAATCCTTTTCCTTCCTATGTGATTGGTTCCCACATGGTCCACGACTTCTGTCTTTTCCACGTTCCCCCCTCACAATGTTCTGCACGCTCTCAGTGATGTCCTTTATCCTGGCACCAGGTAGGCAATACACCATTTGGGACTCATCGGCGGTTGCAAAAACAAAATTTTCTATATGAAAGTTAAAGTCTCCCATTAAAACAAGTAAGCAGTGAGAAAGACAGCCTGCACAGGGATATAGACAGATTAAGTGAGTGGGCGAGAAGGTGGCAGGCGGAGTATAATGTGGGGAAATGTGAAATTATCCACTTTGGTAGGAAGAATAGAAAAGCAGAATTTTTTTTTTTAAAAGATGAGAAGAAATGTTGGTATTCAGAGTGATTTGGGTATCCTCGTACACGAATCACTGAAAGTTAACATGCAGGTACAGCAAGCAATTGCGAAGGCAAATGGTATGTTAGCCTTTATTACAAGGGGCTTAGATTATAAGATAAAGGAGGTCTTGCTGCAATTATATAGGACTCTGGTGAGACCACACCTGGAGTACTGTGTACAGCTTTGGTATCTTTACCTAAGGAAGAATATACTTGCCTTAGTGTCGGTGCAGTAGATTGATTCCTATGAGGAGAGATTGAGTAGAATGGAACTATATTCTCTGGAGTTTATTAGAATGAGAGGTGATCTCATTGAAATGTATAAAATTCTGAGGCTGCTTGACAAGGTAGATGCTGAGAGGATGTTTCCCCTGGCTGGAGAGGCTAGAACTAAGGGGTCATAATGTCAAGACAAAGGCCAATTAGGACCGAGATGAGGAAAAATTTCTTCACGCAGAGGGTTGTGAATCTTTTGGAATTCTCTACCCCAGAGGGCTGTGGATTCTCAGTCGTTGAGTAGATTCAAGTCTGAGATCAATGGCTATTTGGACACTAAGGGAATCAAGGAATATGGGGATAGGACGGGAAAGTGAAGTTGAGGTAGAAGATCAGCCATGCTCTTATTAAATGGCGGAGCAGGCTTGAAGGGCCATATGGCTTACTCTTGCTCCTATTTCTTAGGTTCTTATACTTTTGCTACAAGCCTCTCTAATCTCTGAATTAATACATTCTGCCATTTCATTGCTGCTATCAGGCCTGTAGACAACCCCCATTACAGTTTTAAGTCCTCTTATTCCTCAATCCTAACCAGAGTCTCCACTGATTGCTTTCCCTTAACTATATCCTCCCTTGCCAATGTATCTTTAATCAATAAGGTTCCAATTTCCCTATCCTTTCTAACCTGGAATATTTAACTCCCAAACATGACCAGCTTGTAGCCATGTCTCAGTAATGGCCATCATGTCACACCCTCTAAGCTGCATTTGGGCCTCTAATTCACTCAATTTATCTTATATTCCCTGCATTAGTATATAAAACTCTTATTTGGGCAAGAGACTCTAACCTGTCCTTCTGCCCAGAAGCTGTCTTTCTCAGAGTTTAACATAACAGGTTTCTTAACTGTCACTCCTGCTGTAACTACTTTAGTTATTTTAGTATTCTCTTCAACTGAAGTATCTATATCACTGTTTGTGACCTGAACTCTGCTCTCATCCCTTCATAAAGTGCTATATAAATACAATGCTTCCTTTATCTCTAAGTACAAAAACTAAATAAAAAACAAGTTCATCTTATAATGTGAGCTGGTTTGGTTGCTTCAATGATAGATTCACAATAATTCAAATGTTGAACTTCTTGCCTTCCCTATAATAAAGTTGCTAGCCTCTACCATATTAACACCAAATACATAGAAACAATTCTGTCTCCTGATAAACCATCTGGTTATTCTGAATGAATTATCATGATTTGAAAATATACAGCAGGGAGGGACGAGCAAGAAATTGGGCTAAAACTATAGCCCTGACAGCCAGAGAAAAGAAAGAAATGAAACAAAGGCAGTGTTAAGAATTAGACAAGCAAGTGCGAAAAGTTGGATTCCAATTCAAAGAAATATGTTCAAATTATGGTGTCTGCTGTTCAAGCTAAATTGCTTCTGTGATAAATCTTTGTAATGCCCATTGGGACCCAAGACCAATCTCTCCAACTCTAAGACCTGTTGTGTTTCCAGCAACCATCATGGTCAATTAATACCATTGTTTCAGCTGTTATTCCAGAAATGATACTAAATTTATATGGGCAGATTTTCCCCTTTCTTATGCCTGGCAAATGCTCAGTTCTCAAGTGCACTAAAGAGGAAATGGGGGTGAAGATCCATTCCATCAGAGTTCGACCCCTACAGTGTTGCCCAGAATTTCCGGGAGTTTTCTGTGTGGGCAAGGCTGAGCCAGCACCTGCAATAGATGTAGACCCAGGGTTGTGATGCAGATGAGGCGAGGGAGAGAGTTCCTGACCCTCCTGCTTCACTTTCCTCTGAACCATAAGGACATAAGAAATAGGAGCAGGAGTAGGCCATCCGGCCCTCAAGCCTGCTCCACCATGCAACAAGATCATGGCTGATCTTCTACCTCAATGCCATGGGGCGTTCAAACGAAGAGCGCTCCAATGATTTTAACCAGCCAGTTTTGTATCAAAACCAGACAGATATTATGAATTAAGATAAGCTGAGTTGCCAAGATATGGGGATGAAAGGATTTGCAGAGACCTGGGAACACCCTGCAGGTGAAAGGTGGCAGAAGGACAGGCAAGATGAGTAAATAATTCCACCCAACAGCCCAATCTTCAGGGCTCGAGGCCTTCAGCCTGCTGCTCCCTCACATCAGCCAGAAGCCGCCAATCCTGCCTATCAGCAGTACAGCTGCAGACTACTCAGGGTTCGCAGCTATCCTTCCATTTCTGCACCCTGATCCCAATGCCAGGCCCTGCTGGTAAGCAGGAGGTCCCTGAGGATCATCTGGACCAGCAAATCACCCAGGCCAGGAAAACTGCGTGCACTCCTTCCCTGATAGGCGCAGCACACCCCCAGTATGCTGCACCAGTCTAGCACCCAGTGGGGGTACCGAGAGGCAAATCAACTCCAATAGGTAAATACATCAATGCCAAATTTGTGTGCCGAGAGATTCCACAGGGTTCTCCAGTAGACCCACCCCCCCCCCCCACCCGCCCCAGAGAAATGGCATAAATAGCTAAAAATGGTCATTTATGCTCTGTCTCCAAAGGATCTGCTGATCTCCTGCCAAGGTTAAGAAGGAGAGCTCCAGTGAGAATTCAAGGCCATGTTGTATAAACCCAGAGTTGACACCCAACCTGATTATGGAGTGAAGCACAGTGAGGCTTCATCCTCCAGGGAGTATCACCCCACTTCTCCCTCTCATCAGATTGGGACTTGATTCCAGATTTAAACTGCCTTTATACCATAACTAAGAGTAAAGCAAAATTGCTTTGCACCGATGTTAAAGTTAAAGTTTAAGTTTAAATGCAGCCTAAAAGATGGCTCACTACCTCGGGATGGCGTTGCGATTGCTCAGCATCAACAGAGATAAAAACAGGAGAAAGGAGGGTTGAATGGTGGAGGGTAAAGACTAACAAGCAAGTAAATTTAATGCACAAAAAATAAATAAATAGTACAAAAATTAAACAATGTGATTATATACAGACAGACAGACATACATCAAAAAAATAAATGCCACTTAATGTTTCCTTCCCCCAAATGGTTGCATTTATTTCAAAATTTACACACTGGTCTGCTCCTGACCATCACTGCGCCTTTTAAGAACAGGAATAATCCCCAAATTTCAGTTGTCATAATCTGCTGTATGATTTTGATTTTTTTTTTGTAATTCAAACCTAGGACAACCTGCAATGTACAAAGAAGTCTATCTGACTCAATTTTGAAACTTTAAGCCAGTCAGTTCTGTGTCAAAACCTGACATGTATAAATTGAGATAAATTGAGTTGTCAAGATTTGGAAAAAACTTTTGAATCCTGTTGTTTGCTACAAATATTTAAATTGACAGTACTGCATCATAAGTTGTGATGGAATAATAATTATTCACATTCCTGCATTTTCAGATCCTACAAATACTAGATTGTGTATGTTTGATTGTGGACGGCAGACAACATTATTACAGCACATGAAAAAGAAATGTTGATATGGATTTCCAGCAAAAAAACGTTACTTCACCTAACAGGTCCAGCTGCCACATATTGATTTTTTACAAATTATTTCAGGCACCTCAAAGTGGAGTATACATGAAGTTTGCATCTCTTGCATTTGCTACACGTTTTGTAATTTCTGGGACTATTACTTTATAAGTTAACTACAGCAGTAAGAATGTGCACTACAAAAAGACGACTGCATGGGAAAAGCATGACTCAGTAAAGTCCAAACCCACTGGCAATCCCAGCATAATAAAAATGCCTGTTTATATGACAGAAAAGCAACAGATTACAATCTCTCCTGCAATAAATAGTGATACTCAAATGCTGTGCAGGATACAATCAGTTCTACACTTAGATCTAGGAAATGTTATGCCATGGGAGATAACTGGTTAATAATGAATCATATAAGATACAAAGTTTGACAGGTAAACTGATGTTTTGCTTCATTTACCTTTGAAGCAGGGAAATAGTCTTTCAGTACCTTTCCTCAGGAGTTGAAATAGGTTGGGCAGAGTCGATGAGGAATTAGATTATACATGGAACAAACAGAATACACTGGATATACTCAGCAGGTTAGGCAGAATCTGTCAAGAGAAACATAGGAACAGGAGGAGGCCATTCAGCCCCTCAAGCCTGCTCCACCATTCAATTAGATCATGGCTGATCTGTACCTCAATTCCATTTACTCGCCTTTGTTCCATATCTCGATACCCTAACCGAACAAAAATCTATCGATCTCAGTCTTAGAGAACGCAAATCAGTCGACGTTTCGGATATCGACCCTCCTTCAGAATTTAAACGTATTACAGATGAACAGTATTTAAAAAAGGAATGGGACACTGGAAAGGGAGAGGACGGGAAACACACACCCAACAAAATAAATAAAATGTCCTGTAAAGTGCTAACATGGAGAAGAGATGGTAAATGGAAGAAGTGAAAGGCACGAGACAAAAGACCATAAGAGATAGGAGCAGGAGGCGGCCACCATTTAGCGAGATCATGGCTGATCTGATTTTTACCTCAACTCCACTTTCCCACCCTTTCCCCATATCCTTTGACTCCCTTGCTGATCAAAAATTTGTCTAACTCAGCCTTGAATGTATTCAATGACTCAGCCTCCACAGCTTTTTGGGGTAAAGAATTCCAAAGATTCACGACCCTCTGGGAGAAGAAATTCCTCTTCATTTCCATCTTAAACGGGCGACCCCTTATTCTGAGACTATGCCCTCTAGTTTTAGATTCCCCATGTTGGGTAACACCCTCTCAGCATCTACCCTATCGAATCCCCTCAGAATCTTGTATGTTTCAATAAGATCTCCTCTCATTCTTCTAAACTCCAATGAGTATAGACCCAACCTGTTCAATCTTTCCTCATAAGACAACCCTTCCAAACCCAGAATCAACCTAGTGCACCTTCTCTGAACTGCCTCCAATGCAAGTATGTCCTTCCTTAAATAAGGGCACCAGAACTGTACGCAGTACTCCAGGTGTGGTCTCACCAGCACCTTGTACAGTTGTAGCATAACTTCCCTGCTTTTATACTCCATCCCTCTAGAAATAAAGGCCAATATTCCGCTTGCCTTCCTGCTGCACCTGTATGTTGACTTTTTGTGTTTCATATACGAGGACACCCAGCATTTGTAGTATTTCTCCATTCAAATAATATTTTGCTTTTTTATTTTTTCTCCCAAAGTGGATGACTTCACATTTCCCCACATTATATTCCATCTGCCAAATTGTTGCCCATTCGCTTAACCTATCAATATCCATTTGCAGACACCTCCTCGCAACTTGCTTTTTCACTATCTTTGTATCATCAGCAAATTTGGCTACAAGACACTCAATAAGGCTAATGGAATCCTGGCCTTTATATCTAGAGGACTAGAGTACAAGGGGGCAGAAATTATGCTGCAGCTATACAAAAGCCTGGTTAGACCACACCTGGAGTACTCTGAGCAGTTCTGGGCACCGCACCTTCGGAAGGATATATTGGCCTTGGAGGGAGTGCAGCGTAGGTTTACTAGAATGATACCCAGACTTCAAGGGTTAAGTTACAAGGAGAGATTACACAAATTGGGGTTGTATTCTCTAGAGTTTAGAAGGTTAAGGGGTAATCTGATCAAAGTTTAAGATATTAAGGGGAATAGATAGGGTGGATACAGAGAAAATATTTCGACTGGTTGGGGATTCTAGGAGTAGGGGGCACAGTCTAAAAATTAGAGCCAGACCTTTCAGGAGTGAGATTAGAAAACATTTCTACACACAAAGGGTGGTGTAGAAGTTTGGAACTCTCTTCCGCAGATGGCAATTGATGCTAGCTCAATTGCTAAATTTAAATCTGAGATAGATAGCTTTTTGGCAACCAAAGGTATTAAGGGATATGGGCCAAAGGCAGGTATATGGAGTTAGATCACAGATCAGCTATGATCTTATCAAATGGCGGAGCAGGCTCGAGGGGCTGAATGGCCTACTCCTGTTCCTATGTTCCTTCATCCAAGTCATTGTTATATACTGTAAATAGTTGAGGCCCCAGCACTGAGCCCTGCGGCATCCCACTAGTTACAGATTGCCATTTTGAAAATGACCCTTTTATCCCAACTCTTTGTTTTCTTTTAGTTAGCCAATCTTCTATCCATGCCAGTATATTACCCCCAACGCCGTGAGCTCTTATTTTGTGCAGTAATCTTTTATGTGGCACCTTATCGAATGCCTTTTGGAAATCCAAATATACTGCATCCATTGGTTCCCCTTTATCCACCCTGCCCGTTACTTCCTCAAAGAACTCTAATAAATTTGTCAGACATGATTTCCCCTTCATAGAACCATGTTGACTCTCCTTGATTGTATTATGAGTCTCCAAATGTCCTGCTACTACTTCCTTAATGATGGATTCTGACTGGTCTATAGTTACCTGCTTTCTGTCTCACTCCCTTCTTAAATAGGGGTGTTACGTTCGCGGTTTTCCAATCCGCTGGGACCTTTCCAGAATCTAGTGAATTCTGGAAGATTGCAACCAATGCATCCACTATCTCTGTAGCCACTGCCTCTAAGGCCTTCCGATGCAAGCCATCAGGTCCCGAGGACTTGTCAGCCTTTAGACCCATTAGTTTACCTAGTACTTTTTCTCTAGTGATAGTGATTGTTTTTAATTCCTCCCTTCCCCTTTGCCCCTTGACTTTCTACTATTATTGGTATCTTCTACTGTGAAGATAGAGGAATTGAACAGATATTTTGTATCTGTCATTTCCTTGTTTTCCATTATTATTTCCCCAGTCTCATCCTCTAAGGGACCAATGTTTACTTTAGCTACCCTCTTCCTTATATACTTGTAGAAGCTTTTACTGTCAGTTTTTATATTTCTTGCTAGTTTGCTCTCAATTTATTTTCTCCCTCTATTATTCTTTTAGTCATCCTTTGCTGGTTTTTAAAGTTTTCCCAATCTTCTGGCTTACCAGTAATCTTTGCCATGTTGTATGCTTTTTCTTTTAACCTGATACCATCCTTGACTTCCTTAGTTAGCCATAGTTGGTTCATGCTTTTTGTGGAGTCTTTCCTCCTCACAGGGCTATATTTTTGTTGTGAATCATTAAATGTTTGCTACTGCTTATCCACCATCATACCATCTAATCTGTTTACCCAGTCCACTTTAGCCAATTCCGCTCTCATTCCTTTATAATTGCTCTTGTTTAAGTTTAATACAGTAGTTTCACAACCAAGATCCTTGCTCTCAAACTGGATGTTAAATTTTATCATGTTATGATCACTGCTTCCCAAGGAATCCTTTACTTTGAGATCATTAATTAATCCTGTTTCGTTACCCATTACCAGATCCAAAATGGCCTGTTCCCTGGTAGGTTTCCCGACGTATTGGTCTAAGAAACAGTCCCTAATACACTCTATGAACTCCTCCTCAGGGCTATTTTTGCCAATTTGATTTGTCCAATCTATGTGAAAATTAAAATCGCCCATGATTATTGCATTACCTTTTTTACAAGCCCCCATTTCCTGATTTATATTTTGCCCACCAGTGATTTCTTTCCCTTGCTATTTCTTACCTCCACCCAAATTGATTTGACATCTTGATCTTCTGAGCCAAGATCATTTCTCACTATTATACCAATTTCCTCCTTTATTAACAGAGCTACCCCACCACCTTTACCTTTTTTCCTACACTTCCGAAATGTTAAATAACCCTGAATATTTAGCTCCCAACCTTGGTCACCTTGCAACCATGTCTCTGTAATGGCCAGGAGATTATACCCATTTGTTTCTATTTGTGCCGTCAATTCATCTATCTTATTAAGAATGCTGCGCGCATTCAGAAAAAGAACCTTTAATTTTGTCTTTTTACCATTCTTTCCTACCCCGGCCCCATTTGCTAGTGCACTCTTATGTTTGTACGCTCTGTCCCTTCCTGACACACTCTGTTTATCATTACCCCCATCACTTTCCTGTACTACTTCCTTGTCTTATCTCTATCAATCTAAACTTCGCCCCACCTGAGCCGTCCCCCTCTCTATTTAGTTTAAAGCCTTCTCTACCGCCCTAGTTATTCGGTTTGCCACAACACTGGTCCCAGCATGGTTCAGGTAAAGCCTGTCCCAACGGAACAACTCCCTCTTTCCCCAGTACTGGTGCCAGTGCCCCATGAATCGAAACCCACTTCTCCCACACCAATCTTTGAGCCACGCATTCATCTCTCTGATCTGATTTACCCTGTGCCAATTTGCTCGTGGCTCAGGTAATAATCCCGAGATTATCAACTTTGTGGTTGTTTTTTTAAATTTAGTCCCTAGCTGCTCAAACTCCCTCAGCAGAACCTCCTATGCATAATGAGAGAAATCAAAGACATTTACAAGACAGAGTGTGAGGTAAGGGGGACAGGTAAGTAAAATGGAAAGTATGAATAATTAGCAAAGTACGACAGGCTCCAGTAGCCTAGGAATCTGGAGGAAGAAAAATGTAAGTCAACACCAAGGGTGCTGACCACCCCACTGAGCACCAACTAGCTTGCTCCCCCATATCCAGAAACACCAGCACACCCATCCTACATTGCCAGCAAGAAAATGGCAGCTATAGTTAAGGTCCCCCCGTTGATTCCATTTTAAATACTATTCATCTGTAATATCTTTTTCAGAGCAAGCATCTATACCCAAAACGTCGACTGATGTGTTCTCAGGACAGATTCTACCTGACCTGAGTATCTCCAGTGCTTTGTTTTTGTTTCAGATTTTCAGCATCTGCAATAATTTGCTTTTTGCCCATAGTTTTTACATGGACTTATTCTGTACTATCCTGTGCTCTTAGGTTCAATATATTTCATTCCCTTCTGACCAAAATGTTACATACAATATGTTAGAAGCAACAATTTCTGAATATCTATGATGGTGCTTTTTTGTTCCGGTATTTTGTTGATTTTTCTATTCATCTCTCCCTCGATGTCCCCGGCCTAGATTTCCCACTGATCTTTACCATCGGCGGAAGTCCAGTGGATATGCTCTTCTGGCCGCCCAATGGCCACGCTGCTGACTCCAGCAGATTTCCGAAGGTCAGCTCATTGTCAACGGGTTCCCACTGGAGACCCATCAGGGGCCGAAACTGACTTGCCACTGCATGGTTTAAATTCCTATCGCAGGTTAAAGACACAGACTGCTTGAGAGCAAGAAATAAGCTGCAGAATATGACACTGACTGAACCAAGTGGCCAAAGAGCTGTGAACTATTCAGATGCAGAGATGGTGGCACTCCTTGAGGAAATGAGGACTCGGAACATTGTCTTATTTTGTTTCGGTGAGAAATGGACCATTCTGGATAGTGGTAAGAGCACAATGGAAGGAGGTTGCCAGGGAGAGACAGACAATGAAAGTGGTCCTGCCAATCTCTGAACTTTAACCCTAATGAGAAGCCATTGTCTATATTGAAGGTCTGATAGCAGCTGCAGGTTCATTAGCACATGATACCTCTCCATTTTCCAGCAAGCATCACAATGTTGTAGCATCTTCTTGATAGTTGAAGCCATTTTTATCTGACTACTTTCCTGTTCCTCTTTCTTTCTGTAGCCCACTCATAGCAGCAGGAAGCTGAGGCCATCAAGGAAGAGGATCCAAGCCACAATGGCTGCCATCCTACCAGCACTGCATCCCCCACCCCATTATTCATGTTCTCTCTTGCAATGCCAGCCCCGAAACAAGCACTCAGGGGCCTCTAGATAGTGAGCACAGTGTGAGGCACAAAGCACAAGTGCACAGGAGGAAAGGGAGGGAAGACAAGCATATTTCCCTCCACTCCAGGGCAGTTATAAGACATCAAGTCTTGGCTGAGGAACCTTGGGTCCCCAATTTCACAAGGATACTAGCAGGTCATCACACTTATGTTTAGGCAATGCAAGCAGTCACTCAAAATGTGCAGCACTGCCTGCTATACTGGAGGAATCCACAGCCAGCTGGTGCAGCACCCGCATGGAAGGCTGGACAGCACTGCGACATACCCTGCAGTGCACGACAGCTCTGGCAAGGACCGATGTGGCTGCCTCCAGCACTGCGGGCCCTGGGGCAATGCAATCTTACCTAATTGCAGTTTACACTGCTGCCACAGAGGCCTTGTGTGGCTGCTTGAAAAAGCAGCACATCAGCTTTAAATAAATCTTTAACTAGTTTGAACGTGAGGCTCCTTGTCCTTCTCTCACCATTTAATTTGAAGTAAATTTCTGGATTGAGCTTTTGTATATCATTTACCTTCTATACCTCTATTATATCACATCTCCTGTGCAGTCTGATTATTCTCTGGTCCCTCTGCTCCTCACCCCAGAAGGCCAGGTATAAAAAGACCTAAAAGGTAAAAGCATTTTGCCCTTATGGCAATGGGAATGGGGTACACAGGAAGCAGCCTCTGCCTTCCACCAGGCTCATGTCACACAACATAACCTTGCCAACTGGGCCTCTCCCCAAACGTATCCAATGACATGCTGTTAGTGGCCACAATGAGGTGCATGAAAGGAATCGGAGATAGCTTTGTACAGATCAAAAACTGCTGTGGGTTTCCGCAAATATAGCGATCTTTGAAATGTTTTAAAGATGTGTTCGCTCTATGCGTATAAAAAGGTCTTCCATGCAGCACATGTCTGTAGGGCATTACAGCTCAAAAGCCCCTATAGGGCAAAAAGAAACACTAATCTGTAAAATTAATGATACCGATTGGCTGAAATTTTCCATTGATGAGAAGAATTCACCATTAATTAACATTGAGCAACCAGCATAAAACCAAATCAAAACTATAAAACTGATCAAATCAATTTTTTTTTCAGAACCAACAATCTGGAACCAATAACTACAAAACAATAATCAAATTAAACAAATTCTTGATGCTGTTTTCAGTTACTGATTTCTTTCCTCACTCAGATCATTGCGTACGGCAATAACTATTTGTAATGTAACAAATACATAATAAATTACACACAGCTGAAAAAAATCACTAAACTTACCCAAAAAACTAGTAATTTAATGTTAGAAATGCCTATATGAATTTTCTCCAGCACAGGCCTACCCTTCTCTCGGGTCTGGAGCTCGAGTTGTGTTTCAGTTCTAGAATTGTAAATTTACCTGTGCCTTGGATGCTGAGGATGTCCAGCTCCAGTTGACAAAGTGTGAGAGATGCATCATGGGAATTGTAACTTACACCCTAATGCTGTGGAAGATCAATTGACATAAGGACAATCCACATTAAAGAAAGACTTGCCTTTATTATAGCGCCTTTCATGACCACGGGATGTCCCATAGCACTTTACAGCTAATGAAGTCCTTTCGAAGTATGGTCATTGTTGTAATGTAGGAAACATGGCAGCCAATTTGCACACAAGCTCCCACAAACAGCAATGTGATAATATGACCTGATAATCTGTTTTTAGTGATGTTGGTTGAGGGATAAATATTGGCCCAGGATACCGGGGAGAACTCCCCTGCTCTTCTTCAAAAAGTGCCATGGGATTTTGCACATCCATCTGAGAGGGCAGACGGGGCCTCGGTTTAATGTGTCATCCGAAAAACAATACCGCCGACTGTGCAGTACTCCCTCAGTACTGCACTGGGGTGCGAGTCTAGATTTTGTGCTCAAGTCTCTGGAGTGAGACTTGAACTCACAACCTACTGACCCAGAGGCAAGTATGCTACCGCTGAGCTAAGGCTGAACACCTGACATGCAAGTAGAAAAGGATGCTTAGCTGGGTTGGAAATTTGCAGTTCTATGACACACCCATGATGCCACAAACTTTGAATGAAATTCGACCAATTCACACTCATCTGCACCGTTACTACATTACAACAACAATTTGCATTTATATAGCACCTTTAACATTGTAAAACGTCCCAAGCCACTTCACAGGAGCGTTATCATACAATATTTGACACTGAGCCACATAAGGAGGTATGAGGACAAGTGGCCAAAAGCTTGGTCGAAGAAATAGTTTTAGTGAACGTCTGAAAGGAGAGAGAGGTGGAGAGGTTTAGAGAGTGAATTCCAAAGCTTTGGGCCTAGGCAGCTGAAGGCATGGCCGCCAATGGTGGAGCTTGAATAGACGCGACATATTTTCTGAAATAAGGTTATCCTGTTTAGTTTTCTTTTTTTTTGGAGTTTTTCCACTGTCAGAGCTGCTTTCAATCACTACTTTTGTTTACATTGTGATTATGGCCAACAAGTTTTTCAGGTGTTTCCATATCACATGATTAAACGGGGGAGGGGCATTTCACAACATTATACAGTATTATTGGAGCAGTGTTAAGAGCCGGCTGCCAATTTGCTATCACTCTTTTCACATTATCACAAAGTCAAAATCACGCCCTTTATCTCCCTTTCTCTCTGAATTTCTGGGGGTTTTTTTCAGTATGTTTCATATTCTCTCACGTCATGGAGTCCTGGTTACAGACTCTGGGTTCGTAACCTCTGACAGCCAGAGAATTGATCTCGTCTTTCTCTGCAAGTGTGCCATTTCGTCACATTTGGTCTAGGAGCTCAAGGCCAAGGCTTGGGTTAAGAGGAAGAGGCTGTAGCCAGGGGCTAGTATAGGGAGGGAATGGGGACCAGAGCTTAGTGATGCAGTTCTGTCTGTATTATTAGTCAATAGTAATATTGTTTCTATCTCTATTTATTAGTTAAACACTTAGCAGCATGACAGTTATTGAAGCTCTGGCATTCTTCCTGCCCTGGATTCATTTGCAGTAGTATCATGCCCATGTCTGTGCCATAAACTCCCATTGGCAAAACCTGTGTGTCCCAGCAGAATAAGGAGAGCTGATAATCAGCAGTTGCCTGATCCCAAAAACACACTTCAAATGCATTAAAAAATTTCCATCTTATCCCAATCTTTCACATCAAATCTTGAAGATCACGAAGGAAACATTCACTGCAGAACCAGTAAGTGTCCATCTCTGATCACCCTCACAAATTGCAACATGATTAAAATAAATAATTTACTGGCATGCAATAAAAATGTTAATTTCAATGAATAAAAAATGATAGTAGTGTGATTAAAATTAACTGCAGTATGACAAATCAATAATTCAGTGCAATTTATGTAGCATTTTTAAAACAATGATTAATTGGGAATAAAAATTAATTGTTGGTGTGAAAAAAAATTAATTGCTCATTGGAGTGTGATTAAAAACAATTCAATGAAAGTTTACTTCACAAAAGCTTCTGGTACAGACTCCAGTCGAATCACTTCGCACTCTGTCTCTCCGTCAAACAATAAGACTTACCAAGCATAGAAAACATGTAATAGGTAGCAGACGTACTGATACCCAAGTTGCATGACTCAGAGCAACCTCAAAGGAATATTGGGCCGGAAATTGCTGTAAGCGGCGAACGGACATCGCCTGCCGCTCGTAAGTAACTCACTCACCCAACAAACTTTTCGCGGGCTTATGGGCGCCAACTTGCTTTAATGGAGAACTGTAAGTGCAGCGATCGTTCCCGGACTTCTCTGAGTGGTGAGAGGAGCAAAGGATCTCTCTGTCCCCTCTAATTAGCTTGAAGCAAGCCACGCTGTGAGAACTAGCAAGTGAAGCTCATTTACAAGCCACGCAGATTAAGAACCAGTGTCAGATAAGATTAGTAAATGTACTATAAAATCAGATAGAGAAAGCAAAATAAAGAGAGGGCAAAATTAAAAGACTGAGATAAGACACAAAGAAAAAGTTAAACAATAAAAATTTTACATTTAAATTTTTTTAATATTTTAAATGTCGAAAAACTATTAAAAATGGGAGTAATGAGAAACCACATTATTAAAAGTTAATTTTCAGTGCCAGAGAGGTTGTTTGGCAGTCATTAATACTTACCACGCTGTTAAAAGTTAGTTTAGATCCGAAATAACTCAGCGTACCTTTTTTCTGGCCAGATTAGTTAGTTTCTAGCTAAGCAGGAGAGCAAGTTTGCACTGGTTCATTGATTCCAGCTGGCGATATCTCTAACACGAAGCTGTCAGGTCAGCAGGGAATCAGGAAGAGCAGTTTTTCCATTTGCCCTGAAATAACGGTGAGCCCCGTTAACCTCACAATTATTTCTTCAGCAATTTTTGGGCCATGGAAAGTTCAACACCGTGCCGGTATTTACCAGCAATTGCAAACAAGCAGATACACTGGGGGAGAAACTCAACTCAGTCACCCATTTTGCACCTGAAAAGTAGGCGGTATAAAATTGGAAGGCACCTCAGCCATTCCATTCATGCCCAAGGCCTGCCTGATTTCATATCCAGGTGGACTTGTAATTGAGTGAGCAGCCTGCCCACCTGAAACAGGCCTGAGGCTGTTTAAATATGCAAATAGGGGTTCATGCCAGTTAGAGATCTGATTGCAAAATTCAGGTACAAATGGGCACAACACGTGCCTTAAAGGGATCGCTGGAAGCTGCTCAAAAAATAAGGAAATTGAGATTTTATTTTTGTGGACCTAGAAGCAAGAGCGCTGCACTTGGGTCCAGAAAAAAAAAACTCCAGCCTGCTGCCAGCCCATTTCAGGCCTTCCCCTTGATCGCCTCCCCTGCCCCCATCGCCCGAACCCAACCTGCTGGCCGGCTCAATATAGTAGTCAGGCTATTTCCTGCCCTCCCCTCCAGCGAACTGTAGCAGGATGTCCATTTGGTGCCTGCAGCTCTCCGGGTCATTTAAATTTGGCTCGAGCCTCAGGCTGGCACGTAGTCGCCGCTCCGCTGACTTTGCCCTCATTTTGGGCGCAAGTCAAATTTCTCCCCCACTGAGTCTGAACCACTAACGGCTGGAATTTCCTGAATCCACTCAGGAGGGTCGGGGCAGGACTTCCAACCGTTGCCTTGATCCCACATGACTCTGGCCCAGTTTCCTCCTTGGACCTTATTAAATATGCTAGAGGAATCCCACCACTGCTGAGGGGTAAATGCAGTGGGATATCTCTGCAGCACCAGATGAGGCAAGAAACAGAATCAAAGCAGCAGAAGCTCCCGAAGACTCCAACAATTATTTTATTGAAGGCCTCAGACTGGACTGAAGTCTTTAACAGTTTAGTATTTGGGGCTATTATGGAGGCAGAGGAGGCCGCTACCAGGAGCTCACCTTCCAAACAACAAATGAATAGGCTTGTCACAATTACCCTCTCGGTGGGTCCTGGTGTCAGCAGTAGCAAGGAGGAAAATCAGGTGGCTTGGTAGGCCCTGCCTCCCCATCATCATTTCGATGTGGAAAGTGGGGAAAGGGCAGCCAATAGTTTTCTCAACTGGGACAGAAGGAAACTAGAGGTTGGGGTAAGAACACGGTGGAAGGCCTTTCTGGCCAATGTCTTTGCATTTCCCACCACGATCCTGCCCAATTTTGGGTAGGAAAGCAGCGGAAAATTGAAGACTAAATGCCTGCGTAAAACAGGTACAACCACCAACTTTTCCAAATTTTATGGAAGCAGACAACATAGTTGGTTTCTTGAGCTTTTTAAATTATTCGTTCTCAGAAAATGGGCAATGCTGGCAAGGCTAGATTTATTGCCCATCTCTATTTGCCCTGAGAAGGTGATGGTGGTCCTTCTACTTGAACCACTGCAGCCATGTGGTGATGCTACTCCCAAAAGGTATTAGGACAGGAATTCAATTGTTAACAAACCTTTGTAAATGGAGCAAAGTTTGGGCAGAAAGGCCAGCATTTAGCAGTTAAGCGGTTACCGGGTGCAATTTTAAAGTAACACCCAAAATGGGTGAGACGTTGGTGGAGCAGCCACTCCGCCCACCCATTCGTGCCAGCGCAAGGCCCAAGCCATTTTGAGGCCCGGATCTCATTACCACACTGCCAGTGAGCTGCGGACGTCAAGTGGAATCCCTGTTGCAGCACGCCAGTTCAGGGAGTGCGGGAAATCAGCCAGCTTCCACACTGAACCAGTCGGCAGGTCATGCCCAAGATGAGGGGTAGGTGATCCCGAGGGTAGCCTCGAACAGGCCTACAGCAGAAGAGAGTTTTTTTGGGGTTCAGGAAGAACAAGAAAATAAAATTGAAGCTTCGTGGGCCATTTTGTGCGTGTGGCCCCTATTTATTTTTATGTGACGAGACGTAGGCAGTAGTATGGACCTGTATTTTGGCAGCTGGGCCACCCATTCATTTTTATTGAAGATGGAAACTGAGAATCAGCCTCATTTTAAAATGTTAAAGATTTAAATATACATATTGGGGAAATTAAAATAGAAGAATTTACCTTAGCCAAGGGGAAAAAAAACAAAAGTTGAGTGAGAAAACTAAATGGGGGTATATTTCACCTTCACCACTTGGTTAATCACATAACTAAATAAGGTAAACTGACCTATAGAGGTTCCTCTATAGATCTAGAGTCAGCCTCCAAATAAACTGACATCATCTAGAGTGGCACTCAAAGTTTCCATAACAAATATGCAGCTCATTATCCAAGTTCTCAAAGAGAGCTGAAACTGGTGATATCCCATTGCTGCATAGAGGAATATGGTGGACCAATTGTGCCAGCACGATGCTGAGAGTCAGCTGTGCCCATCAGGGTGCACATTCTAATAGTAAGTGGTCACGTCACTATAGTTGTTGCAAGTCTAAATATCTGCTTTAACATTTTCAGTTCTCAGTGTTATTGGAGTATCTCTGTCTCCTGTTATCTCAGGATGTTTGGGAGACTTAACTTGTATGCATCCTCTGGGTGTCAGATGGATTCCTTATTTCTTTAAGGCCCAAGGAACTTCCTATAAATTGTGTGTGATCTCCTGGATTTGTGTTTTCCTTCATTTATATCAGAGACCTTGTAATAGGGAAGTGTTCAGAGAGGCTCAATTATAGTCACCTATTCCTCCGACACAACAATGATGGGTGCCCTCCACAATGACTTCTAATGTGGCAGATTCAACTATGTGGTTATAAAAATAAAGTGCATGATTGATCTCACTGCATTTCTGTGGTGATTTCTAGAGGCATCCTTCAGCATTAAACTGTGGACTATATATACATTTGCTATGCTGTGGATTGTAATGCATCAGTGTATAATGATTCATTTGGTATTAAATTCATTAAACTTCAACTATTTTTAGTTACATGATTAGCCTCATAACTTCAGTTTAACAAACTATATCTTGAAATTGTACCAATAATTCATCAACTGCTTTAAAACGTGTTAGTCCCTAAAAGGACGAATCAGGTTATTCACTAGACCTACTCTTCCCTCAAGGTGTTATACCACTGGCCAACAGTCTATTTTCCATTTCGATTACATTACACACCACTTGTGGGCAATCCTCCCTTGCAATAAATTTTAGATGAATTTTTACAGGTCTTTCTATCTCTGTTGGTTGAGGAAATAGGGTTAAGTTTTGGGCAATTTATGCCCAAGCACTAGTGCTCGTTAGTCTGGGGATATAATCTTTCAAAGATCGCTTCTCTTCATTTCCAAATGTCTCTGATGATCAGTTCTATCTTTGTCTCTTGAAAAAGTATTTTTTTGTATTAATAGAATCTTCCCTGTTATTTTTACTCTGGCAGAAATAAAGACTGAATTGTTGACAACAGTTATATGGCTCTATTCAGCTGACTTATTTGTATGATTTTAAACTTATGTTTACTTGGCTAGCTTAACTTATGACATCATTTGAATTGCTACCCAAATACGCTTACCAACTGGGAGCAGCATTATCTACCTAAAAAAGTCATTAACATAAACAGCAGAGATGGTCTGTTTCAGATTGGGGGCCAGAGACTCACCAAGAATATAGTACACATTTTGTTGAGGGCGTTGGCTGTAGCAGTCAGCTCCACCTTCTTGAACACCAAGACTTCTTTTGAGTGCAGGAAAAGATTTAACAACCTCACTAGATCAGCCAAGCTAAGTCATCTGCTCTCCCTGACCCTTTCTTGCCGTAAGATGTCAGCCTTGTCTCAGTGGTAGCACTCGTCCGAGTCAAGGCAGTTTTGGGTTCAAGTCCCATCTAGCAATTTCAACACATCATCTAGGCCAGTATTTCAGTGCAGTACTGAGGGAGTGTTGCACTGTTTAGATGTTGGGCATAATTTTTGCCTGGAGGCGGGAACTCAGTGGGTGGGCAGATAATCGTGTGGAAAACCCAGAAGTAATTTGAACAGGTCGATATCTGCAATCACAACTAAACTGAAGGCACGTAATTTTACTTCTGGGTTTCGTGTCTCCAAGCTGTGCAGCAGCCTTACTGCGCATGCGGGTGACGCGATCAGAACTCCACTATTTAAAAGGGCCAGTACAAAAATGGAGTTGGGAGGAGAAAGAAGGTAATAATGTTATGGAAGCACTTAGAGGAAAAGCAGCACCCAGGTTCTTGGACTCAGCCCTTGAAGTACTGCTGGGTGCCGTGAGAAGCAGGAGGGAGGTATTATACCCAACTGATCAGGAGGAAGAAACCTGGTTCTGCCCTCAAGGCCTGGCTGGAGGTGGCAGAAGAGGTCAGCAACAGGAGCACTGTGCCCAGGTCTTGGCTGCAGTGCAGGAAGTGTTTCAATGACCTGAGCAGGTCTAGTAAAGCAAGTACATTTGATGTTTCACCCACGTGCTGTGCAAGACCCCCCACCCCCTCACTCTGTGTTGTAATGCCTACTCCATCACATCACTCCACAACGTAGTTAAGTTTCAGCATCAACCATCCTTCACTTATGCACCTCCTCACCTCCCCATTTATGCACCACCGCTGCCACTCACCCCAATCCTGATACAATGTGATGTATCTATCCGATAGATTCACCAGAGGGTGAATCTGTTTCATTGTCAGCCTCATCCAAAGCAATCAATCAGGTGAATATGGCACCTTCAGTCACTCTGTTCTTTCTCTCCCTGTAGGAGAGAGCGCAAAATGCAAGGGAGAGGATGAGAACTGGTGGTGGTCCACCACAGATAGTGCAGCAGATGCTAAGGAAGCGACCATGGAAATAAGTGGCACCGTTGCATCCCTATCCATTGGAGATGGAGACTGGGAACCCACAGATGCCTAGTGACAGAACTTTAACATCTTTCACACAAAGAATTTATTTCAACAATCAGTGAACTGTGACAGGCCTCAGTATATCATTGGAAAGAGTGTCACTTTTCCAAAGAATAATTAAAATTGCTTTCTGTTAAACTCGTGAAAGCCCTGGAAGAAGAATTAGACACGATGGAAGACAATGATTCTTCAGAGAACCTCATTCTGTCTGAGGAGGCACTGTCATATGACATCCAGCGCAGATACTGGCACTTTGGTGGGTCATGTTAGCCAGATAGTTGTCACCTGGTGATTCACCACGCAAGGGAGCAAGTGGAGACACTGGTAGCAGGGGTAACTGTGGAGAGTCCATGTCAGAGGGCACAATCCTCTCCAAGCTCTGCTCAAGTGGACACAGAAGCTGAACCCCAGGAGCCATCGTTGAGCAGGAGAATGATTGAGGTACAGCTGCACCTTTGCGAGGTACTGGAAAATGTGCCACGCACACTCTCCACAATAGCGGAGAGGATGGAGGAATCCAGCTCCAACATTAGTGGATCGTCGTTGTAGGTAAGAGCAAGAGTGTCTGCAATGGAGAGTGTGGCAGCCTCCGTGGAGCTTCAAGCACGGCTCTCATGAGTCTATGCAGGCCATGACAACGGCCATGCAGACTCTGGATGCCAACTTATCTGCTGCCTTAATACAGGCTGATAGATGCACCTTACAAAAGGTGGCATATTTGTTCACCAAGCTGACGGCCAGCAGAGTGGTGGGAGTGATACAGTGCTGGCCCAGGAGAGGGATAGCAGTGAAAGGGGACCTGGAAGTGGGAACTCCACTCAAAGCGCTCCCACATCTCGCCCGTCCCCCCCCCCACCGCAGTCAATCAGTACCCGAAATGCTGCCTCCTCTCCTGATGGCCAAGTACATTTGCACCCAACAGACCCACAGGTGCAGGTGAAGCAGTCTTTGGTGGGGCCCTCAAGGGCTCCAAAATCCAGGCAGCATAGGCCAAAAGCATCTCAGCAGTCAGGACAGGTATCTGAGCAACCTTCCATTAACCCTGCTGAAGCCACAGAGGATGCACCACATAGAAGCGGTAGAAAGCATTTTAGTTCACCAAGGGTATGCACAAGGGTGTTTAAATTTAACATGACATTTCTTCAATGTGCCGATATAAGAAAAATGATAAATTAATGGAGTATCACCACTTCCACGTCTCGCCCATTATTGCATCCCAAGTGTGAAGTCGCCCTTTCATTTGCTTCACTGGGAATGGCAATACACGATGACACCTATTGGGCAGATGTGCAATGGGTGCACACGTGGTTGAAAGACTGTTTTGTGCAAAGAGTGCGGGGGTTTGTGGTGATGCTGGTGCTGGTTGCTCCAGGCGGCCCAAGTTTCTCAAATTCTTTATTTTGCAACTCTCACTATGAGAACCTGCCAGAGATGAGGGCATTCCTAGCATCACGGACAGCAATGTGCACGGCAGTTCTGGCCATGGGTGCCCCATCTTCATTTTCCTCCTCCTCAATGTTGGCGCCAGAGGATGCTTGACGAGCGCCATTGTCCTCCTCCACCTGTAAACCTCTCTGCTGCGCTATGTTGTACAGGATGCAGCAAACTACGATTATTCTGGACCCCCTCAGTGGCGAGTACTCAAGGGCTCCCCCAAATCTATCCAGGTACCTGAAGCGCATCTTCAAAATGCCTATGGCTTGCTCAATGATACTGGTGGTCATGTGGCTCTGGTCGTACCGCTGTTGTGCCTCATTGGTGGGGTTTCTCCCAGATATCCTGAGACATGTTTGCAGGGAGTATCCCTTGTCTCGAACGAGCCAGCCCTAATTCCTCCTGTCTGGAAGACGTCTGAAATGTTGGACTGGCGCAAGATGAAGGAATTATGACAGCTGCCAGGGAATCAGGTGCACGTTTGTAGAAATCTCTTCTGGTGGTCGCACACTAGCTGCACGTTGATGGAGCGATAACCCTTTCGGTTTAAGACGACTGCTGGCTCACGTGGTGGTCCTCGGATTGCCACGTGTGCAATCGATTGTGCCCTGAAACCTTGGGAAGCCAGCCAAAGAGGTGAAACTTACTGGCCTCTCAGACTGGTTGATGTCCTCACAAAGGAAGTTCACTTAATCAGATGCCCTGGCAAACAAGCCATCCATCACCTGCCTTAAACACTTATGCGCAGATGATTGACACTCCCTGGAGGTGTCACTCGTGGCCTCCTGGAAGGATCTGGAGGCAAAGATGACTAACTGCGGCAGGCAACATGTGGCCGCCAGGGAGCAGCTCTTCCTCAAGGAGGCCGCAGATGTCTACGAAAACCTGCCGACTCAATCTCAGCCTGCATAGGCACTGCTCCTCAGAAGGGTCCAGGAAGCTCAGCCTCTGCCTGCATACCCTCTCACATGGGTAGTGCCTCCTGCAGCGTCGGTCCCACTGTTGGTCCCCTCTCTGCTATTCTCCAGGTCCTTGTTGTGCATATCTGTCTTGTGCACCAGCAGATCCCAACACAGCACGAGGTGGTTGACGTGGATGGTCATTTTCCTCCTCCTCGGATGTACTCTGGAATACATCCATTGCGCCTCCCCATCCTGATCTTGTCAGTTTGAGAGGCTGCAAAGTCTTCCTAAAGCTGTCTCAACAAAGAACTCATCTCAACACAGGAAGAACTCTCAGCCAAACGTTTGCCTGAGAGAACTAAGAGACCAGATGCAATCCTTGAGCTTTTATTGTGATGTGTCAATTAAAGGTTTAAAAAGGGCCAAATCAACTTCTGCATGAATCTCACCTCCATTTCACTGGAGAGTTTGAGAAGCAGTGGGAAACCCGTGCAGGTAAGGTTAAATTTGTTTCAGGTTCAGATTCCACAAAAATTACCTGCCTTAAGTATTTGAAGTGATCCGCCCGCTGGCATTAACAAGGTATGTGACTTCCGGGTTTCAGATGCGAGCGCATGCGTCCAAACACGACTGGGTTAAACTCAGAAGTTGACGTGTTGGAGCCGGGTTGTAGATCTACTGAAGTCAACAAATGTTACTACCCTCCTGACCCCAGCCCACCCATTCTTGGGTTAAAATTACCCCCCACTGTCTTTTGGATGTACTGTTAGAATCATAGAAAGGTTACAGCATGGAAGGAGGCCATTCGGCCCATCGAGTCTGCGCCGGCTCTATGCAAGAGCAATCCAGCTAATCCCACTCACCGCCCTGTCCCTGTAGCAATTTTTTTCCTTTCAAGTGCTTATCCAGTTCTCTTTTGAAGGCCATGATTGAATCTGCCTCCACCAACCTCCTCCCACCGCCCCCCCCGCCAAAACCCAAGCAGTGCATTTCAAATCCCAACCACTCGCTGTGTAAAAAAGTTTTTCCTCACATCACCTTTGGTTCTTTTGCCAATCACCTTAAATTTATGTCCTCTGGTTCTTCACCCTTCCGCCAATGGGAACAGTTTCTCTCTACTCTGGCTAGACCCTTCATGATTTTGAAGACCTCTATCAAATCTCCTTGCAACCTTCTCTGTTGCAAGGAGAACAACCCCGACTTCTCCGTTCTGTCCACGTAACTAATCCCTCATCCCTGGAATCATTCTAGTAAAACTGTTAAACTGAGACCCTGCCTATCCGCTAAGGTGGATATAAAACACCCCACGGCACTATTCGAAGAAGAGCAGGAGAATTTTCCTGGTGTCCCAGCCAACATTTGTCCCTCAACTAAACACCACAAAGTTAGATTAACTATTCATTTATTTCATTGTTTTCTGTGGGACCTAACTGTGCACAAATTGGCAGCCATCTTACCCTGTATTACAACAGTGACTTCACCTCAAAAAGTAATTTATTGGCTGTGAAATGCTTTGGGACAGCCAGAATTTGTGAATGAATGAATTTGCATTTATATAATGCCTTTCATGACCTCAGGACATCCCAAAGCACTTTACAGCCAATGAATTACTTTTGAAGTGTTGTCACTGTTGTAGGGATGGGCACTATATAAATGGATGTCCTTGCATTCTATCTCTTTATATGTGTGCCATTCATTTATTTATTACTCTAAGGTGCTAGAAGAGTCAGTTGTGAAAGAGGTTCGGTGCAAGTCAACCCCTGGCCCGAGCAGGCAGACTCAGGTCTCTTTGGTCCTTCTCTAAGGATGCTGGAAGGACATGACACTTGCATGGAGGCACTGAGGAACACCTTGGAGGACATGAGGAAGATAGCAGAGGTCATGCCATCCTCAGTGTCAATATCCAATCAGCATTCACTGTGAAGCAACATCTGGAGGAGGTGGTGGTACCACAAACATCTGCATGTCTTCACTGACATGGAGGTCTCCAGACCAGTCTGAGAATCCAGATTTGACCACTAGCCTTCAGCACTTGGTGGACCATTTGCAGAGAACATGCTTGAGGGCAATATCTCTCAAGGTCTGCAAGATCTTACCGATATCCCACTGATCAGCAGGAGGCAGACATGATGGTATCAGATCCACAACCCTCCTTCTTGTGGTTCTCTCACCTTCATCTCATTCTTCCTCATCTAATGATGCTTCTTCTTGTTGCTGTGGCTCCACCAACTCCAATCCTCTTTGCATTGTCAAGTTGTGCAGAATGCAGCAAACTGCAATGATGTGACCCACTTTTTCTAGGCCATATTGTAGGGAGCGGATAAGACACAAACTCTGCTGCAAAATGCTAATAGTATGCTCTATGATATTCCTGGTTCCATGGCTATCATACATGTATTGCTCAGGCGTGGTGGGGTTGAAGAGGGGAGTCATCAGCCATATGTGGAAGAGGTATCTCTTGTCGTCAAGCAGCCATTCACCGATATTACTGGATGCGTGGAAAATTGGTGGGGGGAGGGGGTGGGGGGCGTGCTGGACAAGCATTGCAGAATTACGGCCTTGTGGCAACTGCCAGTGAAACAGGCGCAGATTTATCCTTCTACAATGATCATACAGTTGAAACGTTGATGGAGTGGAAGCTCTTCCTGTCTACATAAGCTGTTGGCTCCTCTTCTGATGCCCTGATAGCTTACGTAAGTGCGGTCTATTATGCCCTGGGTACGAGGGAAGACAGTCACTGCGAGCAGAAGTGTACCTTGCCCTTGCTCCTCAATGTGTTTCATAAATTGGCCCTTATGATGCAAAACATTTTTTTTAAAAACACAGCAGAATCGAATTTATAGATCGTTTAGCTGTTTCAACTGTTTTCACTGTGACTGTCAAAGTGACCAATCCGATTACTATGACCTTCCTTATTTGTCAGAAAAAAGCTGGATGCTCCAGGCTTAGTCTCACTGGCAGTCAATGGTTGCATCCATGCTCTTTTAAACAAATCAAGGGCTTATTTATCAATCTTTATTGTCTTACTATATATGTATTTTGAGAAAAAGTAATTGCAGACAATTTCCAAACTAAAATTTCCTCTAACTGCAGCTGCTAAATACAGCAGAGGTCTGCTTCTTGAATAGTTTTCAGAATCAGCCAATCATGGAACACAGTTCCATCACTATGCAGAGTATTTACTTCTGTGCTAACCTTGTAGCAGATTTGTAGGCACAGTTCAATTAACCTCAGAGCACCCTCATACGCTGGAGATGGTCAGAGAGGGGCTGTTAAAAGTTCAACTTAGGAAAAAGCAATAGCATTGCTGTAAATGGTCATAATGCACATTTTAAAGAGGATCAAAGTCATTTGGGGAAGATTCTAACAAAGCTCAAGTCACTTATTCTCAGCATGTCAAAAAGTCACATGCCAAAGGCACAATTATGTTTTTATGACATTATGTTGTTTTCATGATGTGAAAGATGCATTTGGGAAAACCATTCATGTCTGTTTACAACTTTACAGGGATGGCAACATTCCTTTAACATAGAATTATGACTTATCACAGACTGCAATGTTAGTTTTCCCTTATTAGTGACGCTTACTGCCAAATCTATCTTACAAATGTTGGGCAGTAATTTTAAACGTGTGTGGGAGACCCCCTGCAACCATTAACACATAGATGGCCCTGTCCCCATTCCTAAGTTGTGAAAGACGGCGTCAGCTCTAAAGCAAAACACTGCTATTATTGCTGAAAACTTTATTAGAATACAGCAACAGGAAAAACATGCGAGTAAGGCGAGAGGACGGAAACCTGCTAACTGAAAAAAGACAAATCGCATGACCTTGTGAATCCTATGGTATCCTCTTACAGAACCCCTAAGGTCCAGAGGCCCAAGTTTGAAAGAATGAACTTGCACTCACATAGGGCCTTATCACGTCTCTCAAATGTCTTTAATTACTTTAAAGTGCAATTATTGTTATGTAGGCAAAACTCGCTCACTTTATACACAAGGTCCCACAGGTGACAATGAGAAGAGTGGCCAGTTAACCTATTTTTTTTTGTGTTGGCTGAGGGAAGAATATTGGCCAGACGAGCACCCTGCTTTTCTTCAAATAGTGCCGTGGAATATTTAACATACACCTGAACAGGCAGAGAGTACCTCAATTTAACTTCTCATCTAAAATTATTTCCTCCAAGTAAATATTGTATTTGCATCCCTTTGCAATGTGTCCATTCAGAAGAATGCACTATTGTAGTGATGCAATGTGAAGAGATGGGAATAAAGTGTGGCGCCAATGTGATTTGGAGCATTGATTGAGTACACCATCTTATAATTCAGAATATGAAGCAGGAGTTATCTGTCCCACCCTCTCTTAGCACTCCAGTTGAAGTGCCAGCACTGAAACGGGCACCTGCAGCCGAATGGCCCCCTCCTGTGTTGTAATTTCTATCATTCTATGAAAACTCTCCTTTATCGAGCCTGAGCCCAGGGAGTTGGTTAAAAATGTTGGTGCTGGGCTGAGTTCTCTGTGAGAAGTGCCCCAAACATAGAACCCACTCTTTGTGTGACCTCTCAGTTTGGTTCAGGTCCATCTGTGCCAGCCAGTTTTGATTTTCTTTCCCTTCAACATGTGAAGTCCAAGTACAGATTGGCTCTGACTGAGACTCCCAGTTGCAAGTTGTCACTTTCACAGAACCCAAGTCGAAAACAAAGTCCAAGGAGATAGGGAGAGAGAGGGGCCTGTTACAAGTGGCATCAACTGGGGAGCCTGACCGCACTTTTGCAAGTATCAATGGGTTGTAAGATTATTACTATGATACCCTCCCCCATCGTTGTCTCCTCTTCCTCCTTGTATCTACCCCTCTAGATTTCTTCTCTCTCGTCTACTGCCCCAATAATTTTTTCCCTCTTTTCCCAGCCCTTCCCCTACAATACCCGCTCTGTGTTTCTCCACTATCCCCTCCTCAGTTTTGTACCCAGGTGTTCATTATCCATGTACGAAGCTATTCACCTTGCAAGACGTAACAGCTGACCCTGTCCTGGTCAGACATCCACTGATTGTTTTCAGCAGGGATCACTGGATAGCGATCAGCAGCAGGTATTCTGGCTGATGTTCCCACACTATCTGGAGTCATTGGTTATTCATCAGGAGCAGGAACCTTGGCTCACGTTCGGTCTCTCTATCCCAGATCAGTGGGTAGGGATTAGCTTTGGGATCAGGTTGCCAGCCCTCCTGGATTGTTTGTGCATCTCCAGAAATGGAAGATTAATCTCCTAGACACTGCTGCTAGCAACCTGGCAGTAAAGTAGAGCTCGCACTTAGTATTCACAGTTTGCAGCTGTACACTTTCTTCACCTGCTCATGGGTGGCCTCAAGATTCTCAGAACTTCTCGCACGACAGCTGCTGGCATGAAACCGCAAACAAAGATACTTAACTACAGGGGACCCAGCCTTTATAACGAAAATGCAGTAACATTTGCAAACTATGGGCAAGCATCATGCGATCGGATGTCACACGATCAAACATCCAGAAACCTCCAACCTGCCCTCATTCCACCCCCAACTAATAGATCAATGTGTTTTAGTACGCTATTGTAAAATATTTACCACATTGTTAAATCAATTTACAAGCATGCATTAATACTGCATCATTTACCTGGACTATCATTTACTGCATAGCAATAAAAGAGTATAAAAATTGGTGTGAAAATAGCCCCTGTTTCTGAAGGAGACAGGACCCAACTCTCTCTCCCCAATTTGAGATTAAAATGGATTCTCTACTATCCACCGTTAGAGATACCCCATGACAACAATGGAAATTGGCAGACAGTTAAGAATCCCCAAATTTTGGTCTTAAATGCATGATACAGCAAAGACAACTACAAGTCACAAACTGAATTTAATCTCAGGATGTAAGGTTGCTCTATGTCAAATGGGAGATTGATGACATCTAGCTTATGCCCACAAAAATTTCCACAGGTAATTCAGAAGTCAAATAATTGGATTCCAGTTATTAGAAGTTCCACTGTAATGGTAAGCAGTTCTTTATTAGTCCAAGTGTGTAGTGCCAACGTCATGTGACATCCTGCTGATGTCTGAAGTCAATACATGGTATGAAGATATATTTAAATTCCTTTCTCCTTCTTTGTGGCTACATCTCAGTTACACACAATTGCACTCTATCAAACTTGGTTTTTGTTGGCCTGTAGAACGTGAACTTTCTAATCCCATCAATAATGAGCTTTGTGTGTCTGTTGCAATCAGATATTTAACAGTGTGCAGAAGAGATAAACATTTCAGCAAGAATCAGCCCAAAGGAGTAGAAAAATAAAACATGTTTACGTTTCTGGCATCCACGTCTGTAATTTTAATTACTTCTGCTGACATGATGTTTTGATTTTCTGTGAGTGATTACTTCATATTTTTTTTTAAATCATTAGTAGTCTCAATCCATTTGATGACCTTGTAGCAACAATAAAATGTCCTTAAGACAAAAAAAGTGTTTTGTTTCCAAGCAAGATGCACAAAGATTTATATTTTAACAATCTTAGGATATATTATGATACTCTCTTAAAGGCTTGATAATTAGAAGCAGCCTAAACCAATAAATTCCACAATTCAATTCCCTATTACCTATTCCTTGCAGTGCTGTTCAAGAAAAATCTGCAACAAGGGATTATGCCTGTAATAAATCGAACCCAACTACCATGCTAGCCACAGCATTTTTACCTGCCACATTCATATTCGTCTGAATCCTGAGCCCCGCATTTCAACAGATGCCTCGAAACAGAAACATTTATCACTTGTTATATGCTGAGTCAACTAAGTCTATTTCCATTCACGTCAATGACTTTAGATCCACATCACGATCCCATTATCCTGTTCTTTAACCCTGATGGCTGGTCAGTCGAGCTTCTCAAAGTAAATCAGCCAGATTTACAAGCTGCTCCATTTCCTGTATGTATGCATCTGTGATTTTATTACTCCTCACAGCTTTAGGTAATAGTGTAGATTACAAATATTTTGACAATGGGAAAATGAAGAATTGTATTATAAATGTGGAGTCCAAAAATATTATGAAGATTAAAATGACATGATTGCAAAAAGGATGACACCTTAATTAGTAATAGAAATTTCAATGGTAATGCAGGTGCATGCTGGGGGATATACGTTTGAATTTTTTATTCCAAGCAGTTCCTGGACAAGCAAAATAATGAAGGGAGCAGGTGATGTCATCATTGGTGATGACAATAATGATTTGTTATCCTAGTTTAGGTAACAAGGGCAGCAAAGATGGTCCTATTAAAGGGATATTGTCTTCATGGAAAAGTGTTTGGTACCATTTTTTTTTTAAATGGGCAGGTGGACAACCCGCCATTTGTCATGATAACCTCATATGCAAGTAACTTTTTCAAGTGACTAAACGAAACTAACGAGGAATTTTGGTGTTCTATAATTATCCTGCTCATAGTTTAACTTTTACACTGACCTCACAAAGTAATCGCACATCCAAGTGTAAGCTTATCTAAGTTAGACAGTCATACAGAGCTGAAGAAAAAGTATGAAACCATATATATTGATAAATGATCAGTTTTCAAAGACAGAATATTCTGGTATTAAATTACCATTTGTTACTATAAACATTTGCGTTCCAAGAAATATAGAACTTAGAATAACAGAATGAAGCCGGGACATCGGCACATTTTTTTCTTCTTTAAGAACGTGAAGCACCTTGTTAAAAACATTAAGGAATTTCAATATTCAAAATTTTATTTTGAATTTTCCCATTAAACTAACTGTTAATGCTCCAGAATGAAATATTTTTCCCCTTGATATTATATACTTTCAAAAAGCCTTTGATAAAGTGCTGCACAAAAGGCTAAGTTTCATGGGACTGGTAGGCAGATTTTAGGTTGGATAAGGGACTGGTTGCATTCTTGTAGATAAAAGGGTAGTTATTAATGGTAGTGGCTCCGCGTGGTTGGCAGTCAGTAGTGGAGTCCCACAGGGATCAGTGTCAGGGCCATTGCTCTTCCCCATCTTTATCAACAATCTGGATGAAGGCATCAAAGGACACAAAGATTTGTGAGCAAATAAGGATCTTCGATGAAAATAAATTGCAGGTAGATCCAGATTCAGTGGGGGACTGGTCCCATGTCTGGCAGATATCTTTGAATATAGATGAGTGCAATGTCATGCACTTGGGTAGAGGAAACTCCAAGCAAGTATCACCTTGCCGGGTTACATGATCAAGCATGCTGAGCGTAATTCATTGAAAATCCATGACCAGTGCCACGAGGATATTGCAATAGTGAATAGGATGTTAACATATATTGCGAGGTCAATTAAATATGAAGCAAGAAATACTATTTTTTTTGTACACTATCTTGGTCAGACCACATCTGGAATACTCTGTCCCATTTTGATCCCCCCCACAGGGTGGGGGATATGAAGGTCTTGGAAATGGTTCAGAGGAGGGCCACTAGACTGATAGAGTTTATGGGCCCCTAGTTATCAGGGCAAGCTGAGTGAACTGGGAACTTTGGAAAAAAATTCAAGAAGATGTGATTGTGATCTACAGAGTAATGAAAGGATTAGGCTCAGTCCACATGGATAGGCTACTCGAGCTAAATAAGTTAGGGAGGGCCAGGGAACATAAGTACAAAAGCACAGAACTAGATTAGATGCCAAGAGGTACTTCTTTTCACAGAAAGTCGTTGACCTCTGGAATAAGTTGGTTACATGCAGTGAATGCGCATTTGCTGTAAGCGTTCAAAAGGGGACTGGATGTGTTCCTGCAAGTGGCAAGCATCTCTACATATACAAGGTAGGTGGGTCATTGGGCAGTCACCGTAATCTCCTGGAGCTTACTTGCTTAGCTTTGGAGGTTAGAGAGGAATTTCCCAGCGTTTTTCCTTTGGTTAGCTAAAGTTTTCTCTCTTTATTTAAGACGGTACATTTAAAAAGGTACACCACGCTGGGACAGGACAAGCTTGATAGGCCAGCTGGTCTTTTCTGATCCATTTTCATATGTTTGTTTTCACACCATCAGCATCAATGGTTCCCAGGTCAAGTACCAGTATGTTCCAGTAACACTCCACCTGTTATGTCAATGTGATATAATCTTTGGTGCACGCCTTCTTAAGATGCACATTATAACAGGGTATGGTAGCATAGTGGTTATGTTACTGGACTAATAATCCGGAGTCATGAGTTCAAATCCCGCCATGGCAGCTGGGGAATTTAAATTTAATTAAAATAAAATCTGGAATTTAAAAAAAACTAGTATCAGTAATGGTGGCCATGAACCCATCTGGTTCACTAATGTCCTTTAGGGAAGGAAACCTACCGTCCTTACCCGGTCTGGCCTATATGTGACTCCAGGCACACAGCAATGTGGTTAATTGCCCTCTGAAATGGCCTAGCAAGCCACTCAGTTGCAAAATCTCGCTAAAAAAAGTCGTAATAAGAATAAAACCGGACGGACCACTAGGCACCAGACACGACAAAGGCAAACCAAGCCCAGTCAACCCAGCAAAGTCCTCCTCACTAACATCTGGGGACTTGTGCCAAAATTGGGAGAGCTGTCCCACAGACAAGTCAAGCAACAGCCTGACATAGCCATACTAACAGAATCATACCTTTCAGCCAACGTCCCAGACTCTTCCATCACCATCCCGGAGGTGGTGGTACAGTGATATACAGTCAGGAGGGAGTGGCCCTGGGAGTCCTCAACATTGACTCCGGACCCCATGAAATCTCATGGCATCAGGTCAAACATGGGCAAGGAAACCTCCTGCTGATTACCACCTATTGCCCTCCCTCAAATAATGAATCAGTCCTCCTCCATGTTGAGCACCACTTGGAGGAAGCACTGGGGGTAGCAAGGGCACAGAATGTACTCTGGGTGGGGGACTTCAATGTCCAACACCAAGAGTGGCTCGGTAGCACCACTACTGACCAAGCTGGCCGGGTCCTGAAGGACATAGCTGCCAGATTGGGCCTGCGGCAGGTGGTGAGCGAACCAACACGAGGGAAAAACCTACGTGACCTCGTCCTCACCAATCTACCTGTTGCAGATGCATCTGTCCATGACAGTATTGGTAGGAGTGACCACCGCACAGTCCTCGTGGAGATGAAGTCCCGTCTTCGCACTGAGGACACCATCCAACGTGTTGTGTGGCACTACCACCGTGCTAAATGGGATAGATTCAGAACAGATCTAGCAGCTCAAAACTGGGCATCCATGAGGCGCTGTGGGCCATCAGCAGCAGCAGAATTGTATTCCACCACAATCTGTAACCTCATGGCCTAGCATATTCCTCACTCTACCATTACCAACAAGCCAGTGGATCAACCCTGGTTCAATGAGGAGTGTAGAAGAGCTTGCCAGGAGCAGCACCAGGTGTACCTAAAAATGAGTTGTCAACCTGGTGAAGCTACAACTCAGGACTACATGCATGCTAAACAGCGGAAGCAATATGCTACAGACAGAGCTAAGCGATTCCACAATCAACGGATCAGTTCAAAGCTCTGCAGTCCTGCTACATCCAGTCGTGAATGGTGGTGGACAATTAAACAACTAACGGGAGGAGGAGGCTCTGCAAACATCCCCATCCTCAATGATGGCGGAGTCCAGCACGAGTGCAAAAGACAAGGCAACCATCTTCAGCCAGAAGTGCCGAGTGGATGATCCATCTCAGCCCCCTCCCGATATCCCCACCATCACAGAAGCCAGTCTTCAGCCAATTAGATTCACTCCACGTGATATCAAGAAACGGCTGAACGCACTGGATACGGCAAAGACTACGGGCCCCGACAACATCCCGGCTGTAGTGCTGAAGACTTGTGCTCCAGAACTAGCCGCGCCTCCAGCCAAACTGTTCCAGTACAGCTACAACACTGGCATCTACCCGACAACGTGGAAAATTGCCCAGGTATGTCCTGTCCACAAAAAGCAGGACAAATCCAATCCAGCCAATTATCACCCCATCAGACTACTCTCAATCATCAGCAACTGATGGAAGGTGTCGTCGACAGTGCTATCAAGCGGCACTTACTCACCAATAACTTGCTCACCGATGCTCAGTTTGGGTTCCGCCAGGACCACTCGGCTCCAGACCTCATTACAGCCTTGGTCCAAACATGGACAAAAGAGCTGAATTCCAGAGGTGAGAGCGACTGCCCTTAATATCAATGCAGCATTTGACCGAGTGTGGCACCAAGGAGCCCTAGTAAAATTGAAGTCAATGGGAATCAGGGGGAAACTCTCCAGTGGCTGCAGTCATACCTAGCGCAAAGGAAGATGATAGTGGTTGTTGGAGGCCAATCATCTCAGCCCCAGGACATTGCTGTAGGAGTTCCTCAGGGCAGTGTCCTAGGCCCAACCATCTTCAGTTGCTTCATCAATGACCTTCCCTCCATCATAGGGTCAGAAATGGGGATGTTCGCTGATGATTGCAGTGTTCAGTTCCATTCGCAACCCCTCAGATAACGAAGCAGTCCGTGCCCACATGCAGCAAGACCTGGACAACATCCAGGCTTGGGCTGATAAGTGGCAAGTAACATTCACGCCAGACAAGTGCCAGGCAATGACCATCTCCAACAAGAGAGTCTAACCACCTCCCCTTGACATTCAACAGCATTACCATCACCGAATCCCCCACAATCAACATCCTGGGGGTCACCATTGACCAGAAACTTAACTGGACCAGCCACATAAATACTATGGCTACAAGAGCAGGTCAGAGGCTGGGTATTCTGTGGCAAGTGACTCACCTCCTGACTCCCCAAAGCTTTTCCACCATCTACAAGGCACAAGTCAGGAGAGTGATGGAATACTCTCCACTTGCCTGGATGAGTGCAGCTCCAACAACACTCAAGAAGCTCGACACCATCCAGGACAAAGCAGCCCGCTTGATTGGCACCCCATCCACCACCCTAAATATTCACTCCCTTCACCACCGGCACACTGTGGTTGCAGTGTGTACCATCCACAGGATGCACTGCAGCAACTCGCCAAGGCTTCTTCGACAGCACCTCCCAAACCCGCGACCACTACCACCTAGAAGGACAAGGGCAGCAGGTATATGGGAACACCACCACCTGCACGTTCCCCTCCAAGTCACACACCATCCCGACTTGGAAATATATCGCCATTCCTTCATCGTCGCTGGGTCAAGATCCTGGAACTCCCTTCCTAACAGCACTGTGGGAGAACCTTCACCGCACGGACTGCAGCGGTTCAAGAAGGCGGCTCACCACCACCTTCTCAAGGGCAATTAGGGATGGGCAATAAATGCTGGCCTTGCCAGCGATGCCCATATCCCATGAACGAATAAAAAAAGCGCAGTCACTCTGGTATGGCTGTGTACTGAGACACCACTCACACTCTTAGTACTGTGCATCACATGTTATATAAAACTAGAGATACACAGTGGCACACGATAATTCTTTTAAATGTTAGATTTTAAATTCTAATTATCTATAATATTCAGACATCATTCCAGATATTACTATTGAGCCATCAAACATCAAATGTCACTTCAGTGTATTCTCTGACTCACCTTGTGAGCAACGCCATAACAGATATAGAAGTTCTGTAACTAAACGCACAAGCATCGTGTCACACCTTTCAAAAGCATCATCCCAGAAAGTGTCACACCTCTGCGTACCACATCTCAAGAGCATCACAGTGATGCGGCAAAAATTAGTATTGAATGAAATAAAGACATTAAAACACCAAACACCCAATTAACTAAATGTGAATGAATCAAAATGTAATCTGATATGTGGTGCCCGTATTCAAAAAGGGTGACAGACATAGGCAACTGAGGACCCATTAATCTTACTTCCATTCCATGTAAAACAATGGAATTGATCAGTCGTTAACTTGGGGATCACCTGTACAACAATAACCCAGTTAACAGCAGTCAGGATGGATTCAGAAGGGAAAGATTCTGCATGATCGACCCACTCAACTTCTTGAAGAAGTGACAACACAAGTGGACTGTGGGCAGCCCTATTACCTGGTGTACATCAACTTCCAAAAAGGTTTTTGATAAAGTTCCAAACAATAGAGATCCAAAGGGATTTAGCGCTCCACGTACACAGATCACCAAAATGTAGGGGTCAGGTACAAAAAATAATCAAAAAGGCTAATGAAATGTTAGTCTTTACACATAGACAATTAGAATATAAGAGGGGAGGAAGTTTTGCTACAGTTATACAAAGCCCTGGTTAGAACACACATGGAGTACTATGTACAGTTCTGGGCACCGCACCATGGAAAGGATATATTCGCCTTGGAAGAAGTGCAGCGCAGATTCACCAGAATGTTATCAGGGCTCCACAGATTAAATTATGCGGAGAGATTATATAAACAAGGCTTGCATTCCCTGGAATATAGAAAGTTAAGGGACGATTTGATTGAGGTTTTTAGGATTTTGAAAGCAATCAATAGGGTAGATAGAAAGAAACTTTTTTTGCTGATGGGGAAGTCTAGGACAAGGGGACATAACCTTAAAATTAGAACCAGGCCATTCAGGAGAGAAGTTAGGAAACACTTCTTCACACAAAGGGTGGTAGAAGTATGGAACTCTCTCCCACAAAAAGCAGTAGATGCTAGCTCAATTAATAATTTTTAAAATCTAAGAGTGATAGATTTTTGCCAGCCAAGGGTAGAGGATATGGAGCCAAGGCGGGTAAATGAAGTTAGGGTACAGATCAGCCATGATCTCACTGAATGGCAGCACGGGGCTGAATCTCCTGTACTCATGGCTATTAATTAAACTCAAAGCTTCAAGGATTCAGGGTAAACCCTGGGAATGGATAAGAAACTTGCTGAACAGTAGGAAACGAGTAGTCGTTAGAGCAGTTATGTCAGAGTGGACAGAAGCACTGAGTGGGGTACTTCAGGACTCTGTGCTGGGACCACTACTGTTTCTAATTTACATCAATGACCTGGATTCAGAAACTCAATACAAAGTTGATCAAATTTGCAGAACAAAGCTAGGAGAGGCAATGGAATCAGAAGAGGCAACTCAAATTACAGAATGAAAGTTGGACAAAATATGCAAGTGGACAGAACAATGGGACATGAAATGTAAAGCGCTACACATAGGAAGGAAAAATAGACAAAAAGTATGTTCCATGAATAGTATTGAGAAAGCCAAGGATGAATTTGAAGATGAGTCTTGGTAGGCTTGGCACTAAACATGTCCAACCAATGCACTGCAAGGCCAAGGCTTCTTCGACAGCACCTCCCAAACCCACAACCTCTACCACCTAGAAGGACAAGGGCAGCAGGCACATGGGAACAACACCACCTGCACATTCCCCTCCAAATCACATACCATCCCGACTTGGAAATATATCGCTGTTCCTTCATCATCGCTGGGTCAAAATCCTGGAACTCCCTTCCTAACAGCATTGTGGGAGTACCTTCACCACACGGACTGCAGCGGTTCAAGAAGGCGGCTCACCACCACCTTCTCAAGGGCAATTAGGGATGGGCAATAAATGCTGGCCGTGCCAGCAACGCCCATATCCCATGAACGAATAAAAAAAATGCAGACAGCAATCAAAGCTAATAGGATGTCAAATGTCACAGCTAAAACAGTAGAATATAAGTCAGAGGAGGCAGTCATACGTTCTTCCTGGCATGTTTACTTATCTGTCACAACTGCTTTCCAGCCCATCCAGGCCAAGTGCTTCCCCTCCTGCCAGTTTGCACAACCCCATCTCAAGTGCTTCCCAGCCTATTATTATTCATTTGTCTACCCAAGCACGGAATGCATCCCTGTCCAGCTGCTTGTCTGCCTTCCTGCCCCAAGTGTTTCTTAGACTACCTATTCACTCAGTTTCTCATCACAAGTGCTTCCTGGCCCACCTGTCCCCAAGGGCATCCACACCTGTCTGCTCAACTGTCCATTCCAAGTGCTTTCCAGATCACAACATTAAAGTCAGCAAGTCAGAACAATAAGTGGACAGCAAGAGTGAAAGAGAGTAGGAGGTTAAAGGAGAGCAAAATAAGAGGAAGGTATGAGAGTGAGAACTGAAGCAGGACAGCAAGGAGCAAGAAATAGTGTAGGAGAATTAGGCAAACAGGAGTGATGTAGGTAAGACAGAAATGGAGAAGAGGATGGGAAGTAGAAAGTCAGAAAATGAGACAGAGGTGTAGAAGGAGAGACGACCAAAGTGGAGGAGTAAAAAATAAAAAGTCAGAAGTTGTTGGAAATATGCTATTATTTATGCTACCAAGGGTTGTTAATCCTTCTTAATAACTTCCACAATGATTCAGGTCCTAGTGTGACCGAACATGCAAGCTTTATTATAGACACAAGAACAATGTGCTATGTGGTTATATCAAACAAGTACTTATATAACATTCTAATATAGTTATATCAAATAAACAAGGATGGTACAACCTGTCCCTAGGAAGATTCAAGCTGATCAGGCCTGGTTCGTAGGGTGTGTGGACCTCTGCAGTCCCGAGAAACTGCTTCTAACTTTAGTGGGACAGTGCCTCAGTATGACATCTTTCTGAAGCATATTTGCTTCTGGTAGCTTAACATTAGTCCCATGATGTTGTGTGTCCCAGACATCTCTCTCCCTTCCCTTCCCTTCCCTCCTCCCAAACCAGGGTACCCATTGTTCCAGACATCTTTATTCATTCAATGGTGTTAACTGTTGTCCATTCTATCTAAGTTATTGGGGGGGGGGGCGGGGGGGGGAAAGGACAGCGCCTTATCTTTGTGTATTTTGATTGGCACATACAGGATGAGACATCTTAAATGTCTGCACCCGAACAATGATGAAAGTTACTAATTAACTGAACAAAGCTCCTCCCAGACTTGGGCTAATACTCGGGGCCCAGCAGTGTGCCCTAGACTGTTCCCAACCCCTATGTTCCCATTCAGCCCTTCGGTGCTTCCACCCTAACTGGGCCTGTATCAGGAACTAATTTTGCAGTGTTATTTTTGACATTAGTAGTAAGGGATTAGATTGAATTTCACTGAAAACTCTATTCTGTCCACATATTACATGTAAAATAAACCAGCTTGTGTGTTTACAATTAGCCTTGTTTCATTAGAGTGCTATCAATCCAATCTCCAAAAGATAGAAGACACACATGAGGGGATGTGAGGTTACAGTATTCAGTGCACACAATGAGGTACAGTACATATAATCACACCCACTACAGGCTGCATTCTGAAACTTAATGACAAGTCATCTTGAGAATTGGAACTTTTCACTTTTTCTACTCTGGTTGGAGCAGAATGCAGCCTATAACAGAGTACATTTACAGGAGGAAGAGGAGGACCCTTTACATTAATTCTCAAACCACATGAGGCCCTGCAAATAACATAGGAATTGCTAGACGAAGAAAGACCAAGGTTCATCTAGTTCGCCTTCTACCATCCTGACAGTCGCATGATACAATGATAATGGAGTCGTTGACTAATCACAGCAATCAATCTCTACCAATTAGTCTGCAAAAGACACAGAAATAACACAAGGAAAACCCCAGTGGTGGAACATTTGGGAACCATAGGTCCAAAGTCACCCTTTTCCTCCCAATCATGCTACACTTGCCAAACGTCATGAGTCAAATTACTCATACTACATCCCAAAATGTTATTTTCTGAAAGAATTCTATCTAATTTGCATTTAAAATCAATCAATACTAACTGCTTCCACCATCTGTTTAGGGAGTCTGTTCCATAGATTGACAACTCGCTCACTGAAATATTGTTTCCGCAGATTAATTTTGAATTTACCTCCTTCAAGTGCAGGCAGTGTCCTCTGATTCCACGGTTCTGTACATGGTGAAATAGCTTGTCACGATCTATATTATCCAGTCCCTTTAGAATCCTAAAAACAAATCCTAGGAAGGATGGCCATTGAGTGTGCTGGAGATGGGGAAGCTCAGGACTTGAGATAACTTTCTACTGCTCCTCCTCATCATAGTCTCATTCACTTGCTGGCAATAAAGCATATATGGAAGAACTTTACAATGTCACCACTTCACTGATAGCCATATCTGAAGGCTGCTCATAATCACACCATTCTAACATATCTTGTAGTTTTCTTTCTCTAGGTGTACCTCAGGAAGCTGAGCCAGGCCCCACTACATTCTTTGCCGATTGTTTCACAACACTGCAGGCCACCATCGAACATGCAGTAACTCCTTCAGCAGAGTCCTCCACACCAGAAGCACTAAGGGCAGTCAGTGCTTCTACCACGGATATCTAGAGGCCTGGCTTTAGCAGGCTTAATGTTTGGTTAGAGAAAACCGTAAGACAAGGATTTTGGACTTTTCAGTATGAACTTTTAATACCTGATTTTAAGACTAAAAAAATGGACTTGAAATGCTAGATATGGACCATTTTGATGTCTGCTCTTCAGCATGGCATCTTTATCCAGAAAATTGTTGTTTCTCAACGTCAATAAAACCAATTATTTAGAAAAGAATTTCAGTCTCTGTTGATTCTTACCTCTCGTACCCTAAAAAAAAAATTTTAAACTACAGATTTTGACACCCGTAAAACAGGGACAAGAGCACTAAGATTAACCAAGAGTTTAATTGGATTGAGTAGCATTAGAGCCTAGTTAGTTAGGGAAAGTCCGGACCAAGTCCCGGTCCAGCTAGACACAGGAAGACACTATCCCCTCACAACTGCCTGCTTGCTAGCTAAGTTGAGGGATAAGTAGTCAGGATAATTGGTCCTAGTGCAACTATGAAAGAGGTTAAGTAAAGCTCAGGGAGCTTTTAGTGTTTTGGAAATAGAGAACAGGAGATAAGCTCGGAAGCTTATAGAAGTGGAGTCTGCAGTGATTTTATTGGTGCCATTAGATCTGATTTCATGCTGAGCAGTAGCCATGGTGATGCAGTGCTCAGCAGTAGGAGCACAACTGAGATGGGCACAGATGATAGTGCTGTCTCTCAGGACCGCAATATGTCTGGACTCTCCGCTAGCGTAGCAGAAAGCATGCAGAGCAAGCCAACTACACAGTTCTCGTAGTGATGTAGCCTGCAGCGATTCCACCTTAGGACTTGGCTGACTTGACGTGAAAGCCTACTAAATTCTAAGATGCTTTTATTCCCACATAGCAGCCAGTCACCTCAAGTACTCTTGCAGGATGGAGATAAAGCATAAGACTAGGTTTAAAAGCACATATGTCACACTGTCACCAAGGGGAGGAAGCACAGTGGAAGCAAACAGCAAGCACTCACCCATTATATGTTTGGTTATTAAATTTTGATTGTAGTTAAGCGGTTATGCATGCAGAGAATTACTGCAATGGTTTGGTAACATATTTCATCAAGTGCCGTGAATGGCAGATGTGAGTTGTATGGATGACTTAAAGAAATGTAAATTAAGGCATAGTTGTAGAAGGCATGTAGACAGGATTGTTTAAGTTAAGAGAAGGTGCATGGATAGATTTGAGGGTCTCTTATATGACAGTTGCATGAATGGCTATAGCAGTCAGCAATGGGTGTCTTCCACAGCCTTTTCAAGCTGTTCGTACTCTGGTCAGTGGTTCATTTGCTGGACCCTCCTCCTCCAGGATTTCCATGATGTTGCTTCTTTGCAGGGCAAAGTTGTGTAGCATGCAGTAAACTACCACAATCCTTTAAACCTTAGCCAAGCAGTATCACAAGATGGCCCCATGTCTATCCAGGCACCTAAAGTACTGCTTCTACATGGTATGGTCTTATGATTACCCTGATGGACACATGCATTTTATTATACTTGTGTTCAGTAAATTCTGTAGGAGGTGTCATGAGCCATGGCTGCAGAGATCGTCTTGATCATACAGGAGTCACCAAGACTTGTTTTTGTAGGTCAAATATTGGTGAGAATGTGAAGTGTCTTAAAATGAAGGCATTGTGGCAATTTCCTGGGAAGCAAGTATTGACTTGCATTCCAGTGCTGATCACAGCAAATAAGCTGAACATTCAGAGAGTGGCATCATTTCCTAGTCAAATAGGAAGTGGCATTGTGCAAAGCAGTACTTACAGCCATAAGAATGCAATCTATAACCTCTGGAATCTTACCATGCTATAAAATTGCACTGTCCTCTCATGCTGCTGTCTGTTGTCCATATGGGAGGAGATGAAATTGCATACTCAAGGAAATTAGGCAAACAGCCACTTGCTTTATACACGTATGTAAAGCTGTTTGGGTTATATTACTGAAAGCCTGGAATGAATCTGAGTCACAATAGTTAAGAATGATAACATTGACAGCCATTGACTCCACATGATTGTGGAGGACTGTGTCTGCAGGTCACTTCAGAGCATATGGCACAAATCTGTCATGGCCTCCCTTGTGGATTGGAGCCTCTGACAAATTGAGGTGTGTTTGCCACCGCTTGTAGATACTGGTGTAGGGGGTGCCTGTGGATGGGTGTTGAACACTTCTGGTACAACCTGACCTGCCTGGCATTCCTCCGTTGGTCCTTTCCTTTCAAAAAAGGAAAAAATTCCATGGTGAAACCCAATGTGCTGCTGAATTAAATGCTTATTTTTGCTTATAGAGTTGCCTGTGCAACATTGTGAACTAGAGGCCTACTCCTGTGTCAGGAGACTGAGGCACAAGTTGAAGTGTTTGAATGGAGCTTTAATTAATGGATTGGATTTTGTTTTCCATTTCTTCAAACGTCTTTGCTCCCCTCAATTCACTGTAATCCATATCAATCCCTCTTCATTTTGGTTCCACCCACCATCACTGCTAATGTTCTGAAGGCCAAACTCATTCCCCATGCTCCTTTTAGGAGTTTGGCACGACCCACCTAGAATCTTTCGCAGACTGGCTCACCTGACCAGCCTGGAGTTGTTTCTGCATTGCGCAAAGCTCGTTGTAATTCGACCCACTTGTCTCATCCTGACCCATTTGTGCTGAGCCTTGATGTATCCAGAATCATTCCCGCCACCTGACGTATCCACCTACATAAGAATATAAGAAATAGGAGTAGGAGTATGCCATACGGCCCCCTCGAGCCTGCTCCGCCATTCAATCAGATCACGGCTGATCTTTGACCTCAACTCCACTTTCCCGCCCGATCCCCATATCCCAACCAAGGTGATAAAGAACAATGCGGAACGTGAGGATGGGCAGCCGAAATCCATTGCAACTGCAACAACAGTAGGCCAGAACAAATGGTGGGAGGTGAGAAAAGGCAGACAGCCGCATCAGGGAGCAGGAAGAGATCGGGTCACATTCATGATGCATAGCGCCATATTGTCAACTACCTTCAAGCAGACTGAAAAGTAAATATAAATGGTAAATTATCTACTATACATACCTTACAGCTTAAAATTAACTCATAGGCATGACTGAAAGAGTGTGACATGACTTTACTGCAAGCACAGGAACTACACCCTAAACATCAACTTTCAATAAAACAAGTGAATTGCCCATGGTGTTTCTCACTCAGCTGACGAAAATAAGGTTTTTTTTAAACATGCAAGATGGCAACAGAGTTCAAAAAGAAACTTCAGAAACTCGCTCCACAGAACTACTCAGCGGTTGGAGCTGCAAATATAATGACAACTGACATAGAAAATCTGAATGGAAATGTTGACATAGCAATTTAAAATGGTAACTTGACAGATAGGCATGACCAAAAGTTGTAACAACTGGAAGTAAGGTTTGTGGACAATTAGTGCAAACCCAATGCAAGATTTTTACTATACCAGATAATCTCCTGTGACATCACACACAGGAATAGGGACTGCTGCAGATTGCTCAGAAAAATGACAATTTTGGTTTTGTAAAGATTTCTGTGCTGCTTCTGGCCCCTCAATCTTCCCACCAGCAGCCAGCCCCTCCCTCGCCCCTTTAACTCATTACTTCCGGCTCCACATTGGATTTCCTCCCCACTCCCCCACACACCAGAATGATAATTTGCCTGTGAGTGCTGGTTCAGATCTTCAAGATCTCTTCTTTCCAGATCCTTTCAGTGGAGATGCGCACCTGTAAGTAAAATGCTTTTTATGCTAAGGTTTTAATATAGGAAGCTTGTATGGTGCTTTTCTTACAGCATTCTTCTCCCACTTCCAGACTCCAGCCCCTCCATTTTTAATGTCTGACTCACCGAGAGCAATATCAATGAAGATCTGCTGGTATTTAGAGAAAAAAAAATAATCAAAGGTGTCCCATCATTCAGCACTAACAACAGGAAATAGCTGCCTAGCTAAAGTAGTTATTTTCTATTATTAGAAATGTAACTGGAAGTTGGACAGGTGGAGTAATGTCTTTTTCCACTCAACAATGTGTGCACACAGTGGAAACATGGTTCTTCACGTCATTGATATGCAAAAGCTATCTGTGCTGCATTGCTAGCTGCAGTATAATTGGTGCATAAGATGCAGAGTAAAGCTTGCTCTATTCCGCAACAAAATCTCCAAAAAACAATCTTATTAGAACGTCCTCCTATTCCACAGAATTTTTGCCATTTTCTATACTAGCCACTTCCTCGAGTGGGTCCAATCATTTAGTTTTAATTAACATTCTTCGTGCTGTTACTTCAAATCTACCAGAAACTTGGTTCATACTGCCCAAATTCATTTCACTTAACACTCTTACAGCTAACAGAGAAAGTCGACTTTCACCCCATCAGTCTGGGTTGGATTTAAACACAAGCCCCAAACGGTAAAAAAATGCTACTACCAAATCCTGCAAAATTAGGATTTTAAGTTAAACCCATGCATATTATAAATCAAAATTCTTTCTGGATGTATCTGTGATACGATGTTACTTTCAGTCTTTAGGTTGACCATAATTCATGACTTTGTCACTTGAGTCCTAGAGTAACTTCCCCTACAAATCACATGAGCCTCGATGAACTATCGCCTAACCATACAGATGTGCTGTTAAATCCTGTGGGATAAACAGTAGAATTAGAATGGTTTAGTTCTTCAATATCAATTCAGACGGAAACAGGCTGAACCAAAACTACACGCAAGTGTCTTCACAATGAGACAAGGAAGGTAGCATTGCAAATAGTGGCCGATGTTGATGTAATTGAGGAAATGAATTGAAGTACGATGTAGAACTAACCTTCTCAGTTGAAGTGATACAGTCGTTAACCCAGAAACAATATCACAATTGATGTTAGTTCAACCATCCATCTCAATAACCTCTTCAAACCAGCATCCTAACTCTGCCACCGGTAGCCATGTCAAACAAAAAAATTGAAAATAAAAGTAGAAAGAAGAAAAGCTGCTAAAGTTAATAATTTTAGAAAAACTTTCACTTTTTATAAAAGATACTGATGATGATATCCAATCATTGTGTATTGGGTAATTTATTTAATATACAGCCTTATCTTCTAACAGATAGGAATGCAGTCTGCTGTAACCTTTCTATTTCATCCACATTACTAATGGAGTAATATATTCATTGCCACAATTAATTTTATAAAGTACTACATTTTTTTCACAGTGACAATTATCACTGAACTTGACAGATTCATCAAACGGGTAATCCGTGGCATTCCTTCAAGGAAGTGGGATCTGCTCTTTACAACAGCAGACTTAACCTGTCAAATATATTGAACGTGCTGCTTTTGTCGATGAGTGGTATGGGGTAGTGAAAGGCCAGTGAGAAGGAAAATGAGGGGCGGGGGAAAAAGAGATGGGCAAAAGGGAGGTTGAAACAGAAATATTGCAAGGAGTAAGAGATATGACCAGAAAGCTGGAAAAAGTAAAAATAACGAAAGAAAAATTAGAGAAAGCTATGGGGATGTTTTCAACACCAAAAATTTCTCCTTTGAAACTGTAGTTGCTTTTATTACCAGCAAGAGGCAAATTGGGTGACAGAACAGAAGTTATATTGAGCAGCCCTATCCCCTGAACACTGCCAGTAAGCTCTTAACATCTTCTGCAAGAGAGAAAGAAAAGCTGAGATCTGATGATAAACCTGATACTACTGAATATCTCAGAACAAATCACAAAAATGCTGGTGGTAACAACGTTCCAGGTTACTACTAGTATCAACGTCCAGTCACAAGTTTTAACTGCCATGAGCTACACTGAGGAAACTTTTCAATGCAATTCTTTCAGCAAGTCATTCAAGAATGTTACAGGCACAGACAGATGAACAAGAGGAACTCAGCAGACCAAAGGGTCAGACAAAACCTAACGCAGGTGAAATCAGTCTTGGGCAATAGCACGTAAAAGGGCGATAGGGAATCGGTGGCCCATTTTACACCCCACCTAAAGTCAATGCAAAAGAAAAAATATCAGTTGGGGTGTAAGACAGGCTGACGATTCACCATTGCCTATTTTACACTACCAAAGTCAAATTTCACCCCCCCACCCCCAAAGTTTCTCAAAACTCAAGACCTCAAACTAGGCATGCACCTTGTGGTTCTCCTGTGCACTGCCTCCAATGCTTGACTATTTCCCCTGTGTCTCAAACTAGAAATGGACACAGTACTCAAGGTTTGATCTGACCAGACGATCTCTCAGCAGAATCATAACCTCCTGTTACAAAATTCTGGTCTGCAGCAGATACCTTTGTGGGTTAAGTAGTATCAGTTGCTCCCATAAGCGGATCGCATGCTCCTTATGTGCTGGAGTTGATCCACACTGCCCAATATTTATTTATACAATAGCGTAACCCAGGAGATGTCGGCCTTGACATAAAAACTGGATATTGTGCCTTTTGATGTGTCTTCCTGTGTGCTTCTCCAATCTTTTTGAAGGCAGATCAAGTTAACAGTGCATGAGGAGAGGCTTAATACGAATCATTAAGCTGCTTTATTTCACAGAAAGATGAATATACGGAGCAACAGTTATGATCAGATTCACTTAGTTCAATTGGTACAACTTATCTTCATGTGATGATACAAAATAAAAGGACTCACACCATGTTTTCCCACATCAGTGGATTATCTTATTTGATTTTAACAGGAGATCTTCGAACTTTCCTCAAGCATTTGTAACAGCTTCATCTTCGTGAAAGACCTCACAGTTTTCACTTTAACAAACCTGGCTGCTCTCCCAGCTGTCCTGTCACAAATGCATGTTTTTCTACATCCCTGTATCTCTCCTCTTAATTCAATTTTCACAGACATGCAGAGATCAAAGGGCTTTTCAACACAAAGGGATAAGATGTATTCCAAATACCCAAACAAGCTAACAAATTGTTTATTGTTAGCCTTTGGTAAAAACGACTTCCTTTTAGTATATTAACCACCTTTCATCTAGTTCCTTTTTCAAAAAACTCATGAGAATACAAATTGCTTTTAAAAACTAGAGGAATGTCCTTACTACAATAGATGCTGGGATATCCCTGCCTCCATAATTTTCTTTGACTCCCTAACAGGTGAGTGAGCATGCTTGTAAAAAGGAAGCAATCTTTCTCTATATCCTTGACCTAGATATTTGTTCTCCATTACTGGACCACGGATTTAGACAATACATTGAGTACCAAATTTTGCAGAGTTGCTATGCCAATCCTTGGAGTTGGTTCCATGCACTGTTAAGAAGAAGCAGCACTCCTTTCTTTATCCATAATCCAATACCTGCAGTTTTGTTGTATCTATCAGGGGCAGAGGGGCTGAGCACTTGAACAAATATGAGCTGATCAAAGAGAGTCAGCATGGATTTGTGAGGGGTACATCATGTCTCACTAACCTAGTTTTTTGAGGAGATCACCAACATGGTGAACAGGGGTCTATATGGACTTCCAAAAGGCATTTGATAAGGTTTCACATAAGAGATTGGCAAAAATGAAAGCACATGGAATTGGAGGTAACTTTGTGATATGGGTCGGTAATTGATTGGGAAGTAGGAGACAGAGCAGTGATAAAGGGAACGTATTCTGATTGGTAGGACATGCCAAGTGACGTTCCCCAGGCATGTGTACAGGGGCCTCAGCTTTTCACTGTATATGTCAATGACTTGGATGAAGGAAGAGAGTTGTACATCCAAATTTGTAGATGATACTACATTAGGAGGCACAGTAAGTTGTGTAGATGGAAGCAGTTATAAAGGTAGACCAAGTTATAAAGGGACACACGTGGAAATATATCGCCGGTCCTTCATCGTCATTGGGTCAAAATCCTGGAACTCCCTACCTAACAGCACCGTGGAAGAACCTTCACCACACGGACTGCAGCGGTTCAAGGCAGTGGCTCACCACCACTTTCAAGGGCAATTAGAGATGGGCAACAAATGCTGGCCTTGCCAGCGATGCCCACATCCCATGAACAAATAAAAAACTATGGCAGATGGTGTTCCATGTGGGAAGTGTGAGGTCATCCACTTTGGATCCAAAAAAGATAAATCAGAATATTTTCTTAACATGACAGACTAGAAACTTCAGAAGAGATTTAGGTGTCTATGTATGCATATCACTAAAAGCTAGTGCACAGGTACAAAAAGTAAGCAAGAATTGTTGTCTTTTATCTCAAGGGGAGTGGAATACAAAGGGGAGGAAGTTATCCTTCAGTTGTACAGAGCATTGGTTAGACCCCATCTGGAGTACTGAGTTCCATTTTGGGCACCACACTTCAGAAGGAAATATTGGCCTTGGAGGGAGTATAACGCAGATTCACCAGAATGATACCAGCTCATAAAGGGTTAAATCATGAGGACAGGTTGCATAAACATGGTTTGTATTCCCTTAAGTTTGGAAGATTGAGTGATCTAATTGAGGTGTTTAAAATGATAAAACAGGTTTGATAGGGTAGATACAGAGAAACTATTTTCTCCAGCAAGAGAATCCAGAGCAGGGGCTGGGGGTGCGCAATCGTTAAGTTAGAGCTAGGCCATTTAGGAGTGAAATCAAGAAGCACTTTTTCACACCATGTACGGGTCATATGGATGGGCTGCTTGATTCTGCAGCCGATCAGGTGGTTAGCCCATCCTTCAAATGTTAATGAGGCCCGGGACTTAAAATGACCTCACACCAATAATATCAAGGAGGCATGCCGCCTGCGCTCCACCCAGGATACTCGCCCCATATTTTCTAATTAACATTATGTCCACACCAACACTGGAGTTAAATATTTTGAGCTACTTGGAAATAGATAATACCATTTTTCAAAAGCACTTCATTATAGTCCATCAGGCAGAAGGGTAAAATATAAAATTAGACAGTATGTTTCAATAATTGATATTTTACCCTGCAATTTCACATTTGTACTTATTAACAGTTCCCTTTCTAGAAATTTACATTTGCAAGACAGTGCTGGATTTTGATCTCAACATTACGATGGGCACAATTAGCAGGTAAAAACTACTAGCTGCAGTGAAAATGTCTCCAGGCAATCATTTTGGAGGGCATTGTAGTTATTACTGTCCCTGAGGTCATCCCTCACTTAAGCTGGTAATAAGCACTTTAAGCACAGCAATGAATATCAATTTATGGGGCTTTCTTCCACTGACTTTGCTGGAATGTCAGTGTTTAGGATTCAAGTGCTGATGGGGCTGTTTTACATGTTAGTGCTCCAACAGCATTGAACCTCCTTAGTGGCTATCCCTACAAAATCCTTTATTCAAGATCTATGGGATAATTTTCTGACCTTGCACTTCCTGTGGGGAACCTCACCCAGTGGAAGCACATTCCAGAAATTCAAACAATGCACTGCCCACAATTTTCTAGCCAAGAGGTTGGAATATAATGCAGAGTGGCCCCCATGTCCAATATGCATTACTGGCTAATGAAGCTCCCCGCTAGTGGTGCAAAGTCAGAAAATTGTCCTTTATGGCTCCATGTATAAGACACATCTAGATCATATATCGAAAACAGTGTATGGTCACAACATTCCATGGGAACTGCATAACATTACCTAATATTACATGACAGGCCTACCATATACTGAAAAATTCAATTCACATTCTGTTTAAAACTAGAAAGGCCAAAATTAAACCTAAATGTTAAAAATCTGGAAAGTGAAGTACAGTAACCCTCAACCACAACAAAACATTACAGCCATTATTGGCACATTGCTGAAAAGCGCGATTAAAAAACGAGTGTAACCCTCACCTGACGCAACGAATAGAAGGCCTGCGAACCCAAGAAGTGAAATAAGAAGCCACATCTTGATTGCAAATACCTTGCAGCATATGGTTCAGATGGCAGCTTCAAAAGATACGCAGGACTGCCTCGGAAATCGGCCTAACGTAGAATACGATACTGAAGTGAGTATATCAAAGAGCAAAAGACTGTCCAGGATACGACACAAGTCCTCAGTGCTCTTCATCCCCACTGAGGTGAAATATCAGCGCTGACTCCACCCCACCCCAGTCTATGTCTATGTCTGTCAGAATGAGAACAAAATGACTGCTCTGATTACACATCTGTTGTAGCTTTAGTTTTGTTTTCCTTAAACTTGAGAAAGTACATTCAGCTGAGAGGGGAAAGAGAGGCCATAGAGAAAGGATGCGCAAGAGAGAGAAATTAAAGACTTCATGTTAATGTTACTTAAATTTTCATAAAATCCTAATTGAATTTTGAAGCCAACTAATTATTCATCTGTGTTTTGCTGACAACGAGAAAAGGTAATTGCTAATACCTTACACCTGTGAGATGGAGCTCCTAATTGCTAACACCAATGGGACAGAGAAAGGGAGAAACAGTCAGATTTATAGAATGATAGGCAGGTAATATCTTCCTCATTCTAATTTGAATTATTTAAAACATGTTAAATGTTGAAAGCAAACAAAACCTCTTTGAGTGAAACAAAATGAAAAGGGGCCTCTGGCCTGTCACTATCTGCCCGTGGGAGGAATGGGGGGAGTGGATGGCAGATTACAGGTAAGTGACAGAGAAGCAAGGGAGAGGTGAGGATGCAATGATTGAATGGGGAAGAGGTAGAGTTAGTCATGGGACTGAGGGGGTGGTTGGAAGGTGAAAGGGTATGGGGACAATAGAAGTAAGGGGAAGCATAAGTGATTGGGAGAAAGGATGGAATAGGAGTCACTGAAAGCTCCACAATGCCACTCCAAATGCAATGTGATCCAGGTCTAAAAGGGAGGGGTCGAGGGAGAACATGATCCAGATCTAAGGGGAGGGGAGTGGGGGAGAACATGATCCGGGTCTAAGGGGGTGGGGGAGAACATGATCCGGGTCTAAGGGGGGTGAGGGAGAACATGATCCGGGTCTAAGGGTGGTGAGGGAGAACATGATCCGGATCTAAGGGGGGTGAGGGAGAACATGATCCGGGTCTAAGGGGGGTGAGGGAGAACATGATCTGGGTCTAAGGGGGTGGGGGAGAACATGATCTGGGTCTAAGGGGGTGGGGGAGAACATGATCCGGGTCTAAGGGGGGTGAGGGAGAACATGATCCGGGTCTAAGGGGGGTGAGGGAGAACATGATCCGGATCTAAGGGGGGTGAGGGAGAACATGATCCGGGTCTAAGGGTGGTGAGGGAGAACATGATCCGGATCTAAGGGGGGTGAGGGAGAACATGATCCGGGTCTAAGGGGGGTGAGGGAGAACATGATCTGGGTCTAAGGGGGTGGGGGAGAACATGATCCGGGTCTAAGGGGGGTGAGGGAGAACATGATCCGGGTCTAAGGGGGTGGGGGAGAACATGATCCGGGTCTAAGGGGGGTGAGGGAGAACATGATCCGGGTCTAAGGGGGTGGGGGAGAACATGATCCGGGTCTAAGGGGGTGGGGGAGAACATGATCCGGGTCTAAGGGGAGTGAGGGAGAACATGATCCGGGTCTAAGGGGGGTGAGGGAGAACATGATCCGGATCTAAGGGGGGTGAGGGAGAACATGATCCGGGTCTAAGGGTGGTGAGGGAGAACATGATCCGGATCTAAGGGGGGTGAGGGAGAACATGATCCGGGTCTAAGGGGGGTGAGGGAGAACATGATCCGGGTCTAAGGGGGTGGGGGAGAACATGATCCGGGTCTAAGGGGGGTGAGGGAGAACATGATCCGGGTCTAAGGGGGTGGGGGAGAACATGATCCGGGTCTAAGGGGGGTGAGGGAGAACATGATCCGGGTCTAAGGGGGTGGGGGAGAACATGATCCGGGTCTAAGGGGGTGGGGGAGAACATGATCCGGGTCTAAGGGGAGTGGGGGAGAACATGATCCGGGTCTAAGGGGGTGGGGGAGAACATGATCCAGGTCTAAGGGGGTGGGGGAGAACATGATCCGGGTCTAAGGGGGTGGGGGAGAACATGATCCGGGTCTAAGGGGGTGGGGGAGAACATGATCCGGGTCTAAGGGTGGTGGGGGAGAACATGATCCGGGTCTAAGGGGGGTGGGGGAGAACATGATCTGGGGGTAAGGGGGAACATGATCCAAGTCTAAGGGGGGGTGGGGGTGAGGGAGAACATGATCCAAGTCTAAGTTGCGTTGGCGGGAGAACGTGATCCAGGTCTATTGGGTGCGGGGGAGGGGGGGGGGAAGGTTTTTGCACTTTTTGATAGTCTCTCAGTAATTTCTGCCAGCAGCTTCTGGTGATCCCTCGACATACACGCTCTAACTTATCCTCCTTCAAGGTGCATAGACGTTTCGCATCCTAGGACTCCAGGCCATTCCACCTGCTAAATGTGGTAATGCCATGGTAACCCAATGTCCTCAACCTTTCTTGACCTCCACAGAATTTTCAAACTCAGTCCATTTGAATCGTGCAGCACCTGGTATGCCTTCAGGAACTGAGTTTTTTTCCATGAACCATCCTGTTCTATTCAGCTCATGTCGATGTTTGGAGCAAGGCTGTGCTGAGCTCTGGAGCCAAGTTGTCCTGGCTGAACTCAGGAGTTGCTTGATGGCACTATTGCTGATTCCTACCATCACTCTATTGATAATTGGGAGGAGGTTGACATGGCAGTACATGGTTGGGTTAGTTATCCTCTTTTTCTGGGTGACCATCCACATTAACAGGTTGATGCCAGTGTCATAGCTGCATTTTGACTAAGGGAACAGCAAGCTCTGGTGCATGGTTCTGAGATATTATCACAGCTCAGGGCCTTTGCGATGCCCAGTGCACTGAGCCGCTTCCCAATTTCATGTGGAGTAAACCTGTGGACACTGGTGCCTGTGATGGTCGGGACCTTGGGAGGAGGCTGAGTAGGATTGTCAGATCAACTCTACCCCAACCAGAAATGAGTGGTTTTCATAAGGAAAGCCCAGGCCTTTGCAAAAGAAGAAGTTGTGAACAGCCTGCTGCTCAGACCACACCTTGACTCTCTTGTGCAGTGCTGGTCACTGAGGGACGAGGGAGCTACTGATGGGCTGGGACCAGTACAGAGAAGAATCACAACGAGGATTGCTGATATAGGAGAAAACAACATAGATTCAAATTTAGGTCTGATATCAAGAAATCATTCTTCACAAAAAAAGGGATCAACACTTGATTCAAGGTGAGCCAAATGGCCTTGCTCATCCATTGTTTTCTTGTGATCTCTTTTTGAATGAGCAAGAGAAGGAGCAATGGAAGGGGGATGAGCAGCATTCATAGATGCACATAACCCAGCTGGCAGAGCAACTCTAGGAGTGAAGAGGTGGTACTATGCAATGTGCGTTGCCTGCAATTCCCAACAGCTATTGCCCGTATTGCAAAAGACATTTGTGCGTTGTCTGCAGCTGTGGAGTAGAAAGCAATGCTGCTGTCCGTTGACCCCATGCCTGTCTGCCATTTTTCCTGCATCTCCATATTTGAACCTCTCCAATCCGGTTTCCGCCCCTGCCGCAGCACAGAAACGGCCCTAATCAAAGTAAAAAATTACATCCTCTGTGACTGTGATCATGGTGCACTATCCCTCCTCATCCTTCTCGACCTGTCTGCAACCTTTAACAAGGTTGACTACACCATCCTCCTCCACCGCCTCTCCTCCATTGCCCTTGCCTGGTTCCACTATTATCTATCCAGTCGTATGGAGAGAATAACCTGCAACGGCTTCTCCTCCCACACTCGCACCGTTACCTCCAGAGTCCTCCATAGACCTATTCTTGGCCTCCTCCTATTTCTCATCTACATGCTGCCCCTCGGTGACATCATCCAAAGACAAGACAAGGTTCCAAATGTATACTGACTGCCTACTTCCAGCTCCGTAATATCACCCATCTCCGCCCCCGCCTCAGCCCATCTGCTGCTGAAGCATTCATCCACTATTATTGGCAACTGTAAACTCTAACCACGTTTAATTTAAGGCTTTATTAAAAGCAAATGTTTGAAAAGCAGAGCAAATTGATCGCAACTTAAAGGAAAAATAGGTTGATGTTTGGTTGTGTTCTTTTATCAGAACTTAATCTTGACAGTTTTGTTTCCATGATATTGACATCTCTTTATGCCTCCTGTGAGGTGTCAGCTTTGAATCAGAGGCAGCGCTCTCACCACCAATTCAGAAAGTCGTGGGTTCAAGTCCCACTCCAGAAGCTTCAGCACGTAATCTATGCTGGCACTTCAGTGCAGTACTGAGGGAGAATCTCAGCTGGTGGTAAGCACATTAGGAAAACTCTGGGAAAAAATACATATGAATTTAGGCACCACATGCACTTAGACACTACACACAGTAAATGCACTTAAGAATGACTATGTAGAGAAAATATCAATAAAAACACATAGGCCTTGAAATGAAGCTGTGGGATAATAGAATGTTAACGTGCTCATCTAAAATGCTTTCCCCATTATATTAGCTGAGAGAAAACTCAAACAAATTTGTTCAGTGTTCACTTTAACTATCCCACATTATTTCAAGGCCATAATTTTTAATGTAAGTTGAATTTTGTCATTTTATTGAAAAGAAAATTGAAGTAAACTCAACTATTTATGAAAGGAAAGAATATGGAGCTCTTTGTCGAAGAAACATAAAAGGACATATGCTAGCTCATGAAAATTGTTAATTGTCATATTACTTATTTTACTAATCCTTGAAAATGACAATGTTGTGCAAGATGCAGCATATTATCTCAATTTTGTTAACTTTGAATAAAGTTTATGTAGGGCCTCTACTGCTCCACAATTCCACAGAATTTGTCATCTACTGCAGAGTTTCTACTTTGCCACAGAATCGGAAGCAGAAGTACGGGCAGGACAGAAGAGACGTGAAAATCAGGAGAAATACAGTCGGCTCTTAACCGTAAACATCTTAATTAATATGAAAGTTTGGGGATTTCAATGAAACTTCTATATTAACTAAGAGGTTTACTTTAGAAGCCACTGAGTTTCTCCCATTCCTCCCATTCCCTTTCTTGCATCTCATCTGCTCCTGCCAACTCTCCTCTCAGTTCTGCCGCTGCCTCTCCCAATCATGCCATATCTCCTGCTCCGCTGTCACTCCTTCCCACCGTTCATGTTTCCATAACCTGGGGAACCTGTGCCCTCCTTTTCTGCTGGTGGTAGCTGGATTCAGATTGACTACTTACTGGTGGAGCTGACTGGTGACTAGTGGGGTGCTGTGATGGGCTGGTTTGCAGATCGGCTGGCTAAAGGTTGGCTGGCTGGCTGTTCTAGGTCATCTATTTCCCATTCTTCTGCTGTCTGCTGCAGACTCTGCTTCATTGGTTTGTTTCAGTTGCTGCTCTCCAGCTGCTGTCTATGCCCTCTCCTCCTCAGCTCCATTCATTTATAGTGTAAGTGCAATTTTCTAAATCTGCATTTTTTTTTTAAATTTAAAAGATTGCTGCTTTTAAACTTTTCTTAAGGCATAAATAAGTGCAGGACACATGGTCATATGCTGTCGGAGCTACGTTCTCTTGTCATATAATTTGGTTTGGTTTATCAGAAAAATCCTATCATTCTGGGAATATATTAAACCTCCGCCTGTGTGGTTTCACACATATCGATCCAGAATTTGCTGGAGTGGAGCATCTCGTGGCACGCCTTGGTAGTTAGACTTTTTCCCTCATCCTTCAGGTTGACAATGTTTTGCACTGCAAGTTGCTGGAAGTGTGAGATGCCAACGGGACATCTGGGACCTTGTTGAATGATGGGACCAACAGTCTATCTCGCAACCTTGGCATCCTATTTCACCCTGAGATGAACTTCCAACCGCATATCTGCTCCATCACCAAGACTGCCTACTTCCACTCCATAACATCGCCCACCTCCACCCCTGCCTCAGTTCAGCTGCTGCTGAAACCCTCACCCATGCCTTTGTTAACTCTAGACTTGACTCTTTCAATTCTCTCTTGGCTGGCCTCCCATTTTCCACCCTCCATAAACTTGAGCTCATCCAAAACTCTGCTGCTCATATCCTAACTCGCACCAAGTCCCGTTCACCCATGACCCCTGTGCTCGCTGACCTATGTTGGCTTCCGGTCAGAGAATGCCTCAGTTTTAAAATTCTCATCCTTGTGTTCCAATCCCTCCATGGCTTTGCCCCTCCCTATCTCTGTAACCTCCTCCAGCACTATAACCCTCCAAGATCTCTGCGCTCCTCCAATTCTTGCCTCTTGTGCGTCCCCGATTTTAATTGCTCCACCATTGGCGGCTGCGCCTTCAGCTGCCTAGGCTCTAAGCTCTGGAATTCCCTCCCTAAACCTCTCCTCCTTTAAGACGTTCCTTAAAACCTACCTCTTTGACCAAGCTTTTGGTCACCTGTCCTAATATCGCCTTATGTGGCTTGGTGTCAAGTTTTGTTTGATAACGCTCCTGTGAAACGCCTTGGAATGTTTTACTACGTTAAAGGCACTATATAAATGTAAGTTGTTGTTGTTAATCAATGAGATTTAAGGAATGAGATAGAAACAGAGGAACGACTGAAGGAAATAGGATGATTTAGAGGTAAATCAGGTACAGTAAGAGAAAGAGACTGGATTAAGGGAGAGATTAAAAAAAAGAGACAATGGAAAAGTAAGAAACAAATTTCAAAAAATTAAATTTTACATTTTAAAAATCTCTAACAACAATTTACTACCTGTAGGAATGAGACTCCACGGTTTCAATTGTTCCTCTTCTGGGCCGGAGAGGTTGAGTGGCATTGCAGTAACATAAGTCTCGTCATTGAAAAGGTACTTATGCTGTTAAGTACCAGCCCTAACTTTCTGCAGCGAGTTTAATTGGCAATTAATGTGCAAATGCAACAATTTTGTGAAACGAATTGGGAGGTTGAGGGTGAACTGCCATTTTCATGAGGCTAAAGGTGGAGCAACTTGTCCAGCAACTTGTGGCGATGCACAATTCACAGGGTATCTCTTCCTCCCCACAAGTTGCTGGATGATTTACACACCAATAGCAGCGTGTGCCATTAAACTCAACATTATTTTGGCAGCAAATTCTGGCCCAATGATTCGGCATAGTGATAGCTTGCTCTATGCACACTCTAGTACTTACCTGGATCTCAGTGTAATATGCCTGTGTTTGCGTACGGAGCAATGCAGGGTTTCACAAGCAGTATGTGCAGCACATATCCTCTATTTCCCAAACGCTTTCCATTCAAGTTTCCCTTTCAAACAGTTCAGTGGCATCGAACTGCCTCACAATGAAACAATCGTGTGAACTCCCTTGGTAATGACCACTGACATGCAGGATATTGAGGTTGGAATTTCCCCCAGTAGGGTATATCTTCTGGTCAGCAGGATTGGTTCTGCTGGCACAGACTATGTGAACAGGTACAGGAAAATTGAGCAGGGAATCCCTGTCATTGGATCCCCATTTGATCAGTGCAATGTGCAAGCTTCCAGCTGTGCTTTTTAGGCCCCGCCTAAAATGCTCTTACACAAAATGTGCAAATTCAATTTAAATATTGAAATATGTATTGTAATACGTGCAAACAGTTCCCTATTGTGATTTCTCCTCTGTTTCATAAGGGATTAAACTGTGTGCTCTGCTCACCCATCTGAAATGGATATAAAGATAAGGTTCATATGCCACAGAGCTCTTAATGGGGGCATATGTTTTGCTTTTTTAAAAATGTACAGTTTTTCAGTGACTTTTTGGTGCTGCTGATGGGAGGCATCAAATTTGTGGCTCTTCCAATTTTCTGGTTATTAATTTTGATTATCATCGTGTAGGCAGGCCCACAGCATTGAAAATACCTGTGATTGGGGGCTGACCTGTTGATTGATGCAAAATCTGATGTTGCTCGAGGATTTAAAGGCTTGCAGCAACTTAAAAGGGCGGGCATGGTGGTTTGCCAGTTTTCAAGGACGCAAGCTGCTTTGGAGAAAGAATATCTGGAAGAAGAAGTTGAACAGCCCAGTGAATGACCAATTTCTCCATAAGACATTGAATATGTTGTTTTATATGCGCTGTTTCCAGGCATCTAATGCAGATTAATTTCTAGTAACTTTGGGAAATTATTTCTGATTATATCAAGGCCACCATTTATAGTGGCATATTTTACACTTTCACTACAACTACTAGATATCTCTAATACATTTTGTATAGGAATTTTAACATCCAGCACTGTTCAAATTTGCAATTTTACAATTTGTTTAACAAATGATGTTTCACGGCATCTAACAAAAAATAATTGCAATCTGCCAAAAATCTGAAAACCTAGTTCCTGATTTACATGATTTACTCCACAGTGTCACTGTATTTATAAATTATTGTTAACATTATTTATGTTTTTGATTCCACATCTGCGAACACCAACCTTGAACAAGACGGTGAAACAGTGCAGCAACTTCACAGCTTATAAATCCAGCAACTGTTGATGTACAGCTCTCTGAGATAACTCCAGAATGCACTCTATTTTCTTACCCATTTCACCAATCCTACTAATAGACTCAAGTCTTTGTAAGGTTTATAAGTAATGGGAAAGGTGTCTACTAGTTAATGGAAAAGCCTACATTTACTAAAATCTGTTTACTCCTTTCAGTCATATAATCATTACGGTATCATTACTGAGCTCTCAGAGATGAAGTTGTTGGTTGGGCTGCTTCAAGAAAATCTGATTAAATGTCACTTGGGAAGGAACAAGCCTGGTGATTTAGAATTCCTGTTAATGATAACTAATCAGTTTCAGTTGAATGGCTGTGTATAACTGCTACAAGACCAATATAATTAACAGCCACATGCAGTCTAAACTTGGTAATTAGCTGAACTAATAAACCTGTATGTTCTATTACGACTAGTACTTTAATTCTGTAAGGTGCAATAGACACACTCAACACACACAGTGAAAGTGTGTGTATATATATATAGACATTTAAGGGGAAGCTAGATAAACATATGAGGGAGAAAAGAATAGCAGGTTATAGTGATAGGGTTAGATGAAGAGGGATGGGAGGAGGCGCGTGTGGAGCACAGACACCGGCATGGACCAGTTGGGCCGAATGGCCTGTTTCTAACAACTAATGATTTCCCGATATGCCAAGAGGCGGAAAAATAGAAGAGTTCCGTGGAACCAGTAATGTTATATAACTGTTGCCATCAAATTTTTACGGTGCTGTCCTGACATTATTTTGTTCCTACAAATTACCTAAGGGCTAAAGTGATCACTTCTTGGCTAATGAAGGTCATATGGCAAGACAAGATCCCTGAAACCAAAGTTCTTAAAAGAAAATTGAGGTGCCAAGCACAGATGCTCTGATCATGAAGGCATGGCTATGACGCTCAGGTCATGTGGTGTGAATGTGTGATGAATGACTCCAGAAGAATATCTTTTATGGCACATCGACAACTGGGAAGCAATTTTATGATGGTCAACAAAAGAGATATAAAGACTGCTTAAAAACAACTCTGAAACCGTGCAAAATAGATTTCCATAAGTGGGAGCAACTTGCTCAAAATAAGAAAGCCATGGCAAAAAACCATCCATGAAGGCACCTCCTATTATGAGGCCCGTCGTGTTGCTGATGCTGAACGTAAATGCCAGCTGAGGAAGTCTCACTTGAAAAATCAAGATTCCCAACCTGGTGTATCCAGAGTCCACTGTTCAATCTGCAGACGCTCATTCCGAGCAAAATTAGGTCTCATCGGTCACCAAAGAACTCACTGCAAAAAATGAGATGATATTCTGGCTGTCCTCTTCGATATCGAAGGACAGATGGGGACGAGGAACCTCAAACAGAGTTTCAACAATTCATACTCATGTCTACTGCACTATTTAGTGGCTAGTCTGTACAAGGGTCTTTCATGGTCCACAATGCAATTTTTTAAAATTTAAATTCATTAATACTGCCATGCACCGTAACTGCTCATGCATTCAGTAGACATTGCGGAGATCAGGTCTATCACCTCCCAGTCCTAAGAAAGGGTCTTAGACCTGAAACTTCAACTGATTAATGCTGTTTCTTCACAAATGCTGCCTGACATGCGCAGTACTTCTAGCTTTTCCTATTTTGTAGTGCCTTAGCTTCTATCCAAACATTTGACTCAGAGGGTTATAGCTTCAGGCAATCCCAAAGAAGCTGCACCAAATCTCCTCTTACACTGCCAGCGAGTGTAAAATAGTCTCTACTATTTCACTCTGAATTGCTTTGAACTCAGTGTTTCAAGAAGCCTGTTTAATATCCTGGAAACTAGCTTACTATCTCTTGTGGTTTATATCGTTTAAAATGTTTCCCCCAATCTGCAGTTGAGCTGCTCAATAAGCATTAGCTGAGAACAGGAGCTTATGCAGCCTGTATTGCACATACTGTTTTCCTTTTAATCCAAACTGTTCCAATTTTCTAAATTGTGGAAGGAGGTGGGATAAGGGAGAGAGGACTTCATCCCAATAATTTTAATGATGTGTTTTAACTCTAGATATTGAAAACATTGTTTCCTATTTTGTTCATGAGTTAGCTGTTACTAGAAAAAGTGTTTTGAACTTTCATAGAAAACAATTGTCAAGCTTTAATACTTAATATCTTTTCTTTCCCCTACTAAAAAGAATCACCGGTCATCGTTCAAGGTATTACTTTTTATAGAAGGAAATATCATACGTTCCACAAATTTCTATGACGTTCTACTAAAAATTATCATTTTCTTCCAAGCATAGAAACCATCAATCCAAGACCCCCGCCCTGGTAAACCATTATAGGACACTACTGATGGGAACATCGCCTTGAATCCAAGAGAGGCTACAAGGTCTGACAGCCCCTCAAAGCCACAGGAGCCAGAAAACCATGCTGAGAATGCATACCAAGTGATCTCCTCGACTACATTGGTTCAAAAATATAGGCCTAGAAAATCGATTGCACAGCTTCTGTTTATTGGGCGAAAAACGGGTACGGCAGGGGCCAATATGGCGTGCTAGAAGTGTGCCACACATCATATTGGTTAGGGTGTCCTGTAGTCATCCAGGACCCCCGCCTGAAACTGTCGTTGGGCCTACTGTTTATGCAAATTGGGGGTCTAACGACTATTCCATTCCCCTCTGTGCAATTGGCTGATGACCATGCGCAGCCGCACAGCAGCTAAGCCAGTGGCCCTTAAAGGGACGGCTGGAGGCTGCCACCCAAAAGATAAGTTAAAAGTGTTTAATTACCTAAATGTGGAGCCAGGAGGAGCGGGAGTGCTCCTGCTGGCTCCACGTTAAAACTGCGGGCCGCTGCCACCCCGCACTCGCCTCCGTCCCAATTGCCCCTCCCCCGGACATATATTAGGCCCTCAGCCTGCATTCCAGGTGATGGATCTCACTCCTTCACCACACCACACCACACCCCTCCGGCGACCGGCAAGCTGCCTCCGGGGCCGTGACTGGCGCCCACAGCTCGCCGATAACATGTATTTGAATCCAGCAGCCCAATTTACCTTTATCCTTCCACCGGCCTCATTGATATAAGCAACATGCGCTGTAGCTGGATAGCGTCCACTTCGGACGTGATCCAATTTCTAGGCCATGATTATTTTTAAATCTCATGTACAGCCAATGCCCCTTAATTCAACGTTGCTCACTGTGGATACGCTATAGCAATTTACACTTTGCAAGCTCATCTTTAATCACCCGTGGTCACTAACACACAATCCCTCTGCTCATAAGTACTTTCGTATCGATCATTTGGCCAGGTTCACAAAGTCTTAGTCACCTGTTAATTAACGACACTGCAAATGCCCCCACTCCTGAAAAAAGAAATCTTACTTTCAGAATGTTTTAAACCTGTAGGTTGATTGCTTTCTTGGAATCTTTTCTGAGGAAGTGAGCATAATTTTTATCTGAGATTTTTAAAAAGAATTGAATGCTGGAAATTTAAAATAAAAACAGAAATTGCTGGGAAAACACAAAAGGTCAAAATCCTCGGGAGCATTTCCATTGTTTTCTGACGTTATATAATTTTATTTAATCAATTGTAGTCTGCAATGTTAAATTGTTTAAACACCTGGTGATGCATGGAATCTTTTAACACGACTACAAATTATTGGACGACAAATGAATTACAGTGGCAATAATAAGAGAAGCAAATTACATTTTGGGACATATTATCTGCTGTTTTGTAATTCTCCTAGTTTGTTCATGTTACAGTTGTTCCCAGGCAGAATAATATCCACAACAGAGGGGTTAATCAGACGGATGCTAGTAAAACCCAGCAGTTAATCCCAGTGCTATTAATCTCTTATCTGCTTTCAGCATAACAGTTTTAACAGCTCAGGCACATACAGGCACTTCCTTGCTAGAAATGAGTTCAATCCTCAAACTGATCTCCCACACAATATATATTTTTTATCATTCAATATTAATCTCCAAAATAATCTTCCTTGGGGGAAAAAAATGAATTAAACTTAGTCTGTGAAATTTTAACCTGAAAATGCTAGGAAGTGTAGTGGTCACACATTCAGCCATCAACCAACCTACACAGGAGCCCTCCCTGTGGGAACCTAGGGGTAGAAATTGGACCTTGTTGCGCCTGTTTTACGCCCGATATTGGGTTGATATTTTTCAGGCATCCCTGGCAGCTGCCTAATACAGGCTTTAGGCCCTTACAAATGAGGGGTCTAACACCTGTGTTAGGCCCCTCTACCAAATTGGACATCGCAGAGTGGAGAAGGAACGGGCCTGCTCCGCTCGGGATTCTTGAGCGGCTGCTGCGGAATCAAAAGGTTAAAAAACATTCCTGTGGAGCCAGGAGGAGCAGGAGTGCACTCCCGACTCCGCAGTACTCACGATCACCAGCACCCCCGCTCTCCCCACCCCCACACCCCCCGCTACTGCCACTGCACCCTCCGGGAATTACCTTTGGGCCGAAATTCACCTTTTTAAAATGGGCGAGCTACCTGTGGGGGCACAACAGGTGCTCACCCGAGTAATATTAATGAGGCCCGAGGCCCAATTTTGAGACAGCCTCGGGCTTCCCGATTGGCACATGCCCACTTCAGGCACAAAAACAGGCCTGAAGGAATTAGCACCCCCGAGTCTACACAATGCAAAGTTGCCTTTTTAGTTTGGGGGGGACAGAGGAAAATTAACCATTTTTATAGTGAAGATTAAAAGATATGTTTTACTTGCAACTAAAATTTGTACATGCTTCAGTACAAATTTGGAACAAACTTTAATAACATAAAGCAGTCTAGCTGGTGTGAAGCCCTAGTGATTAGAGACCACCTTCTTAGGGTGGCCTCACACCTGCCATAAACCTGAACTGATGCTAATTAAGCTTTGGTTACACTGTACAGCAAAGTGAATGGTGCATTATAACTGCTCTATGAAATGGTCAAATGGAAAAGGGAATTGCTTCTGTAAATTTACAAACCTGACATCACACACTGTAAAACAATTAAGGGATGATTTTAACCCTCGCCCATTAGGAACGGGGCAGGCAGGAGGGGATAAGATGATGAAGGATGGTTCACGCCATGTTCCTGCCCCACCACCGCCCCCCCACCACCATTTTTACTTACCTGGCTTCAGGCATGGGAAGGCCACACGCACCAGATGAGCAGGGGCCTAATTTAAATGGCAGTGTCGAATCCCAATGATGTAATTGGGATGTGCACGCCATTTTAACCGTGGGCCTGACTACAGCCCACACTGCTGGCAGCAGCAAGGGTTCAGGTCCAGGTAAGTCCATTTTTAGACCTTTTTTTAAAAAGACTGTTCCTCCTGGCCCCAAAAGAACCACTTGGGCCTCCACTGCCCCGGACTTGTTGACCACCCCTTTCCATGGGTCCCCGAGGGTGGCCTGATGGCCTCCCCCCCCACCAATTTTGACTTGGCATCTGCTCCGCTCACTGAAAACCAATTTCTGCAAGGGAGCTTAAAACACATTAGGCCCCTCATTTATATATGTTAGGGGTTTGACGCCTGTTTTAGGCAGCCGTCCGGACACTCGCAAAGCTGCCTTTACCTATATGGCGATGCCCATTTGGCAGGCACTGATCGGGCACGGGACATTACGCTTCAAAATTGTTTCCTTTTCCCCCCTGCTTTCCACCTGGAAAACAGGCTCCTTGAGGACCAATTTCTATCCCTAATATATCATAGCTCTCCTTGACTTCATGTTTCACAAGCTCAGGCGAGTGAAAGGCAGTGATGATGGGTAGCTCTTTACTTTGTGATTTAGGCAAAAATTTGGTCTGATTTCTGTAATGGTCTAGTGACTAGTGATGCAAGAAATCCATTTCCCCAGCTGTCCAGAGGAACTGCAAGAGGTGAAATACCAGAGGTATGAAAGGAAATGAATTAAGAATTCACCCACAGACAATCATCTGCTAGTATCCAGTTCATGAAATACCATTGTTTGTGGTCTGGATACAGCACATCTGCCTGCCATCTCAGACAGGGAGTGGTATGTGGTATGTGGAAAAATGAGGTAGGAGAATATCTTAGAAAATGAAGGAGGTAAATGGAAGATGTCACTGGGTGAGAAATCACTGAAAAGGGAATACGTTCTGCTAGCGACCTTGTGCTAATCCACAGATTTGCTCAAAGCCTTTTAAAAATGAAGGTCAGATAGTGTGCTGCTGATTAAGGATTCAGTACAAGATCTCTTCTTAAGTTTAGTGTACTGTTTTTAAATGCTAATTAATTGCTTCAGTGTAAATAGTTCAGATCTAGATAATGGTTTGTCCATTGTGTTTTGTAATCTCGTAACCCCTGTCAAGCTATGCAGATGAAAATGTAGCTCAGCTACAGGATATTGGGTGAGTAGTTTGTCGTAGAAAACTGAAATATATATCGTTGATTGTATGGGGGGAATTTTAACCCCCAAGAACGGGTGGGTTGGAGTCGGGTGGGAGATTAAAATAGTAGTTTCTTGGGTCACGACCACAACCCGGCTCCAAAGGGCCCACTTCTGGGTTTAACGTGGGTGCGTTTGGATACGAGTGAGGAAAGCACTGGCCAAGGTCACGCCCCCAATTAGTGCAGGCGAGGGCGGGGGGGTGGTATTTAGCGGGGCACTTAACATCATTAAGAGATGTTAAGTAGAGTATTCTTCATTGAATTTAACTAAACTTTAAATTTAACGCCTCCAGGGCGGCTTTCCCAGGACTCATGAATCTCGCCGGGTAAAAGGAGGTGAGAAGGGCCGGTTCATCAGGTGAGTGCCTTTATTGCATTGCTTGTGGGCCAGGAGGAGCGAAAGTGTTTCCTCCAGGCCCATCAAGCTTACCCTGCCGCGATAGGAACCCAGCGATCAGGCAGCACCCCCCCCCCCCACCTCCCGATGGCTGAGACGCCCCCAACCAAAGGCCAAAACACCCCCCCACCCCGTGATGTCTCCGACCCTCCCGATGTCTCCAGCCCTCCTCCGATCTCTCCAGCCCCCGATCTCTCCAGCCCTCCTCCGAGCACTCCATCCCCCGATCTCTCCAGCCCCCTGGAAGTCCCAACCCCCCCCCCCCGGTGACCGACACCCACACCCCCACGATATCCGATCCCCCCCCAATCCCCCGCGATGTCAGACTTCAGACTTACCTGGCATCCGCTCCCCGGTTGCTTTCCCGCCTGACAGACAGACAGCTTCTCAAATGGCTGGCTGTCGCGCGGGAAACCCGGGAGTAAAAGTGTAATCATTCAATTAGGTCGCGATTGCACATTCTGACCCGCCAACTTCATTTTCGGGTTTCGCACTCTCTTCCCGGTTCCAGGAAAAAAATCATGCCCTCTTTCTCCAAGTTACATCTGATCAGCCAGTTTTAAAAAGGATTGAATAGCTTAAAATAAAACAATGAAAGGAACACTGCAGTTCATCTCTAAATTCTGAGATTAGTGCAGGAGGATTGTGTTTCATAACATCTCAAATACATTTCAGACACCAAGATCTATGTCCAAGAGACGACAAGACCGCAAGGAATAGGAGAGGAAGAGTCTTCTAAAAGCAATACAAGCCCATTGAAAGACTATTATTTTCATAAGGCTTTCTCAGTACTGTAGAAGTCCTTCAAAAGGGTATTTAACCTCTTAAGGACTTTACTCTTACAGTTCCTTTTAAATGTACATTCATTACATCTGATAAATGGTTTTATGCATCTTCTTCATGCAACTAAATAAAAAATCAACCTGCAAAAATCTGTGGTCTGTTTTTGATTCAGACAGTGGTGTAGCACAAGTCTGTGGCTAATGCACCGTGTAGATTCCTTAAAAGCGGGATAATTGTTAAACCTATCACATCTTTATAAGGGGTGTTGGGGGTGAAATCCATTTTGGGCGGTAATGCAAAAACAGGCAATAGTGAACCATAGATTCATGGAAAAGAGGCTGCCTGTGTAAAACAGGCTGCCGATTTAGTATAGCCCATTTTGCACTACCGTCCAAGACAAATTTCACCCAATGTTTGTTTACAGGAACTGCTGTGAGTTGATAGAGAAGCAATACTTTGAAAAGCCTTCAGTTGTAATATACCAGGTAAACCTAACCCATACCGGATGAAGTTAGTCAGATCATAAATTGAACATTTTGAGAAAGGAGATGATAAGAAGAAAAGGGAAGAGGTCGTATTTTTATATTTCAGTTAAGCAGCACTGATATGCTTTCTCAAAACTCCCACATCTGTCATGTAATATTTTATCAAAATCGTGCATTAAACTCTCTTCTGGGAATCAGACGCTATTTTCAAAATGTGAAGAGCTATAATTGAAAGATTTCAGTGCTTGAAAAATAATATATTTCATTTAGAGGAAGAGTTATCATGTGTTGTATAATTTTCTCCAAAAGGTAGTTGATCTGACTGTGGCAACAGCTGAAGGACAGTTATAGCACTTATCCACTCAAAAAAAAATTGCTATCAATATTTTCACATCCCTTGCCCATAGTCACTTACAAGCACAAGATATACGCTCAGTCCAGTGAGTGCTTTAGGGGGCAATAGTCTTTAAAGTCACATCAGGTGGCAAAAGTCATTCAACTGTGATATAAGTCAGGCACTAGGAGTCTTATGTATCTAATGACCTGAGATGTCATTTCAGATACTCTATCAGGCTGCCTTCCTTCCCCCACTCCACCGTTTTTTTGCTATTTATTTGAGCGTTCTGCTCCTCCAACTGCAGACACCATAGATCTAGATCTATGTTGATAATACTACTCCCCAAGATGCCAAAAGGCAATAGTTATAGCCTTAGGCTAACATCCTAAACAGGACTGGCTGAAATTAGTCATATGGTACAAACAAGTTTTCACTGCTGCACGTTAAAATTTCAGTGAACTATGACTTTCTGTCAGGGACATCAGTCAGCCACAAAACAATGAATAATGGCCACTGACATTGCACAAATGAGTCTACTGTACATTGGTGTCACGCCACACAACATTCATTGAAAAGGCCAAAAGCTTTCCTCCATTTGTATTGCATTTAACTAAAGAATATAATAAATACTGAATACAATTGTCTGTATATACAGTCAAAGATTGTCCCCATTTTAGAGAATTGGCCTTGATTAAGCAATACTGCCCTTATCCTTGAATTTTGCAACAATATTACACTCACTGTCATTTCTGTAATTCTGAAAAATAATTTAATCAAATATCCATTAAATATTTTATAAATATTAACAATAATTGTCAGAGTATACAGTCCAGTACTGCCCTTATCCTAGAATTCTGGTATGAATTCACTGACAGATCTGTAACCCCATAGAAAATAATTGAATTGAATAGTCCATAAAAAAATTCAGATCTGCATAACTGTGTTATGTGATTGTGCAGTAGGTAATCACATTTAAGAAGGTAATCAATCCAAGGTTATCATAATGTAAGTATGATGGCTCCTTTAAAGGACCATAGTATAAAAATGTTACCCTGAGGCTAAGATTAAACATTCTATACATCTGATATCAGGACAAAATACTTATTTTGAAATGGGGAAGGAGATCAAGATCTACAGAAAATAAAGTTACAAAGTTATTGGGCCTGTACAGTAAATTGAAATGTTTAAATTCCATTTTTTAGCATCAGACAGGATACACTAATGGTACAGCTCACTGAGGGCACCCAGTGGCAGAAACAAGATACTGCAACATGAAAATAGTGAGACGATCTTTGAAAAAATATCAGGCGAAACTTCCAACTTCGGGAGGGACATAAACCAAACTGTGGCAGATTGGCCGTCGGTGATACACCCCACTCAATTTTTCTTTTCCTGTGACTTCAGCAGCATGCCTAAAGTGGTAGTGGTTGTTGGAGGCCAATCATCTCAGCACCAGGGCATTGCTGCAGGAGTTCCTCAGGGCACTGTCCTAGGCCCAACCATCTTCAGCTGCTTCATCAATGACCTTCCCTCCATCATATGGTCAGAAATGGGGATGTTCGCTGATGATTGCACAGTGTTCAGTTCCATTCACAACCCCTCAAATAATGAAGCAGTCCGAGCCCACATGCAGCAAGACCTGGACAATATCCAGGCTTGGGCTGATAAGTGGCAAGTAACATTTGCGCCAGACAAGTGCCAGGCAATGACCATCTCCAACAAGAGAGAGTCTAACCACCTCCCCTTGACATTCAACGGCATTACCATCGCCGAATCCCCCACCATCAACATCCTTGGGGTCACCATTGACCAGAAACTTAACTGGACCAGCCATATAAATACTGTGGTTACAAGAGCAGGTCAGAGGCTGGGTATTCTGTGGCGAGTGACTCACCTCCTGACTCCCCAAAGCCTTTCCACCATCTACAAGGCACAAGTCAGGAGTGTGATGGAATACTCTCCACTTGCCTGGATGAATGCAGCTCCAACAACACTCAAGAAGCGCGACGCCATCCAGGACAAAGCAGCCCGCTTGATTAGCACCCCATCCACCACCCTAAACATTCACTCCCTTCACCACCGGCGCACAGTGGCTGCAGTGTGTACCATCCACAGGATGCACTGCAGCAACTCGCCAAGGCTTCTTCGACAGCACCTCCCAAACCCGCGACCTCTACCATCTAGACGGACAAGAGCAGCAGGTACATGGGAACAACACCACCTGAACGTTCCCCTCCAAGTCACACACCATCCCGACTTGGAAATATATCACCGTTCCTTCATCCTCGCTGGGTCAAAATCCTGGAACTCCCTACCTAACAGCACTGTGGGAGAACCTTCACCACACGGACTGCAGCGGTTCAAGAAGGCAGCTCACCACCACCTTCTCAAGGGCAATTAGGGATGGGCAATAAATGCCGGCCTCGCCAGCGACGCCCACATCCCATGAACGAATAAAAAAAAGGATTGGCCTCTCACCCTCCAACAATTGGTTAAATTGATATTTCTAATCTTCTTGCAGAAAAGTTTATTGTTACGAAAAATTTGTTAAACCTATGTCAAAATTTGCAAACTCCTATTAACATCAGTCAAAATAGCTGGTCATATTTGGGATTTTTGATGCGTTTTTGTCTTCCTGGAAAGGATTTGGGAATGAGTTATTTTTAAGCATTGTGTCTTAAAACAATGTGATTTCACTCAGGTTTAAAAAGCCACAAGCTGAATCCGCTTAGTCAAATGGTTTATTTGATAATTGGCCAGGCATTTAAGATTTGTATTAAAGCCAGTTTGTGGAATATCGTAGCTCACAGTCTATTTTAAACTGAGAGAATGATGGTCAATTGTCTTATCCCATGCAGATAATCCTCCAATTTATTCTTGATAATTAATTCCATTATTTTACATGGATTGGAAATAAGTATATACGCCTGGGTCTGTGTTGTCATCCTTTTTGAATATGGGCACCACTTGAGTCTATTTCCAATCTACTGGTTTGTCTCCAGTGTCCAGTCATTCTTTCATAATGATTATTAATGCCTCACAAATCTCCTTAGTCTCTCTCACTACTATGTGACAAATATCATCTATCCCCAGCAATGTATTTGTTTTGAGCCCATTTAGCCTATCTAGCTCCTCCATCTCATTTGTAACAAAGTCAATAACAACTTGCATTTATCACATGAGCATAATCAGACAAAAAGTTGACACAGTCAAAGGAGATATCAGGACAGGTGAACAAAATCTTGGGCAAAGAGGTAGTTTTTAAGGAGCATCTTAAAGGAGGAGAGAGAGGTAGAGAGGCGAAGCAATTTAAGGGAGGGAATTCCAGACTTTAGGTCCTAGACAGCTGAAGGCACGGCCGCCAATGGTGGGGCGAAGGAAGTCAGGAGTGCACAAGAGGCCACAATTAGAGCAACGCAGAGTTCTCGGAGGGTTGTAGAGCTGAAGGAGGTTACAGAGGTAGGGAGGGGCGAGACCATGGAGGGATTTGAACACAAGGATGAGACCCATTGATTTTACTCGGGATACCTTTGTTTGGGGAGGGCATGTTGTTCATGTCTTCTCCTGTGAATACTTGGAGGAAGTAATCATTCAGAATATTTACTATTTTGTGCTCATCCTCAGTTTCAAGCCCGTTTGCATCTTTATGGTTTTTCATCTCCTCTCTGACTTATGTTGAGGTACTGAAATAATGTTTTACTGTTATGCTTAGCCTCAAATGCTTTGCTTTTTTCCAGGTCTTTCTTCACCCCCCTAATCGCCCTTTTAACATGTTTCAGCATCTTCCTGTTTTCATCCCAGTGAGCCCCATCTCCTTTCTTCCTGCAGAATTTGTACAGGACATTTCCCTCTTTATAGGAACGTCGGAACAGGAGTAAGTCATTAGCCCCTCGAGCCTGTTCCGCCATTTAATGAGATCATGGCTGATCTGTGACCTACCTCCATATGCCCGCCTTAGCTCCCTATCTCTTAATCTCACTTTTAGTTTGTTTGTTAATCCATTTAGGGTCATGTTTGCTTAGTCTGGGTTTATTAATTTTGGGAATTAATTAATCCTGCATTCTCAGCATTATACCTTTAAAGGTGTTTGATTTGTCTTCTACTGAAGTGTAGTTGAACAAATTTAGCCCTTTTAAAATTCTGTACCTGGCTCCTAATCTTCGGCATTTCTGACTCCTATATCATGTTAAACTTTATCATTCTGTGGTTGCTGTCCCTACAGGTGTGATAACTTCCATTTTATGTACATTTTATGGGTCTTTTATGAATACCAGATCAAGATTGCTTAGCATGGCTTCCTAGACACACCAGGTTGAGAAGCAGCCATGGATTATATTTACCATAATCTGACTCTAAATAATTTGGGTTTTGTCTGCTTATATTAGGTCGATTGAAATCACTTATCCAAATAACTTTCCTGTTGTCACATCCCTCCTATTTCTTCATAGAGCAAATTGTTTTCCTTCTCATAGATGTTGGTGTCCAGAAAGACCTGGGTGTCTTGGTACAAGAAACACAAAGTTGTCATGCAGGTACAGCAAGCAATTAGGAAGGCAAATGGCATCTTGCCCTTTATTGCAAGGGGGTTGGAGTACAAGATTAAAGAAGTCTTGCTACAATTGTACAGGGCTTTGGTGAGACCTCACCTGGAGTACTGCGTACAGTTTTGATATCTTTTTCTAAGGAAGGATATACTTGCCTTAGAGGCCGTGCAATGAAGGTTCACTAGATTAATTCCTGGGATGAGAAGGTTATCCTATGAGGAGAAGTTGAGTAGAATGGGCCTATACTCTCTGGCGTTTAGAAGAATGAGAGGAGATCTTATTGAAACATATAAGATTCTGAGGGGGCTTGACAGGTCAGAGGCTGAGAGGTTGTTTCCCCTGGCTGGAGAGCCATACACGCAAGATAAGGGATCGGCCATTTAAGGCTGAGATGAGGAGGCATTTCTTCACTCAGAGGGTTGTAAATCTTTTGAATTCTCTACCCCAAAGGGCTGTGGATGCTGAGTCGTTGAGTATATTCAAGGCTGAGATAGATAGATTTTTGGACTTCAGGGAAATAAAGGGATAGGGGGATCGGGCAGAAAAATGGGGTTGAGGTTGAAGATCAGCCATGACCTGACTGAATGGTGGAGCAGGCTCGAGGGGCCGTGTGGACTCTCCTGCTCCTATTTCTTATGTTCTTATGATCTCGCACTGACCTGGTGGTCTACAACATACCCCCAGGGTTTTTTTTGCATTAGAAATGTTTAACCAGGGTAGTTAATTTTGTAGCTTTCTCCCTCCCACAGGATTAGCTTCTTTTACCTCCCAGGTACCCCGACATATGGGGCGACACCATGGGGCCGATTTTCAGGTGAAGGAGCGGGTGCGTTGGGGGCGGGGGAGCTCCAAAAATTGGTGAAATGCCGAGTGGGGTTCGGAGCCTGGCTCCAACCCACTGACTTCCAGGTTCCCCAGTGACGCGTCCGGGCACGCACACGCCTCCCGAATGCAGAAGTACCACCAGCAATTAAAGCCGGCAGGATGATAATTTGCATAGTTTCTCAGATAGTTGAGGTACTTGAACTACTTGATTGACGAGACATTTTGACAGGGGTGCAATTTTGAAGGATTCTCAGCGTGTTTCCCGTGCTGTGGGAAACACTCCCTGTTGCAACAGACGTGTTTCAGCCAGCAGCCAGTGGGAGATGCAAATGCTTATTTGACAGATGGGGAGAAAACGTCATTTATTGCAGCAGGGCACTCTGTCACTTCAGACAAAGTTTTGGCTGCAACACCTTTGTGTTTTCAGTCAACATTCTCACTTTCCACCCAAAACTCTGCTGTTCAAACATATTTAACTACTTTGCGGACCCCCTCAAACTCACATCGTCAGGATGGGGGACGCCATTGCTGCATTCACCACTAAATCCGAGGACAAGCAACATCACCAGCCTTGTCAGGCACGGCGTCCACCTCCGCCACGTGGAGCTCCACAACACAATGCTGCGCCACAGGCACCTGCACAAGAGCAGGGAGGGCAACAACAGAGAGAGCGACATTGCAGGAGCCACTACCCTCACAACAGGGTCTGCAGACCGAGGCTCATCTTCCTGGACCTCTCTGAGGAGCAGTGCATACGGAGGCTCAGAGTCAGTCGCCATGTAGTCGTGGACATCTTCAGCCTCCTTAATGCCGAGCTGCTCCCAGCTGGGCCGAGCAGCATCTCATTACCCGTCGCTGTCAAAGTCACCACTGCCCTCAACTTCTTCGCCCCCGGATCATTCCAGGGTGCCACCGGGGACTCTCAGTCGTCTGCACACAAGTGCATAAGGCAGGTCACCGACGGCTTGTTTCGCAGGGCCTCGCACTACGTCAACTTACCCATGGACGACCTCAGCCAGACGCAATGGCAGTGGGATTGTACACTGTGGCTGGCTTCCCATGGGTGCAGGGTGTAATCAATTACACCCATATAGCAATACGAGCACCTCCACACAAGCCAGGACTGTTCATCAACAGGAAGGGCTATCACTCCATCAACACTCAGCTCATTTGTGAGCACTGCAAAAGATTCCTTCACGCGTGTGCCAGATTCCCTGGCAGCTGCCACAATTCCTTCATTCTGAGGGAATCCAACATCCCGCCCCTCTTCCACGCACCGAACACCAGTAAGGGCTGGCTCCTCGGGGACAAGGGATACCCCCTGCACATGTGACTCATAACACCTCTGAGGAGCCCCATCACCGACTAACAGCATTAATATAACGACAGCCAAATCGCCACCAGGTCTACAACTGAGCATGCTGTAGGGCTGTTCAAAATGCGATTTAGGTGCCTTGATCATTCTGGGGGAGCGCTTCAATACGCACCAGACAGAGTGGGATGCATTATAGTCGTCTGTTGTGCCCTGCACAACACGGCACAACAGAGAGGGATGCCGCTTGAGGAGGCCCCATCCACATCTGCCACCCACATTGAGGAGGAGGAGGAGGAGGAGGAGGAGGAGGAGCAGGAACAACCCATGGCAGAACAGCAGCTCACCTGGCTGCTCATGAGGCCAGGGAGTCACTGATATGTGAACAGTTCTCCTAACATCAGACAGTGTGAAGAGCCCAGTCCTCACACCATCTGGGTAGAGCAGCGCCCACACCAGCCAGCCCCCCTCCCCCACTCCCTGCCCAAGCAGTCCTGCAACTACACATACACCCACCGTAGAGTGACCCAATGGGTGGCACCAAGTGTCGGCGTTCATGGTGAACCTCATGAAAGGGTCTCATTACAGAAGCCAGTCAAGAATGGCCAGGACAATGCAGTAGTGGTGACAATAATAATATTTAATGTGAGTTTAACAAAAAGCAAATATAAATAAAAAACATGACCAACCGCCAAACACCATTGTGCTTACCTTTCATGCTTACAAAATTTTCGCCTTTCGCTTCAGTCTACTTTTTTTTTTATTCGTTCATGGGATGTGAGCGTCACTGGCAAGGCCAGCATTTATTGCCCATCCCTAATTGCCCTTCAGAAGGTGGTGGTGAGCTGCCTTCTTGAACCGCTGCAGTCCGTGTGGTGACGGTTCTCCCACAGTGCTGTTAGGAAGGGAGTTCCAGGATTTTGACCCAGCGACGATGAAGGAACGGCGATATATTTCCAAGTCGGGATGGTGTGACTTGGAGGGGAACGTGCAGGTGGTGTTGTTCCCATGTGCCTGCTGCTCTTGTCCTTCTAGGTGGTAGAGGTCGCGGGTTTGGGAGGTACCCTGCATCCCCTGTGGCTGCAACAGAAATAATGGCAGGTTGCTCTTGTTCATGCCCTGACTGATTAGATGCTTTGGGCCTACGCCCTCTGGGTTTTGGTGCTCGTGAGGGCTCCTTCAAAGACTACTCCAACTGCAACTGTGCATTGGCAGACTCGGCCACCTGGTGAGGAGGCTGCATTGCGGGTACTGGTTGAGAGGGGGGCAACGGATGAGACGTGGGAGCGCTTTGAGTGGCATCTCCACTTCCATGTCCCCTTTCGCCATCATCCCTCCCATGGGCCAGGCCCACACCACTCCTACCACTCTGCTCGACGATAGTTTGAAGCCTTAAAAGGCCAGTGCTAGTGTATCTGCCTGCCTAAAGCGGCAGAATGTTTTTCACCCGGGGTCCGAACGGCCGTTGTCAGAGCTTGAATGGACTTATTTGTGAGCCGTGCTTGAAGCTCCATGGAGGCTAGCCTTCCCTCGATCGCACACTTTCTCGCACTTACCCGCGATAGTATATCAGAGATGACCTCACGTCCCTGTGACACTATATCAGAGATGCCCTCACGTACTCCTCCACTCATGCAGGAGTTGGACTCCTCCATCCTCTGCGCTGTTGTGGAGAGTGTGTGTGGCATCTGTTCCAGCACCTCGATCATTCTCCCTTTAAAGGATGGCCCCCAGGGTGTCTAGCTGAGCAGAGCCTGGAGAAGAGTGCTCCCACCGACGCGGACTCGCCACAACTGCCCCGCCACCAGTGTCTGCTCGTGCTCACGTGTGTGGTAACTCACCAGGAGGCCCCAACTAACTTCGGACTAGGATCCACCAAGGCATGTGTATCTGCGCTGGTAGATGGCTCATTCAGATATGACAGTGCACCCTCAGAGGCTGGCAGGTCCTCTGAGGAATCGCCCTCTGCTGTCACTGTGGTCACTGGAGGCCCTGTAAGAGGACAGAAGGCAATATTAAGCATGATCACAGATGTGTCATGTTGCAAAGAGCATACTGAGGTGCTTAAGATGGCGAGGCATGTTAACATCAATTCATGTTGTGTGTGCTGAATGTTAAAGTTCTGTCACCAGATGTTTATCGGGTGCCCGTTTCGGCGTCCCTGACGGACAGTCACTCAAGAGTGCAGCTCAGCTCCAGCGCCTCCTACTCCACATCCGTGAGGACAATGGTCAATTGCAGCCCCCCTCCAGTCCTCGCCCTCTCCCATGCATTCTGGGCTCTCGCCTCCTATAAATGGAGAAAATACAGACATGTGAGTGAGTGATGGTGTCGTAGCCAACCGATGAATGCAGCGGCTGACCGTGAAAGAGATGCATCAGAGGGTGAGTATGAGACAGAACCACGACATGGTATGAGGATTGGGTTGAGTGGTAGTGGTGGGGTGACTAATGGAGAGGTGAGGAAGTGCAGGCAAGTTGAGGATGCGCCATAAGTGGGTGTGGGGAGTGGTGTGATAGAGTAGTGTTGGCAGTGCAGAATGTAGGAGAATCAATAAGTGTACTCACTTTGGCTGACCTAGTTAGGTCATTGAAGCACTTCCTGCACTGGATACAGGTGCGGGAGATTTTGCTGCTGCTGGTGACCTCCTCTGCCACCTTGAGCCAGGCCTTCTTGGTGGCAGAGGCAGGCCACTTCCTCCCGTCCGCGGGGTAGAAGGCACCCCTCCTCCTCCTCACCCCATCCAGTTGCACCTGGAGTGAGGTATCGCTAAATCTAGGAGTAGCCTTTCCCCTGTGCTGCTCCATTGTGCTGTGTAGGTGTTTACTCCAGGAACAGCCATTGGAGGACTGCCCCTTTAAATAGAGCTCCTCCAGCTGACAGCCTATGATGCAGGTGCGCAGTCCGCCTGCCACGCAGCTTTCATACGGCAAACCCGGAAGACATGTTAAGTGGCTCCAACTGACCCTTGATCGCGTGGGAAACTATATTTTATTGGGCGGATTACCCACGCACCCAATCACACACCCCCCCCACTGCCATCCTGCCTCCCCACTAATATCGGGTCCATATATTCACTTTGTCTTTTTCAAACACACTATATCCTTGAATATTATATTAATTTCCATCCTCTAGATTTAGCCATATTTCTGATATCCCCCCACATCATAGTTCCATACTTCTATAATAGTCTCCAGTTCTGGCATCTTATTTCTAATGTTTCTAATATTCATAGATATACATCTTATTATAGATTGCCTCCTCTTGCATTCCCCAGTATTTGCCTATTCCTGGTCTCTGATTCATGTGCGCCTCTGAATATCTGTGTCTGTACTGTGCCTACTGTTAGCTGTCTTCTACCCTACAAAGAGTCTCATCCAGGATCCTGTTTCCTTCCTGCCCTCCTTTACAGTTTAAATGATTTTCTATTGTTACCTCAATGATCCTTGCAGACCCAGGAAAATCTATCCTCTTAATTCCCAAGAGTGATAATGAGCTTGTACAGGACACTGGATTAGCCTCATCTAAAGGACTGTGTACAAGTTTGCTCATGTTACTAGTAGGGACATTCTGGCTTTGCAGAAGATACAGAGAAGGGCAACTAACTGTTACTAGAGATTAAGTACATCAACTATGGAGTGAAACTAAGGAAACTGGGAGTCTTTATACCATGAAAAAGGCTTATTAAAGTTTTCAAGATTCTAAGGGGTGTAAATAGACTAAACCCTAATAATTGTTTGAAATAAACACAAATTCTGTGCCCAGATCTGTGGCAATAGCACCGCACCCATGCTCTCAGGTAGAAAACACCTCCGTACTCTTCATTTCTGTTAAATGCTGTGCTGATACATCAAAATATTCCCCTTAATTAAGCTCAATAACCTGTCCTGGAGTCAAATACATTATCCTCTGCAGCTATGCAATTTTGCATTTGTTTATTTGGAGGGGGAAAGAATTATCAAAGTATCGCCAAATATGGGTGAATAGTGCATTAGCATTTTCTATCAAAATATCACAACTTTTTCCTAATGTCGACTTCTTGGCAAAATTAGTGAGAAAAGCAAATGTTATGCATTTGTCTCTAGCATCATGCACCATGGCTGGAGTGTATTTAGAATTTTTTTTATATAGTTTTACAACCTGAAATAATTGACTCACCAGGCAACAGGCAGAGTATTAGGATGCAGGCCTACAAGTAACTCTCCACAATTAATCCAGGCTACAAATACCTTAATATATCAGGCTAAAATCTGATTTGAATAGTTTGTTTCTAAAATTATACTTGCCTGCAGCTCCATCTATAATTGAGGGTTACAATTTCTTTCCTTCAAGGATTTTAAAAAATAACATAAAACTGAAAACATCAATTAAAGTAGTGGATCACAAGACCAAGAAATAGATAAGCATCTTCTCAAACATTTACTGATGAACTGGGATGCTCTCTTTCATCCAGGGTTGATAAGGTAGCAAAATCTATCAACTGCCTCAATTAAAATGAGTAGAAATCGATACAAAAGTAGATTTCGGGAGGGTACAAATTGCAGGCCTCGAGACAGAAGTGGCATTGATTGAGAAAAAAAAAGAATATGCAATTAGCCAATTGCAGTGTAAAATTGATGTCATTGAGAATCGTTTCAAAGGAAACCTATTAAAGTTGTTTTGTTGGTTGAAGGAACTAAAGCTAACAATTCTTAACATCCTGGGGCTAAATATTTATTTTCTTTATCAAACACAAGGAAAAAAAATGCCTTTTAAAATGAAAGAAATTTTTCATTTTAAATATGATCCAAAAACAAAATTACAATTGGTTTTCAAATGAGCCATTCCCAACAATGAGATTTCATTTGCAGTAATGAAAAAAATAGCATTCACAATGCACCTGCAATTAATTTCCTTTAATGCTTCTCAAGCATCAAATGAACCAATGAACTGGTATAAATGTTGAAAAAATGTGTTAATTTTTAACCAACAGTTTTTGTGTAAAATGGTTGAATGCCAGATTGGAAGTATCTGGTTTGATGACAAAGTCTTACATATGCTGGTAAACCTTGTTGTGGAGAAATGGAAGTCAGTTTCAGTGGCACTACAAGGCAGGAAGCATGGCAATATGTGATAAACAGGAAGTACACTGTCTCCACCATTCGGAGGACACCATTGGAGGTCTGGAAGAAAGTGCTCACTTAAGGAAGAATGCAAAGATAATTGATGAATATTACTACAAAGTGGGAGCACAAGACACAAGTGGATTGAAGTTGTAGTTAAAGATATGTGCAAAAAAGTACAGTACTGATAGAGATAAATCTTAAGAATGGAGCAAGTTAGGCTTTGTTCAAATTACATTATACATGCCATGAGAGAGAATATTCTGCGAGAAGGAATTTGGGTGGGTCAAATCACTATTTCTCAATCTCCACTGAACTTTTGTTCAAAGGCAAAATGGGAGGGCACAGCATGAGACATGTGATAGACCCTTTGACATGAAAACTCACTCCATATCAGGAAGAAATCGTTGATTTATTCAACGGGGAGTGTCTGGAAGGCAATACGATTCTGGAGATTGAGGAATATGCAGGACTACTGATATATAGCAGGAGGACTTGTGAATCAAGATTCATAATGAATTATGGTTAATTGTGAATATAATTCACAATGATAGATAAGGCACATTTTTCTGTTCAAGTTTCAAACATTATTTTACTTCCTCACCACATTTTTTATTTTGGCAACAATTCTCACTCCATCTTACAATGGCCTGGAGGATGCAAAAATTTGGTCCTCTCAGGATACTAGTATTTTGGCTTTGTAAGGAAGCATTTGTAACATTTGTTAGATCTATTTAAAATGCTAATTTACTGTGAGAAAAAACAAGAAAAGTTAACAGAATTTCTAACTTCTCTGTATATGTTCATGGGGCCACATCAAACCTATGGTGCTGCTTCTCTTTTATTTATTTATTTTGTGTAATATTAGAGGGATTCCTTTTTTCACCACTGAGTTAATTTTCAATGACTCATTTTATGTGCTTTCAGCAGTATATTGTTGTTAGCTACATATGGAGGTCTCCTATACTTGGGGAGAAGTTATTGTTCACTGTTCAATAATTTTGAATAACATGATGTATTCATGTTCTGTGACATAATCTTACATGTAATATTGATGTTATTAATATCCTGGTGAAAGATACTCACAGGGATCTCTTATGGGATGAAAGGTTTTAATTTATTTTAAAGTAACATTGTAGGTGATTCTACTGTTCCCCACTGACAGCTTGTTTAACTCCAAGCGATATAACCTAATGTGCCACATTAACAGCATTGACATTCCATTGCTGCTACACTGGAGCACTCTCCATATTGTTCATCTGTGCTTGAACAATGTGCTCAAGGCTGTTTTTATTTAACTTGTGTCATGCATTTCTGGGCAGCCCAGCAAATCAGTGCAGAGCTGACAAATGAACTTGATTTTGAATATCGGTTGGGTGATTGACGGGGCTATTCGTTCATCTGCAGAGTGTCTCCTCTCCCCTCCTTCATTCATGATTCTGGGTTTCCTTGTGAAGATTGTTCTTCACTTATAGGGATATTCTGCTCTGGAGTAGGTGGGTTTCACTGGAGCCATTCAGAAGCAGGAGGGCCTCTTTGGAATTTCAGACTTAGTTTGACATTTGGGGGAAAGTACAGTAGTCTTGGGATATTAAAGGAAGTGATCAAGCTTCATAGATCTGAAACCAATCACTGAATGATAGATTAGATTTCTGAGAACATAATTCTTTACTAGAACGATGTCCTTCCCCTTAAAGGAATTTATAGAAAAATTCAGCGACTTGTGCTTAACAAACTGTCACCTATTTAGCTCCGTGCTGTTAGTAAAGTGTTTGAACAAGGCAAATAGCCACAGTCAATGAACGAATGTGACCTTAATGCCCGTTTATTCGAATATGAGTAGTGATCCTACAAACTGCATCAGCTGGTTACTGTCATACCTCATACTGGAACTGGGTTAGAAAATATTGACTTGAATTATTGTTCATAAGGCATGGCTACCTCCAAACTATCTAATTAAGGCAGATCAAGTCAGCCTTTTGAAAGACTAATGAGAGTCTGAAGTGTTGTGACTATTTTTGTGGAGATTCTGAAGCTACCAAGTTTTTACCTAATTTTTACATTAAAAATTGGCGTAAAGTGAATCCAGACACTGTAAATAGCAAGTCATATATATCTAATGAAACTATTTGAGTAGGCAGGATTTTTCACTTTGGCCAATACCCAGGATAAAATTAGTATTGTGGTTCTGCACCAGTCCAACTTCCTTGCCACTGACCCCAGGTAATTTCCCAGGGTTAGCCTCACTGGCATGCCTCAGGCAGGCGCCCAACAGGATATCAGCCTGTGCAGGGGGGCACACCTCACAGGGGAAGTACAAAATGTTTACTGCACGCCTCTGGTATCTGCAGAAGCAGCTAGGGGCTGGCGGCATGTGGAGCAGTGTTGCCAGGGATGCAATTTTTTGGCGTAATTTCACAGGGCAAGGAATTAATCAATTGTTCTGTGATGGATTCCACTCCTGGAAGAGAGAATTTAAATTTTAAAGGGCCATCCACCAGCCCTTAGCAATGTTGGACGCCAGTCACATGATGGCATTACTTACTTACTGTGGTAATCACAGGAAATTTGATTGATGACAGTGTTCAACGCCATCACTTATGGCGAAGAATTGTAGAAATAGCAGCAACTGGCAGGAAGCCAGGCAAAACTGCTCTCCAGATGATTTCTTGACCTCACTTCTTCCATCAATACAACTAAAGAAGCGTACTTTCAGCACGAGGTCCAAGCTGGATTTTCAGTGGATACTAAAGGAGCATTAGTATTTGCAGCATGTTTGCCTAAAACGTGAAACATATCTCAACAACACACAATGGGGTAAATTTTGGTCTTCATTGCAAAGGTGGGAATCTGGCGGAACGGATCATCCGCCTGCTATAGAACCCGCCTAATTTTGAGTCCACTGATTTGATTGTGCACGAAAATGGGATGAATGGGCGCCACACGTGGAAGGATCTTACAGAACGTAATAAACTCCATCTTGAAATGAAAGAGCCAGCCTGCTACAAATTTTTAAAGCTACATTTGGAATCGGAATGAAGTACTGGCATGAGGTTAAACAAAGGCATTGCCCAGATGTGACAACTAATATTGGGGGTGAAATTCACCTTGGGCGGTCGTGCAAAAATTGGTGATGGCGAATCGGCCGCCCGTTTCACACTCTCCCTGATTTTGGGTGGGGTGTAAAATGGGCTGCCAATTCGCTATTGCACATTTTGTGCCAACACCCCAAGACAAATTTTATCCCAATTACTTCTATTGAACGAGTTGATAAAAGATATAGGTACACTCCTTGGCAAGTAAATACACTCATAATATATACAGAACAAATAACTGACATCAGTACACATAGTTTCCCCAGTCTTTACATCAGTAAACCAAATAAACTAAGGACTTCTCTGCAAAGTTTTTGCAATGAGGTTGTTTTACTTCCTTCGAAAAAAGTGCAAATGAAAACACAGTACCAAAAAAATGAGAATGTATAATGTTATTGTTGGTAGTCACATATTAAAACTATGTTCATTTGTTCTTTTCACAGTTTTCTTTAGGAATTTGCTGCCAGATTTTGGAGTACACATCGCTAAAACTTGGAATTGGTGGCAAGTCAGTTTGAGAACAGCAAAAAAGATGTCAAGGATATCAATGCAGGTCCCAACCCTACCTCCCCTCAAGATCCAGCTTTCTGGACGTAAGTGGGAGCTCCAAACACCAAACAACCCAGAGCTTCAGGAAGAATGCCTGCTGGTTCTCACCAGTGGGTGATCAGGCTGGTTAGAAAACCAACCTGCTGTGCCACTGTAACTGTATAATGGTATACATAGAGTCACTTGTAAATCTTTTACAATAAACGTATGCATTTCTGATTACAAATGATAAGAAAATTATTCTCTCACTTACCAGATTCCATAGCACTCGTGTCATTGAAATGTCTCAATTGAAATATCTGTGCACTGATTTTCTCAGGCCTCGTCAGGAATCAATGATCTTTTGTAGTCAGGTGAGATCATGTTGATCTTCTTGTTGTATGCCAATTTACACCTTGAAGAATGCTCACGGTCACAGTGGTAAGAATTTCTGCAATCTGAAGAATAACAATTTACCATTCTAACAATTCTTGCCCATGTCTTGGCAAATTATATCGGGTGGATATTGGAGCTTGTTGCTTTGTAACAATTCTTTGCCTAGTCTGTATAAAGTTCAGTTTTTCATGTGCCATGTTATACATTTACCATCACTAGCCTGTTAGTGTTGTGTGCTTTATGGTTTATTTATGCAATAGCAAATAATAACTAACGGTTTTGTGGAGAGTATGACTTTTCCCAAGACAATCCTTAATAGTACAAGCATTGGTGTCCAAATGCCAGCTGGTAAGTTCCATCAATATTCCCTTGTACAGTAGATTTCGCAACTGGCTGGATAAGCACCGGAGAAAGTTTCACTTTGTATCTAAAATGCATTAATTACTGATAAACAGAATGGATATAAATCCATATTATTAATGACTGTAGGAGTGGACTTGGGTTGCAACACTTAGGAACAAAATAGTCTTCTAATTTTACATCAGTGTGTGGATCTCCTTGCTCCTGGGCTATACAAATCTTGAGGTAGTTTATTCCATTGTTAACTCCTGTTTTTCTTTACAAAAAGGATCTTCCTGATGTATCTAGGAGTTATTAACATAGTTTTATTAATGGATGGAAGGCAAACTCTCACTCTGCATTTCATATATGGCTGACAAAAAGGAGAGAAATTCCATTCCTTGAATGGATGATATATTCCAGCCAAGGTCTTCACGAATATTTTTGTAAGATGTGATTTCCACTGAGGTAGTGCCTCTCTTACCAGAGAGGAGCTACGTCTATGGTATGTCACAAGTACCTCTCTATTGAGAGGATTTTTGACACCTTAAATTGACTCCTTGTCTTCCCCCTTTTCGCTCAATGCTGGCCTAGTTGGGTTAGATTTTCCTCTTAAGGAACATGTGGCTGTCCCCACTCTAGGTGTTGCACCCAAGTGATCATTTATGTCCAAAATCTGCCACATTCCACTATCTTTTCTGGCTCATTTTATATATTGTGTACCAATTAATTGTATTACATGTTTTGTTTTTAATTCATCCTGTAAAATAAAAACACAATAACAATAACAATTAAGAAAATAATAATTTACTCATTGACTTAAATTGCTCCCTGGCTTCTCTCATAATGATCTTCAATACTCTAGACAAAATATTTTCTTCACAGGGAAAGAGATTTCTATTTCCTTCAAAGGTTTCCTATTGAAAGTGGTCCAAGTTTGATACACTGTTTAGAATATTTAATTGCAAAAGCACAGCCACAATCATACAAAACATTACTAGAGCCATTCTCCTACAACAACTGAGTCAGTAGAAAATACATGAAGCAAAAAAAAAGTAAATTTTAATCTTCACCATTTTGGCAGTAATCTAGCAGAGCAATTGCCCACCTATTGTAGAGCCCACCTAATTTTCAATTTGAAATCAATGGATCAAAAATCGGGCAGGTTCTACAATGGGTACGTGATCCTTTCCACCAGATTACCGCCCAGGCAGTGAACATAAAAATTTACCCCATTGTCATCCTTGTGCATACAAACAGCAATGTTTCATGCCAAAAATATCCTGATTAAAGGTTCCCTGTCAGGTAAGTAAGGCACTAGTTTATTAATGCGAAGACACAGTTCAAAATTGCTGCTTTTAAAGAGTTGAGATTCTGTCTGAATACTGTAAGTCACCTAATTCATTGTAATATCTTAGGCAATCTTTAATTTTTCCTAGTCATTGCGATGAAATGTACTCAGTCAATAGCCAGTGTAGTCAATAAACACATTTAGGAAGATCTATCTGTATTAGACCTCTTTCTTTCCCTTAAGTTCCATATGCATTTCTTTATTTGCTCTTTTTAATTCAGTCTAGATAAGAATTGATTAACTGGACGTAGCCACTTCAACAAGGAGATCATGGCAGATGTCAGATCGAAAGGCACTTGAAATAGTCTTTCAGTGCTTTCTGTTCAGATTAGCCAAGTTGATAATGCCAAATTTTTAGTTCCCCTAGATTCCACCACAGTGTTGGTGGGAATTTAAGCCATCCAATCATCTATAGCTACAATGTAGACATTTTAGGGGAGAGAGCAGAGATTTTAACTCCCTCTGCCCGGCAGAATTCCGTGGAACGGAATTTAAAATAGAGCGGTTCTTTTTCCCACTCCACGGTAATTTTAATGACTCAGGCCGTGCCTTATTAAAGTATAGTAATCGGGGTCCAATTACACAGATAGGACCCAGGGCAATTTTAACAGCCTACTGGTCAGAACGACCGTCGTGGTCGGTCCAACCAGTGAAACCAACCGAGCACCCAGTGGATGCCCCAAAAGGTCAGCAAAAAACCTTTCTTTGTGGGGCCCGAAGTAGCAAGAGTGCTCCTCCCCACAAGAAAAGTATGGGCTTCTGCCACCCCACAATCCCCCAGTCCCACCCGCAGAAGCCTGCTGAACACCCCCTCCCACCCTGCGTCCCGCTAGAGACATACTTGAGTGCCGGTGGGAAGCCTCCAGGCCGCCCAATCTTCACCGGCCGGCATTCGGATAACTGCCTCTTTACGTCCTTTTTGGGCAGGCAGCTGGCTGGTGGAATGTTGATGAGGCCCAGCCCTTAAAATCAATCGGGCCTCCCACAGAAACTCCCGGGTGGGAAGTTTGGTGGCTCCCCCTGGCTTTCCACCCGTGAGTCAAAATCCGCACTTTTGTGTATTTATACATGCAAATGAGTCACTTGATTCACGCAAAATATATAATTTATTGCACTGTTAATGGTAAATGTGCAAATGATATCTGAAAATGATATAGGAGACCATTTTAGCAAAGTTGAATTGATTATTTTAGTGATAGAGCTCCAAGCACAGACAGAATCATGTTTTGCAACATAAACAAACCGTATCAAAATCATAGGACCAAGCTAAAGCATGACCATCAAAAGTACAACAAAATGCACTAACAACCTCATAAGATCAGTAAATGGAAATATGAACACAATAGAAAATTGGAAACAGCACGAGCTTGAAGGCCAGCTCAAACCTCTGATGGAGCATGAAAATATCAAAGCTTATCTCTGCATTCTGAAGTGTGACAATGAAACTACCTCCTTATCTGGATCTGCTAAGGAAACTGCTGAGAAAGAACTTGCATTTATATGGCATCTTTCATGACCTCAGAATGTCAACCCAATTCACAGCCAATGAAGTACTTTTGAAGTATTGTCACTGTAGTAATGTAGGTAAATGTGGCAACCAATTGGCGCACAAAGTCCCACAAACAGCAATGAAATATATGACCAAATAATCAGTTTTATTGATGGTGGTTGAGGGATAAACGTTAGCCACGATGCCAGGAGAATCCCTCTGCTCTTCCTTGAAAAGTTTAAACATCTATAATAGCCTTTTTCTTGAATATTTCATCATTAAATAGCCTTGGCTTTCAGTGGCTCGATTTTCGAGTGAAGTTGGTTGGTGGGGGGGTGGGCTCCGAAAATCGCAGAAATCCCGAGCAGGTTCAGAACCCGGCTCCAACTCGCAGACTTCCGGGTTCCCCACTGACGCGTCTGGGTGCATGCGTGCCTCCTGAATGCGGAAGTCCCACCGGCAATTAAAGCAGGTGGCATGATAGTTAAGAGACTTATTTAGATACTTGAAGTACTTAATTTTGTCCACATTAAAGGCAGGGATCCGATTTTTAAACATCCTCGGCATGTTTCCTGTCCTGTGGGAAACACTCCATGTTCTACCAGACGTGTTTCAGCCAGCAGCCAGTTGAACATTCAAATGCTTGTTTGACAGATAGGGAGAAAAGGTGAGTTCTTACTGCAGGACACTCAGTTCTTTCACACAAACTTTTGGCTGGGAGGTCTTTGTGTTTCCACTGAAAATTCTTACATTCCACTCAGAATTCTTCTGTTCACACATATTTAACAACTTTTTGGACCCCCTCAAACTCTCACCATCAGGATGGAGGGGGTGGGGGGGGTGGTGCCATGGCTGCATTCACCACTACATCCGAGGACGAGCAACATCACCAGCCTAGTCAGGCACGGCATGCACTTCCGTCACTTGGAGCTCCACAACACAGTGCTGCGCCACAGGCACCTGCACAAGAGCACAGCGAGGCAACCACAGAGAGAGCAATGTCGCAGGAGGCACCACACTCGCCACAGGGTCTACAGACCGATGCTCAGCTTCCTGGACCTCTCTGAGGAGCAGTGCTTACGGAGGCTCAGTCAGTCGCCAGGTAGTCGCAGACATCTGCAGCCTCCTTCATGCCCTGCTGCTCCTGGCTGGGCTGAGCAGCATCTCGTTACCCGTCGCTGTCAAAGTCACCACTGCCCTCAACTTCTTCACCTCCAGATCTTTGCAGGGTGCCACCAGGGACATTGCTGGGGTCTCTCAGTCGTCTGCACACAAGTACATAAGGCAGGTCACCGGCGGCTTGTTTCACAGGGCCTCACAGTACGTTAACTTCCCCATGGATGACCTCAGCCAGGCAGAGAGGGCAGTGGGATTCCACTCTGTGGCCAGCTTCCCACGGGTGCAGGGTGTAATCGATTGTGCCCATATTGCAACACGAGCATCTCCACACGAGGCAGGACTGTTCATCAACAGAAAGGGGTATCACTCCATCAACACTCAGCTCATTTGTGACCACCTCAAAAGATTCCTTCACGTGTGCGCCAGATTCCCTGGCAACTGTTACGATTCCTTCATCCTGAGGGAATCCAACATCCCGCCCCTCTTCCACGCACTGAGCACCCTTAAAGGCTGGCTCCCCTGGGGACAAGGGATGCCCCCTGCACACGCGGCTCATGACACCTCTGAGGAACCCCATCACCGAGCAACAGCATCAATATAACGACAGCCACATCACCACCAGGTCTACAATTGAGCATGCCGTAGGGCTGCTCAAGCTGCGATTTAGGTGCCTTGATCATTCTAGAGGAGCGCTTCAATACGCACCAGACAGAGTGGGATGCATTACAGTATTGTGTTGTGCCCTGCACAATATGGCACAACAGAGAGGGATGCCGCTTGAGGAGGCCCCATCCACATCTGCCACCCACATTGAGGAGAAGGAGGAGGAGGAGGAGGAACCCATGGGCAGAGCAGCGGCTCACCTGGCTGCTCATGAGGCCGGGGAGTCACTGATATGTGAACGGTCCTCCTAACATCAGACAGTGTGAAGAGTCCAGTTGTCACACCACCTGGAAAAAGCAGCGCCTTACTCCAGGCCACCCACCCCTCCCTGCACAAAACAGTCCTGCAACTGCACATACACCCACTGTAACATGACCCAATGGGTGATATCAAGTGTCGCCATTCATGGTGAACCTCATGAAAGGGCCCTATCACAAAAGCCAGTCAAGAATGGGCACGACGTGGCAGTAGTGGTAACAATCATAACATTTAATGTCACTTTAACAAAAAGCAAATATAAATGAAAAAGATGACAGTCTGTCAAACATCCTTGTGCATACCCTTCGTGCTCACAAAACCTTCGCCTTTTTCTTACGACTACTTCTACATGCTGCATCCCCTGTGGTAGCAGCAGAGGTAGTGGCAGGTTGCTCATGTTCATGCCCTGACTGCTTAGATGCTTTCGGCCTATGCCCTCTGGGTTTTGGAGCCGGTAAGGGCCCCTCCAAAGACTGCTCCACCTGCACCTGTGCTGGGGCAGACTCGGCCAGCTGGAGAGGAGGCAACGAGTGAGATGTGGTCGTGCTTTGAGTGGCTTCCCCACTTTCATGTCCCCTTTCGCCATCATTCCTCCTCTGGGCCAGGCCCACATCACTCCTACCATCCTGATGGAAAACAATGTGGTGGACATGTGTGATGCGTTGGAAAGCCACATCTAAAGTATCTGTCAGCCTGTTTAAGGTGGCAGAATGTTGTTCACCCTGAGTCCGAACGACCATTGTCAGGGCCTGAATGGACTCATTTTTGAGCCGCGCTCGAAGCTCAATGGAGGCTAGCCTTCTCTCCATCGCAGACATTCCCGCACTTACCTGTGACACTATCTTAGAGACTTGCTCACGTCCCTGCGACACTCAGAAATTCCATCCCTTACCTGTGCCACCATTCCACTCATGCAGGAGTTGGACTCCTCCATCCTCTGTGCTATTGTGGAGAGTGCACGTGGCACCTGTTCCAGTACCTCGCAAATGTGCTGCTGTCCCTCGATCATTCTCCTTTTAAAAGATGGCCCCCGGGGTTCAGCATCTGCGTCCAGCTGAGCAGAGCCTGGAGAGGAGTGCTCCCACCGATGCTCCACAGCTGCCCCCGCCACCAGTGTCACTTGTGTGTGGTGACTCACCAGGTGCCAACCCAACTAACTGAGTACTGGACCCACCAAGGTGTGAGTATCTGCGCTGGTGGATGGCTCACTAAGATTGACGGTGCACCCTCAGAGGCCGGCAGGTCCTCTGAGGAATCGTCCTCTGCTGTCACTGCGGTCGCTGAAGTCCCTATAAGAGAATAGAAGCCAATATTAAGCATCATTACAGATGTGTCATGTTGTGATGAGCGTACTGAAGTGTTGAAGGTGGCACGCCATGTTAACATCAATTCATATTGTGTGTGCTGAATGTTGAAGTTCTGTCACCAGACGTTTGTGGAGTGCCAGTCTCACCGTCCCCAACGAACAGGCACTCGAGGATGCGGCTGAGCTCTCGCGCCTCCTGCTTTGCGTCTGTGAGGACCACTACTTGTTGTGGCCCCCCTCCAGTCCTCGCCCTCTTGCGTGCATTTTGCGCTCTCTTCTCCTAGAGGGGGACAAAGAACAGATGTGTGAGTGAGTGATGGTGAAGTGGCATTGCTTTGGGTGAGGCTGACCATGAAAGAGATGCATCAGAGGGTGAGTATGAGACAGAGCTATCACATTGGATGAGGATCGGGTGAGTGGTTCTGATGGGGTGACTAATGGGGAGGTGAGGAAGTGCTGAGGAAGTGCAGGTAAGTTGGGGATGAGCCTTAAGTGGGTGTGAGAAGTAATGTGATAGTCTTGGCAGTACAGAAAGAGTTGGGGGTGGCACAGTGATGTGCAAAACAGAATGTAGGAGAATCAGTAAGTGTACTCGCTTTTACTGACCTAGTTAGGTCATTGAAGCGCTTCCTGCACTGGGTCCAGGTGCCGGAGATGTTGCTGCTGCTGGTCACCTCCTCTGCCTCCTCGAGCCAGGCCTGCTTGGTGGCAGAGGCAGTGCACTTCCTCCCGTCCGCGGGATAAAAGACTTCCCTCCTTCTCCTCACCCTGTCCAGTAGCACCTGGAGTGAGGCATCGTTAAACCTTGGAGCCTTGCCCCTGTGCTGTTCCATTGTGATCTGTGGGTCTTTGCTCCAGCAAAAGCCTTTTGAGCATTGGCCCTTTAAATAGAGCTCCTCCAGCTGACAGCCTGTGATGCGGGTGCGCAGTCCGCCCGCTGCGCAGCTTGTGGATGGCAAACCCGGAAGCCACATTAAGTGGCACCAATTGAATTGCGATCGCGTGGGAAACGGACATTTAAGAGATCCGGGTACCCACGCGCCCAATCACCCCCCCGCTGCCATCCCACCTCCATTCTAATATCAGGGCCAGTGTCTCCAATGAAATCAATTAAAATTATACATTCAGAACCATCATATTCAACCACAAATATCCTTTGTTGTCAAAGATTGGATATCCATTTCCCTATATTACAACAGTGACTGCACTTCAAAAAATACTCCATTGGCTATGAAGCATTTTGGGACTTCCGGAAGTTGTAAAAGGCGCTATATAAAAGCAAGTTCTTTCTTTCTTTCATTTATTATAAGAGAAATGTAGCTTTCTGTGGATGACTGTTGATCTAATGTAGTGACGAAAGATACAGTCATCCATTGCCAGGCATGCAATAGCAATTGGAAGCTTTATTTAAAGAGGAACTCACCTGCATATTGGTATCTGTATACAGTTCACCTCACTGGATTTCTTCACAAGTCTTTCCATTGGGATTTACTGATTTTCACTTTCCTTCTGCTTCTTTTTGGCAATCAAAAGTATTAAGGGATATGGGCCAAAGGCAGGTACATGGAGTTAGATCACAGATCAGCCATGATCTTATCAAATGGCGGAGCAGGCATGAGGGGCTGAATGGTCTACTCCTGTTCCTATGTTCCTAAACCTTCAAGAAGACCAGGGCGCATGATGGGAATAATCCTGGCCACTCTACTGTAGTTGGAGGACGAGGAGCAACAGGAACTGTAGCAGCAGCAGGTCAGAGAACCTCAAGGAGTTGCCATTGGGGCACTGAAGAGACCACATACGAGGACAGCTGCATGCACGTATCCTTACCCTGCTCACAAGGTTCATAAGCCTAGAGTCAATTTCCTCCACTTTTGTAAGGAGCTATACATCAGGATGCTATATTTCTCCAGAGAGGCTGTCACAGACCTGTGCAGTCTTATATAACAAGACCTGCAACCTACACTCCCAGTTGTCTGTAGCAGTGAAAGTGACTACAAACATTAATTGTTTTGTCTCTGGCTCCTTCCAGGCTGCAGCAGGTGACTTCAGTTACATTAGTCAGTCTGCAGGCAATGCCTGCATCAAGCAGGTGACTGATGCCCTTTTTGCTAAGGTCAACAATTTTACATCATTCTCTATGGATGCTAGAAGTCAACAGGAAAGGGCTATCGGCTTTTGCTGCCATATAAGGCTTCCACCCAAATTCAGGCTGTTGGTGACTGTACCCAAGTAGCCTTCAGGGTACCTCTCAATGAGCCAGCAGCTTCATGAACAGGAATGGCTACCACTCAATGAATGTTCAGCAGGTGAGTACCATCGAATCATGCAGATCTGTGCCCGGTTTCCTGGCAGCTATCACACCGCATACATACTGCTCCAGTCCACCATCCCTCTAATCTTTGACCCAGCTCAGCAAGTCAGATGCTGGCTGCTTAGAGACAAGAGCTATCCTCTTTACACCTGGCTCATGACACCCCTACATAACCAGTGCTCAAGCACTGAATGGAGATTCAACCAGAACCATGGGACCACTAGAGCCTTCATAGAGCACACCACTGGTCTGCTCAAACAATGCGTTCATTGTCTGCACAAGTCTGGGGGCTTTCCGCGGTACAGCCCACAAAGAGTCTCCTGGATTCTGCCTGTCTGTGGTATGCTACACAAATTTGCTTTACAATGGCTACAGCACAAGGAGCCTGCAAGCAAGAAGGCCTCTCACATTCTGATGAGGGAGACCCTGACGATGGTGAGGATGGAACAGAAGCAAGGAAGCGACAGCACCAGCCTGCAGCCAGAGCTTTTCACCAGCAGTAGATTGACCAAAATTCCAGCTGGTCTACTCCTTCCCACCCCACCCCACCCCCTAGCACTGCATTAACACTCCTCAGTATCACCTCTACCAGTCCTTCCATCCTGCAATAAAGAACTTCCAACCTCTGACGAACTTTCGTATACATGACACTTGACATTGCAGCTTCAGTAGCCACTATGGAACCACTGTAGACAAAGTTGCAAAGTCACAAGGTGTGATTTTTTTAATGGCTGACACAAGAGCCATAACATCATACATTCACCCATGTGTTCACCCATAGTGCTTTTCTTAAGTGATTTCTTACCTATTCTACCAAGGTGTTTTATAAGATACGTCAAAGATGTTTTATAAATACATAAAGAGCAAGAGGATAACTAAGGAAGGAGTAGGGATATAAGAGACCAAAGAGGTAACCTGTGTGTGGAGGCGGAATATGTGGGTTTGGTTCTTAATGAATACTTTGGGCTCGATTTTCGGGTGAAGTAGCGGGTGCATTGGGGGTGGGGGGGCTCCGAAAATCGTGGAAATCCCGAGCGGGTTCAGAGCCCGGCTCCAACCCGCAGATTTCCGGGTTCCCCGTTGACACATCTGGGTGCACGCATGCCAATTAAAGCCGCGGGATGATAACTTGCATAGTTGTTGAGCTAGTTGAAGCACTTGAAGTATTTAATTGACTCCACATTTTGGCGGGGGTGCAATTTTGAAGGATCCTCAGCATGTTTCCCATGCTGTGGGAAACACTCCCTGTTACAACAGATATGTTTCAGCCAGCAGCCAGTGGGAGATGCAAATGCTTATTTGACAGATTGGGAGAAAACGTCTTTTATTGTAGCAGGGCACTGTCACTTCAGACAAAGTTTTGGCTGCAAGGCCTTTGTGTTTTCAGTCAATATTCTTACTTTCCACCCAAAACTCTGCTGTTCAAACATATTTAACAACTTTGCGGACCCCCTCAAACTCACCCCGTCAGGATGGGGGGGCATCATGGCTGCATTCACCACTATATAAGAGTACAAGCAACATCACCAGCCTCGCCAGGCACGGCGTCCACCTCCGCCATGTGGAGCTCCACAACACAGTGCTGCGCCACAGGCACCTGCACAAGAGCACAGAGGGCAAAAACAGAGAGAGTGACATCGCAGGAGGCACTACCCTCGCAACAGGATCTACAGATCGAGGCTTAGCTTGCTGGACTTCGCTGAGGAGCAGTGCATACGGAGGCTCAGAGTCAGTCGCCAGGCAATCGCAGACATCTACAGCCTCCTTCATGCTGAGCTGCTCCCGGCTGGGCCGAGCAGCATCTCCTTACCTGCTGCTGTCAAAGTCACCACTGCCCTCAACTTCTTCACCTCCAGATCATTCCAGGGTGCCACTAGGCACATTGACGGGGTCTCTCAGTTGTCTGCACATTAGTGCATAAGGCAGGTCACCAACGGCTTGTTTGCCAGGGCCTCGCACTACGTCAACTTCCCCATGGACGACCTCAGCCAGACGGAGAGAGCAGTGGGATTCCACTCAGTGGTTGGCTTCCCACGGATGCAGGGTGTAATCGACTGCACCCACATAGCAATACGAGCACCTCCACACGAGCCAGAACTGTTCATCAACAGGAAGGGGTATCACTCCATCAACACTCAGCTTGTTTGTGACCACTGCAAAAAAATCCCTCACGTGTTCGCCAGATTCCCTGGCAGCTGTCACGATTCCTTCATCCTCCGGGAATCCAACATCCCGCCCCTCTTCCACGCACTGAACACCCTTAAGGGCTGGCTCCTTGGGGATAAGGGATACCCCCTGCAAACGTGGCTCATGACACCTCTGAGGAACCCCATCACCGAGCAACAGCGTCGATATAATGACAGCCACATTGCCACCAGGTCTACAATTGAGCATGCTATAGGACGGCTCAAGACGCACTTCAGGTGCCTTGATCATTCTGGGGGAGCGCTTCAATACGCACCAGACAAAGTGGGAAGCATTAGAGTCGTGTGTTATGCCCTACACAACATGGCACAACAGAGAGGGGTGCCGTTTGAGGAGGCCCCATCCACATCTGCCACCCACATTGAGGAGGAGGAGGCGCAGGAGGAGGCGGAGGCGGCGCAGGAAGAGGAGGAGCAACCCGTGGGTAGAACAGCGGCTCACCTGGCTGCTCGTGTGGCCAGGGAGTCACTGATATGTGAATGGTTCTCCTAACATCAGACAGTCCTCACACCACCTGGATAGAGCAACGCCCAGAACAGTGCCCTCCCCCCCACCCCTCCCTGCACAAAACTGTCCTGCAACTACACATATGCTCATTGTTGAATGACCCAATGGGTGGCATCAAGTGTCATCGTTCATGGTGAAATTCATGAAAGGGCCCTATTACAGAAGCTAGTCAAGAATGGCCAAGACGTGGCAGTAGTGGTGACAATAATAATATTTAATGTGCCATTAACAAAAAGCAAATATAAATAAAAAACATGACCAACCGTCCATCACCCTTGTGCATACCCTTCATGCTTACAAAACCTTCGTCTTTCACTTCCGACTACGTGGTGCCTCCTCTGTAGCTGCAGCAGAGGTAGTGGCAGGTTGCTCTTGTTCATGCCCTGACCGATTAGATGCTTTGGACCTACGCCCTCTGGGTTTTGGTGCCCATGAGGGCCCTCCAAAGACTGCTCCACCTGCACCTGTGCAGGTGCAGACTCGGCCACCTGGAGAGGAGACAGCATTGCAGGTACTGGTTGAGAGGGGAGCAACGGATGAGACGTGGGAGCATTTTGAGTGGCGTCCCCACTTCCATGTCCCCTTCGCCATCATCCCTCTCCTGGGCCAGGCCCACACCACTCCTACCACTCTGCTGGGCAACAGTTTGGAGGAGATGTGTGAAGCCTTGTAAAGCCAGTGCTAGCGTATCTGCCTGTCTGTTTAAGGCAGCAGAATGTTGCTCACTGTGAGTCCGAATGGCCGTTGTCAGGGCCTGAATGGACTCATTTGTGCTTGAAGCTCCATGGAGGCTACCCTTCTCTCCATCGCAGACATTCCCGCACTTACCCACGACAGTATTTCAGAGATGTCCTCACGTCCCTGTGACACTATCTCAGAGATGCCCTCATGTCCCTGTGACAGTATCTCAGGGAGTTGTTCACATACCTGTGACACTACCTCAGAGATTCCCTCCTGTACCTGTGCCACCATTCCACTTATGCAGGGGTTGGACTCCTCCATCCTCTGTGCTATTGTTACGAGTGTGCGTGGCACCTGTTCCAGCACCTCACAAATGTGCTGCTGTCCCTCGATCATTCTCCTTTTAAAGGATGGCCCCCAGGGTTCAGCATCTGTGTTCACCTGAGCAGAGCCTGGAGAGGAGTGCTCCCACCGATGCGGACTCAGCGCAGCTGCCCCTGCCACCAGTGTCTGCTCATGCTCACGTGTGTGGTAACTCACCGTGTGCAAACCCAACTAATTGTGAACTAGGACCTAGAGGTGTGAGTATCTGCGCTGGTGGATGGCTCGCTCAGATATGACAGTGCACCCTCAGAGGCCGGCAGGTCCTCTGAGGAATTGCCCTGTGCCGTCACAGCGGTCGCTGAAGGCCCTGTAAGAGAACATAAGGCAATATTAAGCATGATCACAGATATGTCATGTTGCGAGTAGCATGCTGAGGTGCTGAAGATGGCAAGGCATGTTAACATCAATTCATATTGTGTATGCTGAATGTTAAAGTTCTGTCACCAGACGTTTGAAGACTGAGCTCCTAAAGTCGGCATCACTCTCCTCCTCAGCCAACCTAGGAACTGAGCTTGACCTCCAGTGAGCCGCCTCCTGGGCTGTCCATTTCATTAGTCCCTGCCCCTGCTCACTTGTGATCCGTGATTCACCATGTGCAGATCCCTCTAGCTCGCTATCTATCCCACCCTGGGGGCGCTGATTTCTGTGTTGGTGCTTGGGAGTGATGGAGCGAGTCCCTGTGTTTCTTAGGAAGGACTGCCCCCTTCCCAGTCATGTTATGCAGGCTCCAGGTCATTAGATGGACGTAGAAAAAAGGAGAGGAACAAGGATTAGCAGAATGTAGAAAAGCTAGGCAGCAGCAGATGATTGGTAGCATTATGCAGCACCAGGTTACCATGCTGCCTGAATATCTGATTACTTGAGAAAACGGAAATAGTACAAGTAACAGGCAGACACCCTGTTGACCGTGGCCACCAGCTTCACAATGGCCAAGGCTCCATGGTCTGTCTACTCCAATGATGTCGATGGTTTCCTCCTCTATCTGGTTGAGGGCCTGGATGGAGGATGGCCCTCTTCTCCCAGTTCTGGTGCTCCCCCAATTATGGTGAGCCAGCTTCTCCTGCAGAAAGACAGGGAGTGAGTTAGTGTGTGGTGGTTATAAAAGGTTATGCAGATGTGTGAGGCAACTTCATATGTGTCATGCTGAGAGGGAGAAGCAGCAAGCTGTGAGCAGGATGGGGAGGTGGTCATGTGCAAGAAAGTGGTTCCAAAGTGTGATGTGAAAGCAGTCAGCAGAGGAGTGAAATGCTTAGCAGTTGCTACCAAGTAAAAGCAGAATGCTGTTAATGCCTGTTGTGAGGGCAGCAGCAACAGATGAGTGCAATTGGAATGAAAAAGAGTTCATACAGTGTCCCCTTGTGATTGGTGGAGAAGCGTGTTGAGCAGGGGACAGGGAAGTGTTTGGAGTGCCGGGGGAAAGAGGCGGGGGAAAGTGCTATAGCCAGGTCTAATGCAGAGAAATAAGGAGGAAAACATAATTCTCACCTCTGATTTCCAAGTCAGGTCACTGAAGTGTTTGCGGCATTGAACACACATCCTGGGGGGATGATGCGGATGTTGACATTGTCTGCTGACATTGTCTGCTAGCTCCCTCCGGGCCTGCTGCAGCCTCAGTTTGGGCATCTTCCCGCCATCCGAGAGGGAGAAGGATCCTCACCTGCTCCACAAGCACTTGTGTCTGAGGATCAAGGTGCTCTTGCCCACGACACATTGCTCTGCAGAAACCTCCCACGAGCAGCACAGATTTTGATAGAGTTAAATGACACCTTGCTTTAAGAGGTAATTTCAATCTTTAAATGGGCGCCGGGCCGGCTCAAAAATCCCGTCCTCCAATTGGGCGCTGGAAACACATGGGCAGCCCGCCAATGAAATGTAAATGAGGCCCGGCCATCAAAATGACGTCCTCAGACTGATGGCAAAGGAAAATAGGAACAGGAGTAGGCCATTTAGCCCCTCGAGCCTGTTCTGCCATTCAATGAGATCACGGCTGATCTCAGCGAATGCTTAGCGTCATATCCCTTAATACCTTCGGTTAACAAAAATCTTTCAATCTCAGATTTAAATGTAACAATTGAGCTAGCATCAACTGCCATGTGCGGAAGAGAGTTCCAAACTTCTACCACTTTTGCATGTAGAAGTGTTTCCTAACTTCACTCCTGAAAGTCCTGGCTCTAATTTTTAGGCTATGTCCCCTCGTTCTAGACTCTCCAACCAGCGGAAACAGTTTCTCGTTATCCACCCTATCAGTTCCCCTTAATATCTTGAAAACTTCAATCAAATCACCCCTTAATCTTTGAAATTCCAGGGAATACAACCTTAGTTTTGTGTAATCTCTCCTTGAAAGTTAACCCTTAGAGTCCAGGTATCATTCTAGTAAATCTACACTGCACGCCCTCCAAGGCCAATATATCCTTCCTAAGGTGCGGTGCCCAGAACTGAATGCAGTACTCCAGGTGTGGTATAACCAGGGCTTTGTATAGCTGTAACATAACTTCTACCCCCTTATATTCTAGTTCTCTAGATATAAAGGCCAGCATAGTGGTTATGTTACTGAACTAATAATCCAGAGACCTAGACTAATAATCTAGAGTCATGAGTTCAAATCCTGCCACAGCAGCTGGGGAATTTAAATTCAATTAATTATTAAATAAAATCTGGAATTAAAATACTAGTATCAGTAATGGTGGTCATGAAACTACCGGATTGTTGTAAAAACCCATCTGGTTCACTAATGTCCTTTAGGGAGGGAAACCTACCATCCTCACCTAGATGTGACTCCAGACCCACAGCAATGTGGTTGATTTTTAATTGCCCTCTGAAATGGCCTAGCAAGCCACTCAGTTGTAAAATCTCGCTAAAATAGAGATGGGCAATAAATGCTGGCCTCGCCAGCGATGCCCACATCCCATGAACGAATAAAAAAAAAACTCCATTAGCCTGTTTGATTATTTTCTGTACCTGTCCATGACATTTTACTGATCTATGTACATGGACCCCTAAGTCTCCACTGTTTCGAGCTTTTCACCATTTAGAAAGTACTTTGATCTATCCTTTTTAGGTCCAAAGTGGATGACTTCACACTTGCCTACACTGAAATCCATTTGCCACTGTTTTGCCCATTCACTTAATCCAGCAATATCTCTGCAATTTTATTCATCCATCTACACTGCTTACAATGCTGCCTATCTTTGTGTCATCAGCAAACTTGTATATGTGGCTCTCTATCCCGTTCTAAGTCGTTAATAAATACAGTGAATAATTGAGGCCCCAACAAACATCCCTGTCGGATACCACTGGTCACATCCTGCCAATTTGAGTACCTATCCATTATCCCTACTCTCTGCCTCCTGCCGCTCAGCCAATTTGCTAACCATCAATAATAATCTGCCCTCAATTCCATGAGCTTCAACTTTAGCTAACTGTCTCTTATGAGGGACTTTAGCGAATGCCTTCTGGAAGTCTATATAAACAACATCCACAGACATTCCCCCGTCTGCTACTTTAGTCACCTCTTCAAAAAATTCAACCAGGTTCATCAGGCATGACCTACTCTTTACAAATCCATGCTGGCTCTCTCTGATCAGCTGAAAATTTTCAAGGTGTTCAGTCACTCTATCCTTAATTATAGACTCCAGTAAATTTCCCGACAACAGATGTTAGACTAACTGGTCTATGATTCCCTGGTTTCCCTCTCTCACCTGTCTTAAATAGCAGAGTGACATGTGCAATTTTCCAAACTAAAGGAACGGTTCGTGAATCGAGAGAACTTTGGAAGATTATAGTTAGGGCATCTGTAATATTCTCATCTACTTCCTTTAAAACCTTGGGATGGAAACCACCTGGTCCTGGGGATTTGTCACTCTTTAGTGTGATTATTTTCTTCATTACTGTTAATTTGCTTACGTTAATTATGGTGAGTCCCCGCCCTGATTCAAAATTAGTTTCCTTAGGGTGTCCGGCATGCAGTCCTCTGCCTCTACTGTAAATACTAACGCAAAGTAATTAATTAACATGTCCGCCATTGCCTTATTTTCATTTACAATACCACCATTATCAGCTTTTAAGGGGCCCACATTGCTCTTCACCACCTTCTTATTCCTAATATAATGATAAAAAATTTTTGTGTTGATTTTGATATCCCTTGCAAGTTTCTTTTCATACTCCCTTTTTGTAGCTCTTACTATCTGTTTTGTCATCCTTTGCTGTTCTTTGTATCTCTCCCAGTTTCCAGGATCTGTGCTATTTTTTGCATTTTTGAATGCTTTTTCTTTTAATTTTATATTGTCCTTTACCTCTTTTGTCATCCATAGCTGGTTTTTTTGGCTCTTGCCCCTTAGGGGTATAAACTGGTATCACATTGAATTCTTTTTGAACACCTCCCACTGATATTCTATTGTTTTACCCATTAACAGATTTGTCCAGTCTACTGTGGACAGTCTCTGTCTCATCCCGTTGAAGTCTGCCTTATCTAAATTTAGAACCTTAGTAGCTGTTATGGGTTTCGCTCTTTCAAACACATCATTGAACTCGATCATATTGTGATCACTATTAGATAAATGTTCACGCACTGATGAGCCAGATTTAGTTAACAGCCTATTACTCATTATTAAATCTAAAATGGCCTGCTCCCTTGTTGGTTCTTGGACATATTGTTGCAGAAAGCTGTCCTGAACACACAAGAAATTCATTATCTTTCTGACATGAGCTCATCTGCTTATCCCAATCTACATGAAAGTTAAAATCCCCCATTACAACCACACTGCCTTTGCTACATGCTTGTCTAATCTCTGCATTTATACATTCTGCCACTTCACAGCTGTTAACAGGGGGCCTATACACAACTCCCACTACAGTCTTAAATCCGTTTCTATTTCTTAATGAAGTATCCACCGCCTGCTTACCTCTCGTTAGATCCTCTCTTATCATTGAAGTAATTTCATCCTTAATCACTAAGGCATCTCCTCCCCCTCTACCAGTTTCCCTATCTTTCCTGTAGACCTTATACCTTGGTGTATTCAGTTCCCAGTCCTGACCGTCTTGCAGCCATGTCTCAGTAATGGCTACCATGTCATACCCTCTAAGTGGAATTTGCACCTGCAGTTCATTCAATTTGTTCCTCATTCTCTGTATTTGTATAAAAGAATGCTTATTTGGGCCACACACCCTAACCTGTCCTTCTGCTCTAATGTTGTTTTTCTCACACATTTCTTATTTCTCTTTCCTGATTTAATTACTTTACATCTTTTAGTTTTCCCATTACCTGTAGTGCCTGAAGAATAATTTCTGACTATTACTCTACTCTCTTCCTTTTCATTTGTTTTAGAATTATTTATGCTACCTTATCCACCTGAGCCCTCTCCCCCATTTACTAGCCCTATTTATCCTTTCCGCTAGGACCCTGGTCCGAGCCCGGTTCAGGCGGAGCCCGTCCCACACTACTTCTTCAGCCACATGTTCACCTCCATAATCTGCTTATCCCTACGCCAATTTGCATGTGGCTCAGGTAATAATCCAGAGATTATAACCATTGAGGTCCTGTTTTTTAATTTAGCTCCTGGTACTCTCTGAACAGGACCTCATGCCTACTCTTTCCTATGCTGATGGTCCCAACATGGACCACAATGGCTGGATCCTCCCCCTCCCTCTAATATAATTTCATACCAGTTCGAGATGTCCCTCATCCTGGCATCAGGTAGGCAACATATCATGTGAGAATCTCGATCCTGCTTACAAAGGATGCTATCTGTCCCCCTAATTATTGAATCGCCTACAACTACCACATCATGCTTCTCCTCCTCCTCCTCCTCCTCCTCCCCCATTTGGACCGCCTCCTGCTCCAAGGTGCCATGGTCAGCATTCTGGCTGTCCTTCCGACAGTCTTTATCCTTATCCTCACAGATAGCAAATACATTGTACCTGTTGGATAGGATCAGTTTCTGCGGATCCTCATTCTCTATCTCACTTGGGTTCCCCTTACTCTGTACACCATCAGTCATACCAACCCCGTTCTAATCCTGTACCTTTCTACGAAATGTGACCGAGGTCTGGAACAATCTGTCCAGATACTCCTCCCCCTCCTTTATGTGTCAGAGTGTCGCCAACTCACACTCCAGCTCAATGACTCTGAGCTGGAGAGATTCGAGGTGGTGACATTTACCGCAGATGTGTTTGCTCGGGCCATTCTCACTGTCCACAAACTCCCATTTACTGCAGTCCAGTCACACAACCTGCTCTGCCATATCTTATTCTATATTTATTTATAGGTAATTACTTTTTAAATTTAGCACCTCCTTCCCCCTCTACACCTAATTCCCACTCTCACCAAATTCTCAACTTTCCACTCAGTTCATAATCCACTTTCTTCACAATGTACTCTGTGCTTCAGCAGGTAACCTTCTACCACTACTTTGCCACAGATTCCCACTCTCACCAAATTCTCAAGTTTCCACTCGGGTGGTCCGATCGTCCCACCCACTGCCCATCCGAAAAACAGCCACAGTAAAATTCGACCCTCATTACTATGTTTGTCACTCTAGCTGATCTAGAAGAGGTAGAACCTCCCAGGGTTATTGATAGGCTAGATCAAGTAATGAAATACTTTCAAAAATATCTTTCAGAAGAATGAGGGCACAAATAAGTACATTCTTAACAATATTATCAACCATAAAAATGCCTCTGAATGGCAACTTTTGAGAAAGGGCAATGGCAGTCAGAATGATTGAGTGATTCAGTGTGGAGAGATTAGTGGAGTTAATAAGTTTTCTATAGAGCTTGTGTTGTGTACCTTCGTGAAAATGCATCCACTGAACTTGTGCTACACAATGGAATTTATACTTTGTTTATGATTGAGCCCTGGAGCCACAATCCAGGCTCAGCACTAGAAGTTGGTAGATACTGGTTCATGAATCATGTTGTTTATACTGCACAGCACCTCCATGAAAAAGGAGACAATAAGAAAAATGAAGGTACACAATCCCACAGCTCGTGCCCTCTCTTCATTGGTTTGTCCTTCAGCCCAACAGTTCTGTATAGTACTTGCATATTGTAAACTGAATACTAGAGGGCCCCCCTGATGGGAGCAAGTATACTGCAGCAATTATACTGCAAGGTTATATCCAGATGGAGAATATTCCAGAAGGTCTGAAATAAAAGCAGCCATTACATTGCCACACCAACTTGACTGTTTATCAGACGTATCAAGTTCCACAACCCATAGCTGTGATCTCTGTCACCTCTGCTAATATCATGCTAAAAGTAAGAGAGAAATAAGTAGGACTATGTGTTGGAGTCCCAATACACTGAGCCACAAAATGGCAGGATGTGAGTCCATGCTATGTTTTGAATCTCGACCACTGAAAGATATTGAGAAGACGCAAGTGGTTTCCACAAGAAGGGATAATTGGAGGAAAACTCACCAAACAATTGGTTTCAGAACAGCACTGGGAAAAGTCTGAAAGCAGGCTGACAGCCCACCTCTCTGTTGGGAATAGTGCAAGATCCAGCCCAGCCATGTCCTCACTCCACATTCAACACACATGCAGCACTAATCACTGGACAGTGATCATGCATGGGAACACTGGCTAATTTTTCTGCTCCCTAGCTCTGGGTCACAGAGACTAACAGTGGCGGCCCAAGTTGACCAGATGCAGCTGTCGGGTGTGTGGTTATAATTGTAACTTATACGTCAGACTCATTAACCATCAGCATTCCTATACATACAGAACTTAGTCATAGCAACAATCAAACCACTGCCACTGTCCTAGTTAAGATCAACAACTCACAACAGACCAGGTATTGAACCTCACACTTTTCTGGCTTGTTACCACACCACAGAAATCAATTACCCATTTATCCATTGGGGAGGCCCCAGAATTCAATTTTCTAAGTAACAAAGAACCTACAGTCAGTTCTGAGAAGTAATAAGGACTCATCGTAGTGTCACACAAGACCACAAGAACCACAACTATATTTAAAGGGAGACCGCAAATGCTCTCTTTCTTCGGTCTAGTAGCACAACGTTTAACAATATCATGTTATGCTCCATTTACAGTTGATTGTAATTACAAGTAACTTCACTTCAGCTCAACAGAACAAACCTGGAAAAGTATTCTACCACTCCCTGTTGTTTAATCTTTTTATACGGTCCATTGAATTTTATTACTGTGCTCACAGTAGATTGGACCATTTTGAATGGTAATTAGGTATTCACAATTTTTTTTAAATTGTGAAATGTGCTATTTCTCAAAGCAGTGGTCCATTAGTGAAAAGCAACATAGTTAACAAAGTAAAAAATATCAATGTTCATTAAAATAAAATTCAAAGTAAAGGAAATAAATAGCTGTAAACATATTTTACAGTGAGTATATACCGTAACAAAATTTGTTTATGAAGTCACCAATCTAAGTTTTCCACGCAACTATTAGTGACTGATTACAGGGCAATTCTATGTCCTATATACAATACATGGAGAATCAAAGGAGTGATTATATTACAATAATCAAGGGGTATAAATGCAACATAGACCATGTTAGGAAAGTTTAAATGTTTTATAATATGATCTGAATGTCACCTCAAGTATATGAAAAGTTTTAGATATCCCATAATAGGAAGAATGTAAAAGCAATGGGAAAGGCGCAGAGTAAATTCTTTTGGATATTATCAAGGATGACATGTTACATTTATGAAGAAAGACTTGAGAAGTTAGGCCTTTTTTCAGAACTGAGGTTAAAAGGTGACCTGATAGACATCTGGAGATTGAATGTCAGCCATGGCCCATTGGTAGCACAATCACCTCTGAGTCATGATAGGTCATGGGCTCAAGCCCCTCTCCAGACTTGATTACATACTCTAGGCTGACACTGCAGTTCAGGACTGAGGGAGTGATGCACTGTTGGATGTGCCGTCTCTCAGATGAAATGTTAAACCGCGGCCCTGTCTGTCCTCTGATGTGGATGTAAAAGATTCCATGGCACTTTTTGAAGAAGAGCAGGTGAGGTCTCCTGGCCAACATTTAACCCTCAACCAACACTTAAAGCAAATGATCTGGTCATTTATTTCATTGCTGGCTGTGGGACCTTGCTGTGTGCAAATTGACTGCTGCGTTTCCTAGATTACAACAGTGACTGCACTTCAAAAGTACTAATTGCCTCTAAAGCGCTTTGAGACATTCTGGGGTCATGAAAAGCACTATATAAATGCAAGTACTTTCTTTACAAGAATCTTCTTTTTTATTCATTCTCGGGATGTGGGCATCGCTGGCAAAGCCAGCATTTATTGCCCATCCCTAATTGTCTTTGAGATGGTAGTGGTGGGCCTTCTTCTTGAACCGCTGCAGTCCTTATGATGGAGGTACTACGAAAATGCTGTTCGGTAGGTAGTTCCAGGATTTTGACTCAGCGATGATGAACAGCGATATATGTCCAAGTCAGGATGGTGTGTGACTTGGAGGGGAACTTGGAGTTGTTGGTGTCTCATCCACCTGCTACACTTGTCCTTCTCGGTTGTGGATGTCACAGGTTTGGAAGGTGCTGCCGAAGAAGCCTTGGCAACTTGCTCAAGTGCCTCCTGTAGATAGTATACTGCATCCATGGTAGTGGATGGAGTGAATGTTTAAGCTGGTGGATGGGTGCCAATAAAGAGGATTTCTTTGTCCTGGGTGGTATCAAGATTCTTGAGTATTGTTGCAGCTGCACTCATCCAAGTAACTGGACAATATTCCATCACCCTCCTGGCCATGAAAGGTTCTATATAAATGCAAGTCTTTCTTTCATCAGGATTGGTCAGATTTCTAGCAATAATGCTAATAGCAAAGTGATGAAAGATTGCTCCCAGCAGAAAACATGGGGGATTTCACATGGAAAAATGTTTGCTTTAATAACAGGAATAATAACACCAGAAGAACCAAAAAATGGAACTTTCCCTAAAGAATGAGTCTGTGGTCTTAGACCACGTTATAATGATGTTTTTCTGTAATTTGCCAACATGTATAAATTGGTTAATACATAGTCTGGATTACATCATTGAGCAGAGCACATCGAGAAATTAATATGGCGTCACTCATCATGAAAGTGTATAATTCTTTGTAATATACAGTAAGACATAATATGTTCCCTTTTCCTGCTTTCAGTTGTTCACTGTTTTATGTTTTGTTTTCTTCCCCCAGTAGGGGCATCATGCTGGATAATAGCAAAGGATCAGCCTCTGTATGTGCACCACATGATTACCATACAATATAACAAGGTTAGAAGTGATCTCAGGATTTTTCCTGGCTGATACAGGGAATACCGCAGTTTGTATATATTGTTATATAAGTGAATGCTCAATTTCGAAGATGTAGAGCTCTACTCTTTTCAAGGTGTCACTTTGACCTGTACAAGTTGATCAGAAACAAATGATCTAGAAAAGATTACAATAGTGCAGAATACTACTGATATATCATATACATCCAAACTGCAGATGTATCAGTAATACAGAAAAAAGTGTTGAGGTTTACAAATAAAATCAATGTTTCTTCATATTATTTTAGCTCTCAATAATTTTTTATTTTGATACATCTCAATACATTTACTGTATACTTAAAAGTAAAAATTCACAGCAAACTAATAGTGCAGTCCATTAGCAGATTAGCCAAAATATTAGGAAATTATCTCAGCCACGATAATCTTGAGGGCGTTCTGCAGTAAAATGCTTAGAATAGATGAAAATTTAGTAAATGTGGAGCAAGCTACCATCTTTAAATTTACTAATATCCTGAGTTATATAAACTATTTGCAAAAGTATGTTTTAAGTTATCATAAAGCCCTTATGCTATGGCACAATGTGTTACAGCACCATGTGTGGCACCTTCAGCAGGTTTGATTCCCTCCACCCTGCTGAGTTCTCAATCTCAGCCCTGAAGCTGCGGGAAGAGAATATTCAGAGGGCAAACCATAGCAGGGCTCTTTTTGCATGTTGCATACTTCCTAGCAGGTGCTTGAAAGGCAGAGGTTTGAGCAGAGGCTACCCACTCACTTTATTAGCCACAGGCATAATGTGAGTCAATAAAGTGAAAAAATAAAGGAATGCATACTTCATAATAACTAAGTTATTATAGAGTTGTTTGCAAACAATAGTAGAACTGTGCTTATTGAAGATACAGCTATTTCTGTTGTATGTTCTTTGGCATAACAGATGTAACTTTATTTTTATTCATACATATTGACCAACTGCAAGGTTGATGTAACATTTTCATTTAAAAAATATATTTGAAGCAGTTAGTTAATTTGAAGTGAGCTTGCAGCAGCAGCACATATACTAAAATTGGAATACACTGAAGGTTAGTATAGCACCTGCAGAACAACGTCATGGAAATTTGTAAAGCTTTCCAATTTTTTCTCATTTTTGAATTGCTACAGACTACAACATCTGTTTCCCAGTACAGAATTGCTCTGTCACTTCCATGTTTCCAATAATACCACCTCCTACTAGACTCGTCAATTAAATAGTTAGCCATTTAAATATTCCCTCATAGATAACCATCCCAATTCCTCACTGCTACCTTGTTAGTTCCACTGTATTTTGTATCATAATAGTGAAGAGAGGACTGATAAATATATTCGGCAGAAGACAGATGCCCTCTTCTGCAGGGCATTCGACTATATTAAATATGGCATGTCCCCTGAGGAGCAAAGAGACAGGACAATCAGCTTCCATATGCTTGCAGACTTCCCCAGTGTGTAGGGGGAACCCGCGTGCTGTTGAATGCCCCACTTGAGGAACCTGTCGCTTTTATCAATGGGAAGGGGTACACTCGCTAAATGTGGAAATTGTCTGCGATGCCCGACAAGGATCCTGCATGTTATTTCAGTGCACTGGAGAAGCTCTGACAGTGCCTTTGTCCATTGCCACTCCACCACCTATGAATTATTGTTGCCATTCCACCATCTATGGACTAGGAGATGGATGGATCCTGTTTTTAATTGATTTAACATCATGTTACAACAGATAGGTCACTTGCCTCCCAATTCCAAACTTCACTCTGAGTTATATGGCGTCTGTTATGAGCTTTTGTGCCACAAGGTTGGCATGGGGTAATCTATTGGCTTCGCCGCTTCGGAGGTCCCTGATTTTCTGTTAAGCTCGTTGTGGCGTATTCAAATTATTTATCCAGGAAATTTCAGCAAAAGTTAACAATGAGAAGATTGGAGGACACAATGGCGTAAATCGTATATCGCACCCTTCCCTGAAAATCTGGGCCATTAATTCTTGCGTTCTACTCAAACTGTAGTTTAACAAAAACAACAATTTTTTATAAATGATTAAAAGAAAGGAAATTAGTTCACTCTCAGAATATGCTGCGTATTGGTATTACTGACCAACTTTTTAATGTTTCTTAAAAAAGTTAATAATTCTATTAAGGGCAGTTCCAAAAATAGTGCTAAAAGATGAGTGATACACAGTGAAAATGATCCATTTTATTGAGAAATAGAGATCACCCTCTTGAATGTAAACAGTGTAGAATAGATAACTATATAGTATGTTTGTTCATGTCACTGATTTCAATTGATTGAGATTGATTTTGTTAATAAGATCCTCTCAGGCAATTTTATGGAAATTCAGGCACGCACTGACCACAATTGTCTGACCATTAAATTAATCATAAAATTACCTCTTCGTCTACTTCAGTTTCATTATGTTTGAGTGAAGGCAGAAGGCAAAGATGTGATACATAATTCCAGACTCCTCCACAGGTTTTGCTTTTGGTTGGGGGGAGGAAGTTCTTATGTGAACACCGAAGTACTGTGTAAGCAGAGACAGGTATGTCCAAAGGAATCAATACAAGACTATCACAAATGAGGAAATATCTCTGTGGAGGAGAATATTCTTTCAACAACTCTAGAAAATCACCACAAGCTGCTGATCCCTCCAACCCCTTCCTCAGGTCACTAATAATTGTACACTTCCTAACCCTGGCACCTTTCCCCTTCCTAACCCATCCTCAGCAGATGAATTGGCTGAAGGTTATTGGGCATGCTCTGCAAGCTCAATGGGCTTCATTCTGTATCACCTACTACAGATCCTTGATCCATCATCCTGGTAGCAAAAGGTTGCACCATGCACCAGTAGTAAATGCTACTGTGCCATTCGGTTTTGCTCCACAGCGTCAATATTGGAATGGCTATATACTGTCATTTCCAAGAATTCCATATCTTTCCCAATTTTCCTGATCACCTGAGAAGAACAGCTGCTCCAGCACAAACCACTGATCATGTCATTTTTAATGCTTTCATTGTTATTGAGGGGAAAGGCTCAAAAGTCTCAACAAGGAATCTTGTTCCAATGTGGATGCTGCCCGGGAATGATGACAGGGTAGCAACTTGATCAGCCAACTCAGATGGCACAATCTGCAAGATCAAAGTTCAGTTTATTAATAAATGTCATCTGAAGTTTGTGACTAGATTGCAGCCATGAGATTACCCCAGAGCCTTTATTTTTCTTAATGTACACTGTTAACTTCATGGGGCCATTTTATTCTGCTCACCTTTTACTTTGAAAGCAGCTCTAACAACAGGATAACTAATCATGCATTTAATGCATAATGATGCTGACACTGAAGAATCAAGAATGTGCAAAATATCGTTCAGAGATGCCAAGATTATGGTGCGGAAAATGGAAAGGTGACACTAATAATTTACGGTTAAGGTTCAGGCACATTGTTGCAAGAGTGTAGAGGAAGCTATACTCTACATTTGGTCAATGCTTTATCTGATCAGGAAGTATTTGACATTAACAGTAAGGAAAAAAATAGATAAAATGTTCTGTTTTCCATCTCCCAGCTTGATCCCTGTTGAGTGCACAATTCACCTTCCCCGCCCCCTCTCACAACTCACATATAAACACAAAAAAGCCATTTCCAATGCAGGGTTGTTCTAAAAATAAGCATTTTGACCCAGCATTTGGATTGCTAGATTATACTAAAAATAAAGAATTAAAATGTTGTAAACTAATGTTTGGAGGCTTAGCAGTTGTTCTATGTCAGCAATAGGCTGGTCATATATGCATCATGAGGTTTAAGGCTTGCAGCTCTGTGTTTTATTTAGAATTACTGCAGTGGTGCTTGGCAGTGCTATAAACAATATCGCCCCATTCTCCCTGATACAACCTAGTGCCAAAGAGCAAAACTGCCACAAAAGAAAGCAAAATTTACAATGGGGAGGAACCTCCATTATCAACATATGAATAATGAAAACTGATCAATAATCGAGAGACCCAAAAACCATGCTAATATGTATGGCTCAGTAATATCCTCAGCACAGGAATGAAGACAAGCACAATACAAATAATTTTAAAAATTGTTTTCTTTACCATGAAAAGATGAAATACAAGTAACAAAAGAATAATTAGTGGACTGTGCAATCAGGCAACATCTTGTGCAATGCTTTTCCCCAAGAAAATATTGCAGAATAATCAGGAAGATGAATAATTGGAGTGCGGGTAATGACGATTTCACTGTAACATAAATGTAGATTATAATCAATGAAGATTAATTTACCCAGTTTAGGGTCCTTGTTAAGCTGAAGAAGAATCAATGTTCTATACTCTAGAATGTAAGAATGAGATTTTACAAATTTTACAAAATATTTAATAGTTTGCTTATTGTTTTTCTGCTGGGTACACACTCACATATATGTACTGAAGTGATAAACATGAAATCTGTACATTTTTTCTTTGCTGGGAGTACATACTCTCTTGCTTTTTTCAAGTTATGTTCTGTCCCTTTTTCTGGTCACCCTTGGCCATATGTCAATTGTCTTGGGTAAGCGAAATGCTCCTAGTCAGCCAGCTTTGCAGCTCTCAAGCCCAACGTTAAGAACAGCTAGTGATGATCTCTCACTGATTTCCCGTCCTTCCCTATCTTCCAAGGAGGTGTCTGGCCTCATGCCTTCATAAATTGACATACTTGAGATCTGCAACTCAACAGTATGGAGGTTCAAAGGCATGAATCCAAGCCCCACTACTGTGTACCACCATGTGTTGAAGGTATCACCCAAACATATAAACTTACTTTAATTTTTGTGATAAATTAGCTATGATAGACTTCACTGGAGGAACTGATTAGTGCAATGCATTAGCACTTTGTCCTTTCAACACGAGGTCTGAATCCAGTCAAACTGATGGAACAAAAGTATTTGGTAGCTGTGCAAGAGTTAAATGAGTTCAGGTAACCTCAACCCAGCTACTAGCAGTAGTGCATTTCAGCATAAAAACAAATTGGTACTAAATTGGAAATCTCACTCAAAATGTAAGTATGGCTGATGTGAGAAGTGGAACATTTCACACTGTTGAAGTAAAGGATGTTCTTCTGAGATAGGAGTTATAGCAGGTTATTGGGGTGGAACAGAGGATTTACTCTGCAGCAGGCCATGCTGTGATTCATTTTGGAATGCTTGATGCTGATACTGAGTGCACAAAGTGGAAGATCGCCAGCACTGACCTCACATTGATAAATACAAAATTTCACCAAAAATATAAACTTATTTTTAAAATGTTTATATTTATTTAGTGTCATTCTAAGCTTTTTCTTTTTTTATATTTGTCATAGAAGTACTAACACATTGCATAAGTACTGTTGTTAAAATGTTATTCTTTCGCAAGGTTATTGCATGATATTAGCACAATAACACATTGGTATGAAAATCCATTGTCCACAATTTTAACAAAACGTTAACTTGTTTCAACAATGCCTCAATGCAAACAAAGGAATTTCGCATGAATACTTTAAATGTTCATACACCAATATCACACAGCAGGATTTCACTCCATTAACATGAAATTACCTTCACGCTGTAGCTAATTATTTTTAATTTTGGGTATTTCATACAATAACTTCATATTTTAAGGATTCTACTGATTGCAATGGTATAAAGCTCATTTAATATCCACTTCAAAGAATTTTTGGCTTATATGGTTATGTGAATTTAAATTCTTCAAACCAATTATTAAATGCAGTAAAATAATGTAAAGAAACATTCTATGTGATATAATCAATGTGTAGAGGAGCTGCTCATTTAGAGTATTTTTAACTGAATATGATATGAAGCTTATAATTTATTGTAAGATTTTAAAGACAGATAACATTTCAAAATTGCTAAAATAAAGCACCAAGTGATCATGTTTATGTTGCACTATTGGATTTAAATATTAACCATAATTAGCTGAAAAAAAATTGTGTGCAAATATGACTGCAAAGATTTTTCATTCTTTAAAAGGTACTTACTTCTAAAAGGTTGCTACATATAACATTTATTAGGTGAATCTGTGACTGTTTACCTTGGTAACTCTACCCCATTAGGTTTGAAATCTCATGACTATCTGATGTACATTAGATCTACTCAATGAATTACCAGTTCAGGAAAGCACTTAAAGACTTTGTGTAACTAAACAGAACATTAAACTGAATGAGATAACTGAGGTACTTCCTGACCTGGGGAAATTTTATAGAACCAGTTTTGTTGGTTTTCCTGGCACAAATATCCCTCTTGATTTTGCACACCCCTTCCCTCTAAATTGTGCAACAGTAGTGCCAAACTTGTTTAGTCTCTGCTCAGGGCCAATTATGGTACCAAACAGACCACCAGTGCCACGACTAAACACGGATGAACAACTCAACAGCTCCCAATTTTTAAAAAAGAAAATAAATGTCAGTCTATATATCTATATATCCAATAAAATGGTGACTGCAGGATTTTTCAATCAGGCGAAGTACCAAACAACAAAAGGTTATTAGAGTTAGTTAATTCTTTCTTTGCTCAAACAACACAATTATGCAGAGCTGAAAAAAAGGTACACAAATTTGGAGGAATATATAATTTATAAACATATAGTATTGGTACTGGAACAGTTTCTTAGATTTGTTCCAGTTGCATTAGCAAAACTGCCAGTTGCTAGAAACATTTTCCTAAAATGCCAAAAAATATTCATTATTAATCACTGGAGACCACAACAGAAAAATGACTTGCAAACAATTTCTAACTTGAATTGTTAAACATTAAGGTCAATAATATCAAGCACTACACAGGTCATTAACATTTAACATGGTTTTTTTTTTCTCTTCTCGCTTTGCGCTGGTCTTTTTTGGTTCCTAGGTATGTGACTTTCCTGACTGGTGCACTATGTACACATATTTCTCCAGGGGGGAATTGAGCAGGGCAGCAATGATTCCGGTACCACACGCTCTTACCTCCTGTGTGTTGCATTTCACCTGCTGCCAAATTTTCTCCATCCCCAGAAACATTAGTACAGAAAGAAGTCCTTCCCAGGTCTACCGCTGCAAGTGGCGATAAACATCTCAGTAAGTCGACCCCCCCCCCCTCCGCCCCCGCACTCCCACGATTTCTAGTAATACGCGGTACGAATGGTACAGTTACTATCACTGCAAATACTTCATTATTACTGATTCTCTTTGCGTCCTTATTGTGCTTTTGTAAATATATTGCTTAGGTATATATATAAAATGAATATAAATATGCAATGATGTGTTTTTGCCAAATCACATGCCACTTGTGCACTTACAAATGTGGTTTTCTTGCTATCCACTTCATCAGTGGACTTCTTGCTCTTATCTTTCTCGCTACGGGTTGTATATTTTCGCGGCTGATTGTCCGTTTCTGAAGAAAATAATATTATGAAGAAGCTGAACTTCTTACTGTTGTTCCAAAAAAGGCAAAATAAATACGACTTTAGCAATTAAAATTTTGCAGAATCCAGCCGATTTAAGGTGTCTTGGCAGCGAGCAAACCCTGATGCGGTTATTGGCGGGGAGGGGGGGCGGGGGTCATGTCTCTCTGCCTCTCCGTCAGTCTCTCAATCTCCTCTCACAGCGAAAAAAAACCTCACACCACAACCCACAACGATCCAGCTCCAAGAACCTGATGGCATGGGGAGGGGTGGGGGGAGTGGTAGGAGGGACACTCACCGTTTGATTGATAGTTCCTGGGAACACTCACAAGCTCCTGTTCCTAACTCTGTTTTCCATTGGATGCTGCATTTTTTTCCCCCCCACTCCAATCCCCGCCTCTGGCTACCTCGCTTGATGGCAGAAGACCACCGAAGAAGGGTATAGTAATGTCGCGATTTGACAGAAGGTACCTAACTACCCGAGGGTATGGATAAAGAAGCATTTAATTATTAATGACAATTGAACGATTCCATTAGAGAATTCACAACGAGTGCTTAAAAAATGTATTCGTATAGATGTATGTTTGTGCCAGTGTGTGGATCTTGACCGTAACTGTAAGAGTTGTGTGCCTCCGTGTAATGGAAGTTACAGCAATAAATAGGAATAATTATGTGTTAAAGCATTTGATAGTTTGGATTTTTTTAAATGTAAAAATCAGGTTGATGGGAAGAGACTAAGTCTGGAGTGGAATAAAAATATCAAATGTTTTCACATGTAATGATAAGTTTATACCATTTTAGTTTTTTAAAAAATCCAGTTTATTTTACATTAGAGGAGAGGTAGAGACAATTAAGCTGCTGGTTGCAAAGGTAAATTTAAGTGAGAATCTATGGACAATATAATGTAGGTCCCAGTGCAATAGACATTTAAACCGTATGCAGACCCAACCACATAAAGCACAAGTGATTACGCTTAAAACGTACTTTACTGGTCGGGTCCATGAGTTGTTAATGAATGCATTTATACTGCCACTTTTGCATCATTGCTAAATAGTTTTGGGTGCTCATCAATACAAAAGTAGCAGTATCAATCAAGAGATTACCAAGTTTAATGACGGTGTGATGTATGAAATTTCCTCCAGGAGATCTCACATTTGTCAGAATTCACACAAGAGTTTAGCATAACTTTTTTTATTCGTTCATGGGATGTGGGCGTCGCTGGCAAGGCCGGCATTTATTGCCCATCCCTAATTGCCCTTGAGAAGGTGATGGTGACTGCCTTCTTGAAGTCCGCTGCAGTCCGTGTGGTAACTCAAGCCTAAATAATGTTTCACAGCGAAACTTTTGCTGAATATCATTCATGGAATGGTTAACATTTATTGTTAGACTTGAAATACATTGATGCAAACAAGGAAAAGTGAAACAAATGAAGTTCCTACCTTATATTTGTTTGCAGAATTATGGATGATTGATATGCTGACAGATGGCATTGAGTTCTCAAGATATGTGAATAATTAAAAGGTTGCACATTTGATTATTTCTGAGTTTTTTTTATAACACTAGTAGATCTCCAATGGCAATACTCATGGTGAGGCAAAAATTACACTGTTGCAAAGGGGGTTACTGGAATGTGGAAGTGGGCCAAAGGTTCAGATCTTCAATGAAAGAATTTGGAAAGAAGTTTGTTAAGAGATTCCCACAGAGACAGTGATGCAAGTGTTCTTGATTGGTTCATGGAAAATAAATAAAATATATTCTACCTACCGCAGGTGGACAAATTAACTAATTCCCGTCATCTACCACATTTAAACAAATAAATCTCTGCATGTAATGTAGGGGAGCAGCTCTATTTTTACTGTTCATCTGTTGTGGGTTTTTAAAGGGAAGGACAAAAATATATAAAACTTAAGAAAAGCTTACACTTATTTTGCATCTTTCCTTCTTTATCAAATATCTATGCAAATGTTACCAAAAAGTTCTACTTAGATAAAAGTTTAAATTAAAATTTTTATTAAGAACCCTTTCAAACTTGACTAATGGTACAGTCCTTCCAGAACTTATTACTGTTTATATGAACAATGGCTGTCTTTGAGTAAACATAAATAAAAGAGATGCAGATGGCGTAACAATTTGGAAAGCATTATAAAATATTAAAACTTGCTCCAAGTCGTTCATGCCTGACTCTTCCCGCTAACCAGGTTTTTGCTTAGCAGTATCTGTGTTCAATTCTCTTCACCTTAACAAGTACCTTTTTTTTTAATTAAACATTTTGATGTTCAATATTAATTTGTTTTCTTTAAATAGAACCGCCTAAAAATTCTGGCTCCCAGAGGGGCCAGAATTCTGATGAAGTTATGGTGGGAGCTCTCGAATCAGATTGTCGCCTGATTCATGAGTTGTATTGCCACATGCATGTTGCACACCCAAAACCACTTTGCATTGACACAAAAATGGCAATGGAAGTGTAGCTTTATATTCTCCCAGTCTATTGCTCACTACTGTTACTATTCCTTAATGCTTTGGTTTCCTTTTTTCAGGTGTCAGCCTTGGCTCAGTTGTAACATGCTAAGTCAGAATGTTGTGGGTTCAAGTCCCACTCCAGACACTTGAGGTATAATCTAAACTGACACTTCAATGCAATACTGAGGGAGTGCTGCATTGTTGGAAGTGCCATCTTTTGAATGAGGCATTAAACCGAGGCCCTGACTGCCGTGTAAGGTGGACGTAAAAGATCCCATGGCACTATTTGAAGCAGATCAGGGGAATAGTCCCAGTGCAAAAGGACCTGTGAATGTTCTGAAAGAAATATGACAACCAGAGGGCAAAATGACTGGGGCAGGTCAATAAATCAATATATCCATGCCACGTGTCCATAAAATCCCAGAGGAGGTGAAGAATTAAAAGAAGGGAAATGGAAAACTGTTAATACATCCAAAGGCTTTCTGAAACTTTTTACGTGGTCATGATTGTTATTTTTTGCAAAAAGAAATTTTTGAGAAATATTGAAATGCACTGTATGTGTTTATTTGATTAGTTGCTTTTTAGTGAATGTGAAATCAGCATGCTTTTGCATCCTATGGACATGTTGGGCACATGCCAGGTGCAAAACATTAATTTATATGCAGTGGAAGAGTTGTGAAACACCACATTGGCCCAAAATTTGCTGTACTGGTCAACAAACCGCACTCGCTGTTAGTTAGACTTGCCCATGTCCGTTTAATCGCCACGAGATTTTGCACTGCAAGTTGCTGGAAATGGGAGCGGGAAACAGCTCAGCGCCCTCTACAGGGCATCTGGGATCTGAGTGAACAAGGCAAGCAACTGTCTATCTCCTTAACCAATCAGATTGAAGGATTGTTAAATAAACAGCGCAGAGTCTGAACAAGGATGTGTAAGTTAGAAAAATGAATTCAATGTCAAATCAGGTGCAGAGAGAGAAATAAAGAGAGGGAAAGAAAGATTGGATTAAGAGAAAAAAAAGAGACAGAAAGAAAAAGTTTTTTAAAAATTTAATTACTTTTTTTTAAATCTCCAACAACAATTAAAACCTGAAGGAATGAGACACCATACTTGTAATAGTAAATTTTCAGTGCCAGTCAGGTTGTTTAAGCAGCAATTAACACTCATCACACCATTAAAAAGGGCACTTAGACTAAAATGGACAAACCCTGACTTTCTGTGGTGAGTTTAGTTCGTATCTACCGTGCAAATACAGGAACTTCGCGCCGTTCAATGTATTTGAATGGTGAGTCAGACAGCGAGATGCTGTTTTTGCGAAGCTAACGGCGGAGCGGCGTATCTCGGACAGCAACTTCCGGATTTTCACATTTAACTGTGCATCTGCCCCTTGCCTGAAGTTGCTGTGCGATTTGCGCATAAATAATGTGAGCGCTGTTAGCCTCTCCGTTATTTTGACAGCAAATTCTGGGCCATTATAAAAGAGCTGAATGAATATATAAAGTTGTAATAACAGAAACTGACAGGTCATCCCAGGTTAATGACTACCTACTGATATTAAATTTGAGCATCACTGTGTTGTGGAGGAGTATATTTGTAAGCTGTCATCATTGTCTAGGTCAACTAAAGACAATAACAGGTGGAGACAGGAGTTATTGACTAAATGACTGGGCTCTTTATTAACACACATCACAGGCTGCCTTTTCATTAACTGGCACATTCACATCCCTCACATTTGCTGGACCACTATTTTGAATCATGTATAACTACGTAACCATGACATACGACCATGTACAGCACCTGCCATTCAGCATGAGAGGACACACAGATGGCATGGCAGGAAGCTCTCTGAACTCTGATGCAAGTGCAGCCCATTTTTTTTGCACCATGGTGTGATAGTTGCTTTCTGGCTCTCCAGAACTCTCCTTAGACCGCTACTTTAAATTTTTATCAAAATAGGGAGGAAGGGCACCACAGGCAATTCACAACTTCTGGCGCATCAGGAGAGAGGTCACCTCCACTGCGCATGTGAGGTTTCTCCCATACTTTTCCGTGATGGCAGCCATCCTGGGGAAATTAAGCTTTGGCCACCCTGCCATCATTGTTTCTTTATTGTGATCATGAATGAATTCACGGATCTGAGCTAAGACCCAGCGAAGATCCAATCCAATTGTGGACCTAATCACACATCTGAATGCAGGTCTGATCGCAGGTGCAACTGTGGGTCTACTAGGGTCCAGCTTCACGTACTTTTTTAACCTTTCCTCTCTGGTAGGAAAAATCTTACTTTTTATTCCTTTGGCATCTTAAAAGTCAACTTTCAACTCGCTGCCCCCTATAATGATGGTCTTAGTAACACCAAACAAGTTCCTCTGGTGATGCCATCAGCATTATAATTGCGCTTAAAGTGGTTTCATTATCAGTACCCCTGAAAAAATAATAAAAGGAACTATAACAGACCAATGCTGTTTCTGTTTTCTATTTCTGTAGGTTTACTTTGATATTGTTGTTTAAGAAATCATCGTTACTCAAGTCATTAGAGAAGCTAAGCTGAATTAAGATCGGAACATAGTCAGTAATCTAGCATGATACAACAGTGGGCCAGAAATTGCTGCAATGGTGGATCTTGCAGCGAACAACGTTAGTTGGACTTTTTAGCCCACCGTTGACATCGCACTATATTTGCACAGCAAATTGCTGGAATGTTGATACGATAATGGTGCAGCGATGTTAGTGTCGCATCTGGGATCTCGTGAACATCGTGGCCAATGGCTTATGTCCCTGACCAACCACATGGCACTGTAAAAAGCTGAAAACCGATGTGATAACTCAGTTAAGGTGTGGCCCTGAAAGGTGAATGACCTGTAACTTCTGAAATGACCTTAAGTCAACTTTAAAAAGTTACCAACAATTTTTTCAAAAACTCTTAAAACCTTTTTACAATGCAGATAAAGTAATTAAGTGTTTTGCATATGCACTTATTCACAGAAAATGTCTCAAGAAGAGAACAAGAGGTCTCAGAACTTTGGAAAGGAGGAGCTGCGGGCGAGGATGAAGTGGTGAGGAGGCATGAGCGACTGCTGGGGACTGTGAGTGCGAGGGCTTCTCAGGAGATCAGCATGGTGGCGTGGAGCGAGGTGCCGGAGACCCAGTTACATTGGGAGGGGGAAGGCAACTGGATTGAGGAGAGGTGAAGGCCACATCAGGGAGTGGAGAGGGGAGAAAGATTGGCTCACATCTCAAGGCAGCAGGGGTGATGGAGGGAAGCAGCAAGGGAGACTGTTAGATGACAGGCCAGATTTTAATAGGATGGTTTGCATATAGTTAGAAATTAAAAATATCAAGTTATGCAGTCGAGGTAGCTATTTATCAAATTACAGTGCGTAAGGAAAAACAACTTTTCACATTTGTTGGTGTGACCCTTATCAATTTATTGGTGTGCTCACTACTCCACCATTAATCTATTTATTGATTTGTTGGTGTACCTGCTGCTCTATGAATTTATCAATTCACTGGTACCCTAATCTATTTCAGTATATTAATTGAATGGTGCTTGTTTTCCATTCATTTATTAATTTGTCGTTAAGCCTGCTATTGTATCATTTATTAATTCTGGTGCCAGTCTGCTCTATGAATTTATTGATTCAGTAGTGGCCAGGTCTCTATTAATTAATTCACAAATGCTGCGCTGCAATGTTCAACAGTAACCTTTCGTTGTTGTGAGTGATCATGCATATGACTTGTGTCGTTTTCTGTGCATTGAGTTTCCTTTGCATTTATATAGTGTCAACAAAACCAATAACACATTTTGTTGCAATTTAAGTTCCCCAGTTTATTCTGTTAATTTTTAATCTCCCTGTTATTATAGTGACAGCCTCTGTTGTCCATTGTTTTAGGGGGCACAATCATCTCATTCTTTGGTACATTGAAATGATACGTTTCAAGACTATACAGGCCTTGACTTCCCATGTGCAATGCTACGGGAGATTGATTAGTAATAGATCTAAAGTCTTGTGTTTACATGCAATTCCTGAAACATATATTTCCTGTGAGACTTTTCTGTCTGTTGTCCTTGACTGATCTCACCAATCACACTTAAAAAAATGGTTAAGGAGGGAGCAGTAAATTGGAGGAGTATTGTTTTTTACATATCAGAAGGTCAAAATACAAAATGACACCAAGGAATTGTATGCAGGGAAAGGGTCACTGTATTAAATGGACTAACTTCTGATGGAGGGTTCCATCATGTTTGATCACACTCCAAAATTCTGATCTGCACTCTGAAGAGCACTTAAACTCTGACCTCACCCAGTGTTTATTGAACAGCAATTGGAGCTTGTGGCCTCAAAGAGAACACAGATACACTTTAGCAGAAGAATAATACATTGTGCATTACCTGGTATAACACTTCTGCCTTTATAAAATAGCATAACATTTGATTATCATTCTACAGTCAGTTATGGGTTTCATATTGATTATTAGTATGTTTTGTCATTCAATAATTTTATAAAGGTTAAGGAAAGGAGCAGTAAATTGGAGGATTATTGTTTTTATGGTCTACAAGGTCCAAAGGGAAAGTTACGCCAATAGATTGTGTGCAGAGAGGAGGGCACTGTGTTAAATGCACCAAATTATGCTGGTGGATTCCACCTTCTTGCACTTTTAAAAAATTTGTTCTCGGGTTTTGGCCTTGCTGGCCAAGTGCTCCAAAGGACTAAATTTAATCAATTTAATTAGACTGTATGGCCAATTTTATGTCCATTTGTACCTTAAAATTGCAATCAGGGTCCTGTGTACTTAATAGGACCCCGATATACGTGTTACATGTGGCCTCCCGCATGAAACAAGTGCAATCTGCAGCCGCCCATCTCAGGACCCTACCCAAGGTGGCGGCAATTGGAACGGCAGCATAAATGGGGCAATGCCATTTTCAGCCTGCTACCACCCCTTTATGCCAAGCAGGGGGTCTTAAAATTGGCCTTTGTATGTCGCACTTTGATGACTGCCTTAAATAAACAGAATCTGTTCAGTTAACATTGCTACCGTTGCCAATCAGAAGCCAACCACCACAAAACCAATCAATCAAAACCTGCCCCCTGACCTCTCCCTGAAGGGTTCCGGGGCAGGCTGAAGTCAGACAGGTAAATTGTACTTTTTTAATTCTAGGATCCCCCAAGATGTTTTGAGGCAATCAGGGGCCTTCTGGCTGCTGGCTCAGCTGGAGGTGGGCCTGTGGCAGAGTTCCCCGGACCATTCAAAGGAAAAAAGCATGCCATCTCTTCCTCTCTAGCACAGAGGATCTCATGTGAACCACACTTGCTGAGTGTCCACTTGCTGCCCAGCGAGGAAAATGTACTCTAGTTGTTTTTGTGTGATGAATTGACTGTAAATAGTGTACTTCTGCAAATAAGCAATGGGAAGATTGATCGTGAATTTCCTCAAGACCTGCGTGGAGTTGACGTGCGCCACTGACCCTACCAGAATTTGCTTGTTCAGATCATTATTATAATAGTGACTGAACCAGTAGTGTAACTTTGTGTAAAATAGGAGAGATATGCCAGGGAAGAGGGGGAAAGAAACTTGTTACTGCTAGGTTTAAAAGCCTGCATCAACTAGGTGAAAATCTAGGTGACTTACTCATGATTTTTTTTTCTTCTTGACTTACTCGTGATTGGTGTTGAACTAGCTGGGGAAGACAATGAAAGAGATTTGGGAATAATAATAGTCAACACATTCTTAGCCATTAACTCACTTGGGTTAATGCCTCCACTAAATTTGCTGAGAGAGGAATTTCAGTTGAATGTTACTATCCTATGTTATAATTTCATGGCACTGGACTCTTCAGTCTTGAAAGGAGGCAAATGAATAGAAAAAGCTAAATTCAGAGATTGATAGATGCTGTGATAGTAGGACTGTAGGTTTCTAAACAATTAACTTTGTGATCTTTTTGTCCACTACATTGCTGTGGAAATTAATTGTTTTAGTCTTACAATAGTCTATCAGATTTTCTTCTGTTTTTCATTCCTTACAACTGTTTGCGACCAGGTAGTCTCAGCTAGCTGAAGTTCATTGTCAATTCTGCTGCATGGTTACGCAGCAGGATATGCAATGTAATGAAGCACATCATTTTTATATTCTGCCCCCCATCCCTGCCATACAGATAGCAGCCCATTAGAAAACTAATGAATCTAACCCAACTGAAGTCAGCAAATTCAAGTGACAGACACCTCTGGGATTCAAACTTGCAAGATGTTTTGGTGGGGAAACAAGCAGTGAACTGCTTGAGCTACTAGGTCACCTTCACTGTGTCAAAGAATGCCAGTGGTTCCATTTGTGGATCATTTTACCCTCCTTGGGGAAATTCTTCTAATTGATTTTTCATCTGCAGAAAATTGTGAAAGTCATTAACTGCTTTGATAGTTGCTGAAGCTTCAACTTTCTGAAACAGATGTGTTTCTACTCCATTGTGAATATTATTTCTACCTAACTCACATTTATTTGCATTCAACGATTGATGCTGGTTAAATATTTTATTCATTTTGGCCTGTACTAATCACTCCTATTACTATTTTTGGATTTGGATGCAAGTCTTACTGGACTCACTGTACAATGTTAGGGGAAAAAATCAATTGTAATAAATTTAGCTGTTTAGTCAGTAGTTATTAAATTCTCAAAGTTTAAGGAGTAATAGTAAATTATTAGTTGAGCTTTTATAATCTGTATTTGATGTAGGAACTTATCATGAATGATTAGCTGTTGGGTTAATGCCAACTTTACATTGGGTTCCCTTGGAAACAGCAACACTAAGCTTCAAAAATGAATTATCCAATAAAACATTGCAACTGGGGAATAGTTCTGAACAATGGGGTGAAGGTATTTCCAATCATCTTTAAATTTTGGTCTTCTAACTTAATTTGAAATTAATTATAATTTTTGCATACCAGGTTTGTTTGGTAAATGAATTACCACATGGTCCATTGCCATATTGAAGCAGTCTGCTTTGTTAATCTCTTAGCAGCCCAGTGGGAAAAGCTGACAAATAAGAATGAGAATTATTTTTATAATTAATTCTCCAAAGTATTCAGTCAAAACTAAAACATAATTGGAAACTGCATACACTTAAACATGTACCTAGCAGTTACCCTGAAAAAATTTGGGGATAGATATTTGGACTGTCATGTATAATAATACTCCAGATAGTTCAAATGTACATTTGCCACCACACTTTTCAAGCTGACATCCAAATGTACCGTAACCTGACAATTCTGCGCAATTTTATGCTGTTTGACTGGGTACAGTTAGTGTGAAAAGTAAATCTCTAGTCAAGCTGTTCACCACACTAGTAAGAAACTGTTAACCCTCTTATTTGCTGCTGTGGGATGTTGCCAGTCTGCACTGGCATGGGGCCAAGATTACTTTAGATTTAACATGCAGATAGTGTTACGGTACATTTGGATGTCAGCTTGAAAAGCATGCTGGCAAATGTACATTTGAACTATCTAGAGTATCAGTATACATAACAGTCCAAATATCTGGCCCCAAATTTTTTTAGGGTAACTGCCAGGAACATGTTTAAGTGTTCCCAATTATGCAGGGACAAAATTAAGTACTTCTATGGTCAATGTGCAACAGAAACCAGAATGTGATTCCGTAGAGGTTCTTTCAAGTGATGGTTCCTGTCAACACTTTGCAGTTAATGTAGAATGTCCAATAGTGCAAATGCGTACAAGGGGTAACTTTGTGAGGATCTTCTCCTCACACGGAGCCTGACTAGATGGGAGCGCAGGTTGGAGGCTGGGAGCAGAGCCTTGCAAATTGACCCCCCTACAGTAGATTTATTTGACAATTTTGCACATTTTTAAGCAAACAGAACTACATTTCAACTTCAAACTTTGTGAAGACATGCATTGTTTATTTTTCATGTTTTATATTTATTCTGTTTTACTATATGATGCAAGGAAATTAACAACACCCTTATACATAGTAACAAAGTAATGTACATATATTTTGCAATAAATGGCAGTCTGTTACATATTTGTGAAATGCTATATGTTATTTAACTAAATAGTTTATTTTTAATCACTTCTCCACTTCTTTGTTCAGTGTTGATTTACATTTCATATGCATGTCAGAAACATGCAGCACGTTAGCTGTTCACCCTCCTTGTCACAGCTCATAACCCTTTCTGGAATGTTCTGTCGTACTTGGCACTCTTTTATACCGTAGGTCCTGCTTTTATTAATATATTCAAATAAAAGTTGCGTTGGCTTGTGCCAGCTGAAACAAACATTTTCTGTACAAAAATGTTTCCAGTGACAATGTTTCCCAAATTTATATTCAGAACAATGTATTTATAGATTGTAATGCAATCAGGTGTATTGCATTAAAACAAAAGCAAAATACTGTGGATGCTGGAAATCTGAAATAAAAACAGAAAATGCTGGAAACACTTGGCAGGTCAGGCAGTATCTGTGGAGAGAGAAACAGAGTTAACGTTTCAGGTGGAAGTCCTTTCATCAGAATTGGAAGATGCTGGCGATGAACAGCTTTTAAACAAATACAGAGCCAGGGAAAAGGGGGACAAGAAAAGAATGAAAGGGAAAGGCCTGTGATAGGGTGGAGGGCAGGAGTGATTAAATGACAAAAGGGATGATGGTGCAAGGCAAAAGGAGGTGATAATGGAATAAATGTGGAAACAAAAGGGTCCAGAGGAGGTGTAAATGGTTACAGAATATCCAAGAGAAAATGGAAGTAGTAATTAAGATCTTCAATTGTTAAATGCAATTTTAAGGCCGGAAAGCTATAAAGTGTCTAGTAGAAACACGAGGTGCTGTTCTTCAAGCTTGCGTTGAGCTTCATTGGAGTGGGATGGAGAATTAAAGTGGTAAGCGACCGGAAGCTCAGGGTCACACTTGCGGACTGAACAGAGGTGTTCACCTAACCCATAGGTATATTGCATTTATTAGACTAAGCAGTAATGTTGGAAAAATCATTAGCATTGCTTTTTTTTTGGTTAGCTGAGCATGATATGGAATGGACGCTTTTCTTGCAAAGGATACCCCTTACCTAAACCCAGAGAACATGTAGATTGGCAAGAGTCAAGGATAAGGGAGCCTCAAGTATGCTTATGAGTACTGCAGGAGTTTAACCAGCTAAAATGAGAAGCTTACCAGCACACTGCAATGGTAACTATCCCACTGCTTGTTCAGCTAGAACCACTCTATCCTTTACAGCATTGGTTTACAAGGTTATTTGGAGCTGAAAGGGAAGAGTCTCAATCTCCATTGACAGGTGTTTTACCAATAAGCCAGGAAGGCTGCTTGATCATCAACAGAGCCCTGGAGTACCTCAGGCTTCCTGGCTCAAGCATTAGTCCAGCAGAGAGAATCGACTCAGTTCCAATTTCTGACTTAAAACTTGCTTGCCAATCCAATCAAGGCAGGCCCCAAACCTTTGATATATGAGGGTATGATCACATACTTGGCCTCTGACAGCAGCTGTCATCCTATGCCGCAGAATGGGAGGATCTATGCAAGTTAGCTTTTAATGTCCAATATTGCTTCATAATGCATCTTGCAGTTTAATCAACTGAAGTTGATTTAGTGAGGTATTGCTGTGATTCATAATTTTGTACTATCCTTTTCTATTGGGAAGCCCATACTCACCACGAGTGCAAACTGATATCGGTGGTTTATTTGTAGTGGATTTTTTTTTATTGCTTCTTCCGATAAAGCACATTGTATGTGCTAAGTCTTTACAAAAGTAACTCTTTTTGTTAAGAATCTACGGGGGTAATTTTGACTTTTGGCAATATAGCAAAATGGGCGATATTGGATCTGGTGCCTGTTGTACATCTCTCCCAGTTTTCATTTCCATTGTGGCCTGGGGTTAAAATAGTGTGGGGGTCTGAGTGGCGTCATCAAACCCCAACTTTTGAACATTTATGAGGCCCTCGCCTACCTGCAGTGAGGGTCTCACACGCTTCTCGAAACCCAGAAGTTAAAATTGTGGTCGGCGGGAGTGTGGCGTGAATGGAGTGGTAGGTACTATGCCCCTATTTTAACCCCCACCCCCCCCCCTCAGATCCCACGTTATCGTCGGGCGCGGCGGGTTAATTCGGGGCTGACGTTTTTATCCCCAGCCCAAGCAATAGGCTTGAAAGTGCTCACAGTTTCAAACTTGTTTCATAAAATGGAAAGTTAGGGGGTACACAAATAGAGTAGAAAGTTGATAAAATGACAGCTGAATGTTGAACTGTGCATGAGTACCTTCAACGCATAGGCATTGTGGTACTTGGACCATTTCACACACAGATCAATTCCCAAGTCCTAACACTTGTAGTTAACCACTTGACTTAAGTCCTGTAGGTTACTTAGAGGATTACAGTGGCCAGAAATTTTCTCAGAGCTGGTCCAGCATATAGGAAGCCCGTTTATGGCAAAATTACAGCAGGATCAATTCCGAGGAAATTCCCAGCCAAGGTAGGTAATTTCTGAAGGACCTACCTCCCCTCCTCAACAGCAGCTTGTGAGCTAGATGCTGACGAGAGCACAGGCCACTGGCTGGAGCCTGGTGCTACAATTTTCCTTATTTCTAGGATAATAATTATAATCTAACAATGGAGAGAAGTCTATGTCACCAAGTAGTCAGAAACTATGGTTTTCTTTGGCAGTAGGGAGCCAAATGGATTAATTCTGTCTTCTCTATTCCAGTTTTTTTATCACCTTGAATGTGGGAGAAATGGAAAATTCCTCTGCCAGAATATGGAGTGATCAGCAATACTGTACCATGTCTTGGATCAAATGTTGGTGGTAATTAGTGAACTTGACAGGATTCCCAGAACAAATGGCAGAGGTGCAGGCACCCTCATGTGGTTGATTCAGGTGGGTTGTGGTGCGTGGTTCATTCTTGTGCTAAGGTTTGGAGTCTTTAACATTACAAAAATGAGATGTAAGAACAGTGGATTAACCAAGTGCACCTCTCAGGTTCCCATATTTTTCTTGTACAAGGTGTATAATTTTTTTCTAATGGATGCAAATTACTTTTAAATCAAGTCATAAGAAGTTTATATAATGTCAAAGGATTTGATCACAAAGTCCTAGTCCAAGTATCATCATTTGTAAATAGCACAATTGAGAAAAGATCCATGAAGAGGCTGCTGAGGAAACTAAGGAGCCTCAGACAAGTATACCAATAGTTGAGAGGCAAGAACAGCAATCAAGGCAAGCTAACCACTTCTTGGTCCCACGGACGGACTTCCACAGGTCAGACTTGGGCTGTTTCCATTTCTTTCCCATAACTGAACTCAAGCTGAAATCCTTGAAATATTCCAAGCGATGACTAAGACAGAAAAGCACACCAATAATATTCTGGACACAGTAAAAGAAAATGCCAAGTTATTTAACAAACGCAACACAGCACGTGGGAGGAAAACTAAAAAAAAGCATACAGTTATGTATTTTTGTGAGTTCATAAAGGAGAAATAATCTGTTGAATGGAGAAGTGGTCCCTTTGCATTTTCTGAAATTGCACTGATCTTCCAATTTTTTGTGGCTCGAGATCATAATCTCTTTTACATTAATTAAAGGTCTTTATTAGAACATAAATTTAGTTAAAAGAGTCAAAATTCCTGGCCAGGGTGGGCACTTCCAACATGTAAGTTAGGCAGGACAGCAAGAAACTTGGGGTTGGATCTGGTTCCACTGGGTCTCTGCCCTTTTTTCCGGCCACTGAAAAATTCCGATGGAGGTGAGGATGGTCACTTCTTGCATCCAACTTTCCCCATACTGATGTCATCAGAAGAGGTGGGAGTAGTGGGACCTGCCAGAAATCCCGCCAGTTCTGCCTCAGTTACACTCCACTTAAGGTATGCCTGCATGATGTATGACAGGTTGACACTCTGTCACCAGTGGGGCTCACAATCCCATCTTCCTGATGTCAATCGACTGCCTAAGGAGCACTGCAAATGGCATTTGCGCCTGCCCCTTTTATGCAAATGACCCCATCCCCAGCATGTGCACTTCCGGTAACGGAGCGAGGCTTGAGGAATTTCATGCCCGTGGTTTTTTTGTATGAAGAGATGAAGCTTGGATGAAGCTGGGCTTACCTAGTATAGGAATTATCATATCGGTGCTAACTCAGAAACTTTAGACTTAGTAAACAGTTGCATGTTTCAGGAATTCAATTCAATTAGCTTTGCAGGCAAATTTATGTCATTACAATAGTATTATTAAACACTTGACCATTCCTGAGTCAAAAAGGTGAATCTGGTTCTCTAAATAATGTCTAAATCTGGTAGAGCATTTAAACACCTAGCTAACCTTAAATTATATAGTTAGGTTTTTTGCATGCAAACAGAATTGGCACGGTCAGCCATTGTATTAAAACTGTATCTCTGCAAACTAAAACTAGCTCCCATCTGCTCAAAACATCAATATTTTGAAATATTTCCAGATGTTATTATTTCAATAGTGTACTTCTGAATAAAATGAAAAATATAAACTTATGTTATGTAACTTTAATCAAACAGAAAATTCTGGAATTCAGCAAGAAGTTTAATTAAGTACCATATTCTGCAAGCGATGTATAGGGCCTTTGATGTTTAACATTTTAGGTTGTCTTTTGTTAATTGCTCTAGGAACATAGGAACAGGAATAGGCCATTTAGCCCCTCGAGCCTGTTCCACCATTCAATGAGATCATGGCTGATCTGTGACCTAACTCCATATACCCGCCTTAGCCCCATATCCCTTGGTTAACAAAAATCTATCAATCTCAGATTTAAAATTAACAATGAGCTAGCATCAGCTGCCGATTGTGGAAGAGAGTTCCAAACTTCTACCAACCTTTGCGTGTAGAAGTGTTTCCAAGCTTCGCTCCTGAAAGCCCTGGCTCTAATTTTTAGGCTTTGTCCCCTAGTCCTAGACTCCCCAACTAGTGGATATAGTTTCTCTCTATCTACTCTATCAGTTCCCCTTAATATCTTGAAAACTTCGATCAAATCACCCCTTAATCTTCGAAATTCCACGGAATACAATCTTAGTTTGTGTAATCTCTGCTCGTAAGTTAACCCTTGGAGTCCAGATATAATTCTAGTAAATCTACGCTGCACTCTCTCCAAGGCCAACATACCTTTCCTAAGGTGTGGTGCCCGGAACTGAACAGTACTCCAGGTGTGGTCTAACCAGGGCTTTGTATAGCTGTAGCATAACTTCTACCCCCTTGTATTCTAGTCCTCCAGATATAAAGGCCAGCATTCCATTAGCCTGTTTGATTATTTTCTGCACCTGTCCATGACATTTTAATGATCTATGTACATGGACCCCAAGTCTCATTGAACCTCCACTGTTTCAAGCTTTTCGCCATTTAGAATGTACTCTGATCTATCCTTTTAGTGGATGATCTCACACTTGCCTACATTGAAATCCATTAGCCATGGTTTTACCCATTCACTTTATCTATTAATATCTCTGTAATTTTATGCTTCCATTTACACTGCTTACTACACTGCTTACTCACTGCTGCCTATCTTTGTGTCATCGGCAAACTTGTATATGTGACTCTCTGTCCCGTCTTCTAAGTCGTTAATAAATACACTGAATAGTTGAGGCCCCAACACAGATCCCTGTGGGACACCACGGGCAAGATTTTCACTGGGAGAAATGGGTGGGTTGGGGGCGGGGGGATTGAATATTGCAACAATTTCAGACCCGCCCCCAACCTGCCCATTTCCATTTTTCACTGGGGCGAGCGGCCAACCCGCTCCCAGGAGGCGGGTTGGTCACTAAAACCTTTCAAGGAGACTGCGGGCCTCCATTTTGAAAGGTTTTGCAATTTTAGCCTCTGGGGGCCCGGATTCCCAGGCCAACTCCTTCACTCCGCCTGAGAGGAAGCAAAATGGCTCAAAACTGCAGCTAAGTACCTTTCTGGCACAGCTTGTGGGCCCCGAGAAGTAGGAGTGCTTCCCCCAGACGTAGCAAGCCTACCTGCAGCTACCCCCCCGCAACAATCGCGAACCCCCGCAATGACCCTCGATCCCGACCCCCCTCGGTGACTGACCCCCCGGTGACTGACCCCCGATCGTCCCCCCAAGACCCCCAATCCCCCCTCCCCCGCCATGATTGACTCCCCTGGTGACTGACTCCCCTGGTGACTGACCTCCGCTGATTGACCTCCCCACCCCCCACTGATGACTGACTCCCCCCCTGCCATACAATCTAAGACTTACCTGAAGACCTATCTTTTCATGTCCTCTTCCTTGCTCTGCTCCCTGTCGGATGGCAAACCGACAAAAAAAAACGTCCTTACGTCAAAATCGTAAGAGCGTCCGGGAAACCCGTACTTCAGGATTTCCAGTCCAAGATTCGCACCCCCGCGCCCCCCCCCACCCCCGGCCCCTTCCCAGCTCTGATTCAAAATGCTGCCCTACTAGTCACATCCTGCCAATTTGAGTACCTGCCCATTATTCCTACTCCCTGTCTCCTGCCGCTCAGCCAATTTCCTAACCAGGTCAATAATTTGCCCTCAATTCCATGAGCTTCAACTTTAGCTAACAGTCTCTTCTGAGGGACTATATCGAGTGCCTTCTGGAAGTCCATATAAACAACATCCATAGACATACCCATATCCACTACTTTAGACACCTGTTCAAAAAATTCAATCAGGTTCGTCAGGCATGACCTACCCTTTACAAATCCATGCTGGCTCTCTCTTATCAGCTGAAAATTTTCAACTCTATCCTTAGTTATTTTCCCGAGTAATTTCCCGACAACAGATGTTAGGCTAACAGGTCTATAATTCCCTGGTTTCCCTCTCTCACTTTTCTTAAATAGTGGAGTGACATGTGCAATTTTCCAATCTAAAGGAACAGTTTGTGAATCGAGAGAACTTTGGAAGATTATAGTTAGGGCATCTGTATTGTTCTCACCTAGTTCTTTTAAAATCTTGGGATGGAAAGCATCTGATCCTGGGGATTTGTCACTCTTTAGTGCCATTATTTTCTTCGTCACTGTTAATTTGCTTACGTTAATTATGGTGACTCCCCGTCCCTGATTCAAAATTAGTTTCCTTGGGGTGTCCGGCATGCTATCCTCTTCCTCTACTGTAAATACTGACGCAAAGTAATTATTTAACGTGTCCTCCATTTCCTTATTTTCATTTACATATCAGTTTTTAAGGGGCCCACATCGCTCTTGACCACCCTCTTTTTCCTAATATAATTATTAAAAAAATGTTGATTTTGATATCTCTTGCAAGTTTCTTTTCATACTGCCTTTTTGTAGCTCTTACTATTTGTTTTGTCTCCTTTTGTTGTTCTTTGTATCTCTCCCAGTCTCCAGGATCTATGCTATTTCAGGCATTTTTTAATGCTTTTTCTTCTAGTTTTATGTTGTCCCTTACCACTTTTGTCATCCATGGCTTTTTTATTGGTATGTGGAGCTCTTGCCCCTTATGGGTATAAATTGGTTCTTTATCACATTAAATTGTTCTTTGAATACCTCCCACTGATCATCTGTCATTTTGCCCAGCAAATGTTGAATTGTCGGGCAGGAACAATTCATTTAATTCCATATTTCTATCTAGCTCTTGTGTTTTTCCTCAATTATCTTCAGGTAATTATTGCCTTTAAGGTATTTTTTATCCGCTTTTGGAAATCTCCCCACGCCACTCATTTAACCCAGCCTAGAGCACATGTTGGACATCTGCTCCAAGTATTGCTTTGTAACAAGTTGCTAAGAGGTGTGTGAAAGCAACACAGGGTTTCTTTCTTTCCATCGTACCCTACGAGTTAGCACCCAGCATCCCCTCAGTGCATTCACACAACGGCACGGGGGGGAATCACAAGTGCAGATATCCTTGCACTCTATGGCACCACAGCAGTTTGGGGATCAGCATCACCGATGTTTGTTTGTATGCCATTCAGAGACACGGTTTACATGACCTCACCTAGAGAGGCCTTGCCTTGAAAATACCACAGAATGAAAAGTAAACTTAAAATATATACAGGCAATTGAATAATTTTGTATAAAGAAATGTAAAGGAAAATTACTATTGATTGTGAAGCTAATAAAATTTGCATAAAAGCCCTATGCACCCTATTATAATACACAGCAGGAACTGCTGCACCAATTATCTACTGCTTTGGGTTATGCATAATTTATTATGTAGCAGGAACACATCTGACCACATTAGAGGGAAGAATTTCATTGCAGCTCCCTATACTGTATCTGATCATTGTAAAGGTCAAGCAGTTGGTCTGTGGTAACGCGTAAGTCAACGATTTGCAGTTTTATCAAATATTTAGACAGTGCAGATAGAAAGAGCAATAAATGGGAAATGCTTGTACTTACAAGTCAGGCCGTTGACCCTCCTTTAACTGGTCTTTAGGTATGGGGTACAGAGCCTCATAAACTCTTTTATCACCAGTGCCATGAATTGCATAGGCATTAAACTTGTTAACACCAGCAGGAAAATACCTCCAAGGGATAAGTGCTCTGCCTTCCCAATTTTGTTCATGAATTGAAGACTCATATTTTAAATCAAGTTCTTTCTAATGTGAAGGGAAAACAGTTAGTAGTTTCTTGCTCTTTGAGTTTTAGTTTCATTTAGGAATGCAGACGCAAATGCATTCTGAAGAACTGAATCTTCAAAATTCTATCAACAAATAAAGTTACGTGAAAGTAAAAATTAAAATGTAGACAAATATTCAAAATGATTAGAAACAATAGTCTGACAATAGCTGCACTACTGGGTCTCAGCAGTGACTAACAGCCCAATCAAGCAGCAACATGTGTAAGTAGATTTATCAATTTTCATCAATGTGAGTGGCAGCATTATCTATTACAATTTTAGTACAGATGTAAAAATTCCTACCTTTGGATGATAGGATTTATAACTAGGTGCAGAGCTGGTTTAATTATTCCTGGATAAAGTGTTTGTGAACCTGTAGTGTAACTCTCTTGTAAAATCCAGTGTACTGATGGCACGTGCAAAAGTTGCAGCCACAGGTTTATGACATATTCTCTATAATAGCAGTACACTGGCAGTATAAGATGCAGATTGTAAACACTGTTATAAATGCAACTCAAGTTGTATTAATAGAGATAGAAACCATAGCTGGGAAATAGATGATGGGTAGAATACTGTCCTTTTGTCCATAAGACCTGTGTTCAAATCACACCCAGACTCATAGGAAGTTAGTCCCCTCCTCCTGTTGACTGTAAGGGTCTTAAATAAAACAATTTTGAGTTAATTTTAGGTCTTAGAAGACAAAATTCTCTATTATTTAGTATTAACAGATAGTCTCACTCAGAGCGGCCAAAGGATGGCTGGTGTGGAAAACAAAAATGTCACACTAGTACAAGAGGGAGTGCTCTTCTGAGGTTGGGGTAGGATAGAGGATTCCTTGAACCCATGTTGTATCTCTGGTTTTAAAACCCCTGTAAATATAGATGTGCTTATGGAGATGCCTTGCAAACAGTGACACATTGCCAGAGATCCCTGTATATGTTGACGCACTCTCAGAGACTTTGTCCTAACTTCTAAAAGGAAACAGCGCCATCATTGCAGAAAACGATAAATATATTCTCTGTTGGCTAGGGGTAGCAAAATCCTAAACACATTTATAAACACAGATGCTATAGGAAAGATAGAGCAGGAGGTAAGAGAGGAGGGGGAGTTGCGTTCTTGATTAGGGAGAACATCACGGCAGTAGTGAGAGGGGATATATCCGAGGGTTCGCCCACTGAGTCTATATGGGTAGAACTGAAAAATAAGAAGGGAGAGATCACTTTGATAGGATTGTACTACAGACCCCCAAATAGTCAACGGGAAATTGAGGAGCAAATATGTAAGGAGATTACAGACAGCTGCAAGAAAAATAGGGTGGTAATAGTAGGGGACTTTAACTTTCCCAACATTGACTGGGACAGCCATAGCATTAGGGGCTTGGATGGAGAGAAATTTGTTGAGTGTATTCAGGAGGAATTTCTCATTCAGTATGTGGATGGCCCGACTAGAGAGGGGGCAAAACTTGACCTCCTCTTGGGAAATAAGGAAGGGCAGGTGACAGAAGTGTTAGTGAGGGATCACTTTGGGACCAGTGATCATAATTCCATTAGTTTTAAGATAGCTATGGAGAAGGAGAGGTCTGGCCCAAAAGTTAAAATTCTAAATTGGGGAAAGGCCAATTTTGATGGTATTAGACTGGAACTTTCAGAAGTTGATTGGGAGAGTCTGTTGGCAGGCAAAGGAACGTCTGGTAAGTGGGAGGCTTTCAAAAGTGTGTTAACCAGGGTTCAGGGTAAGCACATTCCTTATAAAGTGAAGGGCAAGGCTGGTAGAAGTAGGGAACCTTGGATGACTCGGGAGATTGAGGCCCTAGTCAAAAAGAAGAAGGAGGCATATGACATGCATAGGCAGCTGGGATCAAGTGGATCCCTTGAAGAGTATAGAGATTGCCGGAGTAGAGTTAAGAGAGAAATCAGGAGGGCAAAAAGGGGACATGAGATTGCTTTGGCAGATAAGGCAAAGGAGAATCCAAAGAGCTTCTACAAATACATAAAGGGCAAAAGAGTAACTAGGGAGAGAGTAGGGCCTCTTAAGGATCAACAAGGTCATCTATGTGCGGAACCACAAGAGATGGGTGAGATCCTGAATGAATATTTCACATCGGTATTTACGGTTGAGAAAGGCATGGATGTTAGGGAACTTGGGGAAATAAATAGTGATGTCTTGAGGAGTGTACATATTACAGAGAGGGAGGTGCTGGAAGTCTTAACGCGCATCAAGGTAGATAAATCTCCGGGACCTGATGAAATGTATCCCAGGACGTTATGGGAGGTTAGGGAGGAAATTGCGGGTCCCCTAGCAGAGATATTTGAATCATCCACCGCTACAGGTGAGGTGCCTGAAGATTGGAGGGTAGCAAAAGTTGTGCCTTTGTTTAAGAAGGGCGGCAGGGAAAAGCCTGGGAACTACAGACCGGTGAGCCTGACATCTGTAGTGGGTAAGTTGTTAGAGGGTATTCTGAGGGACAGGATCTACAGGCATTTGGAGAGGCAGGGACTAATTAGGAACAGTCAGCATGGTTTTGTGAGAGGAAAATCATGTCTCACGAATTTGATTGAGTTTTTTGAAGGGGTAACCAAGAAGATAGATGAGGGCTGTGCAGTGGACGTGGTCTACATGGACTTCAGCAAAGCCTTTGACAAGGTACCGCATGGTAGGTTGTTGCATAAGGTTAAATCTCATGGGATCCAAGGTGAGGTAGCCAATTGGATACAAAATTGGCTTGACGACAGAAGACAGAGGGTGGTTGTAGAGGGTTGTTTTTCAAACTGGATGCCTGTGTCCAGCGGTGTGCCTCAGGGATCGGTGCTGGGTCCGCTGTTATTTGTTATTTATATTAATGATTTGGATGAGAATTTAGGAGGCATGGTTAGTAAGTTTGCAGATGACACCAAGATTGGTGGCATTGTGGACAGTGAAGAAGGTTATCTAGGATTGCAACGAGATCTTGATAAATTGGGCCAGTGGGCCGATGAATGGCAGATGGAGTTTAATTTAGATAAATGTGAGGTGATGCATTTTGGTAGATCGAATCGGGCCAGGACCTACTCCGTTAATGGTAGGGCGTTGGGGAGAGTCATAGAACAAAGAGATCTAGGAGTACAGGTTCATAGCTCCTTGAAAGTGGAGTCACAGGTGGATAGGGTGGTGAAGAAGGCATTCGGCATGCTTGGTTTCATTGGTCAGAACATTGAATGCAGGAGTTGGGATGTCTTGTTGAAGTTGTACAGGGCATTGGTGAGGCCACACTTGGAGTACTGTGTACAGTTCTGGTCACCCTATTATAGAAAGGATATTATTAAACTAGAAAGAGTGCAGAAAAGATTTACTAGGATGCTACCGGGACTTGATGGTTTGACTTATAGGGAGAGGTTAGATAGACTGGGACTTTTTTCCCTGGAGAGTAGGAGGTTAAGGGGTGATCTTATAGAAGTCTATAAAATAATGAGGGGCATAGATAAGGTAGATAATCAAATTCTTTTCCCAAAGGTAGGGGAGTCTATAACGAGGGGGCATAGATTTAAGGTGAGAGGGGAGAGATACAAAAGGGTCCAGAGGGGCAATTTTTTCACTCAAAGGGTGGTGAGTGTCTGGAATGAGCTGCCAGAGGCAGTAGTAGAGGCGGGTACAATTTTGTCTTTTAAAAAGCATTTGGACAGTTACATGGGTAAGATGGGTATAGAGGGATAAGGGCCAAGTGCAGGAAATTGGGACTAGCTTAGTGGTATAAACTGGGCGACATGGACATGTTGGGCCAAAGGGCCTGTTTCCATGTTGTAACTTCTATCTATGATAAAGAACGGGTTAACAATTTTGCTAAATCTACTGCAGAGAGGAAGTCTTTGCCATAGAAGTGCAAAAGTATAGTGTTTGGCAGCACCAAAATAGCTCATATTGATGACCACAAAAGCATACCCATTAAAAATATAGGTTCTTAAATTCTATGGAGATTCTCCCAATCCCCCATCGCAACTTCAGTGGGAGATCAGCTGAACCCTCAGAGAAACTGCATCAACAACTGTTTATGCTATTTCTTCGGGAGTTCCGCTGAATTCATATCAAAGTTACAGTGGAACGTTGGGAGAGCCTCTGTGGAATTTCAGGGCCTTGGAAACTATTGTGAAGGATGATAGCTTGATTTGTTTATGCAAGCTTTGTAATGATCCAACTTGCTGGTCAACAACCATATTACTGATCATATTATTTTCTGTAATCGCTTACCTTCCATGCTTTTCTTCTACCAGCAAGTAATAGTACTAAATGTTGTCCATGTCTAACAAAATTAAAACAGAGAGGATACTTTTATTCCTGAAACCAAACTGTAACATAAAAACTACACTACAATGCAAGGCTAAAATGGAAAATTAATCACATTTGAGTTCTCAATCAACCATGTTGTCAGGAAAAGGCATTGAGTAGGGGTGCATCACTTCCTCAGAAGAAGGAAGGAAAATTCAAGATCACATTCTCACATATTACCAGCAGCTAGCTAGAGACCAATATTAACAAAGACCTGGAAGGAGATAACCTGCCTTATTTCTTGGTTAGGTAACAGTGCACGATACATGGGACTTTAAAGAAGAGAGAAAAAAACGTATTTTTCAAATGAAACGGCAGGAATAAATAAGTCTACGCAGCAATATACCTTCAACTCATAGTACACATATGTATTTTAATCAGACTGAATGCAGTTTAGATTTATACCAAAAATATTTTGATGGAATATTAGTTATTGCATAAATATTATGAAAAAGAATACACACTTTATAACACTGAGATTCTGTACAATCCAAGAGTGAAGAGAAAAAAACACAGTACTTACGGACAGAGTTCCACTTCAAGGTACAGTTCTTTGCTGCTGTTCAAGAAAAATGCTTCTACAACTGTTAAACATGAAATATGAAAATTATAGTTACAGAAAGCAATTTTTAAAATATGCTATCTCTATCTCTATTAATACAACTTGAGTTGCATTTATAACAGTGTTTACAATCTGCAGTTTATACTGCCAGTGTGCTGTTATTATAGAGAATGTCAGAAATCTGTGGCTGCAACTTTTGCACATGCCATCACCACACTGGATTTTATAATACAGTTATACAACAGGTTCACAAACACTTATCCGATGTCTAGGGCTCCCAGTCTCCTCAGTCATCCACTTTTTTAAAAAGTATGGGCCGGAATTTGTTGGAGCAGGGCATTTAATGGCGTACCCGGTTAGTTAGACTTCTTCCTGCACCCTTCTGCTCAAAAGATCTTTTGCCTTGTAAATTGCTGGAAGTGCAAGCTGAATACGGCGTGGCGAGGGCAACAGCCCATCTGGGACCTTGATGAACAACGGGACCAACAGTGTATCTCCTTAACCAATGAGATTAAAGGATTGAGAAATAAACAGGAAGGATTGAGAAGGAGAGTGAATTAGAGTGGGTGAATTCAATGTCAGATCAGGTACAGAAAGAGAAATAAAGAGAGGGAAAGAAAGATTGGATTAAGAGAGAGAGAGAAAAAAAAAGACAGAAAGAAAAAGTAAGAAAAAAATTTAAAAATTTAAAATTTGACATTTAAAAAATCTCCAATAATTCACTACCTGAAGGAATGAGACACTATACTTTTAATTGTTGAGGTTGATTGGCAGTTATTAACAATGATCACATCGTTCAAAGGGTAATTACGCTATTAATTACTAGACTTAACTTTCTGTGGCGAGTTTAATGGACAATTAATAGGCCAATACAGCAACTTCATGAAACTCATGGGGAGGGTAAGTGCGAGATGCCATTTTCGCGAATCTAATGGCAGAGCAGTAAAAATCGTCCAGCAACTTGTGGCAATTCGTAATTCACAGGGTATTTCTTCCTCGCCACAAGTTGCTGGCCGGTTTGCACATTAATAACGATGTTTTCTGTTTTTGTATCAGATTTTCAGCATCTGCAGTATTTTCCTTTTTGGAAAGTAAAGACTCTAGTAGTTCAGGATGATTATGATTCACAAGGCTGAATTTTGAGGCCTTCCACCTGGCGGAAACAGGGCAATGGCATAACGTTCTGCATTTCAGTCTGTTCCACGGCCAACCCTACTGAGCCGATTATTCCAACACAACAGTTCCCATTTGCTGCTTAAAAGGCAAACAACTGCTCCTCCCCGTTCGCACACCGTTATTTTTTCAGAAAATTACAAACCTATATATGCAGAATATGTATGGCCTTTACAACTATGGGGCCATAAGAGATACAGTTTGCTTAGAGCTTGCGGAAATCCCTGAGGGGAACAGATGTGAAAATCATTCTAATACCTACTGTCTTGGTTTACATTTTCAACTCAAAGTTTTCACTTCCAACTTCTTGCATTTATATAGCATCTTTGTAGAATGTAGAAAAGCATTCCAAAGTGCTTCACAGAGACATAATCAAAAAAATCTATCAATATGTACCAGAATGTTTTATTTATATAAACTAGTTTGGTAATTTTGGCCAGAAGGTAGATCCAGGAACGGGGCAATTAGTCATTCCCCACCATTTACGGGATGGTATTGCCCCATTTCCACCAGGCGCGAGGTCTCAAAATTCAGGCTTGTAAATCATTATCATCCTAAACTACTAGAGTCTTCACTTTTCAGAAAGCAAAATACTGCAGATGCTGAAAATCTGAAACAAAAACAGAAAACACCGTTGAGAGAACACTTTTTCTTCTGTTAAAAGAGAGTGAGAATAGCTAATGGGGGGTAGGTAAATAGAATGGGAGGCATGATAAACTGACAGGAAAAAGGGTTGGATGTGTGTGGAGAGGGTTGGGGGTGCCACCTGGCCCAAAAACAATTAGGCGAGGAGGTGAAGGCAGCAGAAAAAGAGCTCAGTATCATGTCAAGCTTGGAATTTGTTGAGGTAGGGGGTATAAGGAGATGAAGTTGAGGACTTTGCTGAGGACCGATCACTTAGGGTCAGAGAGGGGAAGGTCAGAGGGGATGGTAAAAATACAGCAAGGGGTGAGATTGGAAGGAGAGATGGGGTCAGAAGAAAGTGAAGAGGAAGAGGGATCCCGAGAGAAGCTGGCATCCAAGAGTTGTTGAAGTTTGCAGTCCTTGCAACCTGAAGGAAAGAAATAAAGTTTTTTGTTAAAGCGCCGCCGGATAAGACGAGGTGGAACTTAGGACCAGGACAGCTCTAAAATAAAGTGAGTCGGTGCTGCTGAAATGTTGTGTTGATAGATGCTGCCTGACCTGCTTAGTGTCTCCAGCATTTTCTGTTTTTCTTTCTTTGCTTTTCAGTATTGAATTAGACAGTACAGGCAGTGAACAGGAGTGTGTGTTGAGTTAACAATTTCATACGAACCAACAATATGATTGTTACAATTGGCTTCAGTGCCTCTGGGTTACTGAAGGGAGAATAGACGAGGGTTCCTGCTACTCAGTGACCCTTGGTGTAGGTACATGAGGACAGGATTTGGTTGGTTGTGATTCCTCTAATGGTTGGTTAGCCTCCTAACATTCATTCTCTACACTCATACACAAACAATGCCCACCTAGGTGAAGTAGCCGAGGGTAACCAGCACTTGTGGAACCATTACCTCTAGAAAAGAATCAGATGAAGGAGAAGCAAATTGGCAGAAAAAGAAGGAAGGAAAAAAATTTTTTTAAGAAGAAACTGTAAGTGAAACTAACCTCCAGGCAAGAGTCCACTAGCCAGACTTGCCACTATCTTTGTTTCAAAGCTTTGAGGAGATGACTGATAAGTACATCAGCATGAACGCATCTCTTGATTAACATTGACTCTTGTACTTTAATCACTTGATGTTTCATATATTATGGGCTATTTTATCATTCAGGCCGACCGAGGTGCAGCGAGAGGCCTGGTCAATTTTGAGGGCCAAGCCTCATTTAAATAGAACCGGTGAGCTGGCCATCCCAAATGGGTGTCCCGATACAGCTCACCGGATTCTGGCAATATTGGTGGCCCGGTCAGCAGCCAGGTCAGTCCTAGAAGTGGGTCCACCCAATGAGCTGTAAAAATGGCATCCGTGTCCTATCTACATATTAGATAGTCTGTTGCTTTGATCTTAACTCCCATACTACCCGGTTTATACTGGGCGAAGGAGTTAAAATCCCCCCCTATTATAAGTAAAAGCAGAATAGTTGATATCATCTAAGTTGCAGAAGGGAAGGCTGTGAGTGGATTTTGAAGTGACATTGAGAAGAAAATCTATCTGCTATTCTTCACGGTATCATCCAGCATGACTACACTAAACATTCTGCAGATCAATGTTTCCACTGCTGGAAAAATAAGACATCAGTTCACATGAAGGCACAACAAGTGTTGTTAACAAACACAATGAGCTGGAAATAGCCCACCTGACCTCTATAAAGACACATTAGGAGATCAAGCCTGGAATATGAATCAAAACTTGTGTGGAAAATTTCAAAATCGATGCAAAATCCCAAGTACACAGACAGAGAAGAATAAATACATTTTTTGCATCATCAGCAAATATTGCAAATTTAGTGTGGGAAGTACAGAAAAAATATAATATAAATAACAGAATAAGAGGCTTTGAGGAGAAAAGAACAAAAAAAGTGGCTTGCATCTTAATTAGGTTTTATAATGTGATAGGTAAATATTAAATTGCATCTGCAAGGGTCTGTATTGTTAAGTATTATGATGTGGAGATGCCAGTGATGGACTATTAGTAACATGTGTGATATGTTTACCTCGTGTCCGTCATACAAGTACAAAGCTAATCAAATTACCATAGATCTAACAAATGAGTGATGAACTCTACCACAATCTGAAGGTTCAGCTGGTGTCTGACAATTTGTACTCTCAAGGTTTATGGTGCCATTTGAATCCAAAAATATTCTATAGACAAATATTCTTGACTAAAGCCAAGCAAACTATCATCATAAATTTAATTGGCTCCAGCATGCTTTAATGTCGAATAGTATTATACTTGATTGTGAATGTCACTTTGGAGGGAGAAATTTTCTAATACCACATTTAATAGAAAGTTGCCAATGTCACCAATCCTGCTACAGGAAATTTCTGCCATCAACAATTTTATGAAAAGCATTATTAAACAATGTGATATATTTCTTTGAAGAATCGTACTTGACAACAGGCTCAAAATATTTTTCTAGGTTTGCTAATTCCAGGCCGTGTGATGAATAAGAGGCCTCACATACAAAAAGTTTCCTTTCTATTATCATTGGTCATTTCTCTCTTTCTAATATTTCTTATGTGGACCAAATTAAAATGTTTTTCAGTAATACGAAGTTTTAGTGGAAGGTCACTTTTTTATTTAACAGAATGAAAACCAACATGAAAGACTTTACACCTATTTTATGTTAATGTACTCAAAAAGTAACATTCATATACAAAGATCAGTAAAGATTTAAATACATATATTACCCTTATTATTATAGTTTTTGGAAGTTAAACGTTTGTAATGAAGTGTGTAGTATAGTGAAAATCACTTGACAAACTATTTTACAGAAAATGAAAAATTCAGAAGTTAAGGCTGACAAGAGACAGAGCTGGGATAGAAATTAGCTTTTTATTGGTGGTGTTGGTTTACATACACTGAAGTGTGTGGTATGGTTATTAAATGTAAAGAATCTTACAACACCAGGTTATAGTCCAACAGTTTTATTTGAAAATCACAAGCTTTCGGAGATTATCTCCTTCGTCAGGTGAGTGAGTGGGATTCCTTGTCAGAGAACAAGTCTGAGAACAATATCTGGTGATTACAGATAATCTTTCCAACTGCCCGTTGTCAAGGCAATCAAAGTGTTCAGACAGAGACAGAAAGACTTTCTCTTCCTTTCGGATGTTTCTCCCTCTCTCTCTCTGTCTTTTGTTCTGGCCGTTTGTATATTCGGTGGTCCTGTAGGTAACATCTCTCTGTCTGAACACTTTGATTGCCTTGACAACGGGCAGTTGGAAAGATTATCTGTAATCACCAGGTTTTGTTCTCTGACTATAAATGCGAAACGTTCAAGGAATCCCACTCACTCACCTGACGAAGGAGATAATCTCCGAAAGCTTGTGATTTTCAAATAAAACTGTTGGACTATAACCTGGTGTTGTAAGATTCTTTACATTTGTCAACCCCAGTCCATCACCAGCATCTGTTGTCTTTTTTTGTCCTTTCCTTTCCAATCTCTGAAAAACAAGTTATCTTTTGCCAAATTCCATCTTACTATTGCTCACACGTAAATTAGAGTCATCAGAGGATAAATATAAAAGGGAACAGAAAAATATAGCTGTTAAAAGCACATTTGAAAATACAGTACTTGATGATGTGAGTAGCATAGTATGTTAGTGTGCCGACATGCCATAGTGCACCTGATGGATGTTTCTTCTCTACGATTTCCCTATACATTGAATTTTAGATCTCAACTGGACCATCTGGGGAGTTTCTGAATGGAAAAGTGGGAATACGTATGAGATAAAAGAGGACTTCATCAATATTGTTCTGGTGCACCTTCCAATGGCTTGTAATAGAGCAGTATTGGCAGAGAGATGGGAGCAGGTCATCCACTCAGTTGAGGAATTATAGGGGAGGTTTTCTACTTCAGTGCTCCCTGCAAGAAATTGAATTCACCGGATGTGCATATTGGGAGATTGTGCACCCCAACCTGTGATTTTCTATTTAATAATTTTAATGGTCAAAAAGTTATTGGCTGGGGTGCCCAATTTCCTGATAAGTGCTTTCAGCGAGCCTAGTTCCACGATAGGAATGCTGAAATAGAAAATCTGCACTTACATGTGGTGATAAAACAAAACCAAAAATGGCAAGGAAGATACTCCAGAGCAAAGAAGAGAACTGACCATGATAAGTATTGGAGTGGCACTGCCCTGTGTGACCATAAAGGCCAGAAGCTTTCATGGACAGTCCCCAGACTGTGCTGTTGTCTGATCTTAGCCAGGACAATTGGTGGCACATCTGGGTACTGATCATTTATCTGCGCTTGCATGTCCTTGGACAAGCACGCCAAGGAAACTGTCACCATTCAAATGATGTTCAGTACCTCAACCGGTTATGTCTCTGCTGATGGTGGGGGAGGGGGATGTTGGTGGGGGGTGGGGGGGAAGTGTTCTACAGTACAGTTTGTTTGAAAATAAAGGCCTAAACTTTGTGAGGGCAGTAAAGGAAGGGATTACTGGAACTTCAAAAGTAAAATCTGCATTTTAGACCCAAAAAAAAGCAGAATTAGCATTCCCCCAACCATCAAAAAAGGTGATACTTATGTTTATGAAATAATATTTTAATAAAATTGGTGTTTACTGTACCTTCAAAATCCCACAACTGATTGTAAGGTTTTCCTTTTTCACCAGGTGGAGCTGAAGGATCATTGAAGAAAGGCCCCTTTACCTCCATCAGCATTCCTTCATCACCTGGACTAAGTTTCAGCGATATCCCCCTGTGGGTCACTGGTGAACTATCCCACGTGTTTGTAATTTTAAACTCCATCTGGATAATATTTTAGTAAACTGAAAAAAAAAGTTTTATTTAATTGCTTGATTTATTGCATATTATACTTATAAAAAGATTACTATTACATGTAAACTTAAAGTTACTGTAATTAGTTTTTATAATTTATCCAACAGTGTTGTGGCCGTGTGTATTGAATATTAACGTGTTGGCTGATCGGGGTGCTCCATCTAGTGACCTAATCAAGAACCGGGAAAACTTAACCATTAAGACACTCAAGCTTAAATGCCAGTTAAGATGGATAAATATAAAGAGTCAGATTTTCAAAAAATAGTTTAATTGTTGGAAAAAATCTTTAAAAACAATAGTATGTGAAGTTATATGCAAATTCCAGCTGTCATTATCAGTATTTTGTTTTAAGTATAAGTGATACAGAACTTGGCAGATGCACCGAGAGGAATGCCACAGAGAATGGAAGACATATTTAACAAACAGTGCTGAACTGGTCAGTGGGAGTCTGTAAAGGTCTGGGAGTGATAGTCGACCCTAAATTGATTGTGTTCAGTCATTGCAGAGCATCAATCAACAAAGCAATCGGAATGTGCAAGTATATTGCCAAATCAATAGAATATAGACTGTTGTGCTGAAGCTGTTTAGCTCTCTGGTAAATCCGCATCTTGAATATTTTGTTCAGCTCTGGTCACCGAGCCATAAAAGAAAGGATCCGGAGATGGTGCAGAGAAGAGCCACAAGTCTGATCCCTCATGTCAGAGGATTGAGTGTTATAAGGAAAGATTTTAAAAACTTGAAGGGGTAGAAATTGACCCCCGTTGAGCCCATTTTACAAGTGTAAAACGGGTGCAAAAGGGACCGATTTCAGGGTGCAATGGCCTACACCCCAAGGACGCCTGAAAAACGTCTGACCCGAAATTGGGTCAGGCCATTTCTCTTGCATCCGGGTCGATCGCCTAAAACAGGCGTTACGCCCCTTGCGTATGCGAATTAAGACCCCAATGCCTGTTTAAGGACCCTTTCCAGAAATTGGGCTGCCCTGACCACTCGGATTTTCTGGGCGTGGATACAGTCGCCACCAAAAATGTAAGTGAAATTATTATTTTTTAATAGCTATGGAGCCAGGAGGAGCAGGAATGCTCCTCCCGGCTCGACAGTACTCCTGACAGATGCTGCCAGCTGCAATCGGCCCCTCTCCCACTGTCCTCCCTCCCCCAGGACGTACCTGAGGGCTGCTGCTGGTGAGGCAGGTGACCCAAAATTGCCTTCTTCCATCGGGCTCATCCTGAATATTTAGATGAGGCCCTAGGACCAATTTCTTGTGATCCTCGGGCCTCTGCCTTTGGGCACAGGGATCATTCCTTGATTCCATTTGATGCTTTAATAATGGCCTGAAGGAATTTCTAGGCAGAAGTCTTTAGCTTGAAAGAAATACAGGATACTAAGTGGAATAGAAAAGGTCAATCCTGTGCATTTTTTCAAGTTAAATCACAACCATAAGACAAGAGGAAATACAAGAAAGAAAAAAACTTGCATTTATATAGTGCCTTATCACATCATTAGGACATCTGAGTGCTCCACAACCACTGAGTTACTGTTGAAGTGCAGTTCTATTGTGTAGGCAAATGTGGTTTCCAATTGTGCACAGCAAAGTACTGTAGGGAAAACCTGATTTCCCAGTAGTTCGTGAACCTGGACAATAGTCAGTCAAAGGTCACATGTACACGGTAGTTTTGTTAATGATTTAAACAATCCACATAATCATGAAGCAAATCAAGCAATACATACAACCTTAAACCAAGGATTTCAGCATCAAGGCAGTAAAGAGTGATCAGCTCTCGTAACTCTTGAGGTGGTGGTCTTGTTGTTGGACGTCCATCCTATAGGCGAAGCTTCTTCAGACTCTGTTGACTGCTGTAAAGAATCTGCTACGACGTCCCATCTTCATATGATTTTTGCCAATTGGGGTGTGAATAAAGTTAAGGAAAATTCCATTTTGGCCAATCACCCACTGTTGCTGGGCCTCAAGGGTCAACAGGCCTCAAGGTTGTGCATCAATCAACTTACTGAGATGTTTAACTATATCTCATCCTTCAACCGTTATCTTTTTTTTATTCATTCATAGGATGTGGGCCTCGCTGGCAAGACCAGCATTTATTGCCCATCCCTAATTGCCCTTGAGAAGGTGGTGGTGAGCCGCCTTGTTGAACCACTGCAGTCTGTGTGGTGAAGGTACTCCCACAGTGACTCCTATCTCACTTGTTCCAGACAATGGAACATGTAGGCCTTCCTTATCCATGTCCAAACCCTCTCAAAGCTTTGCTTTGCTCAGACATGTAACCGCTTTGTTCTCAGTTTATCAGTTCTGTATTGTTCTCAAAGCCTTGCTTTGCCCAGGCATGTATTAGTTCTGTTATGTGCTGGTTCAATGATTTCTGCAAAATGTTGCCTTTGCATTTTAAATTCACAATTGTCCAAGGGGTTGTTAACCCCTTCCCTTCAGTACTATAAACAGCAAATGAGATGAATGACCAGTTAATTTGTTTGTTTGGTATTACAGACCCCACCACTTAAAACGTCCATGTTTAAAATGGGCACTCGCTTATACGGACCAAAAAGCAATAACCATTATCTATTTGCATTAACATCAATTTCAAAGTTGCCGCTTATAGAGTCTTAAGTGCTCTGTTTATTTTGGGCAGAAACAGCTATGCTTATTCACTAGTTCGCACCTCGTTAAGGTGCACTAAATGCAAGAACAAACATAAGTAAGTAGATAGGTAAATAACACCTCGTTAATGTTTAATTACCATTTGTGCACTTAAACCCTTCTAATCCCCTCCAAGTGGTGTGCAGTTACTTCTTTTTAACTTCAAAATATACCTTGTTTCATAGAATTTAAAGATACACATGGTTCACTGTAAATATCACAATTCCAAACCAGTAAAATTCAAACCAAAACACTGCAGATCGTACACAAAGTGATCTCATTATTACAATTCAAACACAGTACTTCTTATGACTCATAGTGTACAATACAAGGTGGAGTGGCCCTACACGGTGGCCTTTCCCCATACAGCCTTTGCGTAGGTCGCACCTCGCCTCAGTGCATCCTGCAGCACGTACTCCTGGACCTTGGAGTGTGCCAGTCGGCAACATTCGGTTGTGGGCAGCTCCTTCAGCTGGAAAACCAATATGTTTCGGGCAGACCAAAGGGCCTCCTTCACCGAGTTGATTGTCTTCCAGCCGCAGGCAATATCTGTCTCGGTGTGCGTCCCGGGAAACAGCCCATAGAGCACAGCATCCTGTGTTATCGAACTGTTTGGGATGAACCGGGACAGATACCAACACATCTCTCTCCACACCCTCTGCACAAAGGGGCAGCCCATCAGGAGGTGGACGACAGTCTCCTCCCCGCCACAGCCTCAAGGGCAGCTCGTTGTGGCGCTGAGGTTCTGTGCGTGTTGGAAGGTCCATACTGGGAGGGCCTTTCTCACCACTATCCAGGCTACATCCTGGTGCCTGTTGGTCAGTTCTGGTGTCAAGACGTTCTGCCAAATGGCATCGACCGTCTGGTCGGGGAAGAAACCGATGAAGTACACCCTCTCCGTTCCCTGCAGGACTCTTAGAATGTTTCGTGTCGATCACTATCTGACGGCCTTGTGGTCAAAGGGGTTCCTCCTCAGGAACTTCTTCACCTAGGACAGGTGGGGGGGGGAAACGGTCCAGCTGGACGGGACGTCCTGTGCCTGCTCGGCCAGCGTGGCCAGACCCAGCCTTCTCAGTGTGTTGGACAGATAGAAACTCAGCACGTAGTGATACTTGGGCCCCGATATTAGCGGGGAGGCGGGTTGGCAGCAGGGGGCAATTGGGCGCGTGGCAAAGCCGCATGAACCAAACTTACCCTTTACGATGCGATCGCACGTTGATTGCTGATGATTAACGTCCTCTCCGGGTTTTGTGCCCGGCAGCTAGCCTGATTGACAGGCTGGCTGCCATCAGGAGCTGCAACGTGAGGGATTGGGGGTGGGTGACCGGAAAGAGAGAGAACCAGACGTCATTCGGCTGGAAGACGTCATTGGACTGGAAGACCGGGGGGGGGGGGGGGGGGGGTGGAGGGGGGGGAAGATCGGGGGGGCACTGGGATGGTGAAGAGGGAGACATCGGAGCGGGAGACATCGGACATCACAGCGGGTTTCAAAGGTAGATGCATTTAGTGTTTTAACATCATTGCATGTTTTTTCATTTAATTTATTTAGTTTCTTTCTCCCTGATCTGGCCCTTCACGCATGGTTTCACCAGGCGTGAATCAGAAGCGGTGGGCAAGCCGCCCAGCTAAGTTAAAAAATTTTCTAATCACTTATTCTGTCACAGGTAAAGTGCCTTAAGTACCTCAATGAGGGACATTTGGCTCTTTAACTGTCATCCCGCCGGCTTTAATTGCCAGCGGCACTTCCGGTTTCGGGTCACCTGTGCGCACACAGGTGGGTCTCTGCGAAACTCGGAAGCCGGCATGTTGGAGCCGGCTTCCAAACCCGACCGGGATTTGCATGATTTTCAGAACCCACCCGCCCCCAACGCACCCACATTTGCCTCCTAAAATCACCCCCTTGGTGTTTGCATAATGGAGCTCCACACACATCCTGAGGCAGCCACACACAAAGGTGACCATCGGGATCAGAGCGGGATTGGGGACGCTCTTCCCCATTTTGTCTGGTTAGCAAGAACACAGAATGTACTCTGGATGGGGGACTTCAATGTCCATCACCAAGAGTGGCTCGGTAGCATCACTACTGACCAAGCTGGCCGAGTCCTGAAGGGCATAGCTGCCAGACTGGGCTTGCGGCAGGTGGTGAGAGAACCAACACGAGGGAAAAACCGACTGGACCTCATCCTCACCAATGTACTTGTCGCAGATGCATCTGTCCATGACAGTATCGGTAGGAGTGACCACCGCACAGTCCTTGTGGAGACGAAGTCCCGTCTTCACACTGAGGACGCCATCCATCATGTGGTGTAGCACTACCACCGTGCTAAATGGGATAGATTCAGAACAGATCTAGCAGCTCAAAATTGGGCATCCATAAGGTGCTGTGGGCCATCAGCAGCAGCAGAACTGTATTCCACCACAATCTGTAACCTCATGGCCTGGCAAATCACTCACTCTACCAATACCAATAAGACAGGGGATCAACCCTGGTTCAATGAGGAGTGTAGAAGAGCATGCCAGGAGCTGCACCAGGTGTACCTAAGAATGAGGTGCCAACCTGGTGAAGCTACAATACAGGACTACATGCATGCTAAACAGAGGAAGCACCATTCTATAGACAGAGCTAAGCGATCCTACAACCAATGAATCAGATCAAAGCTCTGCAGTCCTGCCACATCTAGTCATGAATGGTGGTGGACAATTAAACAACTAACGGGAGGAGGAGGCTCTGTAAACATCCCCATCCTCAACGACGGCAGAGCCCAGCATGTGAGTGCAAAAGACAAGGCTGAAACGTTTGCAACCATTTTCAGCCAGAAGTGCAAAGTGGGTGATCCATCTAGGCCTCCTCCCGAAATCCCCACCATCACAGAAGCCAGTCTTCAGCCAATTCGATTCACTCCACGTGATATCAAGAAACGGCTGAATGCACTGGATATAGCAAAGGCTACGGGCTCCGACAGCATTCCGGCTGTAGTGCTGAAGACTTGTGCTTCCAGCCAAGCTGTTCCTGTATATCTACAGCACTGGCACCTACCCGACAAAGTGGAAAATTGCCCAGGTATGTCCTGTCCACAAAAAGCAGGACAAGTCCAATCCAGCAAATTACCCCCCCCCATCAGTCTACTCTCAATCATCAGCAAAATGATGGAAGGTATCGTCGACAGTGCTATCAAGCGGCATTTACTCACCAATATCCTGTTCACCGATGCTCAGTTTGGGTTCCGCCAAGACCACTCGGCTCCAGACTTCGTCACATCCTTAGTCCAAACATGGACAAAAGAACTGAATTCCAGAGGTGAGATGAGAGTGACTGCCCTTGACATCAAGGCATCATTTGATCGAGTGTGGCATCAAGGGGCCCTAGTAAAATTGATGTCAATGGGAATTAGGAGGAAAATTCTCCAGTGGCTGGAGTCATACCCAACACAAAGGAAGATGGTAGTGGTTGTTGGAGGCCAATCATCTCAGCCCCAGGACATCGCTGCAGGAGTGCCTCAGGGCAGTGTCCTAGGTCCAACCATCTTCAACTGCTTCATCAATGACCTTCCATCCATCATAAGGTAAGAAGTGGGGATGTTCGCTGATGATTGCACAGTGTTCAGTTCCATTCGCAATCCCTCAGATAATGAAGCAGTCCGTGCCCACATGCAGCAAGACCTGGACAACATCCAGGCTTGAGCTGATAAGTAACAAGTAACATTCAAGCCAGACAAGTGCCAGGCAGTGTCCATCTCCAACAATGTTGAGATGCCGGTGATGGACTGGGGTGGACAAATGTAAGGAATCTTACAACACCAGGTTATAGTCCAACAAATTTATTTTAAAATCACAAGCTTTCGGAGATTATCCCCTTCGTCAGGTGAATGAGTGAAAGGTTCTCAAATCGCATATCTTATATTAGGCTGGGACACCATCACACCAATCAAAAGGTGTCGTTGGTGTTCAGACAGATTAGCCACGGAGAACAGTACGTCCCAGTACACTGAATATACATTGTTTCAGATTACACAGACAGAGAGAAAGAGACCCAAATGGCAGTGAGAGGGAGAGAGAGAGAGAATATTAAAAACAGGTAACTTTTTTTTTTCCCCTTGCTGGTGGGGTTACATGTAGCGTGACATGAACCCAAGATCCCGGTTGAGGCCGTCCTCATGGGTGCGGAACTTGGCTATCAGTTTCTGCTTGACGATTTTGCGTTGTCGTGTGTCTCGAAGGCCGCCTTGGAGAACACTTACCCGAAGATCGTGGCTGAGTGTCCTTGACTGCTAAAGTGTTCCCCGACTGGGAGGGAACCCTCCTGTCTGGCGATTGTTGCGCGGTGTCCGTTCATCCGTTGTCGCAGCGTCTGCATGGTCTCGCCAATGTACCATGCTCCGGGGCATCCTTTCCTGCAACGTATGAGGTAGACAACGTTGGCCGAGTCACAGGAGTATGAACCATGTACCTGGTGGGTGGTGTCCTCTCGTGTGATGGTGGTATCCATGTCGATGATCTGGCATGTCTTGCAGAGGTTGCCGTGGCAGGGTTGTGTGGTGTTGTGGACACTGTTCTCCTGAAAGCAGGGTAATTTGCTGCGATCGATGGTCTGTTTGAGGTTGGGTGGCTGTTTGAAGGCGAGTAGTGGAGGCGTGGGGATGGCCTTAGCGAGGTGTTCGTCGTCATCGATGACATGTTGAAGGCTGCGGAGAACATGGCGTAGTTTCTCCGCTCCGGGGAAGTACTGGACAACGAACGGTACTCTGTTGGTTGCGTCCCGTGTTTGTCTTCTGAGGAGGTCTATGCAATTCTTCGCTGTGGCCCGTCGGAATTGTCGATCGACAAGTCGAGCGTCATATCCCGTTCTTACGAGGGCGTCTTTCAGCGTCTGTAGGTGTCCCCCGTGTGGGAGACTTCTACTGCCTCCCAAAGATACACAAAGCCAACACACCCGGACATCCTATCGTATCAGGCAACGGAACCCTGTGTGAGAACCTCTCTGGATACGTCAAGGGCATCCTGAAACCCATCGTACAGGGAACCCCCAGCTTCTGTCGCAACACTACAGACTTCCTACAAAAACTCAGCACCCACGGACCAGTTGAACCAGGAACACTTCTCACCACGATGGATGTCTCGGCACTCTACACCAGTACCCCCACGATGACGGCATCGCTGCAACAGCCTCAGTACTCAACACCAACAACAGCCAATCTCCAGACGCCATCCTACAACTCATCCGCTTCATCCTGGATCACAATGTCTTCACCTTCGATAACCAGTTCTTTACCCAAACACACAGAACAGCCATGGGGACCAAATTCGCATCCCAATATGCCAACATTTTCATGCACAAGTTCGAGCACGACTTCTTCACTGCACAGGACCTCCAACCAACGCTATACACCAGATACATCGACGACATTTTCTTCCTATGGACCCACGGCGAAGAATCACTGAAGAGACTACACGATAACATCAACAAGTTCCATCCCACCATCAAACTCACCATGGACTACTCCTCAGAATCGGTTTCTTTCTTGGACACACAAATCTCCATCAAAGACGGGCACCTCAGCACCTCACTCTACCGCAAGCCCACGGACAACCTCACGATGCTCCACTTTTCCAGCTTCCACCCCAACCACGTCAAAGAGGCCATCCCCTATGGACAGGCCCTGCGAATACACAGGATCTGCTCAGACGTGGAGGAACGCGATGGACACCTACAGACGTTGAAAGACGCCCTCGTAAGAACGGGATATGACGCTCGACTTGTCGATCGACAGTTCCGATGGGCCACAGCGAAGAATCGCATAGACCTCTTCAGAAGACAAACACGGGACGCAACCAACAGAGTACCCTTCGTCGTCCAGTACTTCCCCGGAGCGGAGAAACTACGCCATGTTCTCCGCAGCCTTTAACATGTCATCGATGACGACGAACACCTCGCTAAGGCCATCCCCACGCCTCCACTACTCGCCTTCAAACAGCCACCCAACCTCAAACAGACCACCGTTTGCAGCAAATTACCCAGCTTTCAGGAGAACAGCGTCCACGACACCACACAACCCTGCCACGGCAACCTCTGCAAGACATGCCAGATCATCGACACGGATACCACCATCACACGAGAGGACACCACCCACCAGGTACATGGTTCATACTCCTGTGACTCGGCCAACGTTGTCTACCTCATACGTTGCAGGAAAGGATGCCCCGGAGCATGGTACATTGGCGAGACCATGCAGACACTGCGACAACGGATGAACGGACACCGCGCAACAATCGCCAGACAAGAGGGTTCCCTCCCAGTCGGGGAGCACTTCAGCAGTCAAGGACATTCAGCCACCGACCTTCGGGTAAGCGTTCTCCAAGGCGGCCTTCGAGACACACGACAACGCAAAATCGTCGAGCAGAAACTGATAGCCAAGTTCCGCACCCATGAGGACGGCCTCAACCGGGATCTTGGGTTCATGTCACGCTACACGTAACCGCACCAGCAAGGGGAAAAAAAAAGTTATCTGTTTTTAATATTCTCTCTCTCTCTCCCTCTCACTGCCATTTGGGTCTCTTTCTCTCTGTCTGTGTAATCTGAAACAATGTATATTCAGTGTACTGGGACGTACTGTTCTCCGTGGCTAATCTGTCTGAACACCAACGACACCTTTTGATTGGTGTGATGGTGTCCCAGCCTAATATAAGATATGTGATTTGAGAACCTTTCACTCATTCACCTGACGAAGGGGATAATCTCCGAAAGCTTGTGATTTTAAAATAAATTTGTTGGACTATAACCTGGTGTTGTAAGATTCCTTACATCTCCAACAAGAAAGAGTCTGACCACCTCCCTTTGACATTCAACGGCACTATCATTGCTGAATCCCCCATCAACATCCTGGGGGTCACCACTGATCAGAAACTTAACTGGACCAGACACTTAAATACTGTGGCTACAAGAACAAGTCAGAGGCTGGGTATTCTGCGGTGAGTGACTCACCTCCTGACTCCCCAAAGCCTTTCTACCATCTACAACGCACAAGTCAGGAGTGTGATGGAATACTTTCCACATGCCTGGATGAGTGCAGCTCCGACAACATTCAAGAAGCTTGACAGCACCCAGGACAAAGCAGCCCGCTTGATTGGCACCCCATCCATCACCTTAAACATTCACTCCCTCCACCACCAGCACACCGTGGCTGCAGTGTGTACCATCTACAAGATGCACTGCAGCAACTCACCAAGGCTTCTTCAACAACATCTCCCAAACCCATGACCTCTACCACCTAGAAGGACAAGGGCAGCACGTGCATGGGAACACAACCACCTGCACATTCCCCTTCAAGTCACACACCATCCTGACTTGGAAATATATCGCCGTTCCTTCATCGTTGCTGGGTCAAAATCCTGGAACTCCCTACGTAACAGCACCATGGGAGTACCTTCACCACATGGACTGCAACGGTTCAAGAAGGCGGCTCGTCACCACCTTCTCAAGGGCAATTAGGGATGGGCAATAAATGCTGGCCTTGCCAGCGATGCCTACATCCCGTGAATGAATAAAAAAATTGAAAATCGTGTTCGCCCTCTATAAGCAGTGGGGACTGTATTGGTAGAGGGAACATTGTTCGTCAAGACACCAGGAGAACTCCCTGCTGCTCTTCAAATAGTGCCATGTGCCTCGGTTGAACATCTCATCTTAAAGTCAGCATTTCCAAAAATTGGGCAGTATTGCACATCAGTTAAACCAACTGATCCAAGGAGACAAACTGGCCAAAGGACTGATAGTAGGAAGCATTTATTCACAGAGAAAGTGATCAACACTTGAAATGGTCTTCTGGGTAGGGTAGTGGAGGCAAAAATTTGGCAAACATTCAAGGGACAGTTAGATGATCTGATGGGGGTGATTGTAGATTTCTATGGAAGAATGAGCTAGAAGGCCTGAATCACCTTCCTCATTTGTACTTACCTTTGTAATCTTTATAATGTTTGAAATTTTATGTTCCAACTTTGCATTTGGTTCTGTGTAGGCTTATGCCCTAGATTTCTGATTAGTTATTTTCACAGCACGAACAGTGAACCAGTTACTCGGAAAATAAAATTAGCTCTCTTTTCTGATTGGATAGGAAAAAAAAATCCCTTTCAACCACTACAGCTCTGTGTTTGCAGCCAAATGAAAATGTCCGCGCATTCCGGTTCAATTATCCAACCCCCACCCCCCCCACCGCCCTCTAACCCTGCTTCATCTGAAGACCATAGTTGGTCTTGACTCCCTGGGTACAATGCCACTGAAAATCAACTAGTATACAATTTATATTTACACAATACATGTTTAATAACATGTAAATGTACTTATGAACTGGACATAAAAACAAGATAAATGCAAATATTTCATGCTGGACTGTTGAGGTTCAGGTGGGGAATAGTGTATTAAAGAAAATATCATTTGCTACTTTATTTATCAAAAACTAACATTTTTGTCTATACAGGGTGAACAGGAATATGTAAAAGTTCAACATTCACAAAACTGACTTTAAACATTACTGTCAGTGAACTTACAGCCCTTATATAACCCACATACTGAATTTTGTATTTGAAACGCTTGGCCACATAATTAATATTGCATCAGTGAAAATGACATTTAAAAAGTGTACACTTATAGCACAGATCATTACTTTATATACAAGTGCAGTGCTGGATTCAAAACGTTTCAGTCCCTGGCCAAAATACATTTATTGGATTCCTTTGTGAATGTTTAAAGTTGACTAGCATGAATGGAAAATCACCTGGAGCGTCTTCTATGGTAGAAAGCTGGATCCTTTTAGAAACACTTGCCTTCTTATTTTCAAGATGCTGTGCTTTTCCAAAAAAGAAATCAACCTTGTGACCTTTTTTATTTCTCTCTTTTCTGTTAGTTCACTTCTTTGTTTCTGCAGCAACACTAAAACTAGTTTCTAATAACATTAAAACTTTGTAGAAGAGTACTCAGGTACAACTGACAACATGGCTAATTTCTAAAAGGTGTTATATAATATTGTAGCTATGGATATAATACAAGGAAAATGACAACCTTTGTGATGGACAAATACCAGCAGCTATTGGAGACACATGGGCTGAACTGCTTGATAGTTCAAAGGGGAAGGAAGTGGATTACAGTTCTCAAATGAAGGAGGATTGATGGCATGTGGCTTGAAGGGCTAAAGTGGGAATGGCAGACATTTGTGCAATGCTAGGAATGAGGCCTGTCCTTAGGCTTTTGTTGAATCCTCACCGTGTTGTATATCATTTTTTTCAATCATGAATGTTTACTTTAGAGAATTTATCATGAGTTTGGAGCCCTCGTTACTTGTTAATCTGCCTAAAATATTATTTGTAGGGATAAGACAGTAGTTAGAATAATTACAATTGGATCTGGGCATGAATCTAAGCTAAATTGATGATATGTAAAATCCCCTCCCTCTGTCAAAATGTATTTGGACAGTCTCAACCCAGTTCCTAATATGAATAGATCTACAGCAACAAACAACCCTCAATTTAGTGATCACATTCAAAACAGTTTGAATAATGGTAGATGTGGGAAATGGGAAAATGTTATTCTGGTACATGGCAGTACTGAAGGGTAATTGTTTGAGATAGGGGATAAGGCACATGTTGGGACTAAGGCAAATTTGTTCTGGAAAGTTGGAGGAACTTTGCTGGAATTCTCCCTGACCTAGGAGTGCTCGTCCCGGAGGCCCAAACTGGAAGAGTCTCACATTCTCCAGCACTTATATTCCTTACCTTGATAAGCAAAAAAAAGTTTATATATATATATAATATATTAAGTGAGTCATTGCATTCCATTTAAAAATGCATTGAAAACTCCTATGCCACCAGATCGCAATGAAAAAAATCTGTTATAATAGTATACACATGAACCTTGGATGAGAATTTAGGAGGCATGGTTAGTAAGTTTGCAGATGACACCAAGATTGGTGGCATTGTGGACAGTGAAGAAGGTTATCTAGGATTGCAACGGGATCTTGATAAATTGGGCCAGTGGGCCGATGAATGGCAGATGGAGTTTAATTTAGATAAATGTGAGGTGATGCATTTTGGTAGATCGAATCGGGCCAGGACCTACTCCGTTAATGGTAGAGCGTTGGGGAGAGTTATAGAACAAAGAGATCTCGGAGTACAGGTTCATAGCTCCTTGAAAGTGAAGTCACAGGTGGATAGGGTGGTGAAGAAGGCATTCGGCATGTTTGGTTTCATTGGTCAGAACATTGAATGCAGGAGTTGGGATGTCTTGTTGAAGTTGTACAGGGCATTGGTGAGGCCACACTTGGAGTACTGTGTACAGTTCTGGTCACCCTATTATAGAAAGGATATTATGAAACTAGAAAGAGTGCCGAAAAGATTTACTTGGATGCTACCGGGACTTGATGGTTTGACTTATAGGGAGAGGTTAGACAGACTGGGACTTTTTTCCCTGGAGAGTAGGAGGTTAAGGGGTGATCTTATAGAAGTCTATAAAATAATGAGGGGCATAGATAAGGTAGATAGTCAAATTCTTTTCCCAAAGGTAGGGGAGTCTATAACGAGGGGGCATAGATTTAAGGTGAGAGGGGAGAGATACAAAAGGGTCCAGAGGGGCAATTTTTTCACTCAAAGGGTGGTGAGTGTCTGGAACGAGCTGCCAGAGGCAGTAGTAGAGGCGGGTACAATTTTGTCTTTTAAAAAGCATTTGGACAGTTACATGGGTAAGATGGGTATAGAGGGATATGGGCCAAGTGCAGGAAATTGGGACTAGCTTAGTGGTATAAACTGGGCGACATGGACATGTTGGGCCGAAGGGCCTGTTTCCATGTTGTAACTTCTATGATTCTATGATTCTATGAACCTGCAATACTTGTTACGCCTGTAGGTGGTGCAGTGATATGTCTTTACAATGTTATAAATGTTTTTTAACATTGGGCCAGATTTTGCTCTAAAAATACAGCGAGCCCTTATTTCAGTGCAAATGGTAGAGGAACTTCCGGCGACCGCACATGTGCAGTTAAACGCGGAAATCCAGAAGTTCCTCTATCAGATGCACTGCTCCTCCAAAAGCTTCGCGGGAAGGAGGTCTTGCCAGTTGACTCAATGTTGAAATGACTGCAATGATGTGAAGTTTCTCTACTGCCCTGATGGAAACGAAGTAATCTCGCCAGAAAAAGGTAGGTCAAGTTTTTTAAGTGTAACCAAAATTTTAACGGTGCGGTATGTCTTAATGACGGCCAAACGACCTCTCTGGCACTGAAAATGTAATTTTACAAATGTGGAGTCTCATTCCTCCACATTTTATTTGTTGTTGGACATTTAAAAAATTTTTAAAAACTTTTTCTTGCTGTCTCTTTTATCTCTGTCTTTTAATTCGCTATTTCTTACCCTCTCTTTATTTTGCTTTCTGTAACTGATTTTACAATGAATTCACCATTCTAACTTACACTTCCTGGTTCTGTGTCTGCGTTGCTTATTAACAATGCTTCAATCTGATTGATTAAGGGGATACCACAGCAACTTGCACCATTCACACAGCTCAGATGCCGGGGAGAGGGCACCCGTTGGATTGAGGACCCGATAAGAGGAACTTGCAGTGCAAAAGCCCATGAAAAGTCCGTGGGCAACTTCAAGTCTAACGAGCGGCGGACTCCATTTGTTCACCGCTCAGAGAAAAATCCGGCCCTAAAACAGTAGCTGGCACGATACATTGGAGTTGTCAGTCAGGATGCATTTCCACATCAAAGCTACTGGTTGGCTTTGGAGCATTGTTACTACCGTAACCTTACTGTGTGAGGAGAACGATTTAAAACTGTTTTCTGATTCTTAAACATGTTGAGCATTGAACTAAATAGTAATAGAAAGTATTTTTTTTAAACCTACACCTCCAGTGTTTACAAATTCGTCATGGGAGATCAACTAAATATTAAAAAAATGAATTATTTTTAAAAATGTGATATGCGTCTATCAGCAATTTCATTTTCACTAATGATATTGTGTTAGCAGACTTGCTTAGGGATCTAATACATTTAACTCATCATCTTCAAAAATGGGCTAACCAATAGGTGGGTAGCATTGTACCAGTCAAGAAGGGATTTTAATGTATTGATTGAAAGACAAAAGAGGCATCTGTCCCAATTGCTGATTCATATAGGTCCTTCCTACACACACAGAATCTCAGCACCACCGCGAGCTGCCCTCGAGGCTGCGGTGGGGAGGAGACCGTCGTCCACCTCCTGATGGACTGCCCCTTCGCGCAGAGGGTATGGAGAGAGATGCGTTGGTATCTGTCCCGGTTCATCCCCAACAGCTCGGTAACAGTGAACGCTGTGCTCTACTGGCTGTTCCCCGAGACACACACTGAGACAAATATTACCTGCGGCTGGAAGACCATCAACTCGGTGAAGGAGGCCCTTTGGTCCGCCCAAAACCTGCTGGTCTTCTAGTTGAAGGAGCTGTCCACGACTGAGTGTTGCCGACTGGCGCATTCCAAGGTCCAGGAGTACGTGCTGTGGGACGCCCTGAAGCGAGTGCGGCCTACGCAAAGGCCCTATGGGGATAGACTACCGTATAATGCCACCCCATTTGTACTGTACAGAATGTATTAGAAAATATGTACAGTGTTTTTAAAATTGTAACAATGAGATCATAATGTATACGATCTGTACTGTACTGCTTTGAACTGCTGTGCTGCGTTTTGTGCCCTATATTTGAACTGTATGTAAACCATGTGTATCTTTACATTTTATGAAATAAAGTATATTTTGAAATTTAAAAAAATATAGGTACCTAGGGATCCTTGTGGATGCCAACATTAGCCTGGTACAGTACTTATATCAGCTGTTGGTAGCACTCTTGCCTCTGACTGAGAAGGTTGTGGGTTCACGTCCTATTCCAGAGACTTGAGTGCATAATCTAGGCGGACACTTCTGTGCAGTACTGAGGGTGTGCTGCACCATCAGAGGTACCGTCTTTCGGATGAGATATTAAACCGAGGCCCCGTCTGACCTCTCAGGTAAAAGATCCCATTGCACTATTCGAAAAAAAGCAGGGGAGTTCTCCCCGGAGTCCTGGCCAACATTTATCCCTCAACCAACATCACTAAAAAACAGATTATCTGGTCGTTATCACATTGCTGCTAGTAGAACCTTGCTGTGTGCAAATTGGCAGTGGCGTTTCCTACATTTCAACAGTTCAAAAGTACTTCATTGGCTGTAAAGCGCCTTGGGACGTCCTGGGACCGTGAAAGGCGCTATATAAATGCAAGTCTTTCTTTTTTGTTCTACTTAAGAACTGCACTGAGAAGATGTGAAGGGCTCTTTGGTCTTATTTTTCTGCGATGACAGAAAAGTCCCAATATAGGTTTGTGGCACATAAAACATGTGTCCAACCAGTTCTCCTTCATGATTCAGCAGGAAATGAAAGGGCCTCCTCCAGCTCATGTACAAGATCGAGGACCAAGCTGTGAGGTGGATCTGTAGCAAGAAGAGGAAACAACTGCAGGCAGAGATGGCTCCAGATTACATCGGCCAAAGACCGAGTACCCTGAAAGGGGAGTCAGCCTCAAGGCAGATATTCCTTGCCAAGCTCCCCAGGAGGACCTGGATCAAAAAGTTGGTGTCGAGTAAGGCAGTTAGTCAGCATTAGGACTTGGACATTTAGAACATCAAAATAATTGGCATATTGCAAACTGTTCAGCTTATATAGCTAAGGCAAGTCTAAGATGACAGATGGCAGGCTGCTGGAAAGTATTACATGGAGCTTGGGTATAAGAACATATATCACATTATGATGGAAAGGGAAACACAGCTGCTACTGATATTCTGCACCTCAGACTGGTAAAACTACTAAACAATAGGATATGGTGTGCATCCGTGATGTAGTCAGGAGGATGGTGCCAATGCACTCATGTATTTTATGATGAGCTGTACTGCTCAGTAGGCCCCCCGTGAGAATCATAGAATGATGCAGCGCAGAAGGAGGCCATTCGGCCCATCGTGCCTGTACTCTTTGGAAGAGCTATCCAATTTTTCTCCTTCGAGTATTTATCCAATTCCCTTTTGAAAGTTATTATTGAATCTGCTTCCACCACCCTTTCAGGCAGTTCGTTCTAGATCATAACAACTCACTGCATAAAAATGTTTTTCCTCATATCGCCTACGGTTCTTTTGCCAATTACCTTAAATCTGTGTCCTCCAGTTACCGACTCTACTGCCACTAGAAACAATTTCTCCTTATTTATCCATCAAAACCCTTCATGATTTTGAACACCTCTATCAAATCTCCTCTTAACTTTCTATGCTGTAAGGATAACAATCCCAGCTTCTCCAGTCTCTCCACGTAACTGAAGTCCCTCATCGTTGGTACCATTCAAGTAAATTTCTTCTACACTCTAAGGGCTCGATGTTAGCAGGGCTGCGGGTTCGCGGCGGGGGGGCTATCGCGCCCGGTGAAATGAGACAGCCACCCGCGCGATCGCAGCCCAATTAGATCCACTTACCTTGTCTTCCGGGTTCCCCACTGCTGATCTGCGCGTCGGGCGGGCTGCACATGCGCAGTAAGATGTGTCAGCTGGAGCAGCTCTATTTAAAGGGGCAGTCCTCCACTGACAGATGCTGCAACAAATAGCTAAAATATACAGCATGGAGAAGCCCAGGGGGAAGGCTGCTCCCAGTTTAATGATGCCTCACTCCAGGTATCAATACATGGGGTGAGGAGGAGGGGGAGGACAGAGATCATCCCCCCGGCGGGCGGGAGGAAGCGGCCTGCCTCTGCCACCAGGAAGGCCTGGCTCGAGGCGGCAGAGGAGGTCACCTGCACCACCAACATATCGCCCACCTGCATACAATGCAGGAGGCGCTCCAATGACCTCAGTAGGTCAGCCAAAGTGAGTACACTTACTCATTCCCCTACACTCCATCTGCCACATCACCATCCCCACCCCACACCTCCTTCTGCACTGTCACATCACCCCTCATACCCACTCAAACCTCATCCTCATCTTACCTGCACTTACTCACCTGGCCAGTACTCATCCCGCCACTACCACTCAACCCAATCCTCATACAATCTCATGGCTCTATCTCATACTCACCCTCTCGTGCATCTCTTTCACGGTCAGCCTCACTCAACCTGCCACTACCTGTGCTGCAGCCACAGGGCATGCATCAGATATGTGCAGTAGGCAGCGTAAGGCAAACGTGTCGTGAGCATGAAGGGGATGCACAAGGGTGTTTGAGGGTTTGTCATGGTTGTTACTTATATTGAATTTCCGACCAACTCACATTACATATTATATTGTCACCACTGCTGCCATGTCTTTGCGAATCTTGTCTGGTTTGTGCAATAATGCCCTTTCCTGAGGATCACTATGAAGACTCACAACTGATGCCACCCATTGTGTCACTGCAGAGTGGGTGTAGGTGTATTTGCAGGGCTCTTTTGTGCAGACGGCTGAGAGATGTCGGCGATGTCCCCGGTGGCACCCTGGAAGGATGCGGAGGAGAAGTTGTTGAGGCCAGTGGTGACTTTGACAGCGACAGGTAAGAAGATGGTGCTCGGGCCAGCCAGGAGCAGCGTGGTGTGAAGGAGGCTGCAGATGTCCACGACTACATGTCGAGTGACTCTGAGCATCCGTGTGCACTGCTGCTCAGAGAGGTCCAGGAAGCTGAGCCTCGGTCTGTGGACCCTGTGGCGAGGGTAGTGCCCTCTGCGACGCATCTCTCTCTGCCTATGCCCTCCCTCCTGCTGTGCAGGTGGATGTGTCACAGCACTGTGTTGTGGAGCTCCACGTGTCAGAGGTGGACGGCGTGGATGGCGAGGCTGGTGAGGCTGGTGATGCTGTTCGCCCTCCGAGGAGGTCATGACTGCAGCTACGGCGGCCCCCATCCGGAAGATGTACATCTGAGGGGGTCCGCAAGGTAGGTACATGTCTCTGGACCCCGGGGTAAGTGTGCACGTTGGTGACTTTGATTGTCAGGAGGAGGGTGGTGGAGGCCAAACTTTGTCCCAAGTGACAGAGTGGCCTCCTGCAATGAGTGAGGGTCTCCCCCCCCACCTGTCAAATGGACCTTTGCAGCTGCCACAGGCTGATGGCTGTAACAGGTCCATTTGAACTGGGAGTGTTTCCCCCAGTACGGGAAACAGTCCCAGTTTGCTATAAAATCCCACCCCTCCTCACATAATCCCTTAATCAGGTCAGTTAATGACCCGAACAAGCAAAATAAATACCTTCAAGTGGAACCCCGCTGGCTTTAATTGCCTGCGGGATTCCCACTGCGCGCGCACGCCGGCGCGTCAGTGGGGAACCCGGAAGTGGGCAGGTTGGAGCCGGGCTCCAGACCCGCTCCGGGATTCTCCGATTTTCGGAGCCCCCACGCCAGGAACGCACCCGATAGCGGGTGCTAAAATGATGCCCTAAGGCTTTGATATCCTTCCTAAAGTGTGGTGCCCAAAATTGGACACAATACTCCAGCTGAGGCCGAACCTGTGTTTTATAAAGGTTTAACATAACTTCATTGCTTTTGTACTCTATGCCTCTATTTATAAAGCCAAGGATCACATATGCTTCTTTTAACCGGCTTTCCAACTTGTCCTGCCACCTTCAAAGATTTGTGTACACACACCCCCAAGTCTCTCTGTTCCTGCATTCTCTTTAAAATTGTACCATTTAGCTTATATTGCCTCTCCTCATTTTTCCTACTAAAATGTATCACTTCACACTTCTCTGTGTTAAATGTCATCAGCCATGTGTCTGCCCATTTCACCAATCTGTCTATGTCCTCCTGAAGTCTGTTACAATCTTCCTCATTGTTTACTACATTTCAGGGGTTTGTGTCATCTGCAAACTTTAAAATTATGCCCTGTATACCCAAGTCCAGGTTATTAACATATATCAAATGAAGTTCAAATACCAGAAGTTCCTGGTATTTACTATCCAACTAGCAAGAGCTCAAGGCTGTGCTTTCAACTGTCTAATGACCAACTAATGAATATGCTCTTGTGGTCTTGTGGAGTGGAGAGGTAAGGGTGATCTCTTTGGGGCCAACAATGCTCCAAATGGCACCTTCTGATGGAAGATCAGAACCAAGTCAAGCCTCTACAGCAGACTTGGTAACTCAATATCTGAACCAGGCAAGTCCACAGTACTCCACTGCTGATGATTGAACAGGCACCTGGCTCATTAGTGAGGTCTGGAAGGATAGAGGTATCTCGAGATGGATTTCTTGCCATTCAGCTCTAAACACCAATAGCTTAATTGTGTTCCAGGTTGGACAAGCAATGGGAAGCTTACCAGTGCTCTGTGCTGGTAGGCTGTATCTTTTTAGCTACTTAAACTCCAGCAGTATTCTTGTAGACATTTTAGGATCTCTAAGCCTTGGTTCTAACCAAACTACACCTAATCTCTCTGGATATTGGACAGAGAGGGGATGAATTTCCACTCATCCGCCATAATGTATGGATGAAGAGCCGCAGAAACCTCGTTTACACCATCTTGTTGAGGTTTCTGTTGCCCTTCTGCCACAGACGAGCAAGACAAATCCCCATGGAAATTCATCCCCAGAAACTCTACCAATGTGGATTTCTTAGTAGCTTGGTTTTGAGATTCATATGCATGGCAACGGGTTTCTGCATGTGCCAGATGCCCAGCTGACCAAAAAAAATCATCAGCAATCTCACTGTTAGAAATTTCTTTGATCTCTACATGCTTAATTTTCATGATGGCTAAAAGAACACTTTTCTGAACTGGCCAATTAATTTAGGAATGGCATTAGAAATCAGAGAAATTTTAGCCCATAAAATGATTGCAACAATGCTTGTGATTGTGATGCCTTCTTACACGTGATTATAGTAAGTGGAGCAGGCTGTATGTTTTTATTTGGACATTGACAGTCAACATTGCAATATTTTAAGTACAATATCTACAACGGTCCTGCATGCATAGCTTAACTTTTTTAATTGCCTTTAAAACCATCTTCATGTAAAAAGTTTTCAGCAAACTTTTGTTTATTTGTAAAGGCGTGATGCTAATTGTGTCAAAATGCTTCAAGCAGCACCTGCACATCCGTGAAAAGCATCCTGATGCAATTTCTCATCCCTCCCCAAATGCTCTTCCTTTAAGTCGAGTATCGCTTTTAAAGCATGTGGGAAGAGGTTTTGAAAATGCTTACCAAGCATGGGGCACCAGTGTTAGTCGTGCTGAAATGCATCGCCATAACACTTGCTTGTATCATGGGAACGGGTAATGCCCACCCACAAACACAAATCTTCAAAAAATGAGCAAATATTGCACTACCACCCACCCCCAAAGGAAACGGTCCCTACTCTACCCAATCCCTACCCTGCCCTGCCCTGCATAGCCCACTCCACTCCAGGCTCTTATCCCCGCCTCAAACACTCCTGTCCCTTTAAAACAATGACCATTGTTATGTCATTCCCTCGTTATATGTCACAGTGGGCCCGATAAACAATCCGTACCCTCCTGGATCGAGTTATAAAATCACACCACCTCTGTGTATATTTGATTTTTTTTTAAAAAAAAACTTACATCTGTTCAGATTCGTCTGCAAAACCGTCTTGGGCTTTTCTCAGTCACTCCAAACAAAGTGATATTTTTTAAAAAATAATAAACGAAAGAAAGGAAGTAGCCCACGACCGGGCGCAATATCCTCCCCGCGGAACTGCAGTTGGGGTTATTCTTTCCTCCCGGATTGTTTAATTCGGTGACAACTCTGATCAGTTCGGCGGTTTTTTAAAAACAAAATCTGAGCGGCAGTGAGTGGCGGAGGTGTTGTTTTGTGCTGGGGTGGCTCCCGGCGGATCGGCGTTGGCAAGCAGCGGCAGCTTTATTGTGCGGTGTTTTCGGGTGACGTCTCGGATTACCTGTGCGGTGCGTGTCGCTCGCCCAGAGCCCCGGGGACCGGGCTGTCAGGTCAGGTCAGGTCGGTGTCGGTGTCGGTCGGTGTGTCCCGCGCTGCTCCGTCTCCAGGGTGACCGCGGAATTCCCCAGGCTCGCGGTCGTGTTCCACCCACTGGTGGCAGCAGCGCGTGCCTCTCCGCAGCCAGCACTGATTCACCTCTCAGTCTCAGCAGCTGGCTTAGGCCTCCTTTCCTCTTTTCCTTCTCCCCCTCCCTTGCAACATAAACAAAAAATAACACTTTCACATTTGCAAAAACATCGTATCAATAATAATCATCATTAAACACATAAGAGGACTAGAAGAGGCACAATTAAAAATGAGCCACAAACGCATTGCATCATGCAGCACATATTTTGTTTTTTTTTTAAAAGTTGCACATGCCTAAAGCTGAAATTAAAAAAATTAAATGCTGGAAATATATAACAGATAACGGGAAAATATGTTTTAATGTTTTGGTGTTGAGCCTTTGTCAGAATTAATGTAAACATGGGAACATACACAGCAGGCCAGTCAACATCAATAAAGAGAAAAGACAGATTAACGTTTTGTTACAACCCTTTGTTAAAATTGAAAGATACGTTCGTTTAAAAAAAAATTCGAATCGCAGAGATTGAGTTAATGAGTTGAGCACTCTGCAAATTGTTTAATAGAAAACTGTTAGGTAATGTAAAATATTATTTTAGGGAGGCAATGGAAAGCAATATGTGTGGTTACCTTTCAGTTCTGATGAAGGGTTATGCCTAAAATATTAGCCTGTCTTTTTGTTTACAGAATGCTGGCTGACCTACATTTTCAGCATTTTCTGATTTTGTTTCCGATTTCCATCATTTTTAGTTTTTATTCTTTTTATTTGTGAATATGTGGCGCTTTGTTTTTATGTTTGCTTTTACAAATTTATGCTGACTTTTACTGGGTCACTGGAAGTACAAGTACATGCAGTGGTATAATGATTTTGTTTTAAAATCAGCATGTCTAGCTATCCTGCATCAAGTATTCATTTGGGACCACTTGGAGTTATCTGTACAACATCAAACTGTTTACCTTACAGCAGGTGTCATAGCAACATTTTTTATTCCACAACAGCCAAGGCAAGTACAGTAAGATTTTACCAGGAAATGCTTAAGCTTTGTTAAAGTAAATTGGCGTTGGAAGTGTTTTGATCCGCCCATTCCATATCCGTGTCCAGATTGGACAAAAAGCAAAACAGTATTTTAATATTTTGAGCGGTGTTCCTTTACTATTCCTGTGTATGTTTCCACATTGCAAAATAATACCAATTTAAATCCGATTCAGTACATCTGTTCTGAACGACCATTTGTAAAAATCCTGCTTTAGTACTGGTAGACTACCAAATAAAGAAAGAAAAGAAAGAACTTGCATTTATATAGTGCCTTTCACAACCTTAGGACATCCCAAAGCGCTTGAAATCCAATAAAGTACTTTTTGAAGTGTAGTTACTGTTGTAATGTAAAGTAGGAAATGCGGCAGTCAATTTGCGCACAGCAAGGTCCCACAAACAGGAATAAGGTAATCTGTTTGTGATGTTGGTTGAGGGATAAATATTGACCAGGACACTGGGGAGAACTCTTCTTCTCGACATGGGACCTTTTATGTCTATCTGAGAGGGCAGATTTAATGTCTCATCTGAAAAACTGCATCTTTGACAGTGCAGCACTCCCTCGGTATTGCACTGAAGTGTCAGTCTAGATTTTGTGGTCAAGTCTCTGGAGTGGGATTATGAACTCACAACCTTCATGACTCAGCGGTGATAAGGCTACCGACTGAGCCATGACTGACACCTAATAAGATAGTATACTGAAACTTGCTAAGTACTACATAGTGCAATTAGCGGTTAACATTTTATGGAATCTGGTGGCTTTCAGTAAAAATAATGGATGATTGAGAATGAATAGCTACAGTAATGACCTGAAAGACATTCTGACATTAAAAATATATGTATTTATTATATCTACAATCTTTAAATACTTTTCAAATTGGACAGCCTTGTAAAGACTTAAGGTTGCAGAAAGTCAAGAGGCTTAAAGTGTAGCTATACTTCACTAGTGCATTGATGTTAAGTGGTTTCATCTGCATATTAACATAAAAACAGGAACAAAACTCCAGGGTCAAGTCTTAATCTGGTTCCAAGTGTTGTCAGACCCTCATCTTATATGGCTTGGACATGTGGTGTGTGACTCTATCATGGTGTATAGCAGGGTTTTAAGGTTGTTTAGCATCATGGTGTAAATCTGGGCTTTAAGGTTGATTGGTAATCCGTTATATTAGTTCAAAATGGCTGAGCTATGGATTGAATGCATTAGAAGCTGTTATAGCTGTGTTGCTACAGTGTAATCAGGTGATTATATACTCCTGAGAGTCATTCAAGACATAACTTCAAAGAGACAGTACAGACATGATGGGCTTTCTATTTCTATCAAATTTGCATGTGGGATGGGAACTACCTCTTAAAAATTTATGTCATCCATGATACTCTTTGAATGAAAGTTAAAACCATCTTAGGAACAGGAGTTCATAATCTTAGGAACATGGAAAAAGTTCCATCCAGTCGTAGCCAGAGAATCACGTGCAATGGCTTCTCTTCCTCCTCCCGCACCATTGCCTCTGGAGTCCCCCCGAGGATCTATCCTTGGCCCTCTCCTATTTCTCATCTACTTGCTGCCCTTCAGCGACATCATCCGAAAATACATCAGGTTCCACATGTACACCGACGACATGCAGCTCCTCCTCGCCACCAGCTCCCTCGATCCCTCCACTGTCTCTCATTTGTCACACTGCTTATCCGACATCCAGTACTAGATGAGCAAAAATTTCCTCCAACTAAATATTGGGAAGACCAAAACCATTCTTTTCAGTCCCTACCACAAACTCTGTTCCCTAGCCACCGACTCCATCCCTCTCCCTGGCCACTGTCTGAGGCTGAACCAGACTGTTCGCAATCTTGGCGTCCTATTTGACCCTGAGATGAGCTTCCGACCATGTATCCGCTCCATCACCAAGAAAACCTTCCTCCACCTACGTAACGTCGCCCATCTCTGCCCCTGCCTCAGCTCAACTGCTGCTGAAGCCCTCATCCATGCCTTTGTTACCTCTAAACTCGACTACTCCAATGCCTTTGTGGCTGGCCTCCCATCTTCCACGCTCCATAAACTTGAGCTCATCCAAAACTCTGATTCCCGTATCCTAACTCGCACCAAGTCCCATTCACCCATCACTCCTGTGCTCGCTGACCTACATTGGCTCCTGGTCTGGAACACCTCGATATTAAAATTCTCATCCTTGTTTTCAAATCCCTCCGTGGTCTCGCCCCTCCCTATCTTTGTAACCTCCTCCAGCCCTGTAACCCTTCGAGATCTCTGCGCTCCTCCAATTCTTGTCTCTTGCGCATCCCCGATTTTAATCGTTCCACCATTGGTGGCCACGCCTTCAGCTGCCTGGGCCTTAAGCTCTGGAATTCCCTCACGAAACTCTCCGCCTCTCTACCTCTGTCTCCTCCTTTAAGACGCTCCTTAAAACCTATCTCTTTGACCAAGCTTTTGGTCGCCTGCCCTAATATCTCGTTATGTGGCTAGGTGTCAAATTTTGTTTGAAACACTCCTGTGAAGTGCCTTGAGGCGTTTTACTACGTTAAAGGCGCTATATAAGTGCAAGTTGTTGTTGGCCATTCAGCCCCTCGAGCCTGCTCCGCAATTCAATTCACGGCTGATCTGTACCTCAACTTAATGTACCCGAATTAGCTCCATTTCCCTCGGTACCCTTGCCTAACAAAAATCTATCGATCTCAGTCTTAAAAGCTCCAACTGTCCCAGCATCCACAGCCTTAAGGGGGAGAGAATTCCAAATTTTTTACACCTTTTTGTTAAAAAACACTTCCCGATTTCCCTCCTAAGTGTCTTGGCTGTAATTTTAAGATTATGTCCTCTCGTTCTTGATTCCCCCACCAGTGGAAATAGTTTCTCTATATTTACCCTATCGAATCCTTTTAACGTTTTAAGCACTTCGATTATATCACCCCTCAACTTTCTAAACTCAAGGGAATACAAGCCAAGTTTATGCAAGCGTTTAACCCTCTAAGCCCTGGTATCATTCTGCTGAATCTCGCTGCATCCCCTCCAAGGCCAATATATCCTTCCTGAAGTGCAGTGTCCAAAATCACATGGGGTTTGACCAAGGTGCTATACAACTGAAGCATTCCTTCCTCCCCTTTATATTCCTCCCTCCTTGAGTTAAAGACAAATGTTCCATTAGCCTTTTTGAGTGCTTTTCATACATGTCTACCAGCTTTAAATGATTTGTATACTTGGACTCCCAAACCTCTTTGTTCTTCTACAGTTCCTAGTTTCTCACCATTTAGAAAATACTCCGATTTATCCTTATTGGGTTCAAAATGGATGACCTCACACTTGGCCACATTAAATTCCATCTGCCATAACTTATACAAATATATAACTCTCTGTTCCTTCATTCAAGTCATTAATAAATATGATGAAAGGTTGAGGCCCCAGAACAGATCCCTGGGGAACACCACATGTCACATCCTGCCAATCTGAGTACCTACCCTTTATCCCCACTCTCTGTCTCCTACCTGCCAACCAATTTCCAACCCAAGTCAAAAGGCTAATCGGGCATTTGAAAACAATAGCATCTTTCCCTGGAAACACTGGTGATTGTTACCAACAATTACAAGTTGTTGCTCTTCCAGTGCAACATGTCATGTCCAAATCCATGAATATTCATTGCATCAGAAGCTGTTATAGTTTATGTATGAATGGCAATGTAATTTAAACTCCTTAATTAGATTACTGCCTTCCAAATATTAGCAGGTAGCTGCTGTTCTCTATTTAATAGAGATTTTTATAACTCAGTAAAAGAGGAAAACACACTCTTCCTGATGCATGGAAATACTGCACTTATATTTTGGTAAAACCTCTTGTCTAATGTTGTGGCATTATAAACACAACCTCACCATTGTGCATTACAAAGCTATGTAACTTGAAAATAATTATGGTAAATATATGCTGCAGTACTGAAATAGAAAACCTGGAAATGGGGGCCAAACCTCACCCCCCACAAAAAACTATATTTCTACAATCATATTTTTAAAAGTCTGCTGAAAGCTGCAGTGTGCTATTGCATTCCATAAACTGTACAAAGTGAGTAGTTTATTGCGTCAGCTGAACCCTGGTGTATGTTGCCACATTACATCATTCCTGGCAGCCTTTTCTCTATTATACACAGGATCTAGAACTTCCCTATAATGAAATGACATTACATTTCTTTAAACTTACAGTATTCAACTTGCAATCAGTTTTAATGCACCTTTTAAAATATTGCATTGACAGTGTTTCGAGCCAAAAAATTATATCAGACAAGGTAATGAAATAATCCTATGTGAAAACAAAACCAACTGCTGTGCTACTCGCAGCTCTCGTTTTATCAGTATTATTGATGAAGAACAATCATGAGGAAAAGACACTTAAAAATAAAAAGTAGTTAGAATCATAGAATCTTACAGCACAGAAGGAGGCCATTCAACCCATCGTGTCTGTGCCGGTTCCCCTGCTTTTCCCCTACAGCCCTGTAATTTTTCAGTTTCAAGTAAGTCTAATACCCCTTTGAAAGTTACTATTGAATCTGCTTCCACCACCCATTCAGGTAGTGCATTCCAGATCATAACTCGCTGCATAAAAAAAATTCTTCTCATCTCCCCCCTGGTTCTTTTGCTAATTATCTTAAATCTGTGTCCTCTGGCTATCGACCCTCCTGCCAGTGGAAAAAGTTTCTCCCTATTTACTCTATCAAAACCCTTCATAATTTTAAACACCTCTATTAAATCTCCCCTTAATCTTCTCTGCTTTAAGGAGAACAATCCCAGCTTCTTTAGCCTCTCCACATAACTCAAGTCTCTCATCGCTGGCAACATTCCAGCAAATCTCCTCTGCACCCTCTACAACACATTGATATCCTTCCTAAAGTGTGGTGCCCAGAATTGGACACAATCTGCATCTCTATTTATAAAGCCAAGGATCCCATATGCTTTTTTAACAACTGTATCAACTTGTCCTGCCACCGTCAAAGATTTGTGTATGTAAACCCCCAGGCGCCTCTGTTCCTGCACCTCCTTTAAAGTTGTACCATTTAGTTATATTGTCTCTCTTCATTGTTCCTTCCAAAATGCATCACTTTACAGTTTGCATTAAATTTCATCTGCCCATTTCACCAGTCTGTCTATGTCCTCCTGAAGCCTGCTGCTAACCTCCTCACTGTTTACTACATTTCTGCGCTTTGTGTCATCTGCAAACTTTGAAATTATGCCCAAGTCCAGGTCATTAATATATATCAAAAAGAGCTGTGGTCCGAATACTGACCCCAGGGGGACACCACTGTATTCTTCCCTCCATACTGATAAACAACCGTTCACCACTACTCTCTGCTTTCTGTCACTTAGCCAATTTAGTATCCACGCTGCCACTTTAATCCCATGGGCTTCAGTTTTGTTAACAAATGTATTAAGTGGCACTGTAGCCAACTGCACTACCTTCATCAATACTCTTCATTATTTCTTCAAAGAACTCAATCAAGTTTGTCAGACATGATTTGCCTTTAACAAATCCATGTTGGCTGTCATTTATTAACCCATGTTCTTCCAAGTGACAATTAATTTGTCCCGGATTATGGTCTCTAAAAGTTCTCCCACAACCGACGTTAGGCTGACTGGCCTATAGTTACTGGGTTTATCCCTCTCCCCTTTTTTGAACAGGGGTGTAACATTTGCAACCCTCCAATCCTCTGATAGCACTCCCATGTGCAAGGAGGATTGAAAGATTGTGGCCAGAGCCTCCGCTATTTCCACCCTTACTTCCCTCAGCAACCAAGGATGCATCCCATCCGGACTGGGTGACTTTTCTACTCTGAGTGCTGCCAACCTTTGAAGTACCTTCTCTTTATCTATTTTTTATCCTATCCAGTTTCTCTATGCACTCCTCCTTTACTGTGATGTTGGCAGCATCCTCTTTTGTGAAGATAAATGCAAGTTAGTACCTCAGCCATGCCCCCTGCCTCCACAAGATTTCCTTTTTAGTCCCTAATCGGCCCCACCCTTCCTTTGACTATCCTTTTACTCTTTATATATTTATAGAAGATTTTAGTGTTCCTTTTTATGTTACCAGCTAATCTTTTCTCATACACTCTTTTCCCCTCTTATTTCCTTTTTCAGTCCTCGTCAGCACTTTCTGTATTATGCTTAATTCTCTACTGTATTATGAACCTGGCATTTATCAAAAGCCTCCTTTTTCTGTTTCATTTTAATCTTAATTTCTTTAGTCATCCAGGGAGCTCTATTTTAGGATGCCCTTTCTTTCCCCCTCATAGGAATGTGCTTAGTCTGTACCCAAACTGTCCCCTCCTGAAGGGCTTCTATTGATCGTTTACTGTTTTACCTGGTAATATTTGTTTCCAATCCACTGGGCCAGATCCCATTTCAACTCACTGAAATTAGCTCTCTTCCAGTTGGGTATCTTCACCTTTTGATTGTTCCTTGTCCTTTTCCAAAACTGCTCTAAACCTAATGATATTGTGATCACTTTCCCAAATGCTCCATCACTGAAGCATGCTCCTCTTGCCCCATTTCATTCCCCAGAACTAGATCCAGCGTTGCTTCCTTCCTCGTTGGGCCTTTAACATAATGATCAAGAAAGTTCTCCTGCACACATTTCAGGAATTCCTTCCCCTCGTTGCTCTTTACACTGATTGTTCCCCAGTCTATATTAGGATAATTGAAGTCTCCCATTTCACTACTCTACTGTTTTTACATCTTTCTGAAATTTGCCAGCAGATTTGCTCCTCCATCTCTTTCTCACTATTTGGTGGTCTATAGTATACACTTAGCAGTTTAACAGCTCCTCTTCTGCTCTTTAACTCTAACCAAAAAGATTCTGTCTTTGAACCCTCAAGCACATTATCCCTTTCTAGAGCTGTAACAGTATCTTTGATTAATACTGCCACTCCCCCTCCCCCTCCTTTTTGTCCTTCCCTATTTCTCCTGAATACATTGTAGTCAGGAATATTAAGTTCCCATTCCTGTCCTTGCTTGTGCCAGGTCTCCATTATTGCCACTATATCATAATGCCATGTGGCAACTTGTGCCTGCAGCTCACCAACCTTATTTATCATGCTCCGTGCATTTACACAAGTGCACTCCAAATCCACCTTAGTCTGTTTTGCCTTTTTCCTCTGCCTGATCCCTCCTTTTTCTAGACTAGATTCTAATGCTGTTCGTCCCTCCCAGTCCTCCATGCACCTTGTTTCTCTTCGCCGTGCTTCAACCTCGTTCTCCCCCAGCCAAATTACAGTGAAACCTGTAAATTACGCACACCTTAGGGACTGGCCTTTTTTTGCAGGTGTCCTTATTTTCAAAATGGTCATTGCACGTACTGTAAAAATTTTCCTAACAATCTTGAAGAACCAGCTGAGATTATGATCAGCACCTAATCAGCTGCAACAATGCTAAGAATCCCCCTCCCACACACCAGCGTTCAGCTCTGTTCACTTAACACTTTTGCAGTCTAAATTCCCATTTCATTTCAAACCACTCTCATTTAGAGCAGAGCATAACTTCGGTAATATACTGCGTTTCTCAGTTCTACTTAACAGCCTTAGGGCAGTCACAGGACAAAAAAGGGCGCAAATGTGATGACAGATTATGCCAGTATGTTGAAGCTTCTAAAGGCAAGTCTTAGATCGGATTGAGAACATTTGGGAGGGAAAGCACAACAGGTCACATAATGTGTAGGAGTGAAACTGCGGTTTTCTGGTTGAACAGTGAGTCTGCAGGAAGACTGATATCTGAGACTCACAGGCCTGTCCATCACTCAATAGAGTAGCAGAGAGACCCGGGACAGCCATCCACTTTCACTTCCTAAATTCAAAGCTCCTCAAAGTAGTGGATCCATCATCAGAAGCTGAGGGAAAGAAGACGATGGCAGGGTCAGGGGGAACAGTGGCTGCCAGCAGCCGCTGAGAGAGTGTATGGACGCGTTTTTTTAAATTTCAAAATATACTTTATTTCATAGAATTTCAAAGTAAATATCACAATTCCAAACCAGTACACTTCAAACAAGAACACCACAGATCATACACAAAGCAATCTCATTATTACAATTCAAACACATTATTTCTTATGACTCATGGTGTACAATGGATGCGGCGCTGGGGTAGGAAAGAATGGCCCCTCTCACTGTACGCACATGCTTTCCTTGATTCGGGAGGCTGGTGGGGTCAGTGCATGCAGGTCAAGGCAAAGCGGCGGCGGGTTTTGTGAAAGAAACGGCTTTTGTTGATGGGGAGTTCTTTACCCAGCATCCATAACGACAGAGAAACCACTGTATTCCTGAGATAGAGCCGTGCAAGCACTCAATCCCAGAGATAGAGCGGTTTCTCTACCGCTATGATGCTGGGTAAAGAGCTCCCCATTCCACAAAAGCCTTTTCGTTCACAAAATCCGCTGCCGCCTCGTGCTGACCTGTACACACTGATCTCACAAAAGTGATGGGCCCAAGAGAATTTCAGGACAGAAAGGAAGCAAGCTGCAAGGGGAAGCGCCAGTGACCCTGACTCAATGAAAGTTCCAGATACAGCAGCTTTTCAACAGGCTGTGTCCTGTATTTTAAGTTGTAAAAGGGCTTGGTGCATTGAAAGCTGTAATTTGTGAGTGTCTCTGGTTTCAGGGTGCAGCTTGTATATTTTACCATGTAAGTTATTTGGGTCTTTCAATGAGTGTCCGTTTTTTTGCAGATGTCTTTTTTTGAGAGTGTCGTTTATACGGGTTTCACTGTATAAACCGTCCCCCACAGCACAAGTTAACCTCCCTGCGAGGATGTTGGTCCCAACCCTGTTCATGTGCAACCCATCCATTTTCTTTCTGCCCCAGAACTGGTCCCAATGCCCCAGGAATCTGAAGCCCTCCCTCCTGCACCATTTCTTCAGCCCCGTATTAAGCTGCTTTATCTTGCTGTTCCTATACTCATTAGCATGTGGCACTAGGAGTAATCCAGAGATTACCCCTTTGAGGTCCTACACTTTAGTCTCCTTCCTAGCTCCTGAAACTCTTCTTTCCTATGTCATTGGTTCCACATGGACCACGACTTCTGGCTGCGCTCATTTCCCCCGCAGAATGTTCTGCACCTGTTCTCGTTGACATAAATGGTAATGTTAAAACTTACAAATTTTATGATAAAATCAAAAATCTTTGATATATTACAAATGCAGCAGAGTCTAAATGTAAGGATGTAATCACCTCTGGAATCAGATGATATTCATAAACCACTCGAGGTTCTCTTCTGGTTTGACTTATCTGAAGCCTTTGATTATACTGCAGTTTTTCAATCACTTCCACTAGAGGGAGTTGTGAACACTTGGATCTGGCTGATGTGATCAAATGTGCACATGGTGATTGCTTTTTTAAAGAAAGTATTTGGAAGTAGACAAAATAGTGACACTGTCACATGAAAAATTAATGTAGGTTTCTTGTAAAAAGCTGGACTTCAGAAGAAAGTGACACTAATCAAGAATGATATAGCGGGCAATCACCTTTATATTTACAAGTCTTGCAAACTTGCAACTAATTTTTACTTTTTATTTTCAAAACCGGTATCTTTTTCAGACCTCAGCTGGAATCTACAGTTTGTGGTTTTCTGAGACGCGCTCAAAACAAAGAACATGGAAACACATGAAGTAGATTTTCTGAGAGATCAAGGTAAATCTTACATGGTTCATATAGTATCATATAGTGTTCAGAGCAGGTGTGTAAAATTCACTTCTGGGAGTATTTTATCTAATATACAGATGCATAGGGGTGTGTTACAAAGATGTAACCCATCAACTGTTTTAGTTGACTTTATAATAAAGCAAAATTTCAAGTAGTATGTTACCTGTGTGCTAGAATGTACAATAGCTTTGAAATTTTATTTTATTTTTTATTGTGCATCTATATGCTAAGATTTTGAAGAACACCCTAGGTGCTGAGACTCCCTGAGGAACTTGACGGGCATGAGCTAACTAGAAAGATTGAAAGTCACATGTAGTCTTTGCATAGGAAGTGATATGTCACTTAATTCCTAACTTGTGAGCCTTATATAGTTGATTAATTCAGTGCCTTGTATATGTAGCAGTGAAATCAAACGAACTCTATAGCTTTATAATGTAATGAACTGTAAAGCAAGTACACTTTTACAGAAGCATCTTCGTCAATTTCAGTGCAAAGTACTTTCCTTGAAAGACATGGATATCCAGTTCAGATCATAAGAAATACTATTGTCACACCCTGGGTTACGCTCTCGTACAAGTAGATATAAGGCAGTATGAGCCAACTCTCATAAAAGCAAGATCATTTACAGGCACGACTGGCACCTGTGAACCCAACAAGACCCGAATTTGTAACAGTTCCAATGTATCAGAAACTAGCAAATGTGACTCCTCTCTTTAAAAAAGGGGGCAAACAATAACCTATCGCATTACAGATCTGTGAGCCTTACCAATTGTGGGAGGGGTGTTGGAGATTCTGATAAGGAATAGTGTAATGGATCATCTGAAAGGACAGTATCCGATTATAGAGAGCCAGCATGGATTCAGAAGGGGTAGGTCTTCTCTGACTAATTTATTAGATTTGTTTAAGGAAGGTTACAAATCTGGTGGATAAGGATGAAGCAGTGGATGATACATACCCAATCTCAGGAAAGCATTTGATACCGTCCCACATAAACTAATTTACAAGATGCATGCACATGGGATTGATAGCAAAGTATTAGGCTAGATTGATATGTGGTTGGCAGATTGGTGGTCTGTGGGGAGATGTCAGAGTCGAAACAGGTTACTAATGGAATTCCATAGAGGTTGGTGTTGGGGATGATCATTTTTAGGTTGATAGTTTTGTATAATAATTATAAATGACTTGGAGGGTACAATATTATCAAAGGTATTTTAAATTTGTAGCTGATACTAATTATTGGCCTGTGATGCTTACCAATGTCCAACAGTCCAAAGGGATATGGACAGGATAGGTCAATGTGCAGAGAGGTGGCAGGTGGAGTTCAACACAAATAAGTGTAATGTGAAGAGATTAGATAGAAGTGAGAATATTAAATAGCAATGTGCTTCAGTTAGTTAAGAGATCTGGGGGTTTTGATAGATGGGCTTTTGAAACTATCGGTTCAGTATTCATAGACATAGAAGAAAACACATAAAATGTTGCGATGTATAGTTAGGGGTGTGATTTATAAGTCCAAGGAGATGATATTGAACGTGTATCTGACCCAGAGCAGCTCCATTGAAGCAATGGGACCTAAAACTTCAGTTAGTAAAGAGATCTGGAGGTTTTGATGGATGGGTTGTTAAAACAATCGGTTCAGTATTCTCAGGCAGTGAAGAAAACAAATAAAATGTTGGGATGTCGAGATATAGGTGTGTTTCATAAATCCAAGGAGATGATATTGAATGTGTATCTGTCCTTTACTGAGACTGCAGCTGGAGTACATTGTTCCATTTTGGTCTCTGTAATACAGGAAAGATATAGAATTATTGGCAGGAGTCCAGAGGAAGGCTGTGAGGCTGATTCCTGACCATAGAGGGCCAAGTTATGAGGAAAGATTGTCTAGCTTGGGACTTTACTGTATGGAGAACAGGAAGATGAGGGAAACTTAATAGAGCCCTTTAGGATTTTCATGGCTATGGAGAATTTGGATCCAGGAAAGTTCTTCTGTTGAGCACAGGATTTAAGGACTGGAAGATACAGTTTAAAGTTAAGGGTGTCAAAAGGAAATAAAACATTTCGGCAATTTTGAAGGAAGATAGCGATAGAATTATTGAACACATTACCATTGGGGCTGATGAAACAGAAAACCTTGGCAGGTTTTAAAAAGGACTGGATGAATTTCTATTTGGAAAGGGGATTTAGGGCTATTAGTTTCAGAATCATAGTGAGCAAACTGATGGGAGGTTTGGAAGGGGAGGCTAAATAAAATCATGATTTTCTGCTCAAAACATTACTACATTACTGTTACTATCACACAGCAGAGTAAGGATCAAGATGAATAAACAAGTAGATTTGTAGTATTTCTTTTACGCAAAGCAAATTTATGAAGGACACCAAACTAGTTAATAGCAAAAACAAGGTCTCAAGTGTAAACATATACTTAAGGTTCATTTTTTGTGCTATCCTCCAGTTTAGTTTCCCTTTATATACAATTTTAAAAACTTAAAGGAGAAAATGGACAAGTCATTCCTTTTGTTACCTTTTCCTTTTTTTCTACTTAAATTACTTTTATTTTTTATGTACACAAGCTTTGTAGAAGGTATAAATTTTCAATCACATTGTTTGACCATAAGTTTTAAAAGGAAAAGATATCTTGGAAAATCAGGCGGCCTGAATAAGTGATCACATAGGAGCTCAGTACCTTCTAAGTTCTTACAGAAGCGGTATTTATCCTCGGGTAGGCTCGAGTGGGAGGATGTCCTGCATAGGATACCATAACAATAAGAAAGTTTAAACATATGAAATGTTGACTTCTATTATGTCCAATTTTGTCTCCTATAGTTCAGCGATTAAATGCTGTGCTCAGTCAGTATCAAGCAGTGCAGCTGCCCAGATCTGCTATTGGTCAGGTACAGTCATTTCCAAAATTATATTTTCCAAACTTATATATAAAAAAAAATGGTAAGTAAGGATTTCTGTAACTGGGTTGGAGTTGCACTCTTTATCTACCACACAAGTTCTGTATTGTTTATGTTTTTATTGTGCCATGTAATTGCCAAATTTTCAAATATTTGATGGCAGACCTCAATTCTTTTCTTCCTTACGTATGGCATACTGATAACTCTTCGGGGACTATTGTCGCCAGCTTCCACCCCACCTCTTCCCCCCCCTCCCCCCTGGCCGTTGCCCCGTCCACCCACCCTAAAGAAAGCACAACACTAGTTATTCAACCTGTTAACCACAGAACTTCTCAAGGTGAAATATCAGAAAGTTATATGCATGTACATTATATTCTCACTGGGAAATGTCGTCAACAAATGTCATTGTTTTTATACAAAGTCACTGTGGCTGCTTGAATTTCGGACAGCTCCCTTAAATAAAGAAAATGGTACACAAATAAAACTGTTTTCTGTCAGAAAGTGGCAAAATGTTGGCAACATAATTTTGATTGTTGCTGGAGCAAGTATAATTCTATCTGTTTCGCATATAATGCACAATTTTACATTGAAAAATGGTACTGAAATTCAAATATATGTTAAGTGCAAAATGTTTTACAAAAAGGCAAAAGTGCATGTTCAATATGGAAGAATTTTGGTATGAATATTCTGCCTTACTGTAAAAAACTGTTACAAGTAATGGACAAATGAGCAAAATAATATAAAAACTTTTTTTTGGAGTATTTACTTTCCAATAGAGAACATGCGCATTCCTTCCCCCTCCTGCGTACTCATTCATAGGTTATAGTTCAAATCACACAGTCTGACAGAGTGTTTATTGCTCCATTATCCGAAGACTGGGAACACATGCGAGCTAATGTCATTTCCAATTTTCAAGTTATAGTTACAAGAGTGTCCTATTCAATCTCCAGAACTCAAGATTTCTTTGGGAGTGAAACCAGCAATTTAAATGGGCAACTTAAAAGTTCAGTTACACTGGCTGAGTAAGGGTCAAAATATGATACAAATCTAGCATTCTTTTGAATAGTAAACGTATCGTATTTGAAAATCATGGCTGGGTGTTGTAGAGTGCTAATGGGAAGACCCACTGTGTGATGGGAAAAATACTTTGACAAATCAATTCCATATTTGCAGTATTTTCTCTGTTGACTTAGGTTGGCCAGTTAAGAGAACATGATCCTCCAGCACCCTGGCTTATAGACAAGAGGTAAGGATCATCTTGGTGATGCAAGTATCTTGTTCATGCAGTTCGCTATTCAAATTATGAAAACTTTTTGATGCGATCAAATATTTGGGAACATAGTGTTCATGAATATGTCTTCAAGTTTTATACTTGCTTTCTAGTAAAACATTAAGAGATTTTTATATTTGATCAGCATACCACATACTGCGAGTGTCCCAGTATGCTGCCCTTTTTCAACTTGAGCCATCGTCCAGCCAGAGAAAATCATTAAGACCATATTTCTTTCAAAAGTTTTCTGTTCTCTGAAGTCAAGTGAAAAATATGATTGTCCCTAATACCATACTGTCAAAACCAATAAGGAATGGTGTATGATGCAGAGGAAACCTATGGAGAAGGAGGGCAGAACTTTCAAATGAAGGAGAAAAATTGTGTTAAAACCTTGATACCTGCTGACAATTCAGCTCTTTTCTCATAACCTTTGTTTAGTAACCAGACTGTTGTTAAAGCCTCAAGAGATGTTTCATTTGTATTTGTTAATTCTTAATATCTTTTAAGAGAAAGTTTAGCTGTGCATAATTTACTGATGTTTTATGTTTGTACTTTCTCACCTTTTCTCTGGCAGCCTTATGGCACCGCTCATAACAGAATACGACAAGCAGATGCAAGAAATGAGTGAACAGTTGCATTGTCACCATGTAAGGATACCTGAGCCTTGCTTTGTTTTAGAAGTTGATGATTTCCTTGAAAGTTTTACAGATATACTTTCTAGCAACTCATAATTTTTTTTTAAATTTAACAATAGATTCATATGAATGAGATGAAGTTAAAGCTTGAAGTTGTTGTAAGAGAAAATGAAAGGTGAGATTATCCTACTTTTAAGGTTAGAATTATTATAAAGCCTATTAACTGTAGACAGGTGCTGATTTGCTTGATTCAGTTAGGTGCGTCTTTGATGAATTGATGCAAATTAACATATAAAATGTAAATTGTGCGTTAGCATACTAAATCAGGTTAGCATTTCTGATGACATTTTTACGACGGGACTGAGTGGTGTGGTGGGCTCAAGTGCTATACTTTCACTTCCTGAGACCTGGATTTTTCTGCATTAGGGTTCCATGGGGGTGCTGGTAGCCATCCAGTAACTAAGTCAAGTGGCTATTCATCACATGTAAGCTTTGACGGCGAGTGTCAGCAGGCCAATACACAGCGGAGAACATCACAATCAAGTCCAATCTTGGCCTCACCTGACATTCGCAAGTGCATTTTCTGGCATTGTCCACCAAATAATCAGGAGCTGGAACCCTTGTTCTCTAACCCAGAGGCACTGTGCCAATTGTCCATTTGGTGTTCTGGCCAACATCAACTAACTTGACATAAACTGGAGATTGAACCTAGGGTCTTTTGATTGGTATGTTATCTTACTACACTTACTTAGTACGTGGCTGGGTGGGACTGTCCTCGCCTGGTTCCATTCCTATCTATCCAGTCATAGCCAGCGAATCTCCTGCAATGGCTTCTCTTTCTGGTCCCATACTGTCACCTCTGAAGCACCCCATAGATCTATCCTTGGCCCCCTCCTATTTCTCATTTACATGCTTCCCCTCATCAATATCATCCGAAAATACATCACGTTCCACGTTTACGTTGATGAAACTGAGCTCTACCTCACCACCACCTCTCTCGACCCCTCCACTGCCTCTGATTTGTCATACACTTGTCTGACATCCAGTACTGGATGAGCAGAAATTTCCTCCAACTGAATATTGGGAAGACCGAAGTCTTCGGTCCCCACCACAAACTCTGTTCCCTAGCCACCAACTCCACCCCTCTCTCTGGCCATTTCTGAGGCTAAACCAGACTGTTCGCAATCTTGGCATCCTATTTGACCCTGACGTGAGCTTCCATCCCTAAATCCGATCCATCACCATGACCGCCTACTTCCACAGAGCCTACAGTATTTCCGTTAATTTAATTTGCAGGAGCTGTGGTGAGCATTGCCTCGCCGCTCTGCGTGACTTCTGGCCCATTGTGAAATTAGTTGGCTATGTCTTATACCAAAAATTAGGTATTACACTATTTTCTAACCGGTTCACTTATAATTGGCTGTGCTGCAGGTTGCATGCAGAGTTACAAGAGACCATTGAAAAACAGTTGGAGTCTCTACCTTCTGGTGAAGATATTGTTGACGTTGAATTTACAGAAGAAGAAGTGGTGAGAAGCCTAAAGGAACAGTTACATCTAGCCAATAGGGTAGGTGATAAGGAACAAAGCCAGTGACGTACTTCTCAACCTACAATAGTGTTTGGAATGGTGCTTCCCTATTTTAACATTCAAAAACATTTGTTGTAACCTTCATGACAGAACTGCTATGGTTATAACAATATTGAAAGAAGGGGTCAGAGGTTTGGCTGAAGCACAAAATATAGCCTCAAGATTTAGTCAGCTGGAAGCCATTTGTTATGCTAGAATATTCATTAATTCTTGTCACAACTCCTGAGTTCATCCCAGGAATGTAGACTTTAAAAGAAAATGGTTCTTGGGATGTGGGCGATACTGGCAAGGCAGTATTTATTGCCCTGAGTCAGTCACGTAGTATGGGACTGGAGTCACAAATAGGCCAGACCTGGTAAGGGTGGCAGGTTCCCTTTCCTGAGGAATATTAATGAACCAGTTGGGTTTTTAGGACAATCTGGCAGCTTTCACGGTTATTTTTCTGGTGCTATCCCACAATTTACCAGAATTATTGAATTCAATTTCACAATTTATAGTAGGATTTGAACTCTTAACTTCTGTGATCCTAGTCTAGTACCACAACCACTAGGCTACTGTAACTGCAAACTTTATAATGCCTTCATGATTGCGCACTCAGTTAGTAGGAGGACCATGAGTTACTAAATTATGGATGTAAATGAAAGCTCTGAACGTGTTTTGAAATGGGAAAAACTGTTGTAGAAAATTGTTATAGCTCAGAATTGTTACCTATCATATAATCATGTCCCTTGGTATTTTTTTCTGAAAGTGCTAAGCTGAACATGTGGAGAATGCCATCTTATCCAAGGAAGGTGATTGATGGGGCTGGGTAGAGGAGAAGTAGTGTTTGATTAGAAATCTATCCGATTTATAGTACAACTGTGTTATTGTCACAAGTCACAAAAATAGAAAGCCAATTGTGATTTGAATTGACAGTTCTTATTTTGCATGGTCCCACACTCCCAAGCTCATGCACAGTGAGGAAGATTAGAGTTCACAGAGAAAAAGCTTATTTTCAGTAACACTTTTATTTGAAGGTGGACTATCATCAACGAGGCATTAAGTTGCTTTACAAAGATTTCAGACTTGCTATGTCCTGTACACTAAATCTGTTTTATTTGTGAAACTGATCTCTGTTAATTGAGTGTTTTTCTGCTTTTCTGATAACTTGGATGACACTGTCTACATTGGGTGCTAGTTTAAAGATTAGCTAGGGGGAAAAAAAACTTTTAATTGTAGTTATCCTGTGTGATGTATCGATTTAAGGTTTCAAGTTAGATATCTGGAATTTAGAGTGGGGAGCACATTGAATGGTAGTAAAAGCTTTAGCACAGGCTCAAAGAAGATAAATGGTATTATATCAAGGTACTAATTTGAAGCTTTAGATCAACGTTTCCTGAAAAATAAAGCATTTCCTTAACATCTAATCTGAAATGTTCAATCCTTAACAAATGTTTACAAATGTCCCTTTCCAGCTGCAGTCTAATTCATGGAACAATATATGGAAAATAAGTTGTGTCTTCACAGTGAATCATAAAATTCAGTTTCCATTTTGACTTAACTGTTCATATCCTTGACTGTCTTGTATTTTGTTATATTTTTAATATTTTAAACAAGTCTGTCTTGCATTTTAGGAAAAAGACCTAGCCTTGGAGTTATGGCAGTCGGTTGCACAAGCATTAGATCGAATGCAGCAGATGTATCAAGATCACGTGTCAGAGGCTCAGAATCATGTACTTGGCCAACATCAACAGAAAGTATAACGTCCTTAACATTTTGATATTTCATGTGGTTAAATGAACATTTTTTTTCTGTTGTTGAAATGTACAGAGAGGATTGTCTTATTTTTTTTAAATGAAACGTGCAAATTAAAGGAGTTATTATTCAGTAGCTCTTAGCTGGTGCTTGATAAATTACATTCTTCTGAGAACCACCAGCAAGTGCATAACTCTTTGGTATTTTTGTTTCAGGAACAGTTGGCACACTTCCAACAACTTACTCAGCAGCTTCAACTGGCCAATCAGAAAGTAAAAATGGTACGGCAAAACATCTGGAAAATGCTCATGTGATATCCAACCCAACCTCAGATTTCACACACCGAGCTCTGGAAAATAATTCTGGAAAATAATTTGGTTCTACTCAATTTTTTAATTGATAAATTGTATGCCAAGAGCTTATGAGGATGAATTTATCTCATCAGCCAATTTAATAGCTTTGGTGCCAATCTTTTTTTCCCCAAAGTGCTAGCTTGGCCCAGTGGCAAAATCTTGTTTCTGAGTCGGAAAGTCGTGAGTTTAAACCCCACCCCAAAACTATCGGGTCCTGCTCTCCTCTGCCAAAACGGCTCACTATTTCAGGACCATTGTAGAATGCCAAGATAACCCCCAGGTTCTTTTCTCCACTAACAACTGTCTCCTCAAACCCCTCTCCCCTGCCCCCTCCACACTCACCTCCAACAACAAGTGCGAGAAGGTCAAGGACTTCTTTGTTACTAAGATTAAGAAGATCCATTCAGTTGCCTCTGCCGCATCCCTCCCTTCCCCAAAGATTTCCCCCTGCCCTAGCCCTGAACTCGCTTTTTTCTCTAGTTTCTCCTATCTCCCTCATGTCCTCTCCGAGCTCATCTTGTCCATGAGACCCACCTCCTGCTCCCTCAACCCTATTCCCACTAAACTGCTGACCGCCCAACTTCCCTTCCTGGCCCCCATGCTAGCTGATATTGTAAACGATTCCCTCTCCTCTGGTACTGTTCCACTCCCTTTCAAATCAGCCGTCATCACCCCTCTTCTCAAAAAACCCACCCTTGATCCCACTGTCCTTGTAAACTACCACCCCAACCCCAACCTTCCTTTCCTTTCCAAAGTCCTTGGACATGTTGCTGCCTCCCAATTCCGTGCCCATCTTTTCCGCAACTCCATGTTTGAACCTCTCCAATCAGGTTTCCGCCCCTGCCTTAGCATTGAAGCAGCCCTTACCAAAGTCACAAATTACATTCTCTGTGACTGTGACCGTGATGTACTATCCCTCCTCATCCTTTCCAATCTGTCTGCAGCCTTTGATACGGTTGACCACACCATCCTCCTCTAACTCCTCCACAATTGTCTGGCTGGGTGGAATTGCCCTCGCCTGGTTCTATTCTTGTCTATCCAGTCACAGCCAGCGAATCTCCTGCAATGGCTACTCTTCCTGCTCCCATACTGTTACCTCTGGAGCACCCCATAGATCTATCCTTGGCCCCCTCTTATTTCTCATCTATATGCTGCCCCTCGGCAATATAATCCGGAAACTCAGTTTCCACATGTACGGTGATGACATTAAGCTCTAGCTCATCACCACCTCTCTTGACCCCTCCACTGCCTCTGTATTGTCAGGCTGCTTGTCCGACATCAGAAGATGGTTCAGCAGAAATTTTCTCCAATTAACCATTAGGAACACCAAATGGCTTCGGCCCCCACAACAAACTCTGTTCCCTCACCTCAAATTCCACTCCCCTCCTTGGCCACTGTCTCAGGCTGAACCTGACTGTTCGCAACCTCAGTGTCCCATTGGACCCTGAACTGAGCTTCTGACCCTATATCTTCTCCATCACTATGACCGCCTACATCCACCTCCGTAATATCGCCTGTCTCCTCCCTACCTCAGCCCATCTACTGCTGAAACCCTCATCCATGCTTTTGTCACCTCCAGACTCAACTATTCCAATAATAAAAACAGAAAATGCTGGAAATAATCAGCAGGCCAGGCAGCATCTGTGGAGAGAGTAACAGAGTTAACGTTTCAGGTCGATGATATTTGGTTATCGACCTGAAGTGTTAATTCTGTTTCTCTCGCCACAGATGCTGCCTGACCTGCTGAGTATTTTCAGCATTTTCTGTTTTTATTTTAGATTTCCAGCGTCCTCAGTATTTTGCTTTTGTTCGACTATTCCAGTTATCTCCTGGCTGGTGTCCCATCTTCCACGTTCCATATATTTGAGCTCATCCAAAGCTCTGCTGCCCATATTTTAACTTGCACCAAGTCCCATTCATGCATCACCCCTGTGCTCGCTGACCTACATTGGCTCCCAGTCCACCACCGACTCAACATTAAAATTCTCGTCTTTGTATTTAAATTCCTCCATGGCCTCGTCCCCCCATATCTCCTTAACCTCCTCCAGCCCTACAACCCTCTGAGAACCCTGCGTTCCTTCAATTCTGGCCACTTGTGCATCCCCAACTTCCTTTGCCCCACCATTGGAGACCATGGGCTCGATATTAGCACCTGCAATCGGGTGCGTTCCTGGCGGGGGGCTCCGAAAATCGGCGAATCCCGGAGCGGGTCGGGAGCCCCGCTCCAACCCGCCCACTTCCGGGTTCCCCACAGACGCGTTGACGTGCGCGCGCAGCCCCCGCATGTGGGACTCCCGCAGGCAATTAAAGCCGGCGGGGTGCCACTTAACACTATTCCGGTAATTCAGATCGTTAACAGACCTGATTAAGGGAATATTTCAGGAGGGGTGGGATTTTACAAACAACTGGGACTGTTTCCCGTACTGGGGGAAACACTCCCAGTTGAAATGGATGTGTTGCAGCTATCAGCCTGTGGCAGCTGCAAAGGTCCATTTGACAGGTGGGGGGTGGGGGGAGACCCTCACTCATTGCAGGAGGCCACTCTGTCACCTTGGACAAAGTTTGGCCTCCACCACCCTCCTCCTAACAATCAAATTCACCAACTTGCACACTTACCCCGGTGTCCAGAGACATGTACCTACCTTGCGGACCACCTCAGATGTACATCTTCCGGATGGGAGCCGCCGTAGCTGCAGTCATGACCTCCTCGGAGGGCGAACAGCACCACCAGCCTCGCCGGCCACGCCGTCCACCTCTGACAAGTGGAGCCCCACAAAACAGTGCTGTGACACATCCACCTGCACAGCAGGAGGGAGGGCAACAGCAGAGAGAGATGCGTCGCAGAGGGCACTACCCTCGCCACAGGGTCCACAGACCGAGGCTCAGCTTCCTGGGCCTCTCTGAGCAGCAGTGCACAGGGAGGCTCAGAGTCACTCGACATGTAGTCGTGGACATCTGCAGCCTCCTTCATGCTGAGCTGCTCCCGGCTGGCCCGAGCACCATCTTCTTACCTGTCGCTGTCAAAGTCACCACTGCCCTCAACAACTTCTCCTCCACATCCTTCCAGGGTGCCACCGGGGTCATCGCCGACGTCGCTCAGTCGTCTGCACAAAAGAGCCCTGCAAATACACCTACACCCACTCTGCAGTGACACAATGGCTGCTCCATGCTGTAATTTTTCCTATTTCTTGCAGCATCAGTCAGTGGAGGACTGCCCCTTTAAATGGAGCTCCTCCAGCTGACAGAGCTTACTGCGCATGCGCAGTCAGCCTGACGCGCAGCTCAGCAGCGGGAAACCTGGAAGACCAGGTAAGTGGATCCAATCAGCCTGCGATCGCGCTCGGGGCAGACTGATTTCACCGGGCGCGTTACCCACGCGCCAAATATACCCCCTACCACGAACCCACCGCCATGGTAATATCGAGCCCCATGTCTTCAGTTGTGGGTCTTCATTGTGATCCTCAGGAAAGGGCATTATTGCACAAACCAGACAAAATTCACAAAGACGTGGCAGTAGTGGTGCCAATATAATATGTAATGTGAGTTGCTCAGAAATTAAATATAAGTAAAAACCACGACAAACCCTCAAACACTCTTGTGCATCCCCTTCATGTTCATGACACGTTTGCCTTACGCTTCCTACTGCACATATGTGATGCATGCCCTGTGGCTGCAGCACAGGTAGTGGCAGGTTGAGTGAGGCTGACCGTGAAAGAGATGCATGAGAGGGTGAGTATGAGATAGATCCATGAGATTGTATGAGGATTGGGTTGAGTGGTAGTGGCGGGATGAGTACTGGCGAGGTGAGTAAGTGCAGGTAAGATGAGAATGAGCTATGAGTGTGTGTGAGGGGTGATGTGACAGAGTAGTGTTGGCAGTGCAGAAGGAGGTGTGGCAGATGGAGTGTAGGGGAATGAGTAAGTGTACTCACTTTGGCTGACCTACTTAGGTCATTGGAGCGCCTCCTGCACTGTATGCAGGTGGGCGATATGTTGGTGGTGCAGGTGACCTCCTCTGCCACCTCGAGCCAGGCCTTCTTGGTGGCAGAGGCAGGCCGCTTCCTCCCGCCCGCCGGGGGAAAGATCTCTGTCCTCCCCCCTCCTCCTCACCCCATCCAATGATACCTGGAGTGAGGCATCATTAAACCTCGGAGCAGCCTTCCCCCTGGGCTGCTCCATGCTGTAATTTTTCCTATTTCTTGCAGCATCAGTCAGTGGAGGACTGCCCCTTTAAATAGAGCTCCTCCAGCTGACAGAGCTTACTGCGCATGCGCAGTCAGCCTGACGCGCAGCTCAGCAGCGGGAAACCCGGAAGACCAGGTAAGTGGATCCAATCAGCCTGCGATCGCGCTCGGGGCAGACTGATTTCACCGGGCGCGTTACCCACGCGCCAAATATACCCCCTACCACGAACCCACCGCCATGGTAATATCGAGCCCCATGTCTTCAGCTGTCTCGGCCCTAAACTCTTGAATTCCCTCCCAAACCTCTCCGCTTCTCCACCTCTCTCCTCATTTAAGATGCTCCTTAAAACCTACCTCTTTGATCAACTTTTGGTCACATATCCTAATGTCTCCTTCTTTGGCTCGGTGTCAATTGTTTTGTTTGATTCCACTCCTGTGAAACCCCTTGGGGCTATATAAATGCATGTAGTTGTTGAGCACATAAACTTGGCTTGTACTTTATTGCAGTGCTGAGGAAAGGCTGCATTGCCAGAGGTGCTGTCTTTCAGATGTGACATTACACCAAAGTCCCATCTGCCTGCGCAGGTGGAGGTAAAAGATCCCATGGCACTTTTTTGAAGAACAGGAAGTTCTCCCAGTGTCTTGGCCAGTATCTATACCTCAACCAATATCGCCAACCTGATTAACTAGTCATTTGATCTCTTTGCTGTTTATGGGACCTTGCTGTGCACAATTTTTTTTTTTATTCGTTCACGGGATGTGGGTGTCGCTGGCAAGGCCAGCATTTATTGCCCATCCCTAATTGCCCTCGAGAAGGTGGTGGTGAGCCGCCTTCTTGAACCGCTGCAGTCCGTGTGGTGACGGTTCTCCCACAGTGCTGTTAGGAAGGGAGTTCCAGGATTTTGACCCAGCGACAATGAAGGAACGGCGATATATTTCCAAGTCACGATGGCATGTGACTTGGAGGGGAACGTGCAGGTGGCGTTGTTCCCATGTGCCTGCTGCTCTTGTCCTTCTAGGTGGTAGAGGTTGCGGGTTTGGGAGGTACTGTCGAAGAAGCCTTGGCGAGTTGCTGCAGTGCATCCTGTGGATGGTACACACTGCAGCCACAGTGTGCCGGTGGTGAAGGGAGTGAATGTTTAGGGTGATGGATGGGGTGCCAATCAAGCGGGCTGCTTTATCTTGGATGGTGTCGAGCTTCTTGAGTGTTGTTGGAGCTGCACTCATCCAAGCAAGTGGAGAGTATTCCATCACACTCCTGACTTGTGCCTTGTCGATGGTGGAAAGGCTTTGGGGAGTCAGGAGGTGAGTCACTCACCACAGAATACCCAGCCTCTGACCTGCTCTCGTAGCCACAGGATTTATATGGCTGGTCCAGTTAAGTTTCTGGTCAATGGTGACCCCCAGGATGTTGATGGTGGGGGATTCGGCGATGGTAATGCTGTTGAATGTCATGGGGAGGTGGTCATTGCCTGGCACTTATCTGGCGCGAATGTTACTTGCCACTTATGAGCCCAAGCCTGGATGTTGTCCAGGTCTTAATGCATGCGGGCTCGGACTGCTTCATTATTTGAGGGGTTGCGAATGGAACTGAACACTGTGCAGTCATCAGCGAACATCCCCATTTCTGACCTTATGATGGAGGGAAGGTCATTGATGAAGCAGCTGAAGATGGTTGGGCCTATGACACTGCCCTGAGGAACTCCTGCAGCAATGTCCTGGGGCTGAGATGATTGGCCTCCAACAACCACTACCATCTTCCTTTGTGCTCGGTATGACTCCAGCCACTGGAGAGTTTTCCCCCTGATTCCCATTGACTTCAATTTTACTGGGGCTCCTTGGTGCCACACTCGGTCAAATGCTGCCTTGATGTCAAGGGCAGTCACTCTCACCTCACCTCTGGAATTCAGCTCTTTTGTCCATGTTTGGACCAAGGCTGTAATTAGGTCTGGAGCCGAGTGGTCCCGGCGGAACCCAAACTGAGCATCGGTGAGCAGGTTATTGGTGAGTAAGTGCCGCTTGATAGCACTGTCGATGACACCTTCCATCACTTTGCAGATGATTGAGAGTAGACTGATGGGGCGGTAATTGGCCGGATTGAATTTGTCCTGCTTTTTGTGGACAGGACATACCTGGGCTTTTTTCCACATTGTCGGGTAGATGCCAGTGTTGTAGCTGTACTGGAACAGCTTGGCTGGAGGCGCGGCTAGTTCTGGAGCACAAGTCTTCAGCACTACAGCTGGGATGTTGTCGGGGCCCGTAGCCTTTGCTGTATCCAGTGCACTCAGCCGTTTCTTGATATCACGTGGAGTGAATCAAATTGGCCGAAGACTGGCTTCCGTGATGGTGGGGATATCGGGAGGAGGCCGAGATGGATCATTCACTCGGCACTTCTGGCTGAAGATGGTTGCAAACGCTTCAGCCTTGTCTTTTGCACTCACGTGCTGGACTCCGCCATCATTGAGGATGGGGATGTTTGCAGAGCCTCCTCCTCCCGTTAGTTGTTTAATTGTCCACCACCATTCACGACTGGATGTGGCAGGACTGCAGAGCTTTGATCTGATCCGTTGGTTGTGGAATCGCTTAGCTCTGTCTATAGCACTGTTGCTTCCGCTGTTTAGCATGCATGTAGTCCTGAGTTGTAGCTTCACCAGGTTGGCACCTCATTTTTAGGTACGCCTGGTGCTGCTCCTGGCATGCTCTTCTACACTCCTCATTGAACCAGGGTTGATCCCCTGGCTTGTTGGTAATGGTAGAGTGAGGAATATGCCGGGCCATGAAGTTACAGATTGTGGTGGAATACAATTCTGCTGCTGCTGATGGCCCACAGCGCCTCATGGATGCCCAGTTTTGAGCTGCTAGATCTGTTCTGAATCTATCCCATTTAGCACGGTGGTAGTGCCACACAACACGTTGGATGGTGTCCTCAGTGCGAAGACGGGACTTCATCTCCACGAGGACTGTGCGGTGGTCACTCCTACCAATACTGTCATGGACAGATGCATTTGCGACAGGTAGATTGGTGAGGACAAGGTCAAGTAAGTTTTTCGCTCGTGTTGGTTCGCTCACCACCTGCCGCAGGCCCAGTCTAGCAGCTATGTCCTTCAGGACTCGGCCAGCTCGGTCAGTAGTGGTGCTACCGAGCCACTCTTGGTGATGGATATTGAAGTCCCCCACCCAGAGTACATTTTGTGCCCTTGCTACCCTCAGTGCTTCCTCCAAGTGGTGCTCAACATGGAGGAGGACTGATTCATCAGCTGAGGGAGGACTGTAGGTGGTAATCAGCAGGAGGTTTCCTTGCCCATGTTTGACCTGATGCCATGAGATTTCATGGGGTCCGGAGTCAATGTTGAGAACTCCCAGGATCACTCCCTCCTGACTGTATATCACTGTACCGCCACCGCTGGTGGGTCTGTCCTGCCGGTGGGACAGGACATACCCAGGGATGGCGATGGAAGAGTCTGGGACGTTGGCTGAAAGGTATGATTCTGTGAGTATGGCTATGTCAGGCTGTTGCTTGACTAGTCTGTGGGACAGCTCTCCCAATTTTGGCACAAGTCCCCAGATGTTAGATAAGGAGGACCTTGCAGGGTCAACTGGGCTTGGTTTGCCGTTGTCGTGTCCGGTGCCTAGTGGTCCGATGTCGGGTGGTCCGTCCGGTTTTATTCTTATGACTTTTCGTAGTGAGATTTTACAACTGAGTGGCTTGCTAGCCCATTTCAGAGGGCAATTAAGAATCAACCACATTGCTGTGGGTCTGGAGTCACATGTAGGCCAGACCGGGTAAGGACGGCAGGTTTCCTTCCCTAATGGACATTAGTGAAACAGATGGGTTTTTACGACAATCCGGTAGTTTCATGGCCATCATGACTGATACTAGTATTTTAATTCCAGATTTTTATTTAATTAATTGAATTTAATTAATTAATTGAATTTAAATTCGCCAGCTGCCGTGGCGGAATTTAACTCATGGCTCTGGATTTTAGCCCAGGCCTCTGGATTACCGGTCCAGTAATATAACCACAATACTACCTTACCCATATTTGGCTGCCATATTTGCTTACAAAACAGTGACTGCACATCAAAAGTAATTTGTTGCCCATGACGCACTTTGGGACATCCTGTGGATGAGAAAGACACTACATAAATACAAGCTCTTTCCTCTTATAGACTACTGTAAACAGCATTATTTCTTATAATGTCAACAAAAGTAGATATAGACGAAAGTACTTCATACCAATATTATTTGTACATTTGAACTGAGTAAAGATTTTTTAAATTAATTCATGGGATGTGGGCATCGCTGGCGAGGCCAGCATATATTGCCCATCCCTAATTGCCCTTGAAAAGGTGGTGGTGAGCCGCCGCCTTGAACCGCTGCTGTCCGTGTGGTGAAGGTTGTCTCATGGTGCTGTTAGGTCGGGAGTTCCAGGATTTTGACCCAGCGACGATGAAGGAACGGCGATATATTTCCAAGTCGGGATGGTGTGTGACTTGGAGGGGAATGTGCAGGTCATGTTGTTCCCATGTGCCTGCTGCCCTTGTCCTAGGTGGTTGATGTCGCGGGTTTGGGAGGTGCTGTCGAAGAAGCCTTGGCGAGTTGCTGCAGTGCATCCTGTGGATGGTACACACTGCAGCCACAGTGTGCCGGTGGTGAAGGGAGTGAACGTTTAGGGTGGTGGATGGGGTGCCAATCAAGCGGGCTGCTTTATCTTAGATGGTGTCGAGCTTCTTGAGTGTTGTTGGAGCTGCACTCATCCAAGCAAGTGGAGAGTATTCCATCACACTCCTGACTTGTGCCTTGTAGATGGTGGAAAGCCTTTGGAGAGTCAGGAGGTGAGTCATTCGCTGCAGCCTTTGACCTTCTCTTGTAGCCACAGTATTTATATGGCTGGTCCAGTTAAGTTTCTGATCAATGGTGACCCCAGGACATTGATGGTGGGGGATTCGGTGATGGTAATGCCATTGAATGTCAAGGGGAGGTGGTTAGACTCTCTCTTGTTGGAGATGGTCATTGCCTGGCGCGAATATTACTTGCCATTTATCAACCCAAGCCTGGATGTTGTCCAGGTCTTGCTGCATGCGGGCGCAGACTGCTTCATTATCTGAGGGGTTGCGAATGGAACTGAACACTGTGCAATCGTCAGCGAGCATCCCCATTTCTGACCTTATGATGGAGGGAAGGTCATTGATGAAGCAGCTGAAGACGGTTGGGTCCAGGACACTGCCCTGAGGAACTCCTGCAGCAATGTCCTGGGGCTGAGATAATTGGCATCCAACAACCACTACCATGTTCCTTTGTGCTAGGTACGACTCCAGCCCCTGGAGAGTTTGTCCCCTGATTCCCATTGACTTTAATATTACTCGGGCACCTTGGTGCCACGCTCGGTCAAATGCTGCTTTGATGTCAAGGGCAGTCACTCTCACCTCACCTCTGTAATGAGGTCTGGAGCTGAGTGGTTCTGGCGGAACCCAACCTGAGCATCGGTGAGCAGGTTATTGGTGAGTAAGTGCCGCTTGATAGTACTGTCGACGACATCTTCCATCTCTTTGCTGATGATTGAGAGTAGCCTGATGGGGTGGTAATTGGCCGAATTGGATTTGTCCTGCTTTTTCTGGACAGGACGTACCTGGGCAATTCTCCACATTGTCGGGTAGATGCCAGTGTTGTAGCTGTACTGGAACAGTTTGGCTAGAGGCGCGGCTAGTTCTGGAGCACACGTCTTCAGCACTATAACCGGGATGTTGTTGGGGCCTATAGCCTTTGTTGTATCCAGTGCACTCAGCTGTTTCTTGATATCACGTGGAGTGAATTGAATTGGCTGAAGACTGGATTCTGTGATGATGGGGATATCGAGAGGAGGCCGAGATGTATCATCGACTCGGCACTTCTGGCTGAAGATTGTTGCAGACGCTTCAGCTTTGTCTTTTGCACTGACGTGCTAGACTCTGCCATTATTGAGGACGGGGATGTTTACAGAGCCTCCTCCTTCCTTTAGTTGTTTAATTGTCCACCACCATTCACGACTGGATGTGGCAGGACTGCAGAGCTTTGATTTGATCCGTTGTTTGTGGAATCGCTTAGCTCTGTCTGTAGCATGTTGCTTCAGCTGTTTTGCATGCAGGTAGTCCTGTATTGTAGCTTCACCAGGTTGGCACCTCATTTTTAGATATGTCTGGTGCTGCTCCTGGCATGCTCTTCGACACTCCTCATTGAACCAGGGTTGATCCCCTGGCTTGTTGGTAATGGTAGAGTGAGGGATATGCCGGGCCATGAAGTTACAGATTGTGGTGGAATACAATTCTGCTGCTGCTGATGACCCACAGCGCCTCATGGATGCCCAGTTTTGAGCTGCTAGATCTGTTCTGAATCTATCCCATTTAGCATGGTGCGAGTGCCACACAACACGTTGGATGGTGTCTTCAGTGTGAAGACGGGACTTCGTCTCCACGAGGACTGTGCGGTGGTCACTCCTACCAATACTGTCATGGACAGATGCATCAGCGACAGGTAGATTGGTGAGGACGAGGTCAAGTCGGTTTTTCCCTCGTATTGGTTCTCTCACCACCTGCCGCAGGCCCAGTCTGGCAGCTATGTCCTTTAGGACTCTGCCAGCTTGATTAGTAGTGGTGCTACCGAGCTACTCTTTGGTAATGGACATTGAAGTCCCCCACCCAGAGTACATTCTGTGCCCTTGCTACCCTCAGTGCTTCCTCCAAGTGGTGGAGCAGGACTGATTCATCAGCTGAGGGAGGGCGGTAGATGTTAATCAGCAGGAGGTTTCCTTGCCCATGTTTGACCTGATGCCATGAGATTTCATTGGGTCCGGAGTCAATGTTGAGGACTCCCAGGGCCACTCCCTCCTGACTGCATATCACTCTACCGCCACCGCTGGTGGGTCTGTCCTGCCGGTGGGACAGGACATACCCAGGGATGGTGATGGAAGAAACTGGGATGTTGGCTGAAAGGTATGATTCTGTGAGTATGGCTATGGCTTGCTTGACTAATCTGTGGGACAGCTCTCCCAATTTTGGCACAAGTTCCCAGATGTTCGTGAGGAGGACTTTGCAGGGCCGACTGGGCTTGGTTTGCCTTTGTCGTGTCCAGTCCCTAGTGGTCCGATGCTGGGTGGTCCATCCGGTTTTATTCTTGACTTTTCGTAGCAAAATTGTACAACTGAGTGGCTTGCTAGGCCATTTCAAAGGGCTATTAAGAATCAACCACATTGCTGTGGGTCTGGAGTCACGTATAGGCCAGACCGGGTAAGGACAGCAGGTTTCCTTCCCTAAAGGACATTCGTGAACCAGATGGGTTTTTACAACAATCTGGTAGTTTCATGGCTGATACCATTACTGATACTAGTTTTTTTATTCCAGATTTTTATTTAATTAGTTAATTTAATTAATTGAATTTAAATTCCCCAGCTGCCATGGCAGGATTTGTACTCATGACTCCGGATTACTAGTCCAGTAACATAACCACTATGCTACCATACCCTATCTATTGTTATGTAATGGCAGGACAAGAACGGAAATGCTGTTAAAAGCTGCGTAATCTTTTGATATTAAGAAAATTTGAGCCTAGAACTCTTAAATTTAAATAAAATAGCTTCCGTGTTGTTTTTGTTTCTGCTTAGCTCTAGTGACTGCATGTTTGCTGTACCTAGAAACATTATACTCCTATATTTTTTTAATGAAGCAGACTATTTTGTTCTTTAAATAGCATGGAGTATGTGCCTTTCCCTAAACCCATAGTAGGTTATTAATCCATCATATGAGCCTAGAAATGCATAACATAGCTTTTTCTTCTTCCTGTTTTAAACAGACTAATCAGCAGTTTATGAATACAGTGACTGAGCAGAATTTGGAACTGGAGCAACACCGCAAAGAGTTGAGGTATGTATAATCTCACCATAAACCAGGTATTCCATCACATTTAGAATCAAGTACACGCATTTCATTATAAGAAAATAATAGTGAATGTTTACCAGTATTGAAAGCATTCAAAAATTACTCAACAAGTAAATCAATTAAAAGGAAAAATCACAAATACCAGAAATCTGAAATAAAAAACAGAAATACCGAAATTGCATGCTATGTAAAATGGCGTGACATTTCAGGAATGGCTCTTCATTACAACCATTAACCGATCTATCTCTTTCAGATGCTGCTGGGCATGCTGTGCATTTCCAGTCATTTTTATTTTTTTCAAATATAAGCAGGTATGCTAATCTTCCAAGGATTTCCAAAGACCTGTTCTCAAAATTGTTAAGGAGGAGTTGTGCAGGAATAGGTCAGTTTCCATGTGATCTGTGCTATATTCTGCACTGGAGGCAAAATTCAGCATCTTGAAAAGTTTTCTGACAAAACAACACTGCGAAACTACCATCTGCATAGCTCACTTGTCTGTCAGTTGGAGATGAAGGTTAAAAGTTTCCAACAACTGTTTCCAATATTGGAAATTAGTTTTTGGGGAAGGGGAAAATACCAATTTACATTACTAACTAGTAAATTGATCCAATTAAGTCCAGCTCAGCTGGCACTAAGTGGATGAAGTCTTCCCAAACTCCATATTTTGTCACACCAACAAGTGTTCCCATTACATAAACTTACTGTATCTCTTCATATTCAGAAATACATTTAATCAAGGGGCAAACTATTACATTCTTCAAATGAATGAATTATGTGCCTACTCTGTATCAGGAACATAGGAACAGGAGTAGACCATTCAGCCCCTCAAGCCTGTTCCACCATTTAAATAGATCATGGCTGATCCGTACCTCAACTCCATTTACTTGCCTTTGTTCCATGTTTTCTAGTATTCTCACCTATAACAGTGTACTTCTCACCCTGTGAGTGTGTAACTGCCATGGTGCCATCTGTGCTCTCCTGGTTATAGTACCAAGCGTGTCAGGTAGATTATCTGAGTTGGCCCTTCACATTCTTCATAGGGAATGGTGAAAGGAGTGACAACACACTATGATGTAATATGAGGAATTTCTCAGTCACTAAGTGGTCAGGGCTGCTTGACATAAGGGAGTTACTGTTGGTATGAGTTCCAGTGTTCAATGGAGTGTCCTAATTAGGCCACTGGTGTTGGGCATCTCCTCATGGCTGCCATTTTTAAGGTGAGCAAATTCTCCCAAAAGGTTAACTGTATTTTTTTTTCTCAAACTATCTAGACCTAAATGCACACTTGTGTATAGATCCTATGTCAGGTGTAGAAGCAATCAACCAATAGTGAAGCTATTTTGCTGAGTACCTCGGTGAACAAGGTTTCTACTTTAGCCAATTGTTGATCCAACACATGAATGTCTGAAATACAGTATTGAGCTCTGAAATAGACGTCTCCGAGATGAATGTTTAATTCTGTCCAGCCTCTCTTTCACCGTGAAGTGCATGGTGACTACAACATAGTCCATGTGGCACTTGTTTGCACACTCAGTTTGAAGACAGGTCCACTGATCTCTAAATACCATTATCTCTGACCCTTCATTTGTCTGATCCCTCACTAGTCTCTCTGCAACCGGTAAAAGATTCAGTTCTTTCAGCTTTGACTGTTCTTGTGCTGAAACCTCACCTGGTTTGTGAAGATGCTGATGATTCTCTCTGTGCTCCGGATGCCTGGTACCATAGTGAGCATCTTCTGATTATATGATGCAGTTGTGCTCTGAAATCTGTATGGTCCATGTTGTTGTTGTTGTTTTGTGGAACTAGGGCAGATAGTGTTTGTTTACTGTATAGGTTGAGCATCAAAGTCTAAATAATTGCATGCCTATTCAGCAGCAGATATATCGATAAAGGTGGTCAACTTTAATTATGGACTATGCTTCTTATTTGGTTTGATTTGTGGGAAATGATAAGATAACAAAGGTACTTACTGTATCATATGTCGGCCTTTGTCACCCACTTGAGATTTTCTAGGCCAAGCCATGATCTAATTGAATGGCGGAACAGACTCGAGGGGCTGAATGGCCTGCTCCTGTTCCTATGTTCATATAAATATGAAGCACAAAAGTATTACAGTTGATGGGACCTACAATGTATGTATTAAAGTATGTTATGCAAAAGTGTAACATCACAGAATTTCCACAATCCATAAATGAAACTTGTGCCTTTTAAGTTCCAAACCCCATAGAGTTTCTAGAAAAATTCTGTTTGTTTACTTAGATGTAACCAGGCATGAACAATACCATAGTTATCTTGTTCAGTTAATAAGAAACACCTTTTATTTACATTGATCCTGTCATTAGCAATTTAAATCAGCGAACCAAGCTGATCTAGGTTCAGAAGTTGCCATCTGCTTCTTTAATTAAAAATGAAACCAGATTAAAAACCCAAATCTGTAATAGTACTGGAAAAGATTGTGACTCGTTCTGCTCACTCCCTTCCAGTTGTATCAGTCTTAATAAGGTAATTAACATTAAAAAGTAAAATTTTACAAAGAAATAACTTTGATTTATAAAGCATTTTATCATGTCCTTGGCATTTCTCAAAGCGCTTTATAACAAATTTTTGAAATACACTGTTGCTATGTAGCACCCAGTACACACAGTGAAGTCCCACAAACAGCAACTGAGATAAATGACCGGTCAATCTGATTTTTTTAATGGTTTTTGGTTGAGGGAAGAATGTTGACCAAGCTGTTCTTCTTCCGGCAGTGACATCTACATCCACCTGAAAAGGCAGGTTTAAAATCTCGTCCAAGGGATGGCACAACCAACAATGCAACATTCCCTCAATACTGCACTGAAGTGTCAGCTTAGATTGTGTGCTCAAGTCCTGAAGTGGGGCTTGAACCCATGACCTGACTTAGATGCAAGAGTGCTGCCAACTGAACCAAGCTGACACTTAGTCAATATGATCCATGTTCTATTGCACAGAACAGTTGTAGAAATTATTCAAACTTTTGCTTGTACAGGAAAGCAAAACTGGATTTGCGAACAGCAACCTTGAAAGTGGAGGAAATGAACAAAATGATGCAAAGTATGCAAGAAGACATGCAGAGAAATGTATGTAAATACTCTCTACTTGAGGTACAAAAATGATTGTAGAAGATTCTTGTAGCTGCATGTTGTCTTGAATAAGGAAACTCATGCAGAAGAGAAATTTCTGTGATTCAGTTTAGGATTTCTTGTTTTAAACAAATGCTGTTCCTCCAGAAGCATTGCTCATCCTGTAAAGTTTTCAAAGTCATAACCAGAATTCAGATATTTTTATTGTGCAGATCACTGTGTAATGCCCCTTTGATATCCATGCATTGTGGTTTCCTTTTCTATTTAAAATGAGTAAAACAGAAACATTTCTGATTTGCAGGCTATAAAATATTTGTATTTTATCAAGCTGCTTGTTATAGGAGAACAGGACCATAGCAATGATGCTATCAAAAAATAAATACATCACCGCAATGTCCACACAGGCCAGCAATTTAAAAACTGCATTGTTGGTCAGGCTACCAGTGACACGTGCTGGAAGTATGCATGTATAACCATCACGTGAGGATGGGATTGGATGCAGCTGTAATGCCTTATGTGGTCGAATAGCCTATTGGACTCACTTTCTAGATTCACATGTGAAGAACGGCCACAGAAAAGAAACTGGTACCCATTGAATCATATCCGGGCAGGGAGTAAAGGTGAATGATTAGTGAAAAGAAGGGGAAAAAATGAAAATAAATATGCCATGAGTTGGATTTATTTCATGTCAAGACTGAATTAGCACCCAGAGGTTGGATTTCAACAGACATCTGGTCCATTTCTAACCTTCAATTGGCAGTATAAATAAGACTGAAATGCACACACATCTGTCATAAGGAATATGTTATCATACATCAAAGAAGACACCTGCTGGGGTTTTCACTTGCACTGTTGAGCTGGCTCAGTTTTTTAATATATATTTGAATTTCATTATGTTTTGAACAAAGTTGAGGTCCCTAATTCCCTCAGGCAGCTGATTTAAGTCAGAGCAAATGCTGTGGGCATGTTGGAGTGTATACCATTAATTTCTGCTTTGCTGATATGCTGAAGGTAAGCTATAAAACTGGCACCAAGTGAGGATCCAAGGGATTGATTGGCTTTTTTAAACTGGATTTGCACAGATATAGTTCAATTGTGATCATTAATACAAGAGCCATAAAATTATACCAGCCCCACATCACTGGTGCCTGTTAATGATTAGGCGGTTTAGATTTAAACATGGATTACTACATTGGGTACTCATACCCCGTCTATATTGGAAAAAGTTAATTCAACACATGCTGAGTTCTGACCTTAGTTTGCAACTATAAAAGGAACGCATTGAGAGTTGCACATCACCACAAACTAAGCCCCTCTTACAGGTATATCTTGTGATGATTTGCACTCAAGTAGACACTATGTTCCAAGTTTCCATAGTCAACTGCATTTCCTTTCCATTTGTTTGGCCCCTTCCACCTGTTCCGTTACTGCACTGCTTGCTAATTCCAATCAAGAGCTATATGTGCATCTGCAGTTTGCAAATCGACACATGCGGCTTATGTGCACACAGTTTTAAATAAAGAAGCACTACATGTGGTTATTAATGTGGAGTTGCTCACCAACATAATTGTAGCAGCTCCACTAATCTATCTATGCAGGTTTGATTTCTGAGCTTGAATTTAACTTTGTACCTCAGCATAAACAAAATGTTGGACCTATAAAAAAATGATATTGAAACTTCTTAGTGACTACCAAAAAACACATTTCAGTTATCCTCTATCAACCGATGTAGACCTAAGCAGCTTTAAGTTTGGATGGGAGGTTTCAGGTGTTAGTGGTAATGGGAGGAAACAGCTATTAAATGTTGTTTTCCTGTATTGTATGTTGTGATTATAATTAGTAACTACACATAATGTAGAAACTTGGACTTTAATTAAAAATAATAGTGTTTATCTTGCAACTGTGTGGTTTTCTCATTATCTGTAGGAGGAGGATGCTGCAGCTGCCCTGGGGAGAGAGGAAGCCTCAGACAAGCGATTGCAACAGTTACAATCTGCTATAGCCCAGTTCGAAGCCAGGTATTATGAAATCTTGCAATAACCGGAGCTGGTGTTTTATTACAGATTCTTTAACGTACAGTTTTTGTCCAAAAGCTTGCAAACCCATTTTTCATTTAGAAGCTTTATTGAAAGGCATTCAGTATTAAATTTATTTTATTTTAATACCCAGCGTTAGGATCCACTCTGAACAAGCATCTAGTCCCCAAATGTAAAAGTAGGTGGACAGGCATCCTGCTTATATTGCTGCTCAATGTAACCAGCTAAGGATGGCACACAAATTAGCACAGGGTAACTTACCTACTGCCCTGTCTCCCCCGGAAGCATTTGCTTTAGTCAACAAGTTGAGATTGAGAGTTCGGCATGTGGAAAATGATAGGCCAAATCCACATCCAGCACTCTAGTGTTACTGCACCAAAACACTGCCACCTGTCCTTGACTATGCAAACCTTGATATTCTTATGTCTGCTAATTAAGTCAAACCTAGACAAGTAAATCGAGGGTGGTGTTTTAAAGCCTGCACTTGGCCAGGTTATCTGCAGCTAAGACCATACTGAAATGTTATACATTACATTAATCTTGATGATAGTAAACTGGGTCAGACAGAAACTAAATGAATTAAACATTTCTTAAATATTGTACAAGCTTGCAAGCAGTTATAGGCATTTGAGAGTGCAAATCCTTTGACGCACATTGTTTAACACTTGGATTATTTTACATTAAACTTCATATCAGGTTTTCTACTTGATTACTAACAACAGGTCACCTGATGCAGTTAACATAAGAACATAAGAAATAGGAGCAGGAGTAGGCCAATCGGCCCCTCGAGCCTGCTCCGCCATTCAATAAGATCATGGCTGATCTGATCCTAACCTCAAATCTAAATTCATGTCCAATTTCCTGCCCGCTCCCCGTAACCCCTAATTCCCTTTACTTCTAGGAAACTGTCTATTTCTGTTTTAAATTTATTTAATGATGTAGCTTCCACAGCTTCCTGGGGCAACAAATTCCACAGACCTACTACCCTCTGAGTGAAGAAGTTTCTCCTCATCTCAGTTTTGAAAGAGCAGCCCCTTATTCTAAGATTATGCCCCCTAGTTCTAGTTTCACCCATCCTTGGGAACATCCTTACCGCATCCACCCGATCAAGCCCCTTCACAATCTTATATGTTTCAATAAGATCGCCTCTCATTCTTCTGAACTCCAATGAGTAGAATCCCAATCTACTCAACCTCTCCTCATATGTCCGCCCCCTCATCCCCGGGATTAACCGAGTGAACCTTCTTTGTACTGCCTCGAGAGCAAGTATGTCTTTTCTTAAGTATGGAGACCAAAACTGTGTGCAGTATTCCAGGTGCGGTCTCACCAATACCTTATATCACTGCAGCAATACCTCCCTGTTTTTATAGTCTATCCCCCTAGCAATAAAAGCCAACATTCCGTTGGCCTTCTTGATCACCTGCTGCACCTGCATACTAACTTCTTGATTTTCTTGCACTAGGACCCCCAGATCCCTTTGTACTGCAGTACTTTCCTGTTTCTCGCCATTAAGATAATAACTTGCTCTCTGATTTTTCCTGCCAAAGTGCATAACCTCACATTTTCCAATATTGTATTGCATCTGCCAAATCTCCGCCCACTCACCCAGCCTGTCTATATCCCCTTGTAGGTTTTTTATGTCCTCCTCACTCTCTACTTTCCCTCCCATCTTTGTATCATCTGCATACTTTGATATGTTACACTCGGTCCTCTCCTCCAAATCGTTAATATAGATTGTAAAGAGCTGGGGACCCAGCACTGACCCCTGCAGAACACCTCTGGCCACTGGTTGCCAGTCCGAGAATGAAGCATCTATCCCAACTCTCTGCTTCCTGTTAGATAACCAATCCTCCACCCATGCCAGAATATTACCCCCAATCCAGTGATTCTTTATCTTGAACAATAATCTTTTATGTGGCACCTTGTCGAATGCCTTCTGGAAGTCTAAATACACTACATCCACTGGTTCCCCTTTATCCACCCTGTACGTTATGTCCTCAAAGAACTCAAGCAAATTTGTCAGACATGACTTCCCCTTCGTAAAGCCATGCTGACTTTGTCCTATTAAATTATGTTTATCCAAATGTTCCACTACTGTCTCCTTAATAATAGACTCCAAAATTTTACCCACCACAGATGTTAGGCTAACTGATCTATAATTTCCAGCCTTCTGCCTACTACCCTTTTTAAATAAGGGTGTTACATTAGCAGTTTTCCAATGTGCCGAGTCCAGAGAATTTTGGAAAATTATTACCAAAGCATCCACAATCCCTACTGCCACTTCCCTCAAGACCCTCGGATGTAAGCCATCAGGTCCAGGGGATTTATCAGCCTTGAGTCCCATTAATTTACTGAGTACCAATTCCTTAGTGATTTTAATCGTATTTAGCTCCTCCCCCCCCCCCCCCCCCCCCACCCTGGAGCCCCCAGTTTGTCCAGTGTTGGGATATTCTTAGTGTCCTCTACCGTAAAGACTGAAACAAAATATTTGTTCAGCATTTTTGCCATCTCCATGTTTCCCACCATTAATTTCCCAGTCTCATCCTCTAAGGGACCTACGTTTGCCTTAGCCACCCTTTTTCTTTTTATATAACTATAGAAACTCTTGCTATCTGTTTTTATATTTTTTGCTAATTTATTTTCATAATCTATCTTCCCTTTCTTAATCAATCCTTTCGTTACTTTTTGCTGTCTTTTGAAGACTTCCCAATCTTCTATCCTCCCACTAAGTTGGGGCAAGTCAATTAATCCATGTCACTCAAGCCTATTTACCAGCTTTCAATGATTAGTTACAACATATGATCAGACAACAATAATTTGCTATCTAGCTCCTTTAGAATTTTTGAGAACCATGATAACAATTCTGCACCAAACAGCAACTTTAAAATAAAGTAACCCAGTAGCATTAAAATAATCAGAGTTTATTTAATTTAATGTGATTGATATCTATATCTTAGGAAATCATTTTGGTACATTAGATGTTTTGAACAAGACATCGAGGGAGTAACAATGTTTTTAGCATCCTTTGGAGACTGTAGTGTCATTGTGAGTTATTTAGAGAAGGAGTGTCCAAACATTTTATCTTCTGGACCATTTAGGTGCATACCGTAGAACCTCAAGAAGCATGATATAAAGTTTGAATTCATGTTCCCATTAATTTGCATTTATCTCAAGCTGTTGATACTAACAGATCTAAGTGTTCTGATTTAGGACTTATCCACCACTGAGGCTGCAATAGCACTAAGAACAATCCTTTCCAAACCTTCACGCTCACGAAATTCAAATGGAATAAACCAAGACAGTAAGAAGTATAAAGTACAACTAGAAACCAAGTTGCCTGGGCCTCGTAAACCAGATTGCTGGGGCCCAAATTGTTCAGTTACCCATAAGGAGAAAAATACAGAAGCAATATGCTTCTGATTATTCATTTATATTTATGTAAAGTTGCAAATTAAATTTAATGCAGTGCTCCTTGTTGAGCAAAAAATTATAGATTAAAAATCTAACCAGTGCGAAGTTACTTTCCATTCTGATGTAATTCAGTTATGAATTATGTTAATTAGTTGTGCTGTTATTCCCAGTTTACAAAAAACACAATAAACATGGGAAAAAATGAGAGCAGAGCATTGTGCAATTCTGTAATAATTTGACACTGACCTATCACTGTTAATTTACATGATTAATCTTAGTTTTTAAAATAATTTTGTCAGATTTACTAATTACTTAGTGATGTACAACAGTATTTATGAAACTTTGTGATAAACCTTTACCAGAATAACAAAAAACTTTTAAAAGAAAAATGCTTCTTTAAATTTCATATGTAACTGCACAGAAAATCACATGGGCCATGATCTGCTCATTCTTGTAAATTACAAAGGAGTTTCAATTTGATCAGATGCAGGTAGATATTTTGATAGCAGGGAATAGGCAAATAATGGCAGACTTCCTGTTGATACATAACGTACTTAAGAAAAAAAAGATGACTGAGTTGAGGAAAGTCTAGGAAAATGAATCCCTGGAAATACTATATTTTATATAATGAATTCTAGGGCATCTTGGAGAAATACCAACTTATCAGCACTCCTACATGGAACTCATATGAGCCCATGATGCAACAGATTTCATAACAAAAATAGAACTTATTAATTTGTCCCATCTCAAAACATCACAGATATACATATGGTTCCATGGGCATTGGTATCCCCTCATAACTTGCCCAACTGGCCATTATTCACGCGTAAGCCATAAAGGTGAGAGTTGACAGTCTATTTGACTGTGGGGAACATAAAGGGTTCAAAAATTAGAAAAACATAATTTCAAAATGAGAACATGAAAGAAAGAACTTTCATTTATATAGCATTTGTCACACCCTCCGGTTATCCCAAAGTACTGCACAGCCATTGAATTGCTTTTGAAGGGTAATCACTGTTCTTACGTAGGCAAACATGGCAGTCATCTAGGAGTGTTTGCTATGCCAGTTACAAGAAAGATTGGGTAGTGCTTTTCTTAATATAAATCAATAGGGCAAGGCTGTTCTCAAGTGTCATACAGTGAGGCCAAAGGTGAAATGTTAGCTAAATGACTGCAGTTGTTATACAGTTCAATAGCATAACCTCAAGACTTTGGGAAGGTGGAAGCTCCTTCATCACGCAATGGGGATAGCTCTGTAAATGAAAAAAACTATATTGTTTGATTTTTATGGAGAAACTCCATGGAGAAGTTATCAGTTATGATCTAGGAGCTGTGGAGGAGCAAAGACATTTAAGTACAGAAATCACTAAAAACTAATGGACAGTTACAAAAAATAATTAAAAAGGCTAATGGAATGTTGGCCTTTATCTCAACGTGGCTGGAATACAACAGGATGGAAGTTATGTTACAGTTATATAAAGCTCCGGTTAGATCCCATTTAGAGTACTGCATTCAGTTCTGTGCATCGCACTTCAGGAAGGTTATATTTGCCTTGGAAGGGGGTGCAGTGTAGATTCACCAAAAGGATCCCGGAATTAAATTAAGAATGACAGTTTGCATAGACTAGGCTTATATTCCCTCGAATATAGAAGATTAAGGAGTGATCTAATTGAGGTGTTTAAGATGATTAAAGGAGTTAACTGGGTAGATATAAATAAATTATTTCCTCTGTTGGGGGAGAGCAGAACGAGGGGGCATATTCATAAATTTAGAGCTAGGCCATTTAGGGGTAATGTCAGGAAGCACTTCTTTACACAAAGGGTAGTGGAAATCTGGAACTCTCTCCCAAAAAGCTGTTGAGGCTAAGTCAATTGAAAGTTTCAAAACTGAAATTGATAGATTTTTGTTAGGCAAAGGTATTAAGGGTTACAGAACCAAGGCGGGTAGATGGAGTTAAGATCAGCCATGGTCTAATTGAATGGTGGAACAGGCTTGAGTGGCTGAATGTTCCTATGATATTTACATGTCAATTAACCTCTGTTAAATGAAAAGGCAAGCATAATGTAATCCCTTTCATAATCTCAGCCTTTTTTATCTTCATAGTAGTTATAGTTTTTTTGTTACACTTTCTTGCTGCAAACAGAACTCTGTTATGAATGATCTATCTGCGAGTACATTTATATTTACATTTCAAACTTGTTGGTTGTTACAATTAACATTCTTGCATGTCTGGAAAATGCAGAATTGCATTATTTTGGAACCATACCTGTTTGGTTTACTATTTTAAAAAAATGTTCTGTTGCAGATTTTTTAATTCTATTTGCTTGAAATTACAAGGTTTTTACGTAGCACGTCTGTCTCATTGTCACAGCACACTTGTATAATGACATTTTTTTTACATTAGGTTTGAAGTGATTGTCAGTAGTTACAATTCTTGCATTCTATTATGGATTTTAATATTGTTTTTGTAGACTGCGGGCAGCAGCACAAGATGCAGAGCAGTTGCGAAAAGAAAGAATTTGCTTTGAGAAGCAAATTGGTGAACTGCAGGATAAATGTGCGAAGATGGAGGAAGAGAAATATGAGGCAGTGGCCAAGGTTCGAGACAGCATGCAACTCCTTGAAGAAGCAAACTTACAAAAAGACCAAGTAAGATCGCACAGTAGGTTCTGTCTTTGGGACCGCAAAGAAAATGTTAGCAGAGCATAGCATTTTTACATCTTTATTGGTGGACTAATTAACGCGTGGACTATCCCAAATGTAATCAGAAACTATCAGATATTTTTCTTCCTGTCTTTCTGTGTACCATTTTTGAGCATGATGTGAACATATTTGTGTGACATAAAGCTGAAGCTGTTGTGTTTGACAGCACTGCTGTAAACAACAACTTGCATTTATATAGTGCTTCTAATGTAGAAAAATGTTCCACGGTGCATCATAGAGGCGTAATGCCAAAAAAAAGATGCTGAGCCAAAAGAGGAGATATTAGAAGGGGTGATCAAAAGCTTGGTCAAAGAGGTAAATTTTTTTTTTTAAAAAGGAGTAAGTGGAGAGATTTAGGGAGGGAATTTCAAAGCATGGGGCCTAAGCAGTGAAGGCACAACTGCCAATGGTAGGGTGAAAGGAGGGAGATGCACAAGAGGCCACAAGAGGGAATGGAGAGCTTGGGGATTGTATCACTTGGTGCAGGATAGGATATGAGATGTTACAAAGGTGGAATTAGGTAGTATTTATGATAGAATGGATATTGGTCTAGAAGCTAAACTTGATGTCAAATAGGATGCCAAAGTTGTTAGCAATCTGATTCAGCCTGAGACTCTGGTCGGGGAACAGAATGGAGCCTGTGGCAAGTTAACGGAGTTTATGATAGAAACTGCTGATGATGGCTTCAGTCTTCCCAATGTTTAGCTGAAGCAAAATGTGGATCATCCAAGATCGGATGTCGGACAAGCAGTCTGACAGTACAGAGGCAGGCAATAATGATCATGTAATCAATGTATTTTTTTTTAAATGACATTAAAAATATTTCCATTACTCTAGCATTATTATAACATTAAATTGAAGCAATTATATTAAATAATCTTCTGCCTCAAAAACAATTTTAAAAAAATCAATTAAAGGACCCATTCATAATGATATAATCATACTTTACATGTAGACTTGCAATCAACCAGTAGATGAAGATGCTGTGTATTTAGAGCTTTTATCATAAATGAGTTGACTATTAATGGAAATATTTCTAGATATTGTAGTGTAACAGTGCTCAATAGTGTAAAAATAGAGAACAGGGGTAAAATTTACAAATTATTGCCCCCAGCAAAAAATTTCACATGAGGGCAATTTGGGCATAGAGGAGATGATCTTCACTGCATGATTTTCTGTTTATTAATTTTCCCGTCCATTAAGCGCCAGTACTAATTCGTAAAATCTACCCGTATATTAGACTGCTGTAATCCTTGAAACCATAAAAGATTAATCTGAGCTTTTCTCAAAGTACCTGTCTAACACAGAAATACCTTGCATTGTGAATGTTTTAATTTTAATTCGTGTTGCTACAATCTTCAAGCAAGTACTTTTCAAAATCCTGTATGGACATTGAACTGAAAAGTACTGGATTGTGTGCAAACTCTCCTTGTTTTGAAAAAATAGCTGAATAATGATGCAGTGGCTGCAAGTGCTGCAGTGGAGTTTGATTTGAGTTTAATTGTCATGATTCTCCCACAAAAACATATAATTTGAATTTTTCTCATTTTATGAAGTTAAAGTTAAGGTAAATCTATGTCAATCATTCACTTTGGGATTAAGTGCAGAAACAAAATAAAGAGAGGGTAAAAAATATTGAATTAAAAGACAGAGATAAAAGAGACAAATAAAAAGTAGAAAAATAAAAATGTAAAAGTATTTTTTTTTAAATGTAAATGTCCAACAACAATTAAAATGTGAAGGAATGAGACTCCACACTTGTAAAAGTAAATTGTCAGTGCTAGAGAGGTTGTTTGGCAGTCATTAAGAACGATCACACCATTAAAATTTTGGTTAGACTAAAACAATTGGAGTTAACTTTTTCTGGGGAGATTAGTTTGTTTCCAGCAAGGCAGGAAAGGAACTTCACATCATTGCAGTCATTTCAACGGGGATCCAGCCAGCCAGCAAGATTTCCTTCCCACGAAGCTTCTGGAGGAGCAGGGCATCTAGTAGAGGAACTTCTGGATTTCCACGTTTAACTGCACATGTGCGGTCGCCGGAAGTCCCTCTACCATTTGCACTGAAATAACGGTGAGTGCTGTTCGGTTCATTGTTATTTTAGAGCAAATTCCAGGCCATTATCTCCTTGGATTCAGCATCAACAACCACTCCTGTTAATGGACTTTGCATCCCCTAAAAACCAGAGTGTGTCTTTATCTGCTCACTGTCCAGGTAAATGTAGCAAGACCACTTTCCCTGCTAGCTTTAGATTGACTGTCTGCAAACCAACATAAAGTTAGACAGATATATTATTCAACATCCTTTGACAATGTACTCAAACAAATGGCATTCGACAGGTATATCTCTCATAATTACAGTAATTAAGATAACAATTTGTGTTGGCTGGAAATGAACACATGCAGACAGCTAACAAGGGCATTCATTACTTGATAGATGCTTCAATTTAGTCACATCTTTTGGTCTTTTCTCACTTTATGAATTTCATTTTAGGATAAATTTGTTGATCATTCACTTTGGGATCAGTTTATTATATCGGACTGTCGATTTTCTTTTTGACATAGCAAAGAATTGTGACTATTTTTGCTTCAGATTTAGTAATGCAAAGGTATCCTTTGACATGGGTTGAAAATGATACTGTTTGCATTTCAATCAGCTAATCAAAAATATTATCACTGAAGTAATTCATTTTGATGATTTGCTTCTTCCATTTTTACAAAACTTTCAGGCTTTGCTACGTGAAAAACAAAAGGATGAAGAAGTGGTAAAAATGAAGGAAGCCATGGTTCAGCTTATTCAAGAAGCTGCTGCTCGAACAAGAAAAGAGGTTAAATCGGATAAACTGCTGCGCATCTTAAGTATTTTTCTAATTATGGTGGACTTAGACACGTATGGAGCTAACTTAATGTTCAGAGTTAAAACAATATTTTCAGCTAAGCCAAATGAAAAATAAAAGCCATGAGCACTTTGGTACCTTAAAGTAACTCTTTTTGAGAACTTTGTTTTAAGTTACTTGTTATGTTTCAAGCCTTATAGCTTCTGTGCCTGTTCAAGGCCTTTGCCAGTGGTGTTGTTTAGCCATGTGTTAGAAGGCATGATTCTCCCTTCCTCTGTGGGGGACAATATCTGATCTCGGCTCACTGCTTCCCACTGATAGCATGACTGCGATTGGAAACGTTCTGGCCTGGACTTTCCGCATGATTTACGCCCAGATTAAGTTGATATCTGGGATATCAATTGAAATAGTGTTAAAGATCACGGAATTTTAAGCGTGAGTTGCGCCCACCACCACTTTACACTGGTGTATCCGCGATTCTTTACGTTGGTTCAAAAGTCGCTTTGCCCGAAGCAGACCCCGCCCACAAAACTGGCTATGCCTCTAGGTCGGAATGGCGAGTTTGCACCGATTGTGCCCATTCAGAGGTGTTCATCACATTGTGCCCAGATTCTCGGGCGCACAGGCACCTGGGGTCACGTGAATCCACATTAATCACCCTGATCAGCATTGACCAGCAGTCATTTGAAGCCACTAACCCAGGTCTGTTTCTCCTGCTGCAGCAATTGCTTTAAATTCAGTCAGTTGATCTGCCCTTGGTACATGAGACCTATGACCAGCAGTCAATTGAAGCCACACAAGTGTGTCCTGTGCTGCTGCAGTAATTAGTTAATTGAAGACAGCAATGACCAGCTGTCAATTGAAGCCAATTACAAAGTAAGACCAAGAGCATTAAATCAGTCAATTTATTTGTCCTGCTCTGCTCCAGATCAATTAGTTTAAAAAGTTGAAGAATGGCTCATTTCTTGGCAATCCCACTCCTCTGTGATGCTGGAGAATGCGCTGTTTTAGTCACGAATCAATTACGATGCTGATTCATGGGAGATTTTAAGTACGGGCTTATGCTAATGAGTGTGTGCGGAAACGTTAGCGTAACGTCACCTTGATAAAACTGGCACAGTGTCCGGCGCGTTCTGGGTGCATTTTGTTGATAGCGTCACCTAACGGAAACCCCACGCTTCTAAGTGATAAATACAAATCATTCTTCCACTCTGACAGAGTGCATCATTCACCAACTTGCTGTACCAACTTAGATAATGCTACCTTTTCGGACATGATTATGAAAATGTAACCTGTTTTGAGTTTAGTTAAGAGAATCATATGAAATGTTCTGTAATTTTAATACATTTCTTATATTTTACTTTATATAATACTTGCCATTTGAAACGTACTGAATACTTGCAGTGGTTAAAACCTTACTTTAAGAAGGTTAAATTTAAGTAAAGTGTATGAAGGAAGTACAAACATGTTCTCAGTTGTTTTTTCCTTGCAGGTTGAAAATGTTAGGAAACAGAGCAATGTACAGATTTCCCGTTTAGCCGAGGAACTGTCTGATATGCAAATGGTACGTGTGTCAGCCTGCTATTTAGAAACAATAAATTGAGGCAAAGGCAGCTGGTTGTATTTGATCCAATATTGATGCAATTGCCCATCTATCTCAAACATAAGTATTCTTCAGTTGAAGCCCATTGATTCAGATTCACTGATGAGAAAGATATTAAGCAGCTCATTTTACAACAATACCTTGCATTCATATAGCACTTTTAATGTAGAAAAACATTCCAAGGCGCTTCACTGGGGCATCAGGAAAAAAATGGACACTGAGATAAAGAAGGATATATTAGGAGGGATGACCACAAATTTGACCAGAGGTGTGTTTTAAGGAACAGAGGGCTTTAGGGAAGTAATTCCAGAGTATGGGGCCTAGGTGGCTGAAGGCATGGCTGCCAATGAAGGGGTGAAGCGAGGGAGGATGCACAAGAGGCCAGAGTCAGAGGAACAGAGAATTCAGTGGTTGGGGGGGGGGGAATTATAGTGCTGGTGGATGTTAGAGATAAGGGCGGTGGTGGGGGGGGGGGGTTTGAGGCCATGAAGGAATTTTAAAATTTGAGGCTATGGAGAGATTTAAATATGAAGAAGAGCATTTTCAATTTGGGGCATGGTGGGGGTCAGCGAGGACAGCAGGAATGAGTGGGTCTTGATATGGGCAGCAGAGTTTTGGACGAGCTGAAGTTTACAGAGGGTGAAGGATAGGATGTCGACCAGGAGAGCATTGGCATACTTAAGTCTGGAGGTGAGAAAGGCATGGATGAGGGTTTTGGGAGCAGATTTGCTGAGGTAGGGGTGGAGGCTGGGGGTGTTACCGAGGTAATTGTTCCATTATGGGTTTATGAAAGGGAAATCATGCTTAACAAATCTCCTGGAGTTTTTTGAGGAGGTAACTAGTAGAATAGATAGGGGAGAACCAGTGGATGTGGTGTACTTGGATTTTCAGAAGGCTTTTGATAAGGTCCCACACAAGAGGTTAGTGTGCAAAATTAAAGCACATGGGATTGGGGGGAATATACTGGCATGGATTGAGAATTGGTTGACTTACAGGAAACAGAGTAGGAATAAAGGAGTCTTTTTCCGGGTGGCAGGCAGTGACCAGTGGGGTGCCGCAGGGATCAGTGCTTGGGCCCCAGCTATTCACAATATTTATCAATGATTTGGATGAGGGAACTGAATGTAACATTTCCAAGTTTGCAGACGACACAAAGCCGGGGTGGAATGTGAGCTGTGAGGAGGATGCAAAGAGGCTCCAATGTGATTTAGACAAGTTGGGTGAGTGGGCAAGAACATGGCAGATGCAGGATAACGTGGATAAATGTGAGGTTATCCACTTTGGTTTTAAAAACTGAAAGACAGATTATTATCTGAATGGTGACAGATTGGGAAAAGGGGAGGTGCAACGAGACCTGGGCGTCCTTGTACACCAGTCTCTGAAAGCGAGCATTCAGGTGCAGCAAGCAGTTAGGAAGGCGAATGGTATGTTGGCATTCATTGCAAGAGGATTTGAGTACAAGAACAAGGATGTCTTACTGCAGTTGTACAGGGCCTTGGTGAGACCACATCTAGAGTATTGTGTGCAGTTTTGGTCTCCTTATCTGAGGAAGGATGTCTTTGCCATGGAGGGAGTGCAACCAAAGTTTACCAGACTGATTCCTGGGATGGCAGGACTGACGTATGAGGAGAGATAGGGTCGACTAGGCCTATATTCATTAGAGTTTAGAAAAATGAGAGGTGATCTCATCGAAACATATAAAATTCTAACAGGACTAGACAGACTAGATGCAGGGAGGATGTTCCCGATGGATGAGAAATCCATAACCAGGGGTCACAGTCTCAAGATACGGGGTATGCCATTTAGAACCAAGATGAGGAGAAATTTCTTCACGCAGAAGGTGGTGAACCTGTGGAATTCTCTACCACAGAAGGCAGTGGAGGCCAAGTCATTAAATATATTCAAGAAGGAGATAGATATATTTCTTAATGCTAAAGGGATCAAGGGATATGGGGAAAAAGCGGGAAGAGGGTACTGAGTTAGACAATCAACCATGATCATTTTGAATGGCGGAGCAGGCCCAAAGGGCCGAATGGCCTACTCTTGCTCCTATTTTCTATGTTTCTATTACACAAAACCTATAAGTACTAATTCAAATAAACTGGCAACCAATGAGTTGCTGAGAAAATGTCTCTTATTAAAGGGATGCCCCTTTTATCATCATCTGCAGTTCCATGAGTGTGTCATAATTTATTTTTATTATTGGGAATATAATTGTATCTTTAACTGATGCACAAGTGATGAGGTAGCCTGGCAGCATTTTAGGCTATTAATACTGTTTTTGCTGTATTACTGCGGAAAATCATTTGCATTGTGTTTTAAGGATTAGAATAATTACAAAGTGTCTGTTTTAGGCTGTTATCAAGTTCAAGCTGTATTGGGTTTCTCTTCAAAATAGTGTGTTCTTATAACATTATAAAACCCTGAACATTGGCACAGATTCCCATCACTGAGGCTCCTTTGTCACTGGGCACACTTACTGATTTAAGAAGGAAACACTCACTGATGAACCAGCTAAGACTGACAAACTAAGACAAGATGAATATTAATACTGAGTTACAGTGCTGTTTAGTCACCTTTATTTTCTTTTGGTGTTGGAAAGTAAGACTGAGCCGTAGATAAGGTGCATCACTACCATGATGTGCACCACAAATAGACGTTTCTCTAAAATGACAGGTTTCATTTCCTTGCCAATTATACATTTTTACTATATCATATATCCTCCCGATAGAACTGTGGAGATAAACAAGGTCAGATTGAAAGGGCCATAAGGGAGAAGCGAGCTGTGGAAGAAGAACTTGAAAAGGTAAAAATTATCAGAGTGCAATAAGTTTTATTAAATGAATTCTTGATTTGTGCACACGTAGAACGCTTTCTTCTCCAATCGCATTTTCTCTGCTCACTGGCAATAGGTTTGACTTTGCTTATAAGATGGGTTGCTAGAATGGAACTTGCAAGTCATGTATGCTCTTTGATTGTAGCTTTGTCTTGACTACTCTAAAGTGACATTTATTCTGTGTTTCTTCCATATGGATGGGATCAGATCAACAGCTTGCATATTTGAGAGGATGTCCCAAGTATATTATATGTTGAATACTTTTACATTTTTTTAAATCTTGTGTTCCTGTAATATGCTCTTGTAATATATACTCACTGTTTGATTCCCTTGTTATCAACCATGAATTGCCATTCTGACTTGCAACGGTTATTGTCATTATTAATTTTATACTGTGAGTCTCATTAAGCAGCAACTCAGTGACTGTTTGTGGTAGATATGTTGGCGATAAGATAACTTCTACAAACTTATGTTGCTCTGTCTTGTTCCTGGCTCTCCTCTCCTTTTGTGTGTTTTTCTGTGGTGTGTGTCTCTCTCTCTCTCTCTCTCTCTCTGTGCCTCTGTGTGCACGTCTCTCTCTCCTTCTGTTCGTCACTTTGTCTTGGTATCTCTTTGTCTTTGTATTTGTGTGTTTCTCTTTCTCTCCCTCCCTCTGTCTGTCTCTCACATTTTATCTTTCTCAGATTTCAGATCACTGTTACTAAATTATATGTCACCTTCATGAAATTACTGTCCTAATCTGAACAATTTCTGGCATCCATTATTATTCCTCGTGTGTAGCTTCCACTAGCAGCCGTGACCCTCATTGTGACTCCATCCATTTTCTCAGTAGAAGTTGTCACAGCTAAAATAGGTTGTTGTGAAATGTATTTGGACCACAACCAACAAATCAGAGCAAAGTTACATCGAGTTACATCGAAACTACAGCACAGAAACAGGCCATTCGGCCCAATTGGTCTATGCCAGCGTTTATGCTCCACATGAGCCTCCTCCCTCCCTACTTCATCTAACCCTATCAGCATGTCCTTCTATTCCTTTCTCCCTCATGTGCTTATCTAGCTTCCCTTTAAATGCATCTATGCTACTTGCCTCAACTACTCCTTGTGGTGGCGAGTTCCACATTCTCACCGCTCTTTGGGTAAAGAAGTTTCTCCTGAATTATCTTTGGATTTATTAGTGACAATTTTACATTTATGACCCCTAGTTTTGGGCTTCCCCACAAGTGGAAACATTTTCTCTACGTCTACCCTATCAAACCCTTTCATTATCTTAAAGACCTCTATCAGGTCGCCCCTCAGCCTTCTCTTTCCTAGAGAAAAAAGCCACAGCCTGTTCAGCCATTCCTGATAAGTATATCCTCTCAATTCTGGTACCATCCTTGTGAATCTATTTTGCACCCTCTCCAATGCCTATATATCCTTTCTATAATATGGAGACCAGAACTGTGCACAGTACTCCAAGTGTGGTCTAACTAAGGTTCTATACAAGTTTAACATAACTTCTGTGCTTTTCAATTCTATCCCTCTAGAAATGAGCCCCAGTGCTTGATTTACCTTTTTTATGGTCTTATTAACCTACATCGCTACTTTTAGTGATTTGTGTATCTGTACCCCTGAAACCCTTTGCTTCTCTATCCCATTTAGACTTATTATCCAGGCAGTAAGCGGCCTCTTTATTCTCACCTCACACTTATCTATATTGAAATTCATTTGCCAATTACACGCCCATTGTGCAAGTCGTCTTGCATTTTGATGCATTCTTCCTTTTGTATTAACTACACCCCTCAATTTGGTGTCATCTGCAAATTTTGAAATTGTACTTCCGATTCACGAATCCAAATCGTTAGTGTAAATTGTGAACAACGGTGGTCCCAGCACCGATCCCTGTGGAACACTACTTCCCACCTTTTGCCAGTCTGCGTAGCTACCCTTAACCCCTACTCTCCGTTTTCTGTTTTGTAGTCAGCTTGCTATCCAATCTGCTCCCTGTCCCCTGACTCCACATGCTCTGACCTTAGTCATGAGTCTACAATGCGGTACCTTATGAAGGCGTTTTGAAAATCCAAATATATTACTTCTACTACATTAACCTTGTCTACTCTTTCTGTTACTTCTTCAAAGAATTCAATAAGGTTGGTCAAGCATGACTTTCCCTTCTGAAATCCGTGCCGACTATTCCTTATTATATTTTCGTTCTCTAGATGTTTTTCGATTGCATTTTTGAGTAAAGATCCCATTATCTTTCCTACCACTGATGAGTTAGCAGGTCTATAGTTCCCTGGGCTTGAACTACCTCCCTTTTTAAATATAGGAATAACATTAGTTGTCTGCCAGTCTTTTGGCACTATTCCCTTTTCTAATGAATTTTTATACATACGTAATAGTGCCTCTGCTAGCTCCTCCCTATTTAACATTTGTGGATGCAATCCATCTGGACCAGGGGTTTTATCCTCTCTAAGTTTGATTAGTTTATCAATTATCTCCTCCTTTCTATCTTAAGTGTTTTAAATCTTTTTTGATCTCGTCTTCTAATATCCTGCCCATCTTGTTAGTCTCCCTGGTAAATTCTGAGGCAAAATAACTTCAATATTTCTGCCATTTCGGTGTCATTACTTGTGAGTTATCTTATGCATCCCTTAGTGGCCTTATCCCTATTATGATTTTTCTTTTGTTATTTATTATTTATGTGTAGAATACTTTACTGTTTCTTTTAATATTCCTTGACAATTTAATCTCGTAATTCCTCTTTGTCTTCCAAATGTTTTTTTCTTAACCTCTTTCCTAACCTCTTTGTAGTCCCTTTTGGCATCTTCTCCTTTATTGTCTATGTACTTAGAGTGTGCCTTTTCCTTTAGTTTCAATTTTACCCTTATCTCTTTATTCATCCATGGTTTTTCATTATTGGCTACTTTATTCTTGCTCTTTAGAGGACTATATTTTTCCTGAACTCGACTGATCACCGTTTTAAATATTTCCCACTGCTGTGTATCTCTTTGTTAATTTTTTTTCCAGTTTACCTTCCCTAGTTCCATTCTCTGTAGTCATAGCACATCTAATTGAGAATGGTAGCAGTCATGAACATCTCCCTCCTCAACCATGGTGGAGCCCAGTACTAGAGACAAGCCTGAAGTGTTTGCAAGTGTCTTCAACTGAAAGTGCCAAGTGGATAATCTTACGCGGCCTCCTCCCAAGGTTCCCGCCATGATAGGTGCCAGTGTCCAGTCAATTCAGTTCACTCCATGTGACATTAAAAAGCAGCTAAGTGCAGTGAACACAAAAGCTGTGTGCCCTGACAACATCCAGGCAGTAAAAGATCTTGCATTTATATATCTCCTTTCATGACCTAGGGTCATCCTAAAGTGCTTTACAGCCAATTAAGTACTTTTAGAAGTGTAGTCACTGATGTAATGTAGGAAACCCTGCAGTCAATTTGCAGACAGCAAGGTCCCACAAACACCAATGAGGTAATGACCAGATAATCTGTATTAGTGATGTTGGTTGAAGGATAAATATTGGCTAGTCCCCTGCACTTCTTCGAATAGTGCCATGGAATCTTTTATGTCCCCCCCGAGAGTATGAAAAGAGAGTATGAAAAGAAACTTGCAAGGGATATCAAAACCAATACGAAGAACTTTTATAGTTATATTAGGAAAAAGAGGGTGGTCAGGAGCAGTGTTGGCCCCTTTAAAAGTGAAAGTGGGGATATTGCCATTGACAATGGGGAAATGGCGGACATGTTGAATAATTACTTTTGCGTCAGTATTTACAGTAGAAAAAGAGGATAGCATGCCAGAAATCCCAAGAAAACTAATATCGGGGACAGGGACTCAATAAAATTAACATAAGTAGAATAACAGTAATGAAGAAAATAATAGCACTAAAGAGTGACAAATCCCCAGGACCAGATGGTTTCCATCCCAGGGTTTTAAAGGAAGTAGGTGAGCTCATTGCAGATGCCCTAACTATAATCTTTCAAAGTTCTCTAGGTTCAGGAACTGTCCCTCTAGATTGGAAAATTGCACATGTCATCTGCTTTTTAAGAAAGGAGAGAGAGGGAAACCAGGTAATTGTAGACCAGTTAGCCTAACATCTGTTGTGGGGAAAATGCTGGAGTCTATAATTAAGGATAGGGTGACTGAACACCCTGAGAATTTTCAGTTAATCAGGGAGAGCCAGCATGGATTTGTGAAAGGCAGGTCGTGCCTGACAAACCTGATTGAATTTTTTGAAGAGGTGACTAAAGTAGTGGACAGGGTATTGTCAATGGATGTTATTTATATGGACTTCCAGAAGGCATTTGATAAAGTCCCACATAAGAGACTGTTAGCTAAGATAGAAGCCCATGGAATCGAGGGAAAAGTACGGACTTGGTTAGGAAGTTGGCTGAGCGAAAGGCGACAGAGAGTAGGGATAATGAGTAGGTACTCACATTGGCAGGATGTGACTAGTGGAGTCCCACAGGGATCTGTCTTGGGGCCTCAATCACAATATTTATTAACGACTTAGATGAAGGCATAGAAAGTCTCATATCTAAGTTTGCCGATGACACAAAGAATGATGGCATTGTAAGTAGTGTAGATGAAAACATAAAATTACAAAGCGATATTGATAGATTAGGTGAATGGGCAAAACTGTGGCAAATGGAATTCAGTGTAGGCAAATGTGAGGTCATCCACTTTGGACCAAAAAAGGATAGAACAGGGTACTTTCTAAATGGTAAAAAGTTAAAAACAGTGGATGTCCAAAGGGACTTAGGGGTTTAGGTACATAGATCATTGAAGTGTCATGAACAGGTGCAGAAAATAATCAATAAGGCTAATGGAATTTTTTTTATTCTTTCATGGGATGTGGGCGTCGCTGGCAAGGCCAGCATTTATTGCCCATCCCTAATTGCCCTTGAGAAGGTGGTGGTGAGCCGTCTTCTTGAACCGCTGCAATCCGTGTGGTGAAGGTTCTCCCACAGTGCTGTTAGGAAGGGCGTTCCAGGATTTTGACCCAGTGACGATAAAGGAATGGTGATATATTTCCAAGTCAGCATGGTGTGTGACTTGTAGGGGAACGTGCAGGTGGTGTTGTTCCCATGTGCCTGCTGCCCTTGTCCTTCTAGGTGTAGAGATCGCAGGTTTGGGAGGTGCTGGTGAAGAAGCCTTGGCGAGTTGCTGCAGTGCATCCTGTGGATGATACACACTGCAGCCGCAGTGCGCCGGTGGTGAAGGGAATGAATGTTTATGGTGGTGGATGGGGTGCCAATCAAGCGGGCTGCTTTGTCCTGGATGGTGTCGAGCTTCTTGAGTGCTGTTGGAGCTGCACTCATCCAGGTAAGTGGAGAGTATTCCATCACACTCCTGACTTGTGCCTTGTAGATGGTGGAAAAGCTTTGGGGAGTCAGGAGGTGAGTCACTTTCCTCAGAATACCCAGCCTCTGACCTGCTCTTGTTGCTACAGTATTTATGTGGCTGGTCCAGTTAAGTTTCTGGTCAATGTTGACCCCCAGGATGTTGACTGTGGGGGATTCGGTGATGGTAATGCCATTGAATGAATGTCAAGGGGTGGTGGTTAGACTCTCTCTTGTTGGAGATGGTCATTGCCTGGCACTTGTCTGACGCGAATGTTACTTGCCACTTATCAGCCCAAGCCTGGATGTTGTCCAGGTCTTGCTGCATGCGGGCACGGACTGCTTCATTATCTGAGGGTTTGCGAATGCAACTGAACACTGTGCAATCATCTGCGAACATCCCCATTTCTGACCTTATGATGGAGGGAAGGTCATTGATGAAGCAGCTGAAGATGGTTGGGCCTCGGACACTGCCCTGAGGAACTCCTGCAGCATTGTCCTAGGACTGAGATGATTGGCCTCCAACAACCACTACCATCTTCCTTTGTGCTAGATATGACTCCAGCCACTGGAGAGTTTTCCCCCTGATTCCCATTGACTTCAATTTTACTAGGGCTCCTTGGTGCCGCACTCGTTCAAATGCTGCCTTGATGTCAAGAGCAGTCACTTTCACCTCACTTCTGGAATTCAGCTCTTTTGTCCATGTTTGGATCTAGGCTGTAATGAGGTCTGGAGCCGAGTGGTCCTGGTGGAACCCAAACTGAGCATCGGTGAGCAGGTTATTGGTGAGTAAGTGCCACTTGATAGCACTGTCGACGACACCTTCCATCACTTTGCTGATGATTGAGAGTAGGCTGAAGGGGCGGTATTTGGCCGGATTGGATTTGTCCTGCTTTTTGTGGACAGGACATACCTGGGCTTTTTTCCACATTGTCGGGTAGATGCTACTGTTGTAGCTGTAATGGAACAGTTTGGGTAGAGGCGCTGCTAGTTCTGGAGCACATGTCTTCAGCACTACAGCCAGGATGTTGTCAGGGCCATAGCCTTTGCTGTATCCAGTGCACTCAGCCGTTTCTTGATATCACGTGGAGTGAATCGAATTTTCTGAAGACTGGCTTCTGTGATGGTGGGGATATCGGGAGGAGGCCGAGATGTATCATTCACTCGGCACTTCTGGCTGAAGATGGTTGCAAACGCTTCAGCCTTGACTTTTGCACTGACGTGCTGGACTCTGCCATCATTGAGGATGGGGATGTTTACAGAGCCTCCTCCTCCCGTTAGTTGTTTAATTGTCCACCACCATTCGCGACTGGATGTGGCAGGACTGCAGAGCTTTGATCTGATCCGTTGGTTGTGGAATCGTTTAGCTCTGCCTATAGCATGTTGCTTCCGCTGTTTAGCATGCATGTAGTCCTGAGTTGTAGCTTCACCAGGTTGGCACCTCAATTTTAGGTGCTGCAACAGGCATGCTCTTCTACACTCCTCATTCAACCAGGGTTGATCCCCTGACTTGTTGGTAATGGTAGAATGAGGAAGATGCCAGGCCATGAGGTTACATATTGTGCTGGAATACAATTTTGCTGCTGCTGATGGCCCACAGTGCCTCATGGATGCCCAGTTTTGAGCTGCTAGATCTGTTCTGAATCTATCCCATTTAGCACGGTGGTAGTGCCTCACAACACGTTGGATGGTGTCCTCAGTGCGAAGACGGGACTTCGTCTCCACGAGGACTGTGCGGTGGTCACTCCTACCAATAGTGTCATGGACAGATGCATCTGCGACAGGTAGATTGGTGAGGACAAGGTAAAGTAGGTTTTTCCCTCGTGTTGGTTCGCTCACCACCTGCCGCAGGCCCAGTCTCGCAGCTATGTCCTTCAGGACTCGGCCAGCTCGGTTAGTTGTGGTGCTACCAAGCCACTCTTGGTGATGGACATTGAAGTCCCCCACCCACAGTTCATTCTGTGCCCTTGCTACCCTCAGTGCTTCCTCCAGGTGGTGCTCAACATGGAGGACTGATTCATCTGCTGAAGGAGGACGGTAGGTGGTAATCAGCAGGAGGTTTCCTTGCCCATGTTTGACCTGATGCCATGAGATTTCATGGAGTCCGGAGTCAATGTTGAGGACTCCCACGGCCACTCCCTCCTGACTGTATATCACTGTACCGCCACCTCTGGTTGGTCTGTCCTGCCGGTGGGACAGGACATACCCAGGGATGGTGATGGAAGAATCTGGGACGTTAGCTGAAAGGTATGATTCTGTGAGTATGGCTATGTCAGGCTGTTGCTTGACTAGTCTGTGGGACAGTTCTCCCAATTTTGGCACAAGTCCCCAGATGTTCGTGAGGAGGACTTTGCAGGGTCGACTGGGCTTAGTTTGCCTTTGTTGCGTCCGGTGCCTAGTGATCCGATGCTTGGTGTTCCATCCAGTTTTATTCTTATTACGACTTTTTTTAGCGAGATTTTACAACTGCGTGGCTTGCTAGGCCATTTCAGAGGGCAATTAAGAATCAAGCACATTGCTGTGGGTCTGGAGTCACATATAGGCCAGACCGGGTAAGGACGGCAGGTTTCCTTCCCTAAAGGACAGTAGTGAACCAGATGGGTTTTTACGACAATCCGGTAGTTTCATAGCCACCATTACTGATACTAGTTTTTTTTTAATTCCAGATTTTATTTAATTAATTGAATTTAAATTCCCCAGCTGCCATGGCGGAATTTGATCTCATGACTCTGGATTATTAGTCCAGGCCTCTGGATTACTAGTCCAGTAACATAACCACTATGCTACCTTACCCAATAAGTGCCGCTTGATAGCACTGTCGACGACACCTTCCATCACTTTGCTGATGATTGAGAGTAGGCTGATGGGGCGGTAATTGGCCGGATTGGATTTGTCCTGCTTTTTGTGGACAGGACATACCTGGGCAATTTTCCACGTTGTCGGGTAGATGCAAGTGTTGTAGCTGTCCTGGACCAGTTTGGCTAGAGACGCGGCTAGTTCTGGAGCACAAGTCTTCAGCACTACAGCCGGGATGTTGTCGGGACCCATAGCCTTTGCTGTATCTGGTGCACTCAGCTGTTTCTTGATATCACGTGGAGTGAATCGAATTGGCTGAAGTCTGGCTTCTGTGATGGTGGGGATATCGAGAGGAGGCCGAAATGGATCATCCACTCGGCATTTCTGGCTGAAGATGGTTGCAAGCGCTTCAGCCTTGTCTTTTGCACTCATGTGCTGGACTCTGCCATCGCTGAGGATGGGGATATTTACAGAGCCTGCTCCTCTCGTTAGTTGTTTAATTGTCCATTCACGAATGGATGCAGCAGGACTGCAGAGCTTTGATCTGATCTATTGATTGTGGAATCGCTTTGCTCTGTCTATAGCATGCTGGCCTTTATATCTAGAGGACTAGAGTACAAGGGGGCAGAAGTTATGCTGCAGCTATACAAAACCCTGGTTGGACCGCACCTGGAGTACTGTGAGCAGTTCTGGGCACCAGACCTTCTGAAGGACATGTTGGCCTTGGAGGGAGTGCAGTGGAGGTTGACTCGAATGATACCCGGATTTCAAGGGTTAAGTTACGAGAAGAGATTACACAAATTGGGGTTGTATTCTCTCGAGTTTAGAAGGGTGATCTGATCGCAGTTTATACGATATTAAGGGGAACAGATAGGGTGGATGGAGAGAAACTATTTCCGCTGGTTGGGGATTCTAGGACTAGGGGGCACAGTCTAAAAATTAGAGCCAGACCTTTCAGGAGTGAGATTAGAAAACATTTCTACACACAAAGGGTGGTAGAAGTTTGGAACTCTCTTCTGCAAACAGCAATTGATGCTAGCTCAATTGCTAGTTTTAAATCTGAGGTCGATAGCTTTTTGGCAACCAAAGGTATTAAGGGATATGGGCCAAAGGCAGGTATATGGAGTTAGATCACAGATCTGCCATGATCTTATCAAATGGCGGAGCGGGCTCAAGGGGCTGAATGGCCTACTCCTGTTCCTATGAGAGGGCAGATGGGGCCTTGGTTTCATGTCTCATCTGAAAGACAGAGCCTCCAACAGTGCAGCACTCCCTCAGTACTGCATTGGAGTGTCAAGTCTCTGGAGTAGGACTTGAACTCATAACCTTCTGACTCAGAGGTGAGAGTGTTACCACTGAGCCAAGGCAGACACCTGTAGTGCTGAAGACCTGTGCACCAGAGCTACCTGCTCTCCTAACCAAGCCGTTCCAGTACATCTATGACACTGGCATCTACCTGACATGTGCGTTCCAACCACAAAAAACAGGGAAAATATAACTTAGACAATTATCACCCGATCAGCTTCCTCCCAATCATCAGTAAAATATTGGAAGGAGACATCAATAGTGCCATTAAGCACTATTAACCTGCTCACAAATGCTCAGTTCAGATTCTGCCAGAACCACTTAGCTCCAGACCTCATCACAGCCTTGAGCCACACATGACTGCAAGAGCTGAAAGCCAGAGGAGATGCGAGAGTAGCTTCCTTTGACATCAGGGCAGCATTCAACCAATTATGGCACCAAGAAACTTTTGCAAAACTGAAATCAATGGGGATCAAAGGTAAAACCCTCCAGTAATTAAGAGTCTTACCTGATGTAAATGAGAATGGTTGTGGTTGTTGGCGGCCACTGTAGGAGTTCCTCATGGAAACGTCCTTAGCCCACCCATCTTCAGCTGCTTCATCAATGACCTTCCCTCCATCATAAGGTGAGGAGTTGGGCTGTTTGCTAATGATTCCACAGTAGTCAACTCCATTCACAACTTCTCTGATCATGAAGCAGCCTGTGCCAGCCTACAGCAAGGCCTGGATAACATCCAAGCTTTTGCTGACTAGTGGCAGATGACATTTGCGCCATATAAGTGCCAGATAACGATCATCTCAAACAAGAGAAAGCCCAGCCATCTCCCCATGACCTTCAACAAACACCATCCCCAAGTGCCCTTGGGGTACACCATTGACTAGAAGCCGAGCTGGACCAGCCTTATCAATGTCAAAGTTACAAGAGCAGAGCTGAGACTGGTACTCCTGACCATTCAAGACCTCTCCGCCAACTACAAGGCTTAAGTCAGTTAGATGGAATACTCACCACTCTTGGATGGGTGCAGTCACAACAACACTCAAGAAGCTCAATGCCATCCAGTGCACAGCACTTGGTTTGAACCCCTGCCACTGGACTTAATATCCACTCCCTCCATTACCTGCACGCTATGGCTACAGGACGCGCTGCGGCAACTCATCAAGATTACTTTGAAGCGCCTCCCTACTCTCTGATCTCTACCATCAAGAAGGACAAGAGCAGCAATATCATGGGAACACCATCACCTTCAAGTTCCCCTCCAAGTTGCACAGCATTCTGACTTGGACATATATTATTGTTCCTTCATCGTCACTGGGTCAATAACCAGGAATTCCCTACCTAACACCGTTATAGGAGTGCCATCAGCACAAGGACTGCAGCGGTTCAAGGAGTAGACGCCCACCACCACCTTGTCAGAAATGGGCAATAACCAAAACCTTGCCAGTGTCACCCACATTCTAAGAACAAATTGTTTAAAAAGAGGCTCATTGTAGGATGGGTTCTGCGTATGTTTACTATTGGATCCTTGTCAGTTTCTAGTAATTCTTGTGTGACTTGCAGGCTTTAATTTATGGGTATCTTGTACAAATCCTCAAAGTGATTTGAATCTTCTGATATTTTGGAGCTGTATCTGAAGTAATCAAATGCTGTCAAAAAGTTGAATTCATGCATACTCATTTCCTGTTTTTGAAAAGCTTGAATGCCGTTGGCACTGAAAAGAACATGAACAACAGTAAAGACTTTGAATGCTCTGGAGGCTAGCACGTTTTTCCTCACTGTACTTTCTGCAGTACACAAAGTTTAAATAATTGAATTGATTTTTAAGTTAATGGTTCTGCAACAAGCCTTAAAAAAAAAAACGTATTTATCACCCTTCCATTTCCTCCCACAATTAAGACACTAATTATTCTGACCCTAAGATTTCTCACTGTTCTTATCCAGTTGTTTCTTTCTGTGGGTCCCATGCTCACAGTTTGCAATACAAGTTAAATCAATCAGTGAGCTACCCTTGGTGAAAACCACGAGACAAGATAATTGTCAAAGGGGAATTAGTGTGAAAGCACAGAACTACAGTGATCAAGGTGGAGCTGACTGTAAAAAATATCTAAGGACAAGAACAAGACTAATAGTAATTAAGCCACATGATGATCAATATGTGGCCAGCAGCAAGAAATGTAAGGAACATGATAAACCTGAGAGCTAAAAATCCATAAAATAGTAGTTTGAAGAATGACAGATGTTCCACACTTAATGGATAAACACTTCACACAGAGAGACACAGGTCTGTTACTGATACCACATTTTTTTTGTCAATTTGTTTACTGTCTTTAAGGCCTTGATTCCTTGCTAGGGTTCCACAGACATCTGTCACCCTCTGGTACTTTGCACAAGTGGCCACTATTAGTGTGCAAGCTCGTCAGTGAGTGTCCGGAAGTTGTTCGAACACAGAGGCATCACAGCTCAGCCTGACAGACATTGCCTGATGTCCACACACACACTTTCAGCAGGGCTTACTGACTAGCAATCAGCAGCAGGGACCCTAGCTTTTTCATTCTTTCGTCATCCTCTTCTCTCACCCCAACCCATATCACTGAAGACAATTGTAGCACTTTTTGCCAATACCTCATCTGAGATCAGTTAAGTCAGTATAGATCAAGGATTGTCTGTACGGTTCAACTACTCAATCTATAAACTCACTGAGACATCTGAGGAGCTCAATCTTTTTTTGTTGGCAGCAATCAATCTTTTCAGAAACCAGGATGTGTATCCTTTTTTAAAAACTCAAAATGTAATTCATTTTTATCATTTTATATTAAACACACAGAGACACACACACACACACATGCCTTGTCGAACAACAGTAATATTATTTGTATGTGGAATTAGACCGTTTTTCACTTTTTTCAGAAGAATTTCAATCAACAGTAGGTGGTCTAACATTTGAACCCCGTTCCATTATATTCATTGAGCACTTGCTTTCTGAAGAGACTAATTTCACCGATTAATATTTTCATTTTAAGTCTTGTGGCTTTGTTTCCTCAAAATCCCAAGTTATACAACAGACTTGAAAATTCTCACATAAAAAATCTGTTTCAGCTTTATCGAAAAGGCACAATCTCTGAAGAAGATCATAGAAAAATCGATGAACTTCACCAGCGATGCCTGAATGCAGAACGTTCAAAAGATGACCTCCAAATTAGTCTACAAGGAGCACAAAACAAAATCAGGAAACTTGAGATAAAGTAAGAGCATCTGTTCCTTTGGTATTAATGTTACAACACAATATTTCATGGCTTACAACATTTATCTGTTTCAATGCCTCTGTATTGTAAGTATTTACCAATCACATAATACATAGTTGTAGCATTAGCTCATTGAAGTGACCTTTCACTGAGAAAATTCCAATAACTCGTTCAAGAGCTTTCCCAGTCTTTGCCAATGCCCTCCTAAATCAGCCGTGAAGAGGTGCTTGTAAGCAGCCTGGGACAACTCTCGCAGTGGATTTTCTCATCCCATTGGGATGTGCTGCTCCATTGCAACATGATTGAGATTAGCTCAGCAGCATGAGGAATCGAACCTGTGCCCACACCACTCCATAGCGCAACAAACAGTAATGTTGTTTTCACATTATTATAGGCTAAATTGCTTCTCCAAAGTCTGCCTCCAGCCTTTTGCTTCTAAAGCAGTTGCATCCTTGATTGCACCTGTGTCCTCTTAAAATTCACTTTTTTGTGAGTTTTATTGATCCTTGGGATTAATAGTAATAGTGCAGAAATAACTATTTGTTATTAAATTGAAAAGTTGATCTATGTCTGTCATATCAAAATAGAATCCTAGGATTTAAGATGTGCTGCGGTTTATGGGATGGGTTTTCACTTACACTTGGACCACAGCTTGAATGTTTCTGACTGAATTAACTCTTGGACATAGCTGACACCGATCATAAACCTGCCACCAAAATGATATGTTCAAGACTGTAAATTTTTGATTGCATATATTTACTGCACAAATTAATATATGACCATTTCATTCAATCATCTGTGATTTACATAAACACACTGAACACTTGTTGTGATAACAAGTGCACAAAATATGTGGAATTATAAATAATTTCATATAACTCCTCCAATGTCTCAGCTGGTTTTAAAAAAAACAGCCTGTAACTAAGCCATACGGACCAGGAAGGCCCCAGGTTCAATTCTCTGGGCTGAGTTAACTGATTTCAGTTGAAGCAGTAATAGGAAATGGAATGATTAGCTTCAGTGCCCCAAGATTCGAAAGGGGGAAGTTAGTGGGGGTTCCCACTTCTGAGCAGTATCCTGTGATTTCTGTTTGAATAGTACATGCGTGGATGTCGGGTGAGAACAAGTGTGGGTTTGGCCATGAAGCTTCTGTGGGTTGAGTAGCGTCCAGAGACTCATTTTTGGCTCACATGTGAAGATTGGATATTTGGGTGAGGTACTGGTGTCTTTGGAACGGTACTCCATCAGAGTAAGTGCCCTCAGGAAAGAAGGGAGTGGAGTTTGTAAAATGGTCACTGACGAAATATAACTGTTATAATTTATATTCCATATCTATAGATACCCACAGAGAATATGACCAATAATTATGGCTGTTATGGTTAAGTTTCTGTTCTGTTCACTTTGTAGTTATGAGGAGGAAATGTCCCGTTGCCAAGAAATGGTCCAGAAACTGCAGAGTACTCTGGACTCTGTTCGTGGAGACTGTGACATGGTCAGTGAGGAACGATTGAAATTACAGAAAGAAAATGAACAACTTCGTAAAGAGATGGAAGAACTGAAAAAAGTTAGTCTGGACATACAAAGGAAAGCAAGGCAACAGGTATGGGAAAGTGCAAAAAAAGAAAACTGCAAATGCTGGAAATCTGAAATATTCTGGAAATACACAGCAGGTCAGTCTACATCTGTAAAGAGAAAGGACAAGTTAACATTTTGGGTGTTTATGCTTCATCAGAACTTGGGGAAAGTGTTGCAAGGCATCAAATTGATCTTAAATCTTCATGTAACGTTTAGAAAATATTTTCTAAATCTTTGGGGGCTGGGGGGAAACGTGTGATTTGTATGTTTTCCATCCTGGTCTGGGAAAACTGAGGTAAATTGTAGCACCTCTCCCCTCCAATACTGCAGCTGAAATCAGTTGAATCAGCACAAACCAGCAATTGAACCTGAAATCTTCCTGCTCCAATGGCTCAATACCATATCTCGTGCTGCATTTAGCCACTGAGCCATCCAGGGACTTTGATCTTTCAGCATCTCCTGATGCAATTTGATGCCATTACAAAAAACAAATTCCAGAAGACCTTTGTTAGAAACTGTATGGTACAATAATCTATATCTCTGTCTCTGTCTCTCTATCCAAACATTATCTCTCTCTATCCTATCTCTATCTCTCTCTTTCTCCCCTATCATAGGGAATGAAATTCGGAGGCTTCCTCCTTCCTCAGGTGAACGTTGTTCACCTGAGGAAGGAGGAAGCCTCCGAAAGCTTGTGAATTTAAAATAAAATTGCTGGACTATAACTTGGTGTTGTAAAATTGTTTACAATAGGGAATGAAAGGGATCCAGAGCTGCATGGGCATGATTTTAGCATGGAGAGGGGAATTGAGCGGGTGGGTAGATGTTCGTGTGGGAAACCCAGAAACAAATTGAGTGTGTTGCAATCTGATTGAAGGTAAGTATTTGTGCTTCTGGATTTCCCACGCGCCAGGCAGCCAGATTGACAGGCTGGCTGCCTGTCAGGAGGGAAAGGAGCCGCGAATCGGAGAGGGGGGAGGGAGGGAGGGAGAGTGAGATTGGGGGCCGTAAATCATTTATAAATGATTCAAAAGAAGAACAGAAAAGTTAAAATAGAGTATATCATTTAGAAATTGCAAGAATTAAGTTTAAACAGCAAAATTAAAGAAAAACATGAGAAAAAAAGAATAGACCGGGGAAGTCCATGTGTCATTTTTTAAAAACTGTAAGTATTTTAGTAGTTTATGCTATATTACAATAAAAACATTATTGCTAATGTCTTCAGAAAATGCTGGAAAAGCTCAGCAAGCGAGGCAGCATCTGTGGAGAAAGAAACAGAGTTAATGTTTCAGGTCGAAGACCTTTTATCAGAACTCTTCTTGGCAGTATATATAGATGATTTGGATTTGGGTACAGGGAACACAATCTTAAAATTTAAGAGATTTAATAGAAGTTTTTAAAATTATGAAGGGTCTTGATGGTGAATAGGGAGAGAATATTTTCTCTAGTAGGGGAGTTAGTGATGACAGATTATCAATGTAAAATTATTACTGAGATGTTAGTAGAAATTTATTTGTGCAGAGGGTTGCTGGAGCATGGAATGCTTTGCCAGATGGAGTGGTTGAGACAGAGACCATTGTATCTTTTAAGGAAAAATTGGATAAATATTTGAAGCAGCAGAAGATGGACGGTTATTGAGTGAGCTTTGGATTGCTCTAGTGAAGAGCCAGCACAGACGTGATGGTCTCCTTCTGTGCTTTAAACTTTTATGGCTCTAGGGACATAGACTGGTGGTACTGGCAGTAGGAGAGAGCTGGTAGACAGGAGGAGGCTCCATAGCACCATGATGCGTTCTTAATTTGAAAGGGAGCTTTTTTAAAGTTTTAAACTAGCACAGAATATTCTAGAAGTTGGGAAGGAAAGGAGCCACATTTAAGCTTTAGCCAGGTGGGTCTGTGGAGCACTGCGCTATCCACCGTATAAAAATAAATTGGGAGCTGGGAGGACTCCATCAAAGGTAAGTATATAATAAGTATAGATAGGATTCGGCTAGGTGTGTACAGAAGGAGGTAATTAAAGCTGACAAAGCAGGAAGTGCACACATTTGCAAAATTTTATCACTTTATAGATGTATACATTTTTATGGGATTATTGCAAGCACAGAAATTATTTAATACTCGTCTTCTATCTCCTGATACAGTCAGCCATCATCTTAAAAACCCCCTTAGCTGGGATGATGTTCAGCTCACAGCTCTATCTAACAAGTGAAAAAGGAAATTAGTGGCCAGAGCAGTGTTTTTTAAAAAAAAATTGAGCAATTTGATTGGTTAGTTTTTTGGCAACTATTGTTTCCCCGTTTTGGTGGGTTTAGAAAAAAAGATGAACAATTTGGTTAGGCTTTTGTGGGTTACTGGTTTGTGATTGATAGCTTTTCCTACATTTGAGCGAATCAGCATGGCTAACTTAATCATAATGCAGTGCACACTTTTCCTACTACAAGGGACATGTGCAAGCCTTTTAATTGTGTACTCTAATATAGTATGTTTGGCTTTGTGGAGCTGATTTTCCTCAGCCCAATGCTCTGTGTGCACCAGTTTCTGGACCATTTAGCAGAGTTAAAAGGGATTGTGACCCTTAGCCTGAGTACTCCTCCACCATTCACATTTGACATGCATTTCCTGGGGCATCCCTGGCATGGGTGAGAATCTCCCACTTGAAACTGGGAAGGAATGTGAATTGAATTTAAATGACACAAGAATGATGTCACAATGTCTCCCGTGCTGTTTTCTGGGGATTTTGTCCCGCGTCCGCTCAAAAAGACCGTCCAAGGAAACGGGACGTTAAAGGCTGCCGGCTACCTCTTCAGCTCAGAGAATCTCAAGGGGCTGGCAGTAACCTCCTGAGACCTCCAGAAAGTTAAGTTATATATTTTGGGGGAGCATTGCACGTTGGTTGTATCTGGCAGCAGCCAGAAGGCCTCAATTTCACCAGCAGCTAATGCTGCTCCAGCTTGCCAGGCTCCATTTGGATCCAGTGCTGATTCTTGGGTATTAGTCCCACTTGGCGTTCACCCAAAATATTTAAAGCAGCTGAAGGCAGAAAAATGGTCAGGTTAAGTCATGATCAAGTGTGGTCACCTGCATAAAGCCCATCACCCGACTTAAGCTGGGGCAAGGGGAGAGGGGGCAGGAAATCGGGCCCTTGTCTTTAATGTAGAAACGAATTCTGCGCACAAGAAAAGGCATCTGCATACTAGCAAAATTAGTGTAAAGCTTATTAACAGTCCATAAGTTTTTTTTCATCCAGGTAGCAACCCTGGAACATGAGTGTTCCCTGAAGGAACATGGATTTGAAATCCAGCTAAGGGAACTGGAGGATACCAGTCGGAATTCAACCAATGAGCTGAAACGTTTATTAATGGCACAGCAGAAAGCAGCCAGTCGGTGGAGAGATGAAGCCAGGAAACTAACTGAAGCCTTTGAGACTAAACAAAACAACCTGAAGTAAGTGAACTCTACTGTCTAGGGCCTTTGTGTTTAGGTAAATTAAGAAAAGAGATCTCTTTTGCAGAAATTGGGATTGTGATTAACGTTAAGTAATCATGTGAACAAATCTCGATTACATTTTTAAAATCTGTATTTTGTGTACTATCATTTTACAAGAGGTTGCAAGTTTTCAATACTTACCTTTTTAAACATGTTTTTAACATAAATTTGAGACTATCACACTCTCCATGACAGGCTATTTCACCTTGTTCAAAACAGTAGAACCAGAGGACTCGGCCTGCGTTTGAAGTGGGGTAAATTCAAAACTAACCCGCGGAAACAATATTTCAGTGAGCAAGTGGTCAATCTATGAAACAGGCTCGCTCGGGAGACGGTAGAAGCAGTTAGTATCGGTTCATTCAAATGCAAATTAGGTAGATTTCTTTCAGAAAATAATATTTTGGGATGCAGTATATGAGTAATTTGAGACATGACATATGGTAAGTGCACAATGTTTGGGAGGAACAGGTGACTTTGGGCCTATGGTTTCCAAAGCTTTCCAACACTGGGGTTTTCCTCGTGTCTGGGTCTGTTGCAGACTAATTGGGGGTTAAATTGGATAGGGCCCAAAACCGGGCGCGGGTATCGCGATCCACGATTAACCCACGCCCGGTGCTTCCGAGACATTCGGCCAGCCTCAGCACCTACCTGAAAGCAGCATTCCAAATCAGCATTGCCACGAGGATTGAATGACGTTTGCACTTTTCACCAGCAGGGGTAGCCCCAATCTCTTAAAGGCCTGCTGTCTCTCTGACAGCCAGCCAAAATCTCTTAAAGGTAGCCAGTACCTATTGCTAAAAATAACAGTCTGCTGTCTGCACAGAGATCAGACATCGCACACGTAAAACACGTATGCAGGTCCCGTCCCTATGTTTACAAACTGATGAGTTATGTTAAAACATTGAATAATGGTTGCGCACTACTAAATCCCACTTCCTCCAATCTGCATGCTAGACCTCACCAATCTGCTGAGCTGAGTTTGTACCAGGCCTGCGAGAGCACGTGCATCAAGGTTCTCTGCTGATGCACTAGAGGCCTTGATGCAAGAGGAGGACAAATGTTCTTACATATGTTCTTACATTCCCCATTTCCTATTTTATTGTACCATTTCAAATATTTATCCAATTGAGATGATGTTCTAGTCTTTGTCACACTAGCCACTTGATATAAAGCATTCTTTGTTTATGAAAAAAAATTCTAACGTGTCCATTCATTTTTTAGTGGTAATCCTGAGTTTATACCCCCTTTTCTCCAGCTTGTGGAAATAATTTTTCATAATTTTGATCATCTCAATTAGACATCTTCCCCTCCCCATTAATCTTCTTCGTTCCCATGGAAAAAGTCCCAATTATTCAAGCCATAACTGTAATTCTACTGATGTGTACTCTTTCCACAATTCCAATATCCTTTTTTTAATGAGGTACCCAGAACTGCATACAGCACTCCAACTGTGACATAACCAATGTTTTGTACAAATTCAATACTAATTTCCTTGCTTTTGTATTCAGTGCCCCTACATATAAATCCTGGAATCCCATTTGCTTTTTATGGCCTTTTCAAATGCATTCCCACTTTTAAAGATCTCTGTAACTGGACTCCTAGATCTTTCTGATCCTGCACTCATTGTTCGCTTCCTTTCACTGTTCTTTTCCCCAAAATTTAGTACAACACATTTCTTTGCTTCGAACTTTATTTGCCACCTATCTACCCACTCTGCTGACATGTCTCGCCTCTGCATTCTTCCTCACAATTTGCTATGCCTCTTAATTTGGTATAATTTGCACACTTCAATATCAATTCTTTTGTGCCTACGTCTAAATAGGATCTTGCTTGCATTGCGATATATAACCTCAATATTGTACTACAACACCCACCCATCTATTCGTCACGTATAATAGCATGCAATCAGAAATTTATCAAATTTACTTAAAAATGTGAATTTGAGTAATTAACTCTGGAATTTTGTCTCCCAGCCAGAAGATTCTGGGCTCCAAGCAATCCACTTGCTAAGTGGACTTTTGATTTGAGATTCAAAGTTTTGAATTTAGAAAGCTTCCTTTTGGCACATTTTACAGTGGAATTGTATTGGGAAACATTGCTTCTACGTCTTTTCTTAATGTAACTGTGTTTTTAAAAAAATAAGTTGAAAGTTTAGTTTTTGTTGAAAAATCTTTGGTATTTAACCTTTACGGTAAAGAAGACACTGAAATGCTGAAGTAACCAGAAGTCTGAACTTTAGGTTCTTGATGATGAATTACATATGCTGAAAATAAAAATGGTGCCCCAGCCATATGGCCATTTTTTTTTCTTGTCTGTGAGAAGTCAGAACATTTTAAATTATTCTACTTGACTTTTTTTTCAAGTACTGTGGGTAATATTCATTGCAACCCCAAATAGTAGCCTGAACATGCTGGGAATAATCACATTTCTGAAATAAATAACTCCCAAATGAAGTACTTGTTCAGTCTTTCTTCCCCTTTGCTGACAGGATCGAGCTAAGTCGACAGAAACAGCACTCCCAGGAGTTGGTTTCCCAGCTGGAGATTGCACATGTGAAAATAACAGAGGTGAGATAATTGCCCTCCATGGCCTCAACCGTAGTTCTAATCTGTAGCAGATTTATTTTGCTCATAGTAAATGCTCCTGTATTGTAAGAGTTAGAAATGGTGATTGCACATCTCAGCTTACCACTTACTAAAGGCATGCCTGTACTGGATAAGTGTCTCGCAGTATGTATTGTAAAATTAAATATGTGTTGCCCACATGGCTTTAATGTCCTCTGAATATAAAGGAATAACTTATTTTTTAAATCAAATTTAATTATAGGAATTACATAGAATTTACAGCACAAAAACAGGCCATTCGGCCCAACTATGTTATGCAATTGTTTATGCTCCACAAGAGCGTCCTCCCACTCTTCACCTAACCCTATCAACATATCCTTCTATTCCTTTCTCCCTCATGTGCTTATCTAGCTTCCCCTTAAATTCATCTATGCTATTCACCTCAACTATTCCATGTGGTAGCGAGTTCCATATTCTTACCACTCTTTGGGTAAAAAGGTTTCTTCTCAATTCCCTATTGGATTTATTAGTGACTATCTTATATTTATGGCAAAAGCAAAATACTGCGGATGCTGGAAATCTGAAATAAAAATAAAAACAGAAAATGCTGGCAACACTGAGAAGATCAGGCAGCATCTGTGGAGAGAGAAACAGAGTCAACTTTTATAATCCAGAGTCAACCACAGGAAATCCATTTACAGCGTATGTTATATAAATTCCTTAATAACTAACAGTACCCCTATTGATACTTTCGTTTAGTAGTAGCATTGTAAATAGGGGTGGGATATCAATACTGAATTTGTGCCATATGATTATTTACAGTTGAACAGTATGAAAGGCATGAAACCCACAGATCTAAAACTGAGTTGTAATTTTCGTTTCATATATCCACACCATGGCATGGATTATATGATTGCCTCTTATACTTGGATATCAACCTGGTCGTGTAAATGAGGATTAAAACTTTTTTTTATATGGTCTGTACATGCAAGTGTTTGATGGAAGACTTTAAGCCAGTTACTGTAGACATAAATGTACAGATTTATTCAAATTGATTGTCTCTTTGTGCAGAACAGAAGCGACTCTGCCCTTAATTCCTAAAATACTGGAACATTTCCATTCTTTTTAATAGTAACTGACTTTTTTTAAACTGATGCTTATGGGAAGTCTTAAGCTGGAGTAATTAAGTTAACATTTTCAGCCTCAGACTTGAATCACTAAGGCCAGAGAAGACTTGAAGCTAGCTGGTGGCTAAAGGCTGGAGGTAAGTGGAGATTGGGGCTGGACAAAATAAAACCAGAGTTGTAGGACTTTAAATCCTACCATGGGCGGTGTTGGGCAGCTGAAATAGAGCTTCAAGGATGAGTATTCAACTTCAGTTCACCACAGAATAACTGATGTTGACTAGTCTTTTCTCTTCAGCACACGATGATGTATTTGATGGTGTTTTTGTGACTGGAAGGCTGTTTCCAGTGGGGTTCCGCAGGGTATATATCAATGATTTAGACTTAATCATGCCCCCTACATTTAAGAAGTTTACAGATGATACAAAAGTTGGCCGTGTTGTTGGTAGTGAGGAAGAAAGCTGTAGACTGCAGGAAGATATCAATGGACTAGTCAGGTGGGCAGAAAAGTGGCAAATGGAATTCAATCCGGAGAAGTGTGAGGTGATGCTTTTGGGGAGGGCAAACAAGGCAAGGGAATACACAATAAATGGTAGGATACTGAGAGGTGTAGAGGAACAGAGGGGCCTAAGACTGCATATCCACAGATCCCTGTAGGTAGCAGGACAGGTAGATAAGGTGGTTAAGAAAGCATACAAGATACTTTCCTTTATTAGCCGAGGCATAGAATATAAGAGCAGTGGGGTTATGTTAGAATTGTATAAAACATAGTTAGGCCACAGCTAGAGTACTGCGTACAGTTCTGGTCACCACATTACAGGAACAATGTGGTTGCACTAGAGATTGCACAGAGGAGATTTACAAGGATGTTGCCAGGACTAGAGAATTTTAGCTATGAGGAAAGATTGGATAGGCTGGGGTTGTTTTCTTTGGAACAGAAGTGGCTGACGGGAGATTTAATTGAGGTGCATAAAATCATAAGGGGCCTAGATTTAGTGGTAAGGAAGGACCTGTTTCCCTTAGCAGAAAGGTCAATAGCCAGGGGGCATAGATTTAAAGTAATTGTAGAAGGATTAGAGGGGAGTTGAGGAGAAATTGTTTCGCCCAGAGGGTGGTGGGAGTCTGGCACTCACTGCCTGCAAGGGTGGTAGAGGCAGAAACCCTCATTGCATTTAAAAAGTACTTGGATTTGCACTTGAAATGCCGTAACCTACAAGGCTACGGACCAAGAGCTGGAAAGAGGGAGTAAGCTGGATAGCTCTTTTTCGGCCGGCACAGACGTGATAGGCTGAATGGCTTCCTTCTGTGCCATAAATTTCTATGATTCTATGATGAACTGTCCTGAAATGGATCTTCTGCACCATTTCTTAATAAACTAATTCCTGAATCTGTTTTGTCCAGTGGTGATAAAAAGAGAACTGTTAAAAGCGAAGTAGGGTACCAGAGAGGTCAGTTTGTAGGTGATGTTCAAAAAATGGCAGTTATATTTAATAAGTACTTTGCTTCAGACTTTACTAAAGAGAAGCATATCGGAGAGAAGAATCCTGAAGTGGTTGAGAGTGAGATGAGTGATATGATGAGTAAAAGGAAAATGTTAGGTAAGTTAGTTAGGCGAAAGGAATACAAAGGGCCCGATATTACAGGGCGGCGGTGGGGGGGCGATTGGGCGCGTGGGTAACGCGCCCGGTGAAATCAGTCTGCTCCGCACGTAATCGCAGGCTGATTGGATCCACTTACCTCTTGTTCCGGGTTTCCCGCTGCTGAGCTGCGCGGCGGGCGGACTGCGCATGCGCAGCAAGGTCTGTCAGCTGGAGGAGCCCTATTTAAAGGGGCAGTCCTCCACTGACTGATGCTGCAAGAAATAGGAAAAATTACAGCATGGAGCAGCCCAGGGGTAAGGCTGCTTCCAGGTTTAATGATGCCTCACTCCAGGTATCATTGGATGGGGTGAGGAGGAAGGGGAGGACCGAGATCTTCCCCCCGGCGGGCGAGAGGAAGCGGCCTGCCTCTGCCACCAAGAAGGCCTGGCTCGAGGTGGCAGAGGAGGTCACCTGCACCACCAACATATCGCCCACCTGCATACAGTGCAGGAGGCGCTGCAATGACCTAAGTAGGTCAGCCAAAGTGAGTACACTTACTCATTCCCCTACACTCCGTCTGCCACATCACTGCTCCCACCCCACATCTCCTTCTGCACAGCCAACGCTACTCTATCACATCACTCCTCACACCCACTCAAAGCTCATCCTCATCTTACCTGCACTGCCAGTACTCATCCCGCCACTACCACTCAACCCAATCCTCATACAATCTCATGGCTCTATCTCATACTCACCCTCTTATGCATCTCTTTCACGGTCAACCTCACTCAACCTGCCACTACCTGTGCTGCAGCCACAGGGCATGCATCACATATGTGCAGTAGGCAGTGTAAGGCAAACGTGTCGTGAGCATGAAGGGGATGCACAAGGGTGTTTGAGGGTTTGTCATGGTTTTTACTTATATTTAATTTCTGACCAACTCACATTACATATTATATTGGCACCACTACTGCCACGTCTTTGCGAATCTTGACTGGTTTGTGCAATAATGCCCTTTCCTGAGGATCACAATGAAGACCCACAACTGATGCCACCCATTGTGTCACTGCAGAGTGGTGTAGGTGTATTTGCAGGGCTCTTTTGTGCAGACGACTGAGAGACGTCGGCGATGTCCCCGGTGGTACCCTGTAAGGATGAGGAGGAGAAGTTGTTGAGGGCAGTGGTGACTTTGACAGCGACAGGTAAGAAGATGGTGCTCGGGCCAACCAAGAGCAGCTCGGCATGAAGGAGGCTGCAGATGTCCACGACTACATGTCGAGTGACTCTGAGCCTCCGTGTGCACTGCTGCTCAGAGAGGTCCAGGAAGCTGAGCCTCGGTCTGTGGATCCTGTGGCGAGGGTAGTGCCCTCTGCGACACATCTCTCTCTGCGGTTGCCCTCCCTCCTGCTGTGCAGGTGGATGTGTCACAGCACTGTGTTGTGGAGCTCCACGTGTCAGAGGTGGACGGCGTGGCCAGCATGGCTGGTGATGCTGTTCGCTCTCCAAGGAGGTCATGACTGCAGCTACGGCGGCCCCCATCCGGAAGATGTACATCTGAGGTGGTCCGCAAGGTAGGTACATGTGTCTGGACACCGGGGTAAGTGTGCAAGTTGGTGAATTTTATTGTTAGGAGGAGAGTGGTGGAGGCCAAACTTTGTCCAAAGTGACAGAGTGGCCTCCTGCAATGAGTGAGGGTGCCCCCCCCCCCTCCCCTCCCTCCACCTGTCAAATGGACCTTTGCAGCTGCCACAGGCTGATGGCTGCAAAACGTTTATTTCAACTGGGAGTGTTTCCCCCAGTACGGGGAACAGTCCCAGTTGTTTGTAAAATCCCACCCCTCCTAAAATATCATGTTAATCAGGTCTGTATACGACCTCAAATACCAAAATAAATACTTTAAGTGGCACCCCGCCGGCTTTAATTGACTGCGGGAGTCCCACATGCGGGGGCTGCGCGCGCATGTCAGTGCGTCTGTGGGAAACCTGGAAGTGGGCGGGTTGGAGCCGGGCTCCTGACCCGCCCCGGGAATCCCCGATTTTCGGAGCCCCCCCCCGCCAGGAACGCACCCGATCGCGGGTGCTAAAATCGACCCCAAAGTGTCAGTGCCCGATGGCATACATCCTAGGTTCCTAAGGGAGATGAGGTAGGAAATTGCCGAGGCCCTAGATATTATATGTCAGGGCTTTATTGATTGTGGATGTGTGCTGGAGGACTCGAGAGTGGCCAATGTCGTACCCTTCTTTTAAAAAGGGGTGACGGTGTTAATCTGGGTAAATACAGGCCTGTTCGCTCAACATCTATGGTAGGGAAAATTTTAGAGTCGATTAAAGAGAAAATAGTTAGAAGTAGCCAGCATGGATTTCAAAAAGGACAATCGTGCTTGACTAACCTCATGGACTTCTTTGAGGAGGTAACAGACATGGTAGATGCGGGATGTGCAGTGGCTATAGTGTACATGGACTTTCAGAAAGCCTTTGACAAGGTACCACATGGGAGATCATTAAAGTAAATTATAGGGTATGGAATTAGGGGACGATAGCAAACTAGATTAAAAATTGGTTAAATGGGAGAAAACAGAGTTGCAGTTAAGAGCAGCTTTTCATAGTGGTTGGAAGTGGGTAGCAGATGGAATTCAATGTCAGTAAGTGTGAGGTGATGCATTTTGGTTAAAAAAAAATTAAGAGCTGTAATTATACTCTGAATAGAAGTAGGCTTGATGCTGTGGAAGAGCTGATGGATTTGGGGAACAGATTTACAGAACATTATAGGCTACATCTTGGGTTGATAAGGCCATAAAAAAGCTAATGGAATTCTTGGTTTTATCACAAGAAGTATAGAATATAAAAGCCAAGCGGTAATGATGAGCCTACGTAATACCTTAATAAAACCTCAATTCGAGTATTGTGTACAATTTTGGGCTCCACACCTTAGGAAGGATAGTGTGGCTTTCGAGAGGGTACAATACAGATTCACTAGGATGGTGCCTGGTATGAGGAAATACAAATACGAAGAAAGATGCATAAGATGTCTTTGCATAATGGTCTGAACAATGCATATTACAGGACAATATGATAAATGTGTTTAAAGATATGGAAGGATGGGACAGAGTAGATAATACCAGACTGTTTCTAGTAGTTGAAGTGCCTAGAACAAGGAGCAATAAATATAAGATTAAATATAAGATTTCAAACAGCGAGCAAAAGAAACTTCTTTACACAGAAAGTTGTGAGACTGTGAATTTCCAGGGTTAGTGGTTGAGGTTGAAACTATGTCAACATTCAAGATTAGGTTGGATAGGTGAATGAAGGAATAGGGAATAAAGGGATATGGGAACAGAACAAGAAATATAATTAGGACTTTTTGCTTAGTTGGAGGGTATACACCGACACTGACTGGTTGGGACGAATAGCCTATTTTGGTATTGTAACTTCAGTGTATTTCTATGATACTAATTATTGCATTCTGTTTAATGTTTGGTGAAATTAACGTTATAAAAATAACTTTCTGCAACGTTCAGAATCTATGAATGTGTGCTTATGTAGTACTTATCCTGTAACACACAAGGCAATATTTTCATGTTCAGTGGGAGGGTTCTCACTTTTTACATTTTCTGCAAAGTGATAACTAGTATCTTCTGCCATGCTTCCACTTCTCTTCTCCCTGCCCCTTCCCCCCCCCTTTCTGGTTCCATTGATAATTGCTGTTGCCTCTGTTAGTAGGAACCAGATCAGTTAAGAAGTTGGTTTGTAGCTCTTCAACAGAAGCAGAACCCATAACCATTGGATTAAGCTTCTTTCTTTCCAGGACTAGACTCCAGTGACGTTTTATAGCTTGCAAGTCCATATGAAAATGCATAGGAAGTGAGCCAAATAAAAATTGCATCTCTCTCTTCCCTGCACCAAATGGTCCACTATACAACAGTTAAATGGTACACACTTAAGCACTGCAGCATCAACTAATAGGTATGGTGAAAACTCCAATTAAACTTTAGCTAATTTCTTAGCTGTGTCTGCATTCTATTCAAAAATGAGTGTACTGGGATTTAGTATATGACCACATCTGTAAAATTGTCTACACTTGTACAGTAATTTGTCTCATTAAATCATTTACAATGTTTCGGTATATTTGATCAGCAACTTGTCAGACTTTTGTTTCCTATTGGAAACGGATTTGCTGAAAGCCATGCATGTTTTCAGAAAGAGGAAAAGGAACCTTTTGTAAATTCCTGCTTCACTAAACAGAATGCACTTGACATCACAAAGCAATTAAGATCATTCATCAGTAAAATTATCAACATTAATATCATCCCAAGCTGAAAGGATGATGTGTTGAAGCATTGTTTCCTAATGCACTTACTTTTTTCCCCCTCACTCATTATCATCTATGAACCATTAGCAAGTAACTTCACTGGAAATAAAGCTGTTTAGGCACCCTCTCATGTTCTAGATGATGAGTGGGAGGTGCCTGATTTGGTTGATGCTAAATTTTCTTGCTCAGGCTCCATCTAATTACCATTCAGGACAGCAGATATTGCCAGTCAGCATTGTTTACAATGGAGCCACTAGCTTAATGGTTCATTAGCTGATGCTGCTTTTGTGGCTCAGTGCTGTGAGGGAAGACCTTCATAGGAAGGAAAATAGTAAAACATGGCATAGTAATTTAGATTGAAGGAGGATAATTCATATGGAAAATACTTGCCCATCCCCACATACAAAAACCTCCCTTTTCCTTTACATGACCTTTTCTTTTGCAGGGATGGGGCACTTTTTTAAAAAAAAACAATTTCAGTGGGACTAGGAAATCATTTAATGATGAGTGGAAAAAGGAAAACAATCCTCCATGGGTAATTACATGTGAGAGTGAAATGTTTAAACAAAGCATTAGATAAACCAAGGCTGCAAAATTAACTTTAAAAAAAAATTCTCCTTTGACGAAAGGGCTTGAATGATGAAATATTTAAACCTTTTAGTATAACCCAGGTTTATTGGCAAGAGCATCGTTGCATTTTATGCTGAATTGTAGAAGACTTTTGTCTACATCTGAACGGTGGAAATTTACTGGCATTTTAAAGAAGCTTTGCATTCTTTCAGCTGGCTTTAATCAACTTGCCAAGCATTTTATTTGGCACTTTGTGAACCTGAAAAATCGGATCTATAAAATGCCCACAGAAATTACTGGCTATTTGGGATTCTGCATTTATATTTTTCTTGGTTGCCATTATTTGTATTTGTCATTTCTTTTCACTGTATTTTCTTCCTATTTTTCATTCAGCTTTATACACATACCACTGAAGTTGAGTCAGGCCTGTGTCATGTCCTGAGGAGGGGCAAGATCTTTATGAATCATTTCAGATGTTGGATTGTGCTGACATTAGGTCACCTCATATTTAGGTTGCCTCTGTATGAGAGATTCTTGTCAAGAAATAGCCTTCCAGCAGGGCCTTGCCATATTCCATAGCCTCTCATCTTAAATTGGAAGTGGGTACTGCCCAAGATTGTTTCTCATTTCCATTTGGGACAAGACATTGTTATCTCTTCGCTCTATCTACTCTTCACAAATCTGATTTAAAACCTTGCTCCCATTGTGTGTTTACTTATTGGTTGTTGGTCTTTTATATAAATTTTACTAAATCCTTCAGTCAAATGCAGAAGTTTGTTACCTATAGCCCTTGGATGACAAGTTTCTGAATAGAGACTTGCAAAAGGAATTGTGGAATGCATTCTTCATTGCTGCTATCTCTTTGGGAGAAAACCAGCTGGTCCCTGAAAAGTATTTCTACCTGCTTTTTGGGTATTCTTCAGACCAGTGTCTGTTGATATACCTGTAAAATTGCTACATGGAGTAACTTGCATATGTTTGCAATATCTTGTTGTTTGGACTTAATGGGTGGTTGGGCTCTCTGCCCCTCCATAAGGAGGTCCTCCTCCTAAATTCTAGTATATTTGTTTCCAGACAGGTGTGGAAGCTGTTGAATGTGGGGAAGAAGAAAGATTACGTACCTTATACATACTTTCATTCCATAATAGAAGGCATCCTTCACACATTGAGCTCTCATTCTTCCATTCCCTCAGCCCTTGCAGGGAGTTCATATGCTAATTTCTATTCTGCAACTCTGGTCAAAAAGAACCACTGCTTCGATGCGTGCACAGGGTTTTCATGGCAAAAGGTGGGAGAGGCTTGTACTATGTGGGTTGGCACCATATAAAATTGCTTGACATGCCAGAACATGATCCATGCTTGGCTTAGCTGCAGTGGATTATGGAGCATGCTTTCTGTCAAAGAATGAGGAAAACCCCTACAAGGTAGGTAATTTTTCTATTCAATTGTTCTTTTCTACATTTTTCAATTTTTGTTTGTGCCTTTGTTTTTATTCCTTTTTGTTTTAATTTCAACTTTAAGCCTTAAATTTTAAAAGATTATAAAGGTCCAATCTTTGCTGTGTTGCAATCCTAATTTGCTTGTGTAGCAGCAGTGGAATAATTAACTCAGTTTAAATCCCTTAATGTACCCATTCATTTTGTGTAGGCTGCAAGTTCTGAATAATTGAAAGATTTTTTTTCCTGGTATTTCCGAACCTGAAACAGTAATATGTAAACAAAACTTTGAATGTTTATGGCAACTTTGTCATTAGCTGGGATGTTTTACTCTTCATTATTTGATTTTTAATGTTTTGAAGTTCCATGTGGAGGAAGAAGTTTTAACATTTAATTTTCCTGCCTAAAACTCATTTGTAATTTTTCTTGTTTCTCTTCAGGTACAATGTAAAGTAGAAAATACTGATCACTTTAGTGGAATTTTATCCACAGTTGGCTTCAATTTTGGTTTCTTTAAATCTTACCCAGCATTAAGTAACAAACTCTCATGGTTTTGATTGGGAAAACTGACTTACTATCCTAGCAGATGGAAATGATCAACAGGAAATGAAATAAGAGGTGGGGGAGGGTGGAAAAATTGTCTGAGTATTTTGTCTTCAGTCTGTAATTAGAGCTCCAAATGTTATTTTAGTTTGGTACTTGATTGAATTTTCTGAATAGAGGTTCAATTTGCACATTTACATCAGTTCATATGTTCCTGAGAGCTCATATTACAATTCTAGTGCATCAGAATTACAATGTGTAGTTCAAAGAAAAAAAGTTAATAATCTTATTCTACAAAATATATATTGGCCCAGAAATTGCTGCTGCGATGCATCTTGCGATGAGAGCTGTGAATTGGATTTTTTACCTCACCCATAAGATCGTATTATTTTTGCGCCACATGTTGCTGGAAATGCAAATTGATAACGGCACGGCGAGGTCAACGGGGCATCTGTGACCTCGTGAACGTTGGGTCCAATAGCGTATCTCCTTAACCAATGAAAGAAAAGGATAGAGAAAGAAACACAGCAAATGACAGAGAAGGAAATAGGGTGAATTAGTCAAATTAAATACAGAAAGGGAAATAAAGGAAAGAAAGAGAATGGATTAAGAAAGAGAGAAAAAAGAAAAGTAAGAAAAAACTAATAATTTTAAAAAACCTCTAAGAACAAGTTACTCCCACAGGGGTAATACTCCACAGTTTCATTGTTCCCTTTCTGGGCCGCCAAGGTTGAGTGGCATGTCAGGACCATAAATCAGGTAATTGACAGGGTCCTTACAACATGAATTTCAAGAGGACATAGACAAGCTGGTAGAATGGGTGGACACGTGGCAGATGAAATTTAACGCAGAAAAATGTGAAGTGATACATCTCGGGAGGAAGAACAAGGAGAGGCAATATAAACTAGAGGGCACAATTCTAAAAGGGGTATAGGAACAGAGAGATCTGGAAGTATATGTGCACAAATCATTGAAAGTGGCAAGGCAGGTCGAGAAAGCGGTTAAAAAAGCATACGGGATCCTGGGCTTTATAAATAGACGCATAGAGTACAAAAGCAAGGAAGTCATGATGAACCTTTATAAAACATTGGTTGAACCACAACTGGAGTATTGTGTCCAGTTCTGGGCACCGCACTTTAGGAAAGATGTGAAGGCCTTAGAGAGGGTGCAGAAAAGATTTACTAGAATGATTCCAGAGATGAGGGACTTTAGTTACGTGGATAGACTGGAGATGCTGGGGTTGTTCTCCTTGGAACAGAGAAGGTTGAGAGGAGATTTGATTGAGGTATTTAAAATCATGAAGGGTCTGACAGAATGGTTAGAGAGAAACTGTTCCCATTGGCGGAAGTCAAGAAACAGAGAACATAGATTTAAGGTGATTGGCAAAAGAACCAAAGGTGACATGAGGAAAAACTTTTTTACACAGCGAGTGGTTAGGATCTGGAATGCACTGCCCAAGGGGATGGTGGAGGCAGATTCATTTATGGCTTTCAAAAGGGAACTGGATAAGTACTTGAAAGGAAAAAAATTGGAGGGCTACGAGGATAGGGCAGGGGAGTGGGTCTAGCTGGATTGCTCTTGCATAGAGCCAGCATGGACTCGATGGGCCGAATGGCCTCCTTCTGTGCTGTAACCTTTCTCTGACTATGAATTACCAGCCCTAAATGGTTGCGGCGAGATGAATTGGTATTAACGACGCAAATCCAGCAATATCATGACACCCAATGGGAAGGCTCACGGTGAGATGGTCATTTTTTCAGATTTGGTGGGGCAAATCGTCCAGCAATTTGTGGCGAATCGGAACTTATGGCATATCTCTTCACCACAAATTGCTGAGTTTTTTACGCACCTTGAATTCGCTTTATTCGCCTTATTTTTCCAGCAATGTCTGGGCCATTGTATTCTCCTATAACCAACTCTTCTCTTGCAGGGGACTGATATATTTTTCACTCTTAGTTTTGGTGCAAATTACCTCAATTTACAAAGTTTAAACCCTGAGTATCAGGAGACCCTTTTGCTTCAGGATTTTTTTTTGATAGAATCCATCTTTACACATTTCCTTTTTTATTTTGAGTAGTATGAAAAACAGATGTTGGAAAATCAGGAAAAAACTAACAGACTTCAAAGGCGTCTGACTCACTCAGAACACAGGGCAGCTACAGCCTCTCAAAAGGTAAACAGCCACATAGATAAACCGGTTAAAGATGCTTGTTATTATTATAAATTTGAGTTGAAAAGTGTTTGTCTCTTAGCAATTAAAATCCTTTGTACCATGAAGAGAGATTCAGCAAGGTAGAGAATAATGGGCAGATACAAGGGATTAGAAGTTTCATCTTAGGGTTCAAATGACCTCATAACCCACCAGAGTAAACCTCAGAATACTAAGTTGGCAGCTCAATAAAATATAGCTCTGTTCATTAAATGCCCATGCAGTATAACTAAATATAGTGTGATTGAGCAGTGGATTATGGAAAGTAAATCCACTTGTGACTTAAGTTGTGTAACTCATCTGTTGGCTTCTGTCTCATAATCTACTCTTGTGCATCTTCTGCATGTTAAGAAATAAATAAAGTCGGAATGGAATAATAGATATGTGTCTGGGGGTTACAAAATCTTTGAAGGTGGCAGGACAGGTTGAGAAAGCAGTTAAAAAAGCATACGGGATCCTGGGCTTTATAAATAGAAGCATAGAGTACAAAAGCACAGAAGTTATGTTGAACCTTTATAAAACATTGATTCGCCACAACTGGAGTATTGTGTCCAATTCTGGGCACCGCACTTTAGGAAAGATGTGAAGGACTTAGAGAGGGTGCCAAAAAGATTTACTAGAATGGTTCCAGAGATGAGAGACTTCAGCTATATGGATAGACTGGAGAAGCTGGGGTTGTTCTCCTTAGAGCAGGAGGAGATTGTGAGGAGATTTGATAGAAGTGTTCAAAATCATGATGGGCTTAGATAAAATAAATAAAGAGAAACTGTTCCCATTGGCGGGTCAAGAACCAGAGGACACAGATTTACGGTGATTGGCAAAAGAACCAAAGGCGATATGAGGAAAAAAAAATTTATGCAGCAATTAGTTTTGATCTGGAATGCACTGCCTGAAAGGGTGGTGGAAGCAGATTCAATTGTGGCTTTCAAAAAGGAATTGGATAAATACTTGAAGGGAAAAAATTTGCAGGGTTATGGGGAAAGAGCGGGGGTCTGGGACTAACTGGATTGCTCCTACAAAGAGCCAGCACGGGATCAATGGACCGAATGACCCCGTCTGTGCTGTAACCATTCTATGATTCTATATAACGGACACATCTTTACTATTATCTGGTTGACTTATTAAATGGAGCTGTGAGGTTTATGTATTATAGATGATTTTGGTGGTTAACATGAATATGTACAGAATAATGTAGAGATATTTTGTTCCTTCAGGAATCATTTGCTGTTTATAAGCTCAGCGTATATTATAAATAAGCTAGTAGGCACTTCATTTGTGTGAAAACTGTCTACTCATTAGAAATGATTTCATTTCGCAATTTGCCTAAGCTCTTGTGTATCACGAAAAAGACTGTTGACCTTTATTATGATTAATTTTATTACTCTTCTAATATTAGAAAAATTATAAAATATAATACTTCCTACTGAAGTTAATTGGCAGATTGCTAACATTTTAATGTCTAGAATATATTAAAAATCTTTCTTCTGCACACATATCGTGTAAACATTTTCCATTATAAATTGCTTTGTCCACATCTATAACAGAAACTACCTGTGTAAACTTATAATGTTTTAATAACTCCTACCATCTTCAGCCAGAAGTGCCAAGTGGATAATCCATCTCAGCCTCCTCCCGATATCCCCACCATCACGGAAGCCAGTCTTCGGCCAATTCGATTCACTCCACGTGATATCAAGAAACGGCTGAGTGCACTGGATACAGCAAAGGCTATGGGCCCCGACAACATCCCAGCTGTAGTGCTGAAGACATGTGCTCCAGAACTAGCTGCGCCTCTAGCCAAGCTGTTCCACTACAGCTACAACACTGGCATCCACCCGACAATGTGGAAAATTGCCCAGGTATGTCCTGTCCACAAAAAGCAGGACAAATCCAATCCGGCCAATTACCGCCCCATCAGTCTACTCTCAATCATCAGCAAAGTGATGGAAGGTGTCGTCGACAGTGCTATCAAGCGGCACTTACTCACCAATAACCTGCTCACCGATGCTCAGTTTGGGTTCCGCCAGGACCACTCGGCTCCAGACCTCATTACAGCCTTGGTCCAAACATGGACAAAAGAGCTGAATTCCAGAGGTGAGGTGAGAGTGACTGCCCTTGACATCAAGGCAGCATTTGACCGAGTGTGGCACCAAGGAGCCCTAGTAAAATTGAAGTCAATGGGAATCAGGGGGAAAACTCTCCAGTGGCTGGAGTCATACCTAGCACAAAGGAAGATGGTAGTGGTTGTTGGAGGCCAATCATCTCAGCCCCAGGGCATTGCTGCAGGAGTTCCTCAGGGCAGTGTCCTAGGCCCAACCATCTTCAGCTGCTTCATCAATGACCTTCCCTCCATCATAAGGTCAGAAATGGGGATGTTCGCTGATGACTGCACAGTGTTCAGTTCCATTCGCAACCCCTCAGATAATGAAGCAGTCCGAGCCTGCATGGAGCAAGACCTGGACAACATCCAGGCTTGGGCTCATAAGTGGCAAGTAACATTCGCGCCAGATAAGTGCCAGGCAATGACCATCTCCAACAAGAGAGAGTCTAACCACCTCCCCTTGACATTCAACGGCATTACCATCGCCGAATCCCCCACCATCAACATCCTGGGGGTCACCATTGACCAGAAACTTAACTGGACCAGCCATATAAATACTGTGGCTACGAGAGCAGGTCAGAGGCTGGGTATTCTGCGGCGAGTGACTCACCTCCTGACTCCCCAAAGCCTTTCCACCATCTCCAAGGCACAAGTCAGGAGTGTGATGGAATACTCTCCACTTGCCTGGATGAGTGCAGCTCCAACAACACTCAAGAAGCTCGACACCATCCAAGATAAAGCAGCCCGCTTGATTGGCACCCCATCCACCACCCTAAACATTCACTCCCTTCACCACCGGCGCACTGTAGCTGCAGTGTGCACCATCCACAGGATGCACTACAGCAACTCGCCAAGGCTTCTTCGACAGCACCTCCCAAACCCGCGACCTCTACCACCTAGAAGGACAAGGGCAGCAGGCGCATGGGAACAACACCACCTGCACGTTCCCCTCCAAGTCACACACCATCCCGACTTGGAAATATATCGCCGTTCCTTCATTGTCGCTGGGTCAAAATCCTGGCACTCCCTTCCTAACAGCACTGTGGGAGAACCTTCACCACACGGACTGCAGCGGTTCAAGAAGGCGGCTCACCACCACCTTCTCGAGGGCAATTAGGGATGGGCAATAAATGCCGGCCTTGCCAGCGACGCCCACATCCCATGAACGAATAAAAAAAAAGTTTCTGCAGCATCACCACAGGCAGGAGGGTGGAATAACAGCATGACAAGTTTGCATGGGCAATTTCTATTATCATAGTAGGTACAGCACAGGAGGAGGCCATTCATGCCTGTGCCAGCCCTTTGAAAGAGCTATCCAATTAGTCCCATTCCCCTGCTCTTTCCCCATAGCCCTGAAAATGTTTTCCCTTCAAGTGTTTATCTAATTATAAATTGCAATATTCACATTTATAATGGAAATATAAAGATATGGACAGAAGGTATGACTTTAAAATTATCCCCCATTTCACCTGAAGACTACACTTGGTCTTGATCTCCTGTGGCATTATATAGGAGTATCATCTAGTGTTATTAGTTTATGCAGACCTACAGATAAAGGGTGCAAATTCTTTATTTACACACTTCCTCCAGATTGGAAGATATAGTATCCACAGTTTGACCATTTGCTAATTATTTTTATGATAAAAATTCTTCCATCTATCGTGATCATTAGGCCTTTCTTTTATTTCCCTTCCTCACTGGTTATTCCTCTGTTTTTCTCCTTTTTAATTGGCTATTTTACACTGTCATTTTACTTTTGTTATTTACCAATTCAGTCATGCAAAATTTTTCCTCCAATGTAAATTTTCTTCCCAATTGTATTTTATGACACAGTCCCCATAATAGTTCCTCACCCACCCTCCTATAAAGCCCCCAAAATAAAATTTATAACTATTGCATAATAAAAAAATCATGGAAACACACAAATGTGGTTCCCAACATCTTCCAAACAACTGACAAAATGTGTATTAAAAATGTCCATCCATACAAGGAGCAGATTGAGGGAGGGTGGGGGGAGCAGATTGAGGGAGGGTGGGGGGAGCAGATTGAGGGAGGGTGGGGGGAGCAGATTGAGGGAGGGTGGGGGGAGCAGAAAAGCGAGGAAGGAGACTGGAAAGAGAAATGATATGTGCAGGAGTCCATCCCCGATGAACGTACTCCAGACTTTATTCATTTGAGCAGCACTGCAGCCCAGGGAATGGGGAGAGAAGATGAAGAGGCATAGATATACACTGTTACAATTGGGAAGGGATAAGAAGTTAAACGCTTTTCAGAAATGGGGAAAGGAAAATGGAGAAAGGAGATCGATCACATTCTGGACCTGGGTCTATGGGACAGAGAGAGAAACAATTTGGGGACAAGAAGCAAGAGACCCTTTTGAACAGGAGCAAGAACAGAGAGAAATGAGTACCATGTTGGAGCCCCGGAGAGAAACAACTAATTCAGGGTGGAGAGATATACCCCATTGGGCATAAGGTCATAGGGAGAAACCTTATGTGGGGGTGGGGATGTTTATCTCTGGCTCTGGGGGAAGTGGGAGGGATGATTTGCTGTCAGAGCTTAGCGGAGCCACATTATGAAATACCACATTTTCCAACTCGCTGAGTGACAAGACTGGAGATCCATTGGCCTGCACAAGTCTGCATTTTCATTTACTTTTCCACTATGTAGAAATACCGCTGCAGTCCTTGGGATGAAGGCACTCCCACATTGCTGTTAGGTAGGGAGGTCCAGGATATTGACCCAGCAATGATGAAGGAGTGACGATATATGTCCAAGTCAGGTTGTTATGTGACTGAGAGGGGAACGTGGAAGTGATGGTGTTCCCATGCGTCTGCTGCCCTTGTCCTTCTTGATGGTAGAGGTCGTGGGTTTCCGGAGGTGCTGTCGAAGAAGCCTTGGTGCGTTGCTGCAGTGCATCTTGTAGATGGTACACACTGTAGCCACGGTGCGCCAGTGGTGGAGGGAGTGAATGTTTAAGTTGGCTGCCAATCAAGCAGACTGCTTTATCCTAGATGGTGTCGAGCTTCTTGCGTACTGCAACTGCACTCATCCTGGCAAGTGGAGAGTATTCCAACACACTCCGAACTTATGCCTTGTAGGTGGTGGAGAGGCTTGGGGAGTAGGGAGGTGAGCCATTGGCCACAGAATACCCAGCCTCTGACCTGCTCTAGTAGCCATGGCATTTATATGGCTGGTCCAGTTGAATTTCTGGTCAATGGTGACTCCCGGGATGTTATTGGTGGGGGACTCGGTGACAGTAATGCCATTGAAAGTCAAGGGGAGGTGGTTAGGCTCTCTTTTGTTGGAGATGGTCATTGTCTGGCACAAATGTTACTTGCCACTCATCAACCCAAGTTTGGAGGTTGTCCAGGTCTTGCTACATGCAGGCATGAACTGCTTCATTATCTGAGGAATTGTGAATGGAGCTGAACACCCTGCTGAGCTGAGCCCCACTTCTGACCTCATGATGGAGGGAAGGTCATTGAGGAAGTTGCTGAAGATGCTTGGGTCTATGACACAGCCCTGAGGACCTCCTCGAGCGTAGTCCTGGGGCTGATATGATTGGCCTCCAACAATCATAACCATTTTCCTTTGTGCCAGGTATGATTCCAGCCACTGAAGAGTTTTCCCCTGATCCCCATTGACTTCAGATTTACTAGGGCAGTCACTCTCACCTCACCTCAAGAATTCAGCTCTTTACAGCCTTGGTCCAAAAATGGACTATTGAAGTCTGGAGCTGAGTGATCCTGACAGAATCCAAACTGAGCATCAGGGAGCAGGTTCTTGGTAAGGGTCGCTTGATAGCACTGTTGATGACTCGTTTCACCACTTTGCTGATGATTGAGAGTACGGTAATTAGTGAATTTCAATTTTGTTTTACTACAGCTCAGTACAGTCACAACACAGAGAAGAAAAGCTGACGCACTGTTGGATCTGGAAAGCATGTTAAACCATTGAGTACTGGAAGCCATCGTTCTGTCCATACCCTTGCCTCCTGATGCAAATTGACATCCAGCCTGTGAAATGGTGTCAGTTTATAGAAATGCACTGTAATAAATCCAGCATTACATTACAAGATATCAACTGACATTCAAGTGTTGGAAGATGTTTACTTACGTGAGATACCTCCTGAACAAAGCTTCTAACATGGATTAATAGCTGGTGAATGAATTTCAGCATATGAGATTGGTCCTTTGTTTTAATTTGCAGTAGATTTTTTTTACAAAATGAAAATTGTAAATGAGAACTGTAATTTTTAAATGTTTTATTTTATAAAATTTTAGAATCTAATAGGCTTTAGCAAAGTGTTGTGATGACATTGCTGTGGTTTCAGATATGCAATCATTTGTCTCAATAATTCACCAACAATCTGATATGAATACCTGCAAAAACTTGAAACTCCAGTGACTTGAAATATTTTCAGAATTTCACCAAATCAGAATCTGACTGATTTCAACCTTGTGAAGAAATTGAAGAGTGAGCTATTTGAATAATCATGAGATTTTTAGAAATTCAAAACCTCCCCCTGAAATTTTACTTCCTGCTGCCATGTCTCCATTCCAAATTATTGACACTAATTCCCATGGCCGCAGTCAAAACCACTCAGTATATTTCGATATTCAAATGTATGTTTTTTTTTGGAGGGAGAGGATACACTTGTAAATACTAGTTTTCTACAGTGTTTTTTTTTTAATTTGGACAGATTCTATCTTACCCCATCTATCAGCCCATGTTCCTATTTGCTGCAATATGCATACATTTAAATATACAAAATAAATACTATTTACCTAAGTGTTTTTGTTTTAACGCAGATTTGCCTTATATTGCAGTTTATTTATTGTTGGCAGTAGTTTGTAAATAGAATTTCTACACATTAAAAATTGTTTCAGACTTGAAATGAGTTTCAATTGCCAATTAAAACTACTTATAAACAAAAGATATACTTTTTTAAAAAAACTTCTGTTTTGAGAGGATTTGTAATGACATCAAGCCTGTTTAAAATATTTTTCACTGATATATATAACAATTTTATCACATTTTCAATGACAGGTGCCAGGTGATCAAGAGCAAGACCAAAAATGATCTTAATGTGGCAGAGCTCCTTTTGGGTTGAATGATCCTATAATTCTCCTCCTGGGTTGAAAGGATCTTGTCTGTTCTTGCCACTTCCTTGATTGCTCAACTGAGACTGTAGTCATGTTAAAAATGAAGACTATGAACTCAATCAATCAGACAATGGCTGTGAGGAGGAGGAGGCTTCATGAACATGCCAATCCTCAACCTGGTGGAGTCCAGCATGAGTGCAAGAGGCAAAAGTGCTAAGTGGAAAATCCTACATGCCTTCTTCCAAGGTCCCCATCAGTAATGCCAGTGTCCAGCCAATGCGGTTCACGCCATGTGACATTAAGTGGCTGAGTGCACAGAACACAGCAAAAGCTATGGCCACTGATAATATCTTGACTCTGGTACTAAAAGACCTGCTTACCAGAACTAGCTGCCCCCTCCCCCCCACAAGCCCAGTTGTTGGACTGCTGATATGACCGTGGCAACTACCTAACAATGTAAGAAATTGTCCAGGTAAACAGGACAAGTTTAAACTGGCCAACTATCAATCATCAGCAAAGTGATGGCAAGAGTCATCACTAATGCATCCATTGGCACCTACACACGAGTAACCTCACCATACTGGCACCAGACCTAATCATAGACTTGGCCTGACATGAATGCAACAGCTTAATAGCAGGAGAGGTGAGAACAGCTGCCCTCAATATCAACTTGACTACATATGGCATCACAGAGCCCTAGTAAACTGAGGTCAATGGGAGGTAAGCGAAAACCCTTCTGAGGCTGATTCATACCTGACACACGGGAAGACAGTTCTGGTCGTTAGTGGTGGCCAATCATCAGAGCTGCAGGACATCGCTGCAGGAGTTCCTCAAGGCAGCACCCTCAGCCCAACCATCTTCAGCTGGATCATCAATGATGTCCCTTCCATTGTAAGGCCAAGAGTGGGACTGTTTGCTAACAATTCCATAGTCTTTAGCTCCTCATGCCAGCTTACTGCAGGGCTTGGACACCATTCCGGTTTGGTCTGACAAGGGACAGGAAATGACCATCACCAATAAGTAGGTACTACAGTTAAGTTTGATATCTCTGGCCTAGGGGGGGGAAGTGCCTACAGTTTATGCCCCTGAGCATTATCCAGTGACTCTTGCATGAAATGCAGGTTTTTGGACATTGGATGAGATCAGGATTGAGCTCAGCTGTGGTGATGGGTCAACCAGCCTGCCAACACTCACCCACTCTCCACACACGCACATGAAGAATGGCCACTTCGACAAGGCACTGGAAGGCACTATCGCCAGTAATTCTTCCAATCTCCATCTATAACTTCAGTGGAATTTCTGCCAAAATCCCAGAGCAGTGGTGTAAATATCCATTTACATAATTGCTCCAGGGCTTCTGCTGAAGTTACAGGAGAATCCCTATGGAAAATCTACCCCCCATTTGTCCACGGAATCCAAAGCCTGTGGGCAATCAATAGCTTCAGGGAGAAATTTATCAAAAGGAGGAAGATGTGCTTTTTTTTTATTCTCTCTTAGTCCTATAGCGTAAATTGCTTTGACTTTTGTAACTGAAGTTTTTTTTAAGATTTGTTAGTCTTTAATTGCAGTTTTTAGTTATGTTTCTGAACAGTTAAACTAATTTACATCAGTGGATGAGTGAACAAAGTCTATTCCTACGAATTTAAAGTCGGGAAATTCTAGGTTCAGGAGTTTTAATTGGGACGCTCAAAATATTGCATATTGTGTAAAAGATGACGGTCAATTCCTGTGCCTTTGGGGATGAAGCCGTTATTTGAATGGTTAGACAAAGTAAACTATTCAACTGGGAAAATTAGAGGGTTTAATGTTCTTTGAGACTTTTCTCAGGCAGAATTTCTGTGATCTTCCAGTGCAAGAATGTCTTGGTCATCTCTAACTCTTACCATAAGTATTTAGACTTAAAGGTGGCAAAATTCATCTCATCAATAGTTTTAGCAAGAAAGGAGTTTCACTCCTGTACTAGTGTATGTTTGTTTGCGGGCATTTTCTGCTGTGTTGGAATTGATTCTACGTGATAGCTTCAAGAAGAAAGAAATGTTTCCTTTTTTAAAAAAACAAGCATTCATGACATGACAAAACTGCACTTTTTGAGTACAAGGCATTAAAGGACCATGCCAGTATGGATTATATATCGGTGTGGGATACAAACCTTAAAATAAATTACTATGGAAAATTACAGTCTGGAACTGATCCTACATAAGGAGTGTTTAAACTTTTTCTCTGTAGGCCACTTAGATACATACCATATCCACAGGCTCCCTATAAAGTTTAAATTAATGTTTCCATTAAGAAAAATATATACAAGTATAAATTAGTTGCCTGGGTTTCATGGGCCAAGTCTCACAAGCCACATATGGGCCAGAGGTCATTGCTTTGACACCCCAGCCCTTCAGCCTGGGACGTGTTGAAGGCATGAATAATATGCACAATACATTGAAAGAATCCAACGATGAGTAATATACTTTGATAGCTATGGACACTCCTGCAAGCTTGATTTTCCAAGCTTCCATTAATAACGCAGATGACAGGTTGTAGGTCAGAAAATCAGGCCCCCAACCTCATGCATTTAATGTGTGATTCTGGGTGAAACATCCCATCAAATAATCGAGTATTTTCCCCATGACAGATTAGTTTATAATTCCTGGGTTCATGTCTCAACTCATTTTTTAAAAAAAGTTGACAATGCATTCCAGATGCAGAAATTTTCAGTGTAACTCGTGGTCCAGGTGCCTTGAAAATATGAGGGAAGAGAATATTAAGACACTTTAGACAACTATGCAGCAGTAAATGCATTTACTGGATGCAGATTCAATCGTGGCTTTCAAAAAGGAATTGGATAAATATTTGAAGGGAAAAAATTTGCAGGGCTACGGGCAAAGAGCAGGGGAATGTGACTAACTGAATTGTTCTTACGAAGAGCCGGCACAGGTTCAGTGGGCCGAATGGCCTCCTTCTGTGCTGCAACGATTCTATGACTTACTGTCCTAATAAGTGCTACAAATTCCTATATGCAACATCTCAACTTACTACTAGACATCATTTAAAATATCCTGTCCAACCACATACAGCTGCAATAATCCATTTAGTACCCTAAAAACCAGGACATGGAGATACCTGATCCCTATAAGACATGGCAGGAATTAAGCCACCTGAACTGATTAGGTAAAGGTGCAAAGATAAAAACCCAGGAAGCCATGGCCAGGTGGAAGAAAAGATTTGGCACAAGACTCCATCCTCCAACCACATACCTGTGGGAGGCCTGGGAGAAGGTTGCCCTAAGGTCGAACTTAATCTCCACAAACAGAAAGGCAATGCAAGAGAACCTTGAAAAGTAAATTTATTTGAAAAAAAAAATTAGATTGTGTTCATCTACTCGACTAGAAAGGCAACTTCCGGAGAGCAATTCCCCACAGGGATAATTCCTTGTACAGTCCTCAAAAAAGTTTCAGCTCACACACTTCAACATTCCCCTAATATTACAGTAGTAATGCTGCCGAAATGTCAGGAGTGGCTTTACTGATGTAATATTAACCCGTCCAGTGCCGATTAGATCATTCATCAGGGTACTATCAGGTTCTGAGGCCACTGACTAATGTTTTCATTCGGTAACTTTATGTGCATCGTAGATTCTAAAAGGTTGGCCTTTCGATTAGCTGGAAAATCAGGCAATGAAAACCCACTTCCAAAAGAATAAGGGAAGCTTGGGGATAAAGAAAGTAAGCAAAAGGTTTTTTGTTAATTTTAGAATAACCAGATTAGGCTAGTTTGATGTAAAAAAATAAACTTAAAATAATAGGAAACACATATAGGAAGAGGGGAACAGGAAGAGAAATAAATAATGAGACAGTTGGAATTGAAGTGTTTAAAATTTTATTTTTCATTAGGGGTTTCTGTGGGAAATACAGAAATAAACCTGACAATTGTGTAACGCTATGATTGTAGCATTAATATTTGTTTCAGCAGCACAATGAATGTGCTCAAAACATAATTAGCCCGCCCAGGGACAGGCAATTTTCCCTGGACCTGCGGACAGTCTACGGTAGTAATAAAGTACAAACTTTAAAAAATTTCAAATCCGTTTTTAAAAGTTCACTTCTGCTCTGCCTCTCATTTCTATTTTTACCCATTCTCTCTGCCTTCACTACACTCTATCTTCAATGTTTAGGATCTTTTAAAGAAAAGCCAAACTATTTCCTAACTGTACATTTTATGTCATTTAAAAAAAAACTTACCTGTTTTCCTAATCGTCGTCATCCTACTTGTGCCACTCTTGAGCTGGGTCCCAAGCAGAATTCTCTATTGCCTGAAAACCAGTGTCAAAGGCCAGTTTTCCCAATCAACCAAGAAACTGAGCATTCACTTGAGAGACCAAATCAAATGTTTAAGCTTCCAACTGCTGATCTGAAAAAGATACAAAGTGCCTCAGGGAATTAAGGGGGTAAAATTCAACTTGGGCGGAGGTGTAAACCAGGTGGTAGTGAATCGGCCGCCAGTTATACACCCTGCCTGATTTGCTGTTCTATTGAAGTCAATGGAAAAGAAAATTGGAATGGGGTATATAACAGTTGGCCGATCCACCCCCCTCATATTGTGCCCCTGCCACATTTAGATTTTACCCCCCATTGGCAGTGCAAGCATTAAAGAAAATGCTTTTTTTTTCTCCTCATTTCATTTTCTAGTTCACTTGCCACTCAATTCTTCCTAGTGCTCTTTTCTTGGCACTAACATTTTCCCTTCTGAAGTCAAGCATGTCTGTATTGTTATTTTTATCTTTAAATATATCCAATTTAACCATGCAATGATCATTGCAATCCAGGTTAGCACCCATTTCGAGACTGTGTAAGAATCTCAGCTTGAAATGGTACATCCAGGCTTCACCACATTGGGAAATCCAAAATGCAATCTTTAGATTTAAATTTCTTAGCAATCTGATCAGTTTTAGAATGCACCTTCATGCACTTCTTGTCCCAGTGGCTGCTGAAGTCTTAATAAATCTGGATTTTAAAGTACTTTTACATTTATCTACACTTACTGAATACACTCAAATTCACTCCTCTCCCCTTTTACCCCTCAACTCAATCTATTAGAAATTTAACAGCTCTTAAAACATGATTAATATTTCTATGTCACTAGTTAAACACCTGGAATCCAGAAATTTGGGGTTAACTATAATCTTAACTTCATAAAACATACGGATTACTGGGGTGGGAAACAAGCATATACATTTATTACATGGTGAATGGTACATATGTTCTGGTAAAGCATAGTGCTTTATTTAAGTGCTCCCAAGGTTACTGGTAGAAAAGTAGGGTTTTCTACACAGTAAATGGCAACTTGCAATGTTTCATCCTAGGACAGCAGATGTTGCTACAAAAGGGATAAATACAACCAGCAGACCTTTAATGAATGATGCAGCACAAAAAAGCATATTTGGATTATGTAACTTATGTAAGAGACAAGATCCCATGTTGTTACCTTGTATAGACTGGATTTGTAGAACCATCTTTTAAAAAAAATAAAAATAATTTCTTGACACATTCGACATCACGTGACTCCATGTATTTTCTAATAACTGGCTTAAAAAAAGAGAAATTAGTTTCATTACTATCTTCATTAAAGTTTAATATCTCAAAGTTTATGAAAAATCCCAAATGCATAAAGGAAGACAGTGTTGTAGTCTCTTGTTTTTATTATTCCGGCCTATACAGGCCCACAAAAAAGGCCAGTGTCTCTTTCTGTTGATTCCAGATGAGATTTAATTCTGAGAAACATTTTACAGGTCGATGTACCATTATCATACTACTAGCGTAAATCCAACAATATCAAACACAAAAAAGGCACAATTCATCTAAATGTTTTCAACATTCACAGAACAGAATTTGCTCTTTTAAAACTAGTTTTATAAATATTTTACAAGAAAAATAAATACAGCAAAGAGCCAGGTAATTTAAAATAGTCATCTCTGTATAAATTTTATTTCTGCTTTTATTTCCATGCTCTTTGAAACTAAATGGACACCAGTTAAACTTTGCTAGGCACATGGTGATAGAATTCCTCTGTACAACACCACACTGCAAAGTTTGTTCAGCAGGTCTGTACGGAACAATCAGAAACAGGATGTGTGAAAATTGTCCCTTTACATCACTTTTGTTTAAAACTATAAATGCATGCCAGTAGCAACTACACAGTAGCTGAACTAGCCTAATGTTAAACTACAGAATTATATATATATATACACACGCACACACACAAAATACCAAAATCATAATTTAAGATCGATCTTGACAAATAAGCACAGTAGGGGGAAAATTAAGCTTTAACATGAAACTGTCAGTCTAAGTTATGGTTCTTTAAACAAACCATTCTACTCAAACTAGTAATTCACTGCCTATTTCTACCTAAAAGATTATTTAGTGCAGGTGTAAAACTAAGCAAGGCATAAAATTAGTGACCGTTTTCCTTCTGTACAACGCAATATGATGGTACCTCCATGTTAAACACCAAAAACAGTAACGATTAAGATGTTGCAAATATTTCAAACTAAGTTGCATATCCAAGATGCATAAATACTCCATGTCAAACATGTAAAGCGAAAGACCTCCTTTCTAGAATTCTTTAAAAAAATTTAATACATAGCTATTGCACTGAATAAAGGTTAGAAAAGGCCACTTAATAAAATTAAATGTACATGTTCAATATTGATAGTGTCTACTTGAAATATTTTCAATTGCATTACAACACATGAGCAGGAAATAAATTCAGTACAGTACATGCAACACTTTATGTAATAAGATTTTTGGAGAGTTTTAAAACTTGCTTAAAATCATTTTCAACAAATTTATAAGAAACTGAAGGCTTGGAATTTTAAACAGGTTTTGTGTAAATTACTAAAAATGGCTATTTAGGATTTTAAAAGTTACTGGGTAGACTAGTTTTAAATTTATTGACAATAAAAACATCAGTCAGTCTTCTCCAAGTTTGGGAGGTTGAACCCGTTTTCTCTTTTAAACCTCCATGCCATCCAAACTTGGCTAAATTAATCCCTTGCTGAGAATAACCTCAGTTAAGCCCCACTAGAATTTAACATTAAAAAAAGGAATGTTGCTTAAATAAAAGTTGGATTCCAATGGTGACTGAATATTAAAAGAATTATTATATTTACTGAAATAATTCCCCTTTTAGTGCTGTTGTCCCACCCCTTTGCTGGTCACACAAAAGAGTTTTGACAAAGAACATAATGATGCAGACTGTTAGGTTTCAATGGTGCAGCTGTTCTGCAGTTTACTCAACAAATCGTTGCACGGTAGGTATTATTTGGCGAAGAGCGAAGAAGAAATCAAGCTGGTGAATTGGAAATGCTTTGACCCCTCTCTGTAATACTGATATATCACAAGTTCAGAGCATCTTTGATGTGAGAACATCTTTGTTGCTCCAAATCCCCTATTCAGCATTTTGGAAAATCTTTCCCATGTTTTTTTTCCAACTGGTGGAATTTCAAGATTCCAAAATACAATTAACAGGAAAAAAAATTCTTGAAATTTTTGCAGTTTTCTTCACCCCCCGAATGGCCTGTTTCTGTGCTGTAAAGTCAATGTAATATATAATTCTATGTAAATAAAACCTGATTAAAACATATGGAATGGGATAGTAGCATTAAAGGGACCAATCTAAAATAAAGGTAATGGATACATGGGACAGACGGTGATGTTTTTAAAAAAAGGTACAGCCCTAATAGCCTTATGAATTATCAAACACTTAACAAGTGTTTCACTCCTGTTGTTCAGGAAGAAACACAGGAAAACATCAAAATTTCCTGCAGCAACTCCTCGCTCTCGTTAAGGTGCCAGTAACCCTTGGCCAATCATACATGCCAGCTTACTGTACAAACTCCAGAATTTATAGACAACAAGGGATTCCTTCCTTTCTGCAGTTGCTGTATATCTAAACCTCTCACTGTTTCCATTGCCTAAATTACTGTGCTTCTGTCTGACTACATATACAGACCAGCTGAATATTTTAAAGTGAAGAACTCTGAAATTGCCACATCTGAAAATCTACCACCAGTGAACACTGGGTTTCACCAATGCAAGAAACAAACTGTAGTTTGTATTTGCCAAGGAACTTAGAATTTGCTGCTTTTATTTTAGTCCTTTTTTAGCCCAAAATACTGGAATAAGTCCGGTTCGACCTCTCTCACAACCTGTTGATTTTTTTTTAAATTTATTTTTTAAATCATGCTTTTAAAAAATAAATCAGTAAAGAAAAGCTGAGTGCTAATTACTTAACTACTGGGATGCTTAGCAAATGTAATTATTTTTAAACCAGTTTTTCTTTAGTGTTTAAGCTTTTCATTTTTAAAAATTCTTGCTTCAAAACTGGCATTTTATGGTCTACTTATCTTTCCATTTCAGATGTTATATACTTTGCGAAAGGCCTACCTGAAGAATTGATAACTGTACATGGGGCAGCTTAATAGACTACAAAATTGTAGCCTTTAACTTAAACACAAGTGTTTTACTAACAAACTCATTCCATGATGGGAAATGTCTCTCAGTACCAAATACTTAACCTTAAGAAGTATCAAATCACAACAAGGCATTTCATTAAAATATTCTTGGGTTTGGACGTGGATACCAGGCAGTGACTGTACTTGCTGCTCCTCTTATCTGGATCAAGAGGCCAGAATGCTTCTTCGAATAATATCTGTCCCGTACCTCCTGCTCACCATTGTACTGTTTGAATTTAGCCGTTGTGGCTTGCAATTATCTGTTGACTCTGTCTCCGAGTCACTCATCTCGGCGTCAGGACTATAGCCATCATTCTCGTTGTCCGGCAGCAACCTCACCTTTGCCCTCTCTTTGGAAGAGGTTCTTTGCGCTCCCAAGTGCTGGTATTGTGTGGATTCGGAGTTCTGCCTGCAGGGCTCCTGTCTCTCCTCATGCTGCTTCCTTTCTCCCTTCTTTGGGATTTTGAACCCACCCCAGTTTTTCACTGGACTCGTAGGTGTTGTAGGCACTTTGACTGCAGGACGACTGGTAGGAACAGCAGTTTGGTTGCAAGCTACCTTGCTCAAGGTACCATTACATTTAGAGTGTGCATGGCTGCCATCCCCAGATAACCTCCGATTACTAACAGAGGACATTTTACATGTTGGACCACACAAAGCCCGTTTGTTCTCAGACTGCCTTAGGGTTAATTCTGCAGGTATGTAGGATTTCTCTCGTCTTGAAGAAGCTCTTTCTCTCAATTCTGCTTTACTTCCTGTACTACGTCCACTGCTGTCAGTTTTCTTCCTGTGGTCAGGTGCAGTCAGACCATTATTTCTCTCACGAGCAGTAGCTCGCGACCCGGTACGAACCTTGTCGTAGGCCGGAAGAATACGCTCGCTGGTATAGTCCTCCTTGACACTGTGCAGGTTAGCTATGTTTTTGCACTCACTGGATCGGTTTGATTGTTTCAACAAACTCTGATTAGCAGAGTCTGTGTGGCTTTGCATTCTGCCGCTCAAGTGTGAGCTCTTTTCACGCCAGACTTTATCCGAGTAGTGGCCAGGAGGCTGGCCTGTCTCCAGTTCTCTGTTCAACTTCCATTCTAAACCACCTGTTTTGGAAACCGGATGGGACTGTGCCAGCCAACCAAGGAATAAAGTATCTTCTGATGGGAATGCTGAAGGCACACCTACAAACAAAACACACACACAGTTCATACGGTACAGTATAAAACGTGTACAGAATAAAACATGCAGCTGGGCTATCTAAAGGAAGAGATAATGAAACATTCCTGACTTTATCATCTGTAAGAAATAATTATATATTTCACAATTAACTTTTTTTTTAAAGTTTCTTCTGAAATCTTCCCCACTTTACAAATGTTCTTAATAAAGAGCACTTTATTCATTTTTTTAAATTTAGAACTAGAACCCGATATTGATACTGACAATTGATACAGACAGCACTGTAATACGTATACTATCTATTAAAAAAGATGTGCAATTATAAAAGCTGGCAACAGATATTATTTAATATCATTAAAAAGAACAGCAATTTAAGTTTGCTTTTCTAAAACCTCTTTTCTCTGCAGTCAGTCAGTCTTTGCCCTATATCATCTTGGTCAAGAGAATGAAGATGAAGCCCTCGAACATTTCCAGCATGCATCAATGCAATATTCTTGTTCACCCACCAGGAGGTGTATTTGAGTGGTGCAGGAAGAGATAATTCCAATGGCCAGTTTCACCTCCCTTCCCCCATGAAACTTCCCCTCCCCCAATAGCTGGCAAACTCGTTCCCATGGGTGAAGCCCATTAATGAACGATATTGGAGGCTGGGGTTCAGGCTCAGATTTTGTGGGTGACGCAACAACCAAACCAAATTTCTAAATATCTTTACCAAAAAAAGATTAGAGTTGTGATGTTTGATCATAGAATTTTACAAGACAGAAAGATGCCACACTCGGCAAACAAAGCTATCCATTTACTCCCATTCGGTGTCAGCCGTGGCTCAGTTGGTAGCACTCTCCCCTCTGAGTCAGCAGGTTGTGGGTTCAAGTCCCACTCCAGAGACTTGAGCACAAGATTTAGGCTGACACTCCAGTGCAGTACCGAGGGAGTGCTGCACAGCCGGAGTTGCCATCTTTCGGATAAGGTGTCAAAATCGAGGCGCTGTCTGCCCTCCCAGGTGGACGTAAAAGATCTCATGACACTATTCTGAAGATGAGCAGGGGAGTTCTACCTGGTGTCCAGGCCAACATTTATCCCTCAACTAACATCACTAAAAACAGATGATCTGGTCATTACCACACTGCTGAACGCAAAATTGGCTGCCACGTTTCGTACGTTACAACAGTGAATACACTTCAAAAGTAATTCATTGGCTCTAAAGCGCTTTGGGACGGCCTGTGGTCTGGAAAGGGGCTATATAAATATAAGTCTTTTTTCTTTCTTTCATCTCCCATTACCTTTTAAAATTTTTCTTTTTCAAATATTTATCCACTTCCCTTTTAACAGCTATTATGGATTCTGCTTCCATTACTATTTCCGATAGTGCATTCCATGCTAACAACCCTTTGTGTATATAAAAAAATTCTCCTAACCTCTCCCTTTATTCTTTTGCTGGTGATCTTAAATTTATACTCTCTAGTTACCCATTCACTGATGAACAGAAATAGTTTTTTCCTATTTGCCTCATCAAAACCAGTCATGACTTTGAACACTATAGCACCGAAATTAGACTGTGCAAATATTAGCTGTATTTTAACATGTGAGTTAATCTGTTTAAAATAGCAGGGTAAATCAAGGAATTTCATATGAATACATTAAAAATTCATAGAGTAAAATCACTGCATAATTTCAAGACAGGAATTTTGATACAGCATTTTGGATTCAGGACAAAACATATACTGGTCCTGAAGGAACATTTCCAAATCCTGACCCTGACTAATTCCTGGTTCACCACTAGTGACCTTACCTTCAATGATGCCAACCCACCTCTCTCTCCAAAGTCCTGGGAATGTAACGATGATTCACAATTACACTCTCAACACTCTGTATCCAAGTCCCTCCAATGTGGCTTCCACCATATTGACAGTTCCAAGACTACATTGGTCAAAGTCACAAATAACATCCTACGATCATCACAGTTTCTCCCCATCTCTATCTCTCTGCCATCTTCAACACCACTGGCCACTCCAACTTCCCTCCTTTACAATCCAACTCCAGGGCACACCTCTCTCCTGGTTCCACTCTTACCTTACGCAACAGCAGACACCATATTATTGACAATGCCTTTTCTGCTTACATGGTTCCATCTGATATATCCTGAGGTTCATTTTTGGTCCCTTATGCTTCACTATCTCTATGCTATCCTTTGACAACATTATTTGGAAGTACAGGGTCAGCTTCCAGATATACACCAATAACATCCAGCTCTTTCTCTGTGCCCCCAAACCAAAGGTTGCTGCCACGGTCTCAAATTATCTGTTTGATATCAAGACCTGGATGAACTAAAACTTCTTCTAGCTGAATGAGACCTGGATGAACTAAAACTTCTTCTAGCTGAATGAGGCCATCTTCTTTAGCTCCTATTAGCACCTCTGGTCTTCTGAACTCCATCAATGTCCACTGGTGCTAGTTCAAGCTTAATCAAGAGATGCGGAACCCTAGAATCCTGCTCAGCTCTGAGCTCAAGCTCTTCCCCCATATTTTCTCTCATCAAAACTGCTTTCTTCCACCTCTGCAGTATTGCCCCATCACTCCCCTTCTGCTGCAAAAACTCTAGTCTATGTCTTCATCGCCTCAAGGCTTGACTTCTCTAATGCCCTCCTAGCAAGCTTCTCCATCTCAACTCACCACAAGCTTCAATTCATCCAAAGCACTACAGCCCGCATTCTTACCACACTAAATCCCATACCAGTATCCTCTCCGTGCTCCACTGGCTCCCCCGTGCCCAATTAATCGATTTCAAAATTCATGTCCTTGTTTTCAAATCCCTCTATAGCCTCTCCCCACCTTACCTGTTGCTTTACAGCCCCACTCCTTCAACACTGGACTTCTCCTCCCCCTTCACTCTCTCTACTTCACCATCAGTGGACACTTGTTCAGAACTACTCAGTTCTTCCACATTGCCATCTAACTCCTTGCTTTCAAAAATCTTTTCAACTGTGCCTTTCATTCCACTTCATAGCCTCTCATTTTTCTCAATGCTCTTGTTTCCATTGTTACCTCATTCTCCTTGTTGTAAAGCACTCTGGGATGACTTTCTGCATTTGAGGAGCAGAGGTAATTGTGATGGCCTGCTTTAAATCGCCAGGAAAGAGAACACTAAACCAATCTTATTTCAGAAAAGCGAGGAATGAGGTATGTTTCTAATCTGTTGCATATTCAATAGAGATCCACTTTTAAAAGAAGTATGTTGACAATAAAGCTGTGATCTCAATATTGTTCAGCATTCAGCTCTGTAAATCTACACATACATATAAAACCTAAAAAGTCTCAATAACCTACTGCATTAGTGCAAATAAAATGGCTTCATTCACATTACACACCCAGTGTGACTGTCTCATCGGGCATTACAGTAATAAAAATCCAAGCTGTTCCTGCTTATTGAACATTGAGAAGGGGATCTCTTCACTTGGTAAGACTAATGCACGAATGTAGAACAGCTCTGGTCAAGCAGCATTTTACGATTAACTATTAGGAAAGAACTGGCGTTTGGATATTGATTAATAAAATATTTTAGCATTATCAACCCCAGTGCTGAGTCCCTTAAAAGGAAATATATTAACAGTGCTCAGCGATGCAATGTGACAACTGCAATTGGACTCAACAATATCAGTATAGCTTGAGCTGACAGCGTAATGACTGTGGTTTGGGGATTTGGACAATTCATTTTTACACAGCAGAAACAAAACTAAAATCACACAAAACTAACATCGAAGCTTGCAGTTCAATCAGCAATGTCAACTAGTCGCTTCTCAAAAACATTTAAATGTTGATTTCAAAAAGATTTCTTCAAAGTATGGCAGGTTCAAAAACGTGAGCTCAAATCCTGGTCTTCTGTAATTCCTTCCATATGGAATCAAGAGGAAATGTTAAGCCTCCAAAGGCTTATCTGTATTCTATTTATTAAGCAAGTGATCTTGTACGACACTTGAATTCTGAAACAGGAAGAGCAATTCTTTAGCGTACAGCTTAACTGGAGTAAGACGGTTAGAGATTGCAATAGTAAAGGCTGGAGGGAAGCCAATATCAGTACCATGACTACTACATCCCTTCTCTCAAAGATTAGAAGTGATAGAAGAAAATATACTTTAAAAAATTGAGTAAACCAATTTCCATAACTCCCCTCCACCAGTTTCTATGGCACTGCAAATACCAGAGTCTTAGCCTAAGGATTTTTCTTTTTAATTTCTTTTTCAAATATGTCAAGGGAAGCCAATCCATGGTAATGAAAATACCTTCTTTAAAGTCTTTGGAGGCAAAAGAACGAGACCAAACGAATAGCAATAGCACCATCACTAACACTGCTTACTGTTTTATTTAGAATTTTTCTTGTTTACCTTTCTTATGAATGTATAATTTTATCTGTCTTTGTCCTCTTTTCCCTTTCCCAACCAAGACCTTCCTTGGTCTAGATGTCATTAATTAGTCCATCATCAACCCAATACAGTACAGGTAAGGGCACTGACCCCCGCCCCCAGCTGGACTATAGTTCCTTCTTATGAGCCAAAAAGCCAAGAACAACAAACTCATTATCAGCAAAGGCAGGGAATCAAACTCATTTGTTGGAACTATAAGGTCACCATAAACCATCATCTCAATACGTTATAAAAAGAGTGGGAATATCCACTTTTTAAGACCCACAGAAAATTTCCAAAGAAAGAAAATCCATCTTATTAGTAGGATTGGTTTCATTTAATCACTAATTCTGTCTATCTGAGGGCAATTAAGCAGCAGGCTGTATAATCTGTATTAAAACAGAATACCAACAAAAACAGTTGTTTTCCCATTAAGCTATATAGCCTGAGGAATCACAAGTGCAACTCATAGTTATGATTTTGGGCCCCCGGGCGGGGGAAAGGGAGTCTGGCTATGCTTTTAGGAACACAATATTATCAAACTCAGCAACAATGCAGTCTCCTCCAGAAAACTGGTTGCCATAGAGTCAGCTACTGGCTCTTCCTCAGCATAAGACAATGGAAGTTGGTTTTACTCAAAGGAACTTGGACAACCTGGCCTTAAAATAGATGGTGCTTCTCCTAATTTTTTTTTAAATATACAATTAATTTTTCTGTAGTTTATTTGTAACCCCACTTACAACCCAACTGTTTTTACTGATGCAGAAATATATACTGAGATGTTCACTTTGTCAAAATCCCTTTTCCTATTTTAACATCTTCATGATGCCTCTTTCAAATCTGAGAAATTCAATTGTTATTTAACAGTTTAAATTTGAAATTAATTTTAATGCTGTTGCTATCACTTTGCAAAGATTATGACTGCAGACATTGACAGACTCTGCAAGAATCTGATTAGTGGAGTTAATGTTGTGAAAATGGCTCACTGGAGGAACAACTGGCAGCTTAAAAAAAGAGAAACTAACCATCAGTGCCCCATTCAGATAGAAATCAATGGGCCAATAAGAATGTTAGATAATTTCAACGTCCTTGTATTCTGTTTTGGTTTTTTTTTGAGTGGGAACTACCTGTAAAGACTTTTGACGTATTCTTGCTTTAACAGATTCTTGATGGCTACCCATCTGGTTTGCAATTGGATATCCAGTTTTAAGACAGGTTGCCTGGCAATCAGGTCATTTTAAAACTGGATAATAAAAGTCCAGTTTCCGGCAGTGCAGTTAAAATTCTATGAAATAGCCAAATCACTCCACATCTCACTCAACAAGTAATAACAAAATGTGCTTACTATGTGATGCACATTTTTAAAATTAATTTCCTGATTCATTTATTCTCTTGTTAATTTTCTCAATTCCTCTCCTGAATGCATAGACTCCTTGCTGGGGTACGATCCCATGGACACTGGATATTCTTCAGGACCTTGTTCAAGTGGGCACTATTCAAGTGGAAACCTTGACAGCGAGTGGCAAGAGGCTACTCAACAGCAGGCGATGCTGGATAAGTAATTAGCTGCGGGAATCTTGGCTGAGTTCCCCCTCCCTTCCCTTCCCGAGGGGGCCGAGTCTAATTATAGTGCCCTCTACTGCTGTCCAGGCTGAGATCAACCAGCTCAGCTTGGGCCAGGGGCGAAACTAGAGCTATTCACTGAGCCATCAAGGGAGCCATGTTGCACTCTTAAACCCTGGCTAATATTGTTGTGTTCAAAAATCTACTTATTGTTTGCTTCTGTTTATTCTTCATGTGATGTTGTCAATCAACTTAAGCCCACTATCCATTTTTGGACTGGGCTAGAAGTGGTCATCCTGACTCGGATAACTCCCTTGGAAGGGACAATGAACCAGACATTGAAAGGCATCTGAACTACCATCAGCAGCCATACAGGCAGTAATCCAGGGATTATACCACTTTAGCTATTTGTATAAATGTAGCTTTCTCACACTGGGGACTTGTGAACTGTTTACAAACTCTGAGATGGTTTTGGGACCTAATCCTCATTGGAATCATTTTGTTAAAGCACCAGTCACCCTTTCGGGGAGGTTTCCAGCAGCTTCAGTTCCTGCTTTGAAATTTCCATTCTAGAACCATCACATTCGCTATCAGTAATGCTCATTCACTGCAGCAGAAGCAATCTCTCTTTTAAAAAAAGAGATTTTAAAAAAAACTTCAGAAACTTTTTCCCCATTACATTCATGTAATTAAGGCATCGCCTCTCTGTTTACATTTACCAAATAAAATAATGTGTGAATCATTTTATTTGGCTGATCATGCTTCTTTAATAAATCTGTTCGACTCTTCTTCCGATGGCGCCTTCATTCTTTTATTACATAACAAATGGTACAGTTTAGACCAGCTGCTGAGATAAAGGCAATGTGCTACACCAGGTTACAGACACATCAATCAGATGTTACAGTGGGTGGTAGTGTCAGTATGGGCTGGGACACCTGTTCCACATGCATTGACTGGTTCATCTAAGCTCCATCTGCTCCCAATGATGAGATCTAACATCACTGGAACAGAGGGGGCTGAGGGGTGATTTGATTGAGATGTACAAAATTCTGAAAGGCCTAGATAGAGTGGACAGGAAGGACCTATTTCCCTTAGCGGAGAGGTCAATAACCGGGGGGCATAGACTTAAAGTGATTGGTAGAAGGATTAGAACGGAAATGAGGAAAAATGTTTTCACCCACAGGGTGGTGGAGGTCTGGAACTCACTGTCTGAGAGGGTGGTAGAGGCAGAAACCCTCAACTCATTTAAAAAATACCTGGATGTGCACCTGAACAGCCGTGACCTGCAGGGCTACGGACCAAATGCGGGAAAGTGGAATTAGGCTGGGTGGCTCGTTTCTCAGCCGGCGCGGACACGATGGGCTGAATTGTCTCCTTCTGTGCCGTAAATTTTTTATGATTTTATGATTCACTGATCATCCATTACACATTATGAGATACGGCTTACCTAACCAATTACAATTGCCTTCGACATCCTCCTGGGGGAGGAGGGGAGGGAGGAGAGAGGAGAGGAAACTGGCCAGGGTCTATGCTCCTAGTTTATCCAGTGATTCCTATTAGAAAGGTAGTATATGTGGATGTCGACTGATGGGCAGGTCCAGGCTCTACTGTAATGCTCCCCTCACTGTCAAACAACCTGCCAGCACTTGTTGCTTGGCTCATACACAAGGAATGGCCACTTTACTGAGATAGTGGAGGGCAGCTGATACTCATGGGACTGTACCCGGCAAGAGTCACCACTTTCAGGAGAGAAATGAAGAAAGTTCTTGGGGGAGGGGGAAGGGTAAGGAAAGGAAAACCGCTCACTTGAATTCATGATCACTAGTGTAAATACCAAATGGCTGTGAAAATACAGTACTTATTTGAATTAAGCAGTCGCTAAATATATTGAGATAGCAGCAATCTCTAACATTGCCTTATGTTAAATCTGTTACAGTCAATGGTAGCACACTTCCAAACTAATTAGACAGCACAAGGAAACCCAAAGAACCTAAACAAGAGTTTTGTGCAGACACAGTGCATAAGCAGAGGTTCTGTTTTTTGAAGAATGCACCTATATCTGCACCTTGCCCCTCAACTCCCATCACCAAAGAAAAGAATGTGCTTAAATTCTGGCAGTTCTGTACAGGAAGTGACAATCACAGTTACTCATTTCAGTTTGAAAGTGTGACCTATTTCAATATGGATCACCTAAAAATACAACGGGACTGCCATTATCTGCCATAATGAATGGGACCCTTCAGACAGATACAGGCAGGCAGCTTCAATCAGCTGTTCGCACTGTTAACAACTACAGGAGGCAGTCAGGAAGTGCAGCCCCACCGCCTTGTGCATCGCCCCCCCGCCCGCCCACCTTCCATCTCAAACTCCTAATACTGCTGCTTGTCGAGCCTCACATCTGAAAAGTACTCTTTTTACATTTTTTTTGATTACACCGCCCACATGTATAGCGGGCGAATCATGCTGACGCCAACACACACTCTATAAGCGGTGGGGACTGTAATAGCATTGGCCAAATAATCGAGTGTCTCCAAATTTTGGTCTTGCACATGATACGGCAACAACTTGCAATGAAGACAAGTATAATACAAACATCAAGCTGAATTTGGTCTTTTTTGGGTTGTGGTTTAAACTGATAAAACCCACTTACTGCCCCCTTCAAATAACTTTAAGGCGGCAAAGAGATGACGACATGTAAAATAGTGAGGGATTGCTTGATTTGTCTTTGGCTTTTCAAAGGTCTTTTTTTAAAAAACTACCATTCATCAACATGTGGCTGATTTTAGAGATACAATGAATCTATGTTTGGAGACTGGGTAAAGGCATAGCTGCTATACTCTCTCACAGCTGAGCCCTGTTCCCTGGGTTTCAAATAACAGACGCCCAGAGTAAGAAACCAAGACTATTCAGAAAGTTAACTTTCTGGCTTTAGACTTTTACAATAACATTTGCTGGTCACCTGAGAATGACCTCAGTGGCAGGGTTTGTTTCAAATTACCTAAAACTACCTGTACATCTGCAGCAAGTATATCACTGGAGCTGAGAAATAAATGCAAATGAAAACCCTGAAAAGCACAGTACACAAAAGCACGCTGACACACTGAAGTTTCCTTCTCAAATCTAGTTATCCTTTCCTAATGGTTTTAAGCATAAGAATCAAAAAGATCCCCCTCCACCCCCACTCTCTGCTTTGTAGCCTGGTTTTAATTCTCACTTGCCCAAGTCATACAGTGCAAGGCTGTTACTTGATTTTGCTCCAAGTTTGTCTTTTTAATTAAAGAAACATGAAATAATGAACGAACAAAAAAATTGCTTAAAATAAACTCCACTCCCTCCCCAAAACAGCAGAAATCGTAGTTGTGAGCGTCTTCCGTATGAGACTACAGGAGATTGGCGTTAGCAAATTGTGCAATGAGACAACATTTTGCACAAGGCCTTGTCCTGTGAAAATTTTGGCAGATGATGAGTGAAAGTGAATAATTGGACTGCAGATCGTAAGAATTTCACAGCACAGAAAATAATGGCGGGCCACCAAAAACACCATTCAAGAGAGTATTCAAATTGTACCACTCTTGTTGATCATAAATATTATTGCTAACATCTCCTTGATGTTGACTGCTCTGAAAATAGTCTGTATATAGGGGGGGGGAAAAAGAGTTGAAAGTGCATATTCTGTGTTTGATTGGTTGAATCTTGTATTACTCCAAACAAACTGGACTAGCAGCGGACAACAGGCCTGTACATCGTTACCATGGCCTCACCCACTAAACAGGGCTTAGTCATGCAGTTTGCAGGCTTTGCTTAACTCTGTGTACTTAAGCACTGCCTTCACCACAGCAACGGATTCAATCCAACAACGCTTTCCAACAAAATTTAAAACAAAACTGCATTTAACATCCTTGAAAAAAGTCAATACATGGAGTTTATTTCTCTGAACTAAATCCACATGTAAAGGCCATTAGTCTTAATTACACACGCACACAACCATAAAGATGTTTAGGACTTCATAGGTCATACAATGCAAGTTTTAGGAAATCCAACATGAACAAAGAACAAAGAAAAATCAAACAAATATACAGACTATTTTCAGAGCAGTCAACATCAAGGAGATGTTAGCAATAATATTTATGATCAACAAGAGTGGTACAATTTGAATACTCTCTTGAATGGTGTTTTTGATGGCCCGCCATTATTTTCTGTGCTGTGAAATTCTTACGATCTGCAGTCCAATTATTCACTTTCACTCATCATCTGCCAAAATTTTCACAGGACAAGGCCTTGTGCAAAATGTTGTCGCATTGCACAATTGTATGAGCTCTGAAGTCCTAAACATCTTTATGGTTGTGTGCGTGTGTAATTAAGACTAATGGCCTTTACATATGGATTTAGTTCAGAGAAATAAACTCCATGTATTGACTTTTTTCAAGGATGTTAAATGCAGTTTTGCAGGTACACAGAGGGTAAATAGATCAGTGATATGGAGTCACTGACAGAGGATGTCACTAATTAATGCAACTGGACATGTTATATGGAGCACAAGCTTGTAACATGAAAACAAAGAACAGAATCTGAATGGTAGGTGCTGGTGAGACACATTATGGTGTCAGAAACAGGATGGAAACCAGCATTAGTTCCAGTTTTACTTCCACGTTGTATTGATGCAACATGATTTTTGTGTTTCATCAATGCAAAAATGGCAGTATAACTGGGGAGTGAAAATTGCCAGTCTGATAAAGCACTGAATGAAGGAGGTAGCCTCACACTGCTGCAGTATAACTAACAGCACTTCACAAACTTTAAAAATATCAATGACATCCTGAGCAGCTGCATCTAAGCACACATGCACAAAGACTCTCTTTGCCTAAATATGGAGCAATGCAGTCACAGTATAACTCCTTATACCTTAAAGCAGTATAAAAAAGCCATAAAGGTTCAGAATCACAAAAGTAAGTTTACTTTTTTTTTCAGAGCAATAAAAGAAGAAAGTTTTCCAATTCCAAATACTTTCTGCACTAATCTTAGGGTATTTTTATATTAGTGCTGGAGTTTCAAGACAGATGCTCGAGAGGAGAACAATGATTTCCAAGCCCTACTCTCCCATTTTAGTGTACCAGCAGGCTGCCAAACCCTACTCGCTTTTTTTTTAGGCCGTCTGACCTCTTCTCAAGATCAGTGAAAGGTAGAGTCCTGGTTACTATCAAAGGTGCTGCGTTCCCTTCCTTTATATTACACCATGCAGGAAGTAGCACACACCTGCTGTGTCCAGCACACCTCGTCCCAGGTTTGGGATGCTAACCACGCTCAAAGACCATTTTCAACGTTTATTGATCTATTTTGTTCATATGAAAGCGTGAGTGAAATGTAAATCAGTAACCATGGTGGTGCATCATCTGCCCTGTTGATAGGAGGTTTAATTTTAGACTTCATTAAGTTCCTTTACTTGCCAGCTAGGATCCTGCAGGAAGTGGTCAGTTTAACATTAAGTTGTGGCTGCTATGAAGTAGCATTTGAATTTTACAAAATTCTATGTGTTGAGGGCAGTGATTGTTGAGCTGGTTAAAAATAATGTTAATGTAGGCAGAAAGTGGTATACTTAATACTTAAAGTGAGCTACTGGCAGCAGTGTTTGAAAAGGCACCAGGAAGTGGCAGTGACCAAGTTTATAAACTTGGAGATATAGTTATAGGAGAGAACACAGATGCAAGTTTAATATGCCGGTTTAGAAAGTTCTCATCTTCCCTCACCCACTATAAAGCTGCTTAACTGTGGCCAAAGAAAATTAAAATTAAAGGATGAGGCACAGCCAAACCCATACTCTCATGAGCTAGGAATCTCTGACACAGAAATTAAGAACTTACAAAGCATAAAAGGGAAGGGGGGATTTTGACTCCCTCTGCCCAGCAGAAACCAGGCAGTACAGAAATTAAAATCAAGGCCGACCACTTACCGCTCTTCCTCCACCCCACGGCTATCTTAAAGCCGGGCAGCCGAAAGGCCCGCCTAATTCAGGTAGAAGCCTTGCGAATTTATAGAAATCGGGGTAATATTATGTACATAGGACCCTAAAGCCATTTTACAGCCATGGACATTCTGCTCAGTAGAAACTGTTAGACCAAAAGTGGAGGCCCTCTAAGGCAAGTAAAAAAACCTAAATTTTGTGGGGCCAAGAGGAGGAGGAGAGCTCCTACGGACCCCACAAAAATAGTTTGGGCCACGGCCGCTGCCGCCCTGGGACTCCCCCCTCCGGCGATCCCAAATCCCTCCTGAACCCCACCCTGACGGCTTATCCCGCTGCTGGCCAGGCAACCTCCAAGCCGCCCGACATTGCGCCAGCCCGAACCCAGCGAGCTGCCTCTGGACACCCATTTGGGGCAGGCAGCTCGCCATCTCCATTTAAATGAGGCCCGCCTGTTAAAATGGACCGAGCCTCCTGCTGCATCCCCCAGATGGTCTGCCCGAGTGTTCCTTATAGCCTACCGCCTGAGCGTTGAAACTCCCCCCTATTTGGCCATCTGGTGTTGTATGACCTACTACAGCTTGTATTCGGCTTACTGAACCTCTAACTATCATTTTCCTGCTCAGCTTACTAGATACAGTCACCATCCAATATTAATTTATCAGATGATACAACAAGTATCGTGTTCCACCATTCTTAACTTATCGCCTCCCTATCCGTGTACACTTTAAAAGTCTGTGGCATGCAGTGTTGAGCTCCATCAGGGTAGATGTTGCTAGACTAACACAAAGAATAGCAGCAGTATCCCAGCATTCTTGTGTGTGACGTAGAGCTGATGGATGAGCAATAATAGATCCCATTGTAAGTGGAAACATCCTGAGACAAGAAGCATGCTTTTCTTCTTAAATGGAAAATCACGCCAATTATGCCTATGTTCTGGGTGGCTTTTGCTCACCACACTATAAACCCTACACACCATTAAACAGCATAGAAGTTTGGTATTTAAAAACACCATACAATACAAAAATGATAATGTTTTCAAATGGGTTTTCTATTCCTTCATTGGCCATCAAGCAAAAAAAAAACACAATTTGCATTGCAGCATGCTATTGCCATCATACAGTCATCTTTGACATACTGTCTAGGTGATTTGATGAGGCAGCTGGGCTATCTATTTCCTTGAACTTACCAGAAATGCGCTCCTCTTCGAGAAGTTTCATCTGGTGGTGGAATATTTGCTCTTGGATTCGACAGATCGATCTCTTAATCTTCTCTCTTCGTGTCACCATGTAAGTAAGATTTCGAACCTAGTGAAGAAATATCACAACTGGACTTTAGAAACAGTTTAACATACACATGGAGCAACCTCTCTACATCCTAAAAACACTCAAAAAGTACTAGAGCTTCACCACTTATTATAGATGCTGCTTTCCTGATATTAAGGAAAAATAAAACTTACCTGCATGACCTTCTTCAAAAATATAAAAATAAAAAGTCACCCATAACTTAGCGCTAGATCTATCTAAAATAAAAACAGAAATTGCTGGAATGTACAGCAGGTCACTCAGCATCTGAAAGAGAAAGATAGGTTAACGTTTTGACTTGATCAGAACTGTTCCTGTTTTTATTTCAGATTCCCAGCATTCGCAGTTTCCTTTTAACCTTTACTGAATCTATTTAAGACTCACCATGACCTTAAAATGATTGTCCCTCCATCAGTAGGCTGACATCATTTCAACAAATATCTCAGTTTAAAATGTTTGTAGACAGCCTACCACTATTGCCAGTAGAACTCAAAATTGTGGCACAAAACAAATTATTCTATAGAAGCCTTGAATGTGCCCATCACAATTAAGACTTCGAAAGTATAAAAAGAACAAAACAGGAACAGTCACTTCCTGCTGCAGCCAGACAAAGGCAAACTGCCCTCAAAATAGGCTGTGTTTATTTACAGCAATTAAGCTTTGTGGTCTTAAAGCCTTGGCGGAAGAATAATATACTATGCATTACATGGTATCACGCTCCTGTCTTTATTCGACTTACCACGAGCAATACCACGGGAGATCTGCTAGTATCAGTTAATTATTTGGAGCTGCTATCTCAGAATTGCTTTTTTAAAAATTGAGAAAAACACATTTCACATAAATTTAACAGAACACTAAGTATTTACTGGTACGATTAACTTGGAAGAAGCCATCGAATGTTCACGCAAAATTGAGAAAATGGAATTGCACACAACTGCTCCCTATCCCCCTCACCACAATAAGACAAGCCACTTCCTGACTGCAACACCATTGAAAAATTACTTCAACACAGGACTATGTGATATATCTGACCATAAGGAGCTATCAAGAACAGACAACAACCAGAGGGGCAGAGCAATGCACAGAAAAGAGAAGGCCACACTAACAGATGACAGACACTACTACAGTACTGTACCAGCTATATTGTAGAAGGTGGTGTCAAAAGAGAGACTAATAGTAAAATCAGAAAATAAGTAACCACACAGTATGTACTATATAAAGAATGCACCCACTTTTATTGGATTTTATTACAGTACATCAATGTCATAATACTGTACATTCAATATTGCACAGAAGTAAAAGTCAACAGTTTGAAAGAAAAGTAAAGCCATAAGGAAATAGTAGCGACACACCTGATCTCAGGTACAGCTTAGGAAAGAATATGGGGCAGTGTTGAGAGTGGCAGATATCTACATCTCATTCCCTAATATAGCTGGGCAAACTGTTACAACTGAGCTTACTCCTCAAACCCAGTAGAGTCAGCCCCATGCTCACTGGAAAACTACATTCACTGAATAAGACTCTGTTGAAAATTATTTCAGTTACACAGCTTCTTTGCACACTTCATTATGAAATGGAGGATTTCAGAAATTTAAACGTCTTGTACTACCATTTTTAACTTGCTGCAGTTAGAGACATTGTAGAAATAATCTTCATGCAATCAATTCTGTAGCAGGTGACTGCTTTAAACATGCTATAAAAAGGTAATTTGAGAAAAAAATTAAATATTCACTGAACAGGAACTCGGAGCTAAAAAATCATTAACACAAATACCATGGGTGCAGATGGAAATTAATTACATTTCAATTCCTATATACTTAGCTGAAAACTTCTCTTCATTAAGCTGTGTAATCCACCTAAATGGAATTGACTGTGAAATCCAATCTTGGTTTAACAGATTTATTTTGATATGACTGAAATCAGTATTAAAAAGCAACAACACATAAATTAAGTTAATACAATAATAGAGGAAACAATTCTATTTGGCAGAACAAATCTTTTATTTTCCAGAATTTGCATATACGGGGAGGTAACCGTAGTAACAGACCACGTCAGTGAGCAACTTATTCCAATTATACCCTATTAATCATCCTGGTGAATTAATGGCTAGTTCAGACAATTCACTGAGGAAATAGCAAAATGTAATCAGGATATAGTAGGATCAATAGAGAGTACACAGTGGGATGGAGAGAGGACAGGGGCAGAAACAGCAGAACATGCAGTGAGACACACACATAATGTTTAAGTTAAAAATCACAAGGCCTTACACACGATTAATATAGTGGCAATGATCGGTCACCGAGTTTGCATTCTATATAATGCACAATATATAGAATGTCACTCATCGAATGCAATATGATTCCCTAATTCTGCATAGGTTTGTATGAAGGGTACCAACCATTCCCCCCCACAATCCTGCCATGGCTCTTTCACTGCGCCCCTCAGCTCCCACAAGGTTTCTACCTACACACTGGACAACTATATTAAGTAAATTGTGCAATTTAGCATTTTTTTTTTAAAACTATGAATGATAGAAAATTGATACCAGACAGCAAGGTCAGACTTGTAATCTAATCTCACTCTCATATCATGTGATCCTGTGGATTGGATCACTAATCTAATTTTTTGTAACTCATCCTTCACTGGTCATTATTCTATATTTATGCCACAGGTTGAAAATAGCACAGTGCTAACTGTAGCGCAGTTATTTTTAGTTATGTGAAATTACACACCAAAAATGTATGTAATGTCAGCGACACAACTTGCATCATTTAAAAATCAATAGTTGATGATGGCAGGAGAACACATTCACAGCATAAACAGGGGACACAGCGGGGACCGATGGGAATCATCCGCAAAAGACCGCACAACCTGTGCACAACAAAAATCTGGCTGTGCTAGAATGGTCTTATTTACCGTTGAAATGAATGCTTTGGCTCCCCCTCAATGTGCAGCGTTTATTGCACAGCTACAGTAAAAATGTACACAATTGAAGTTAAACCAAACAGAAATATTAAAATTGCATTATAACACTCTGTGCTATATGTAAAACATCTGCACTGAAAGTACTCCAACCTTTCCTGTGATGTACTGAGATGGCTGTTTTGACACCGGAGCAGCTAATATATAATGCCATAAGTAAAGTTAATAAAACAGTGTAGCGGATGTGCAAACTGTATATTGATCTCTCAAAATCTGAATGTGTAGAATGGCTTCACAAAACATGTCCACGTGGAGAACAAATTCTTCTATCTCATTCTGTGCAGTCTCAGCGGCTATGCTGCTGGTATTAGCAGACTGCTGGTTACTAGCTTTCAGCAACAAAACTCCAATGAGGAATTTCACAAAAAATGAAACAAAAACAAATATAATTGAAGACAAAAAAAGACTAATCCAACATGTATTAAAAGGCACAACACACTTTCAGCTGACCATGTAAATCACAAGATCAAAGCAGGTTACCCAAGACCGGGAAGTATTTTACGCTTTTGTAGAAGACTCGCAGCCGCTTGTGATTCTGTACGCAAGATAACAGAGGCGTTCACATACCATAAACCATAGCAAATGTGCACGTGAACATCATACAAACCCTGAGATTATGCTTTGGCCTCCAAACACACTCCTAATCACTTGTTATAAATATATACACACACACATATATATTATATATAAATATGTATATATAAATATAAATATATATACATAAATCTGTATATAAACAAATGTATAAACAAATATTTAATATAAATATTAAAATATATAAATAAATATACATGGAAATATATACACATAAAAGTGAATATAAATCTATATAAATATATATGTATAAGCATATATAAGTATATATAAATAAATATAAATATGTACACACATACACATAAATATACACACACACACACACACACACATATATATATATATATCTATATAAAAATATACATATATAAACATATACACACACATACACATACAGAGTAGTGCTAGCTTAAAATGTCATTGTGTCAAATTGGAGGGTTTAATTCAGCCGAAGTAAATTTGCTAGACCGTTAATATGGGGAAGTACAACATTGAGGACCTAAATCTCATACTTAAGTTGTGGTTATAGTTTTGTTAGCAGTCATAATTGTCACGAGTCCAATTTATTTCCCGTTAGCAAGTTGCTGATACAATTGTCTCATCTTTGTGTAATCTCTCTGTCCCAACCCCTCTCTAGTGATGACTATACTATTAGGATTGAGAGACTTACGAAATCGCGACACAGTGTCAAATTAACTCTAAAGCTTCAGAAGTCAATGGTTCTTCTTCCAACTTTCAGGTGGAAACTAGGAGACGTGAGGGAGACAACCCAGAGAGGGTGAAGAATGATGCGAATTGTATGAATCAAAATACTACTCAGGTGTTTGGATTATTGGATTGAACATTTAAGAAAGAAAGAACTTGCACTGATGCAGTGCCTTATTACATCCTCAGGACACCCCAAAGTGCTTCACAACTAAAGAACTACTTTTTGAGGAGCAGTCGCTGTTGTTATGTAGGCAAACACGGCAACCAACCTGCACACAAGATCCCACAAACAACAAATGACCAGTTAATATGGTGATTGAGGGAGAAATATCAGCAGAATTCTGAGAGCATTTCTAAACATGAATGTTACAGAGAAACAAAGCTTTTTGTGGTATTTCCCACGTTAAATAAAAGCTATAACCAGAACATTAACACTAATGAAGCTTTCTTCATCATGGAGAAGTTTTGCTCGAATTCTGCCGGCAGAATTCTAAGTGCTAGTTGCAGTTGTTCTTGTCAACGATTTCTTCACAAATATTACTAGCAAAAGAACACTTCATTTCTAATTGTGTGTCTGTTGACTCCTTGCTTAGGAATGGTTCCAAAGACAGCAGTCAATCTTCCAGTGCTTTGCCCAAGTGGCAATTATTCACGCATGATCCTAGCCAGTGATCATCACAGCCAAGCCAAACCCTGTCCCTCATTCATTATCTACACACATGTACTTCCAGCAGGGGTTACTGGATAGCACTCAGAAGCAGGAATCATGATTGTTTTTTCCCTCCTTTAATACAAGAGTGCTGCTGCTCCAGTTGAGCCAGCTAATTCAGCGCGGAACAGGAATCAAGCCGGAGACTATGCTGGGCTGTATGGTTCAGAGACAGACGCCTGGAATTTCAGCTGGGGTTCTTCGATGGGAGATTGGCAGAACCGCCCACCCCGGAGAAGCAGCGCATTTGGCCATTTCTCCAGAGATTCTACCAATCCCCCACCAAAGTTATAGCTGGAGATGAGGAGAACCCCACAGTTGTTCAGGGCCAGAGACGCAATAAATAGAGCCACGTGTGTCTATATTTGATGTCCATTTTAATTTAGGCCCTCTGGGTATATATCTAAAATACGACTACTTGTATGCCAATGCATCTCTTCACCTTCCAAAAAAAATTATGCCTATTAGAGAATTCTCATCAGAAAAACCTAGACAATTGGAAACTCAACCTTTTTTTTAATCTGCTAGGGAGATGAAGGGTGTGTTTATATTCAGATTAAAATACTCCTTTTGTGCTCAAAGATTTCATGTACTGTTTCAGCACAAAAACAGCACATTTTGCTATTCAAAGTTCCTATTTTTATTATGTAAGTTAACTAACTGCTTTTGCTCCAAGGAAGCATCATTTGCTAGTGAATCTCTTAGAAAACAGAAATTACATTAAATGAAATGTAATCAAAGCCAATTTTAATCAGATCACTGTACACTGTAACATGCTCCTTTTGTTAATCTAACTTGGCAAGTTAATAACCAAATCCTCTCAAAGTTATGGAGGAGGGAAAAGAACAAAAAGGGAGAGCTAGATTTTTCTCAAATTTAGTTTTCAAGGAAACAGAACACCTCAATGGTAAACAAGCAGCCTGATGAATTTAGAGCTCCTTGCTAAATTATGCGACATATAACTCTTGCGGCAAAAAAAATACCGGAAGATGCCATATTTGTGATTCCCATGCCATTTATCTTCATGAACGTCCCACACAAACCAGTAGGCACAAAAACATTTTTTCACTTCCTGAGCAGTATACATTTTCCAGTTTGCAACACATTTGGCCTGATTTCAAACTAAAACTTTATAACATCCAGAACATTCTGTGCGGCATGGCAACGCTGACTGTCACTGTCAAGAAGCAGTGACGGATGCAGCTTTGAATCCACTTTGCTTAGTTCCCAGTCTGAGCTAAGTCAAGCAGGAGGGCGCTGAGCAGAGGCTGCACTGACTCACAGTAAGGGGAAGAAGAATATGTCGGGGGAGAGCCACACTTGGGCACCTCCAGGCAGCCCGTTAATAGAGCACTGGCAGGTCCCATGCCCCGTCCTCCCTGCTCCAGACTTCAAACCAGGCAAAGAATAAGGGGTGAAAATACAAAAGCAGAACTTACCTGAACACCCGCACAAAAATAAAGAAAAAAGACCTGCACACGTCATTAGTTGACCCGTGGGATAACACCGATGACATAACTAATCTTGAAAGTTACGATCCTTCCACCATTAAGTTCTCCAACCCTTCTGCCATCCATGTAAACAAGAACTCTCGTGGAACATTTTGTCCCACGCATCCTCCTTCAGCAGGGACAGTAAACAGGCTGCAGACTCTTTCCCCCTCCCACGTCCACAAGGGCTCAGCTGATACAAGTTGTGCTTGCGGCACTAGTAAAGAGATGGTAAATAAGCTCAACACTTTCTCATCTGGAAGTTTCAGGAATTTCCTTTCCTGTTCAATAGGAATTACATCTATTTGGACAATTTGATAGAAACGAGTTAATGCTGGAAAGACATTCTGTTGTGGCAGAACATCACACTCAAGCAAGGCAAGATGACGACAAATCTTGCTACATATCTGACCACAGCACTTTGGCGGCCAATAGCAACACTCAAATCTGCGGTAACGGTTATCACTAGACAAAAAACTCCAGAACTCAAACGGGAATTCATGCTTTACATAAAAGATACTGCGACAAAAAAAAATTGGCTTCAGACTAAGGGCAACTGTTTTTGTATCACATCTTTATCTTGTCCTACAGTGAAATCTGCAAACTTAAAGTGGGGATGGAGGGTTCAAAGGTTTTCTGCTGGCTACAGTGGAACCTTCTCTCAGACAAGTGCAAAACAGTGCCTTATAACTTGAGGTCTGTAAACATTCTTCTACTGTGCTCGATTGCTTAATTAAGATGAATGTAGACAGTTCTTAGATGGGCCACTCGGTGAATTATTAACACCTTTGCATCAATTTGCGTCACCTTGAGTGAGAGGGGAAAATTAATCACCAAATGCCTCCTTTCCCACTGTGGGCAGGCTTGCTGTTGGGACAGCTGTACAGGATCACAGATGTAGAGGCCATGAAGACACGCACCCATCCAGGTGGGTGAGATTTAGCAATGGGAGAATTTCTTTTAAAGAGATGTTGACTAAAATCAAAATGTGTTTTATAAAGGTCAGCTAAGTAAAAACACTTAAAATTAAAAACATTCAGAATTACAACATTTCCCTACAAAAAAAAGGTGTAAATTTACAGCAAGGATGGTATTAAATTGCAGAATTGCAGCTCCAAGCAACAGAACTCACCCTCTCTAGGTCCTGCCGGAGGTGGGTGAAAAGCTGCAGCCGCCTGAACAACACATCTTGCTCCTGCTTTGCCAGATTGTCCTCCTCGTCCTTTTTGGGAGTGAAGAGAGGCTTGTTTAAATTGCTCTTCCTTTTGCCTTTCCAGTACTGGTAGATAAAATCCACAAGCTCCTCAGCCAATTTCAATTGCTGGGATACCTCGGAGACGCTGACAAAGTTATAAAATTCGTCCTCCAGTTGTTGGAGTTTTTGCTTGCGGAGGCTGATCCTTTGAGCCTCCTCCTGGCTCTGGTCCATGCTGCCCAGGGCACTTTCCACAATGGCAGGCTTTTCCTGCATCTCCGCAGTGGAATAGTTTTTATTTCCCTCATCCGGTTCCTTGCTGCTGTGCTTAGGGCAGTAGGATTTAAACTTCACTTCGTCATTTTCAGCCAGGATGGTCTTCATTTCCAAATTGCGATCAAACGCACAAGTCACATGAAAGGCTGTTCGGCAGTTTTTCACTGAACACTACAAGCATTTAAAAAAATAAAAGTCCAGTTATTATAGGAGAAGGTACATTTCAGCTGGTCACATAGGCAATACTACAACACTTGTTCTTCCTTTGTTTGCCTTTTACTCTTATTAGGGTATGCCCAGAATTTCCCCATAAGAACATGATCAAAACTTATTAGCTATTATTTGCTACCTTGAGGGTAAAAATAAAAGCCCACCTACTTTTAATAGGGAAAAATAATCCGTCGTTTCCTGTCCTCTGAAGCACTGTTAATGCTGCAAGCAGTCATTTTCAGTGTGATCAGTATGCAATTTAATTAGTAATGAAATTATGGAGCTGGATCAAACAGAAATCTTCAAAGGAGGCAGGACAAGTTGTTATGGCTGTTAAAATGGCATTCGGGATCCTTGGCTTTATAAATTGAGGCACAGACTGCAAAAGCAAGGAAGTTATGCTAAACTTTCATAAATCACTGGTTAGGTCTCAGCTGGAGTATTGTGTTCAATTCTGGGCACCACACTTTCTGAACGATATCAAGGCCTTGGAGAGGGCGCAGAGGAGATTTATCAGAATGGTTCCAGGGATGAGGGACTTCAGTTATGTGGAGAGACTAGAGAATTGGGATTGTTCTCCTTAGAGCAGAGAAGGTTGAGGGGAGATTTAATAGAGGTGTTCAAAATTATGAGGGGTTTTGATAGACTAAATAAGGAGAAATTGTTTCCACTGGTGGGTAGGTTGGCAATCGGAGGACACAGATTTAAGATAATTGGCAAAAGAACCAGAGGGGAGATGAGGAGAATTTTTTTTACACAGCGAGTTGTTATGATCTGGAATGCATTGCCTGAAAGGGTGGTGGATGCAGATTCAATAGTAACTTTCATAAGGGAACTGGATACATACTTGAAAAGGGAAAATTTGCAGGGCTATGGGGAAATAGCAGGGGAATGGAACTAATTGGATAGCTCTTTCAAATAGCCGTCACAGGCACAATGGGTCAAATGGCCTCCTTCTGTGCTGTATGATTCTTTGATTCTCTTTCCCCATACCTTTCATCCCACCAAAAACTAACAGGCTATGTCATTCACTTCCTCAAACTACTATCTATGTATGCTGAAACTGCTATATATGCTGGGAAATTTACTTTTAGCAGTCTGCCACCCCTTGTTTTTAACACTTAAATCCCCCCTCCACCATTTTTCACTTTAAAATGCCACTGTAATGGGAGGCGTAATATTAGCTAACATGGCAATCAGGTAAGATGTATTGGTAAAATTACTGGAATTCCCTTTTGATCATTTGTTGATAATTCTTCTACAACAGATGTGGTGTGCAGACGGGTGTTTTACCCCTCAACTAAAACACTGCCTAACTATCCCCCCCACCAAGCGTGTTTCTTTTGTCGTCCACAAGCATTTGTTACTTTCTTTATTTTTGAAGCACATTTTGTCCTTCAGCCCTTTCCCCCTCCCCAAATTCTGACCCTCCCCTCACGTGATGTTCATACATCTGCACTCCTGTAAGGATTGTTCGATTATGATAACAAGCGGGTACTGTCTGATTTACCCCTCTCTAGCTAATATATCTAATCTAAATCAAAGCACTTGTCGCACTTTTAAGTTAATAATCCTTTTATCTGGGAGCATTTGGACAGTAAAATATTTGAAGAGCCAAGCTTTCAACAACAACATAAAAATTCTTATAACCAACCTAAAAGGAAAGCGCCTAGAAGCCAACTTAGTCCTAGAAACAACAGAGGCCCATATTCAGCCCCCAACTACTGGAGTAGCAAACCAGGCCTGTATAAAAAATGGCCGCTGGGTCAACCTTTGGCCACTAGCTGTTTTGAATTGCTGGATTGTTAATCAAGATGATTTTGTGTACACAGCTGTAGTGCCAATACAAGTCGTAAATCACAAGAAGTATTTTCTATTCAGGGCAAAAGACCAAATAAGATTGTGACTTAAAATGTGACTGAACGTTAATAATGAACTCCAATCAATAGTGCACTGTACTGAGGAATGGATGATAGCAGTTTGATTAAAAGGCCTTGATCTGTGTTCGTTCCTTCTGACCTGTCTATTGAATCTCTATCCCTTACTATGATACAGATGTATTGAATTAGACATGTACACAACTATTTGGATGTCTGTACTTGGCTCACTGGATGCTGACAGTAACACTAACACTCCATGAAAAAGTATTTGTTCTGTGCTCCCTCAACAGCTCTGTGCTGTGGTACTGAGCCATACAGCCTAGAAAGTTCCCAGGTTCAATCCCCATTATGCACAGAATTAGCCGATCTCATCTAGAGCAGCAGCGTGGTATGGGTGCTACAACTTGCTTCAGTACTCTGGACTAGTGAGAGGTAAAAAAAACATGAGGCAAGATTTCCTCTCCTAATCGCTGTCCAATGCTACACTTATGTGGATGTCAGGTGAGGACAAGATTGGGTTTGGCTACGATGGCTTTTTAAATTAGTTTATCTGAAGAGAATTTATCTCAAGTAATTGGATTTAATAAAGTCTATAAAACACTTATTCTGGATTTTAGTCAACCACTCCTTTATTTTCTTGCCGATTAATTCAGCCAGATAGCTAACACACACAGCTTAATTATTTCTGCTTATCTCAGGCCTCAATGCAAAATAGCTTTTTCCTCATTTAATGAGATTTTACCTCTTATTAATTCAAACACAGAAGTTATCTGATGTGACACAGTTACTTGAAAACTACTGTAAAATAATTGTGTGATTTTGTTCCAAACCTGAATGCAGGCTCCAGTCTTCTCAGTACATAGGCTGCACACTAATGCCCATCTGCTGGCAGGGACATGCGAGACCTTTGTCATGGGCTCCATTTTTTCTGGGCAGCCTATGCTAACCTAAATAAGCAAGCAAAAACTTCGTAAACTAAACCATAATGATTTTGTTTTTAAATGTCACAGGGAAGGATCACTACAAGTGCAATTCAGTGAATACACAGGCACAGGAAACATTGGCTGTATCTCAACATCAACATTGCTTCATTGGGCAGCAAAACAAAGGGAGCATTTTATTTTAAGCGTTCCAAATCTGAGCCAAATCTCCAGAAGATAAAATTTTTTTAAAAGTCCATCCTGGCTTCAGCTTGAGACTATAATTCTGAATATAGCCCAATTGAAATTACACATGGACTAAACGTACCACCAAATTCAGGGCAGCCAAAGAACAAGGCTACCACCATTCTTCTGGTTAGTGGTTTTAAAGGCAAGTACTTGCTTCTACTCAGGCTTGTCTTTTCACCATAAAGAAGCATTTTGCAAACACTGGAGTGTTGGCACATGTACAGATTTTTACTTTAGAAAAAGAAACTCTCTTTATATTTAAAAGCAGCAACAGAGCAAGTGCTAAAAAAAGAGGCAGGGAGGCTACCTGGCACTAGCCATATTTTTTGCACCCTCCCTGAAATGGCTGGAGGTGGTACCTTAAAATGCTCAGACATGCATTTTGTCTCTAAGTATTAAAGAGGTTTAAGTTGCCATAGTGCTAACAGGCTGTGAGAAGAACTCAAAAAGTAGTGCAGCAAGCATGGGGTGTGGAGGAGAAACAGGGCCAGTTTTCAATCTCAGTCAAACCGTCCAGATACTGGTAGGAGGATGGGTGCTTTGAAAGAGAGAAACTGGACAGTGAGTTAACCCAGGCCACTTTTGAATGCTTCAATTGGTTACCCAGTAGCACCAGGACAGACACGGAGCATATACTGCCTGCGTTCTCTTGCCTAGGGATTGGTGCATAGCGCAAACACAAAAGTAGATAAAATAGCTTTAGACCGAACAAAATTACTCCTGCACATACTGAAGATACTACATGTGAGGCATCTTAACTGTTTACATTGGTCATGGACACTGTTGCAAATACTTCCTCCTCACCAGAAAGCATTGACAGAGTATTTGTCGCACTGAGAGTGCACTAATGTGCAGTACGTAGGCACTGCAGATAATTCACTGAATATCTGTGGATTCAAGTTCCTGCAGGGATTGATATTCCAAGTTCACCTACCCCTAAAATCACAAATGGTCTCAATAGCTTCTGTCGAACAATCTAATTCGACCATGCCCTACTAATAAAATTACCTTATAACAACTTGATCCTATATAGTCACATGGTTTACTGTATAAGCCACAGATGTTTGCATTACAAGGTGTGGTGAACTTAGGGGCCCATTTACCACATGCGACAGAACAGAGGACTGCTAGATTTGAGAGAACATTTTTGGCATATCCTTTTTCTTACTTTTCTCTCCTCTCCCTCTTCAGAGTCTCTCTATCTAAATCTTACCTTACAGGTTAGATTAGAGACACACTCCCAGGCCCTAGCAATGATGCTCTATAGCCAGGCACAAAGAAGTGGACAAGGGTACTGGGTAACTGGCCTTCCCTTTGTGGCTTATTCTCAAAGCCTGGCATCCATTTCTCTTTCCCTCACTAACTTTTCCAAAATGTGGAGATGCCAGTGATGGACTGGGGTTGACAATTGTAAACAATTTTACAACACCAAGTTATAGTCCAACAAATTTATTTTAAATTTCACAAGCTTTCGGAGGCTTCCTCCTTCCTCAGGTGAATGTTGTGGAAATGAAATCTTCGAATCCTACGCATTTATAAATCACAGAACAATGCCTGGTGATTACTGCCCGTTGCCAAGGCAATCACAGTGAGCAGACAGAGAGGTGTCACCTACAAGGCCACCGAATATACAAACCCCCCAAAAAAGAGAGATAGGCAGAGACATAGAGACATCCGGAAGGAAGACAGCAAATGACCCGTTATATTAAAAACAGATAACATTTGTTCGATAACAGATAACATTTCCAAAAAGCTGGGTTAAATCTGTAATTCACTAAAAGTGGAATTTCAAACCAATCTGCAGTCTTTATGATATTGCATGTTGGTTGCTCCAGTGGACGATTCCATGCCACTAGGATTTAGCTTTATTGAACACTTTCATGAACATCTAGGTCATCTGAGGAAATTCTAGGCCAAGACATGTATGGATTCCCTTTACTCAGAAGAAGTACGTTATATTTATTGGTTTATAATGGTACAAAGAAACAGGACTAATCCACTTCTTATAAGGCTGTCACAGTGATTGGTGTTTCTGAAACAACTAACCATGAAAGGTCATTTACTTTTGATTAAAATCGAAGTTTAAAATGCCTTTTCTTGTATTATTTTATTAGTGCTACAAGTCAAATGGAACTTTTAACAGTGGACGTGCTAACATCCAACACATTTTAACATAGAACCCCAGAAGTCTTCATATATTAAAAACTTCCACGCACTCAATTCCTTTTAAAATTCCTCATCATTGCAAAAGTGGTCATCTTGTTTTTATCTCAAAACCATAACTTTAAATGTGTTCATTTTTAATTGCTTTATCATCAGAACACAAACACGTGGTATTTTTCTTTTTTAAAAAAAAGAGACTGCCTACTATAGAATCCAACAAGGACAACTATAAATTCAATAAAACTACCCAATGAAAGTGCTTAGTGCCTTACCTCGGGGATCCACAAAGCACAACTAACATGAACCCATTTTGTCCCGCTGCGGGTAGGCTTCATAGCGCCACCTTTCTTGGGGCAAAGCAAACATTTGGGCTGGACACCAAGTGCACAGGTCCGACACAACCAGCTGCCTTCCGGAACCTTCAGAATTCCATAACAAGCCTGTAATAAATACATAAAGATGTACTGAATATACACAGGAAATGACAAGTTCTGTCAGAATTTCAGACCTCTTATTTAAAATTATGACTCCCTTCAGAGAAGATCAGATATATATTGCGTGGAAGTTAGAAGTTAGCACATTTATTAAACATTTCTCTACGTGTAGTTCATCGGGAGACATCTGTCAATTGCTCTGATTGCAAACGACTTGCATTTATAAGCCTATAACATGGTTCCGAATTCATTTATGCAACTTTTATATTGAATCACAGAAGAGTGCATCTAATTCCCCCTTGGTTGAATGCTGCTTTGTGTTAGAAGATCAAATCCCAGTCCTGATCACCATCTACTAACCCTCATTTGATCTCGCTCAACAATCTATTTTGAGAGCATCAAATAAAATGAACACATTCTTCTTCAGCTCTGAAAATAGCTCCTCTAATTCTGTTTCATACAACAGAAGTGCACACATATATATATATATAGACTCACAACAAACATTCTAAATCATACCGCTGTCAGTAAAATAGCATGAGCAAATGTGAGCAGTAATGTTTTTGTGACACAGCAATAAATAATCATTACTGGTGTCTAATTACTGCTAAAGGTTACACAGAGTGACTCTCGTGTGGAGCTGCCTCATTCTAGAATAACTAGTGTCTTTAAGGTAAACAGCCCAACATAAACTGGGATTGCCCAAGTCGGAAAGACTACAATGCAGGACTGCTTCCTGGCTCAGTGAGCCCAAAATAGACAGCTCTGTTCTACACTTGGTTCCAGTGAGTGGGCCAAACAGGCAGGGAATAGACGTAGCTAAACTATTAGGTGATTGTAACCACAGCACAGTAATTTTCAATTTGATTTGGGAATTGGCACAATTTTGGGAAATTGGTTTGGTAACCAAACCCTAGTAGACAACTTCAGGTGGGCAAACTACAGGGATACAAGGACAAAACTTTGTAACAGGCAAGGGAAGAGCACTGTTCAAAAATTAATCTTTTGGGGATAAATAGACATTCTTCAAAAACATTACAAGTGACATGCAGGTTACAAGTGACATGCAGGACAAATGGATACACAAGAGCAGCAAAGGCGGATCAAATAAAAATGTTCTGAAATGGATCAACTGGACAGTTAACAAAAATAACAAAGCTTGTAGGGAAGAGGAAGAAGCTAACCATTAGGTCAACAGCAACATTATGTAGAAGGAGATCAAAAATGGATTAGGGATGCCAAGAGAAAAGTGGAAAGAGACCCAACAGATGCAAAATATATCGGTTAATTCTGCAGGCCCACGCTCCCAGCTGGGAGCTACAGTCACAGAGAGTGCTGGTTGGAGATAAGGCTCCAATACTCTATAGCCTTGATTCTCTGACCCACTCTCCTTGCTGGGATCATGGAATTACCCCTATAACGGCAAAACATTCTTCCAATATATAACAAAAGTTCCAAACGGAGTTGAACATGATGAACAGGAGATGGGTAACATGCTAAATGACTAGACCTTGGGAGTTTTTTTTTCCCAGGAATATACTAATATCAACACCAAACTCATGCTGCTGTATGTACTCCAAGATACTGATGTTAGTGAAATGGAGGTTCTAGCTAGGCTGAAGAGGCTGCAAACCAATAAATCACTTGGAACTTATGAACTATATTCCAAAGTACTGTGAATGACAAAGGAGATTTGTAATGCACTAACAATCATTTTGAAGGGAGTCAATAAAATACCCACTGTCCTTCAAAGGACCAAGAATTTGATTGGCTTGACTTTAAAGCCTGTTGTGGCATCAGCCCAAATAACTTGTCTGCACCCCTCTTGCTGTAGGTACAATTTTAAACACATTTGCACTTCAGAAGTGCCACAATCACCCTTCCACAAAAAACTCATTCTCAACCTATCCATCCTCTCCTACCTCCATGCCCATCTCTCCCAAAATTCAATTCAAATCCCTCCAGGACAGCTACCACCTTTGTCACAGTGCTTAAAGTCACAAATGACATTTTCTGTGACTGTGACCATATTTTATCCCTCCTCATCCACTTCGACCTCTCCACAGCATTCAACATGGTTGAGAATACCATCCTCCTCCAACAGCAAATCTCCGTCGTCCAGCTCCACTGACTGTCCCTGAATGACTCCATTCCTAACTATCTGAAGACAACCAGAGTATTTCCAGCATTGGAATCTCTTGCCTCCCCTGTACCATCGCCTCCAGGGTTCCTAAGAATCTATTTGTTGGCCCTCTCCTCTTCCTTAAATAGATACTGCTCCTCAGTGACATCATCTGCAGGTACAGCAAGGTAAAGGAGGGTACCGTTTACATGTAAACTGACGGTACCCTCCTTTACTTCTCCACCACCTCTCTGTGCTCTCAGGCCATCTGTTTCACATCAAGTCTTGAATGAGTCACTACTCCCTCCAGCTAAGCATCGGGGAAGACCAAAGCTGTTGCCCTCGGCGATAAATCTGCTCCCTTGCCACTGATTCCAACCCCTTCCCCAACCATTCCCCTAGACTGAACTCGACATTCCGTATTCCTGGCACTCTGTTCAACTAAATCCACATCCTATCCATTACCAAGATTGCTTACTTCCACCTCCGCAACATCACCCGCCTCCACCACACCTCAGCCCCTTCACGCCTTTGTTGCCTGCAGATTCAACTACTCAAGCACTGTCCCGACTGGCCTTCCATTTTCTACCCTCAATAAACTCCAACTTGTCCAAAACTCCGCTGCATATTTCCTGTTCTGCACTGCCCATCACCCATGTCCTCGCTGACCTATACTGGCTCTCCATCCTCCAACATATCACTTTCAAAATTTTTGACCTCATCTATAAAGCCCTCCATGTCCTTGCCCCATCACATCTTGCCATTTGCGACAGTCTTGTATCTCCTCCAAAAGGCTCCGTTCCTCTGAGTCCAGCCATCTGTGCAGGGCCCCGCCACTGATGGCAGATTGTTCAGCCACTTCAGTTCTAATCTTGGAACTACCTATCTAAGCCTCTCTGCCTTTAAAAGCCTGCTCAAAACTCAGCATTTGGTTCCCTCACCTCGCTCTTTCTTCCGGCTTGACATCTGCTTTCCTTGTACCGATCTGTAAAGCACCTTAGGATGTTTTCTTATCTTAAAGGCGCTGTACACGTGCACGTTACTGTTATTATTGTAACACAAAACTGCAGTTAAGAAAACGCTAGCTTTGTACATAGAGCAATTCCTTTTATGTTTGGCTTGATAAAAGGAGCACAATGCTCAACTGTTATTTGTCATAGGTTCATCTTCCATCTGAATGAATGGACTCATTCAGTAAAATAGATGAAACATGTATGAATGCAAGCAATCTTACCTGATGAACGCAGATGTTGCACTTGTCACAGAAAACCATCTCATTGCCATCCTCGCCATCTGGAGATTGACACACGTCACACACCACGTCTTCATCGTATTCAATTCCTAGACCTTCTTCTGTCTCAATAGCATGGTTCATGTTGTCATAACATCTACGCTCCAGTTCTTCCATGACCCTCTCCATGGTGAACTCATCAAGTTCAGTCATCCCTGACAATTTTAACCAAAACATTTTGCATTAATATTGTATCCCCAGTCTCCAGTTTATATAATTTGATATTTTCCAACTACTTCCAGCTCAACAAAGGCCAGATCTTTTGTTCCCAAAACAGCTGACCAATAGGAGGCTGCTCACTGCTTCATATGGAAAGCTTTCTCTGGCAATGCATCAAGCTCACTTCAACTGGGTCAGCAAACAAGTGATGGATTTTTGTTTGAAACGCTATTCATAGCCATGAGAAAACAGTACAATCTTAGTACATTCGCAACCCCTCGGATAATGAAGCAGTCCGTGCTTCTAAGAGTCCCACACAGAATGATTCTGGGACGTTTAGCCTACTCGTTACTGCGTGTTGGTCAACAGCACAAAATGCATACAATTGAGCACCAACGTTAAATTGGCTGTAAGGATGGCTGCCGTGTGAATGGAAACATTCACAATGACGCAGTAGGTCTTATGAGGTTGACATACGCTCGGATATATTCTCCTCTGTTCGATAAAGTCAGTCCGAGTATAAAGTAGGCACTGACTTTTTCCATTACATGAGCAGAGAAAAATATACCCGTTGTTAGATAAGGGTATTAAGGGATAAGAAACCAAGGTGGGTAAATGGAGTTGAGATACAGATCAGCCATGATCTAATTGAATGACAGAACAGGCCCAAGGGGCTGAATGGCCTACTTCTGTTCCTACGTTCTTATGTTTAAGTGTAAAGGGAGCTTTTATCTGCATTTGTTCTGTGCTATAGCTAATCTGGGAGTGCTTAATGTTTACCCTGGGTGTCAGAAGTGGAGAACTGATTAAATTTTTCAGCACTGACAACCATCATCTTGAGTACAAAAACTATAATAAAATCAAGGCAAAAAAAAAATGCCTTGTGCTTGAACTAAAACGTTGTTTCTTGACGTGCTTAAAAACTGAAGACTTGGAAAAACTGCAATTGTTAAAATCAATGACCAATTACAGAGCACAGATTGGGTTGTGAACAGTCAACTTACCAGCCACCTCAGCGGAGCCTAAAGTCGCACCAATCAACAGACCTGATGTTATATGATTCTAAAAATGAAGCCCAATACTAGATCTGGTTTATTATATATAATATAGTAGTCCTATGTTGTTACAAATCTGTTCCATGTGTACAAATAATCAGAAGGGGACGAGAACAAAAAGAAATCTCGATGGAAAATACATTTATAAGTTGTATTACTTTAAACTTCAAAACTTATCTTTGGATGTTAATTCTGGCCAGCTCAATAACAGTTTCCAGACTTCTTGAAACCTAAAGCATTTTTCCAAATTCAGATAAGACAGTATACCAAGGCCCCATCTGCCTGTTCCAGTGGTTCAGGTGCTAAAAGGTCCTGTGAGATTATTTAAAGATGAATAAGTGTCCTGGCCGATATTCCTCCCTCAACCAACACCAACAAAAATAGATTAACTGGTTATTCACCTCACGATTGTATGTGGGACCTTGCTGTGTGCAAAAGCATGCCATATTTATCCACAAAACAGCAGCGACTGCACTTTGAAGTAACCCATTGTACACATGAAGCGTTTTGGGATGCAATAATGTACTAAATAAAGGCAAGTTCGTTCTTTTTTTTCTTTCTAGAGGTCCAGGGCAGACTATTTCACTATTGAAATAGCAAGTTGGAATGTTAACTTATTAAACTGTGCTTAATATTACCAAATTTACTTTCAAGATTAATTACTGAAAATGACCTGGTACAAATATACCATATGTAACTCACGGCTACAGTACATAGTGTCATTTTGCTCTGCCTTGGCTGAATTTTCCAGCATGGACTCATCACTGACTAATGTATCTGCACCTTTAACGGCTTTCCTTCTGATCAGAGGCAGGGAAAGTAAGGGCAGATGAAGTGTCCTCACAGCCTGTTGAGATGTGAATCATCATTTTACTATAATAAATCTATTATTTAATAACTTATGGTGTTTGAATTAAAATAATAACTCTGCTAAGGGTCTAGACAGAGTAGATAGAGAGAAACTGTTCCCATTGGCTGAAGGGTCAAGGACCAGAGGACATAGATTTAAGGTGATTGGCAAAAGAACCAAAGGTGACATGAGGAAAAATGTTTTTACATAACGAGTGGTTAGGATCTGGAATGCACTGCCCAAGGGGGTGGTGGAGGCAGATTCAATCATGACCTTTAAAAGGGAACTGGATAAGTACTTGAAAGGAAAAAATTTGCAGGATTACGGAGAAAGGGCGGGGGAGTGGGACTATCTGGATTGCTCTTGCATAGAGCCAGCATGGATTCGATGGGCCGAATGGCCTCCTTCCGTGCTGTAACCTTTCTATGATTCTAACTTTGTAGGAACATAGGATTTGTTAGTCAAAGAAAGGCCAAGGTCCATTTAGTTCGCCTCCCACCATCCTGATAGTCGCATAATACAAAAACAATGGAATCGTTGAATAATCATGGCAATCAATCTCTATTAATTTGTCTACAACAGACTTAGACATGAGGTGAGGAAAACCTGCTAATGCTGAAGAGCTTTGGAGCCATAAGTCCAAAGTCAACTGTTCCTCCCAAGCACACACTTACCACATGTTATGTCTCAAATTACTAATAACTTTGAATGAAAATATAAATTAAATTATAAAATACTGGATTTTTGATTCCATAAAATTGCACACCAAATGGAACTTTAGAAGTAAAGGTGAACTAGGTGCGAGCAGGAAGTCAGTATCTCCTATCAGGAGACCAGGTACCGTTCGTTAATTTAAAAATTTTTTATATTAGTGAGATACTTAAAGTAACAACATTTTAAACACAGGGTCATATTCACATTGTAGAAACTCAAGGCTATAGCCATTAGGAGTCTCATTTTGGTCTTTCTTTCAATCTATTATTAAATAACCTGTAATCATTTCATAACTGGTGCACCACAGAATAAACAATTAGACAAACATTTAAATACTTCAACTGTCCTGCTGAGGTGTTTGTAGACACCAGTAGAAGAGTAATTAGGAAAAATGAAACCAATCTTTATAGCTTTTGTTTATATATTTTAAGAAATCTTTCAATGTTTATGGCGATTCAGACTTTCGTAGTTTCAAGATTTAATGTTCTAAAACAAGGTTTACCATCAACTGGACACAGTGTAAAACTATAAGTTCACATTTCAGTTGTGAGTCCCCAATTTGCACTGGAGTATCTTAACTCCATCTTCCACTAGGCAACTATCTTTGGAAATTTTCACAACAAATGTCTATAAAGAGCCTCACAAATAAACCATCTATAGACAAGTTGCACATGACTTGTGTCTCAGAAGGCTACATAGCTCGTAAGAAATAATCCAGAGCCTGCTACATTCTGATGTTGCACTGGTCTGCAATACAGTTGTTCAAAACTAAAGCTGTCACCACTAGAACAGTAATGCATTAAGGTAACAGATTGTTCTGCCACAGATATGAACAATTGGTTATGAACTCTGGAGGATAGTGTAGACGTTGCAATTAATAAAGGGGGAAAAGCACCCATGAACTGGGTCAGTTGGACTACTTTTCGGTGACAAATGCCAAGATGCTTGCAATGACCTGTACTTTTTTTCTAAATTTAAATCTCCCTTTCCCTCTTCGTGAGTCTACTCACACCAGTCTTGAACTCCATACTGAGAGGAACAACAGGGCATCCTACAGAGATGTTTCTCTGACTTCCTCCCAAATTTCCCTTCTTGCAGGGGAGCATCTGGCATCCACTTAGCATCTCCAGAGCAGGGACTAACAGATCAATGTGAAGAAGGTCACATACAAGTTAGAAAGAAAGAACTTGCATTTATATAGCGCCTTTCATGACCTCAGATGTCCCAAAGCACTTCACAGCCAATTAAGTACTTTTGAAGTGTAGTCACAGTTTTAATGTGGACAAGTGTGGCAAACAATTGGTGCACAGCAATGAGATAAATGACCAGATAATCTCTGTTTTTGTGGTGCTGGTTGAGAGATAAATGTTGGCCAGGACACTGGAAGAACTCCCCTGCTTCAAATAGTGCCTTCGATCTTTTACATCCACTCGAGATGGCAGACATGGCCTTGATTTAACTTCTCATTCGAAAGACAGCACCTACAAAAGGTCAGCACTCCATCAGTAGTGCACTGAATTAGCTAGGAAGAGAACAGTGCTGGATTGTTCGACTCTCAACCAGGAAGCCAGAGTTTACCTCCTAACCTCAAGTGAGATTTACATTTATGTTTCTACTCGTGTGGGACCTTGGGAAAATATTTATTTTGGGGGACGGGGAATGAAGAAAAGAGGGAGGCAAAGAAAGGTGCAAGCTACTGTCCACAATCGTTCAGTGCAAGCACAGAGATGTGTGAGTGGTCATCAACTCTGGAGGATAGCATGGAAGTTACAATAGTAAAGGGGCAAAAGCATTTATTCTCTAAATACTGCTGTGCAGCATAGCTTTGGAGCAATTAAAATGTCCCTTAAATTTCAAACAGAACATTTGTTTTTATAAAAGTAACATAAGCTCACATTTGTTACACAGTTAATTTTCCTTCTGCACAGCACAATTTACTGTACAAAGTCACATTTCTGCCAAGTCTAAACTGTGCCAGCCCAAACAGCTGAGAAACTCCCACACTTATCCAGGAAACATCCACCATGCCAGTTTGGAACAAAGGACTATAAGCTTTCTGCATTTTTAACCAGCCTAGTTGGTGGAAAATGTATTATATACAGAACCGTAATTCACTGTTCACTATCTTGTTATAACCAGAGGAAAGTAGCTGTGAATTCTGGACATGCATATGGTAAAATTTACACTATTGGGGTAATTTTCTGACTTTGCACTCCCAGTGGAGTCTCACCTGCTGGGAATGTAGATCAGAAAATCAAGGACACGTTGCGCGTGATTTTCCAACCACATAAATTGAAGGTCGGAAAATCCTTGTGGCCCAAATTCCCACTATGTGCTCCTGGTGGGCAAGGCTCCCTGCTGGAACGCAACATTGGAAAATTATCCCTTCTACACAATGTATAATCATGTGACCTGCTGCAAAAACAGCCTTTTAACATCACAGAATCCGCCATGTTATGCCGCACCCCCCTCCAGATTAAATATTACTATCAGCTGTAATTCATCCCACTCTACGTCACATCAGTTCAACATTATTACTGTGCTCAGCCCATAAGGATGAGACTTCAACATGAACAAATACAAGACTGAAAGGCTCACTGGATTATAACACCGTCTCCTTTTTTCTGTGTTTCTTTGCCTCAAAAAAAAACTCCTCTTAGTTTAAGTTAGGTTAGTTTTCCCCCTCCACTCTCACTCCGTCCCCACTTGGTGATTGAGAACGACATGGAAGAATTCTGGGGTACAAACCCACGCTCTCTCATTCCGCAATGTGCAGTACGGGTGCACAATCCCACTGAACTACGTAGCTACGAGAAGAATACCAGCTTTTCACCTGGTTTGAATTTAGCCATGCTATCTGGAACAACAGTCTCCTTTAAGAGTCCTAAGTGAAACTAATTTAAATCTTGCTGCCAATCAGCACACATTTAGACCACAAAATTGTTCATAATGTGGCACTAATTGGAAAATCTCTGAATTTTGTAAGAATTACTGGCATGGATTCTACATTTCATTGCATAGCAGCAGTGATCATTGAACACAAGACAAATAATCAGTCAATTTGTACTTAGTGGTATTTGGTTGAGAGAGGAATATTGGTCAGGACACCACATCTCAGAGGGAGTAAATGCAATAGTGGCACAGGATCTTTAACATCAACCTGAACAGACAAGACTCGTCTGAAGGACATCACCTCCAATAGCATGATACTCCCTCAGTATTGCCCTGGAGTATTAGCCCAGATACTGAACTCAAATCTTTGGTGTGGGCCTTGAACGCACTGCTTCTAACCCAGAGGCAACAATGGTACCAACAGAGCCAAAATGACAATTAGGAGCCAATAATGCAGTGGCCGGTGTCCATTGCATTGAAGGGCATCAATGCCATACAATCAGATATGGAGGCCGGAGGGCCATCATGTAACCAATACATTCTACGTCTCCCAATGTGACAGGCCAAATCATAGCACACTGGGAGCCTAAGCACAACATTTATTCTAATTAGGGGCCTTCTAACATGACTGGAGCAACTCAACAGCACTCCAGATTCACAGTGCCCAGGTGCCCAAATTAAAAATTAAAAAATTTGATCGAGTGTAGTCCTCTCCTTCTAGGGCCTTCCTTTCTTATTTGTCCTGCTTTTTTAAGCCTTTAACAGCCAAATACCTGCAAGGAGACTTATGTCTCTACCATATTTGGGACCAAAAAATGCTGGAACATCCTAACTAACAAGCATCCCTTCACTAGCTACTGGCATCTGGCATTCCAGCCTCCGTTATGTTCCCAGCACATCATCAGCTGGAAGCATCCAAAAACATTTAAAAGAGCTTTTATTTTAGTCGTTCTCAGGATATGGGTGATGCTGGGAAAGCTGTATTTATTGCCCATGCCCTGAGAAAGTATTGTTAGGCCTGCTTTTTGTACAGATTGGTTTTGCTTACAACTGAGTGGCTTGCTAGGCCACTTCAGAGGGCATTAAAGATTAGATTTTCCTAACCCTCGTTCCAGGTGTAAAGGCCAGGAAAAAGAAGCAAAGACTGATTGCAGCTATGTTAATAAGATGGGAGGGGCAATTCCTGACCTTCTGTTTCATTTTTCTGGGACATTGTGAAACATGGCCCTTGAGCCTGCCCCAGACCTCCGTCGATTGGAGAGTTATAGGGGTCCTAGGGCAGGCCAATTTGATTTTCTCCATCCCCCCACACACCCCCACCCCAGGATGTTTTCAGACAATGGGGCCATCAGAACTTGAAGGACCAACATGCACCTCCAGACCTAAGAGGTCTGTAATTGCATTTAAGTTTCCCACTCTTTCTGCCAGGAAAATCTACCACGTAATGTGGGACTGGAGTCTGGTTTCAAACGGCATTTGATAAAGTGCCACATAATAGACTTGTCAGTAAAATTGAAGCCCATGGAATAAAAGGGGTGGTGCAGCATGGATACAAAATTGGCTGAGTGACAGGGAACAGAGAGTAGTGGTGAACGGTTGTTTCTCGGACTGGGGGAAGTGGTATTCCCCAGGGGTCGGTACGAGGATCACTGCTTTTTTTGATATATATTAATAACTTGGACTTGGGTGTACAGGGCACAATTTCAGAATTAGCAGATGACACAAAACTTGGAAGTGTAGTAAACAGTGAGAAGGATAGTAATAGACTTCAAGAGGACATAGACAGGCTGGTGGAATGAGCAGATGAAATTTAACTCAGAAGTGCGAAGTGATATATTTTGGCAGGAAGAATGAGAAGAGGCAATATAAACTAAATGGTACAATTCTAAAGGGGGTACAGGAACAGAGAGACCTGGGAGTATATGTGCACAAATATTTGACGGTGGTAGGACAGGTTGAGAAAGCAGTTAGAAAAGCATACGGGATCCTGGGCTTTATAAGTAGAGTCATAGAGTACAAAAGCAAGGAAGTTATGTTGAACCTTTATAAAACAACTGGAGTATTGTGTCCAATTCTGGGCACCGCACTTTAGGAAGAATGGTTCCAGGGATGAGGGACTTCAGTTACGTGGATAGAATGGAGAAGCTGGGGTTGTTCTCCTTAGAGCAGAGAAGGTTGAGAGGAAATTTGATAGAAATGTTCAAAATCATTAAGGGTTTAGATAAAGCAAATAAAAAGAAATGGTTCCCACTGGCGGAAGGGTTGAGAACAGAGGTCAAGGATATAGATTTAAGGTGATTAGCAAAAGAACCAAAGGCAACATGAGGAAAAACTTTTTTACGCAGCAAAATGGAATGTGCTGCCTGAAAGGGCGGTGGAAGCCAATTCAATCATGACTTTCAAAAAGGAACTGGATAAATTCTTGAAGGGAAAAAATTTTCATGGCTATGGGGAAAGAGCAGGGGAATAGGACTAACTGGATTGCTCTTGCAAAGAGACAGCACAGTCTTGATAGGCTGAATGGCCTCTATGGAGTCATTTTAAGACCAGATTGAGTAGTGTTAACAGGCTTCCTGCCCTGTAGGATTATACTGAACAACAATCTAGCAATTTTCATGGACATTTTCTAATGCCAACCCACAAATCACCACATTTACTGAACTTAATTTCACAACTTACCATGGTAAGATTTAAATTCACGTTTTTTAGGTTTGTAGACCACTACCATAACTTCTACACGATCATTCTCGTTCCTGACCACTCATTACGATGCAAGGTCAGCTCATTTTTGAGGGACGGGGCCACATTGTCGACAGCTACTGCCGACTCAATCGTTACATCTGCAAGTCATAGTCAAATGCACTTAAACTGCATTTTCCCAATAGTTCGCACTATTGATAGTTTGTCAGTGATTTTAACAGCGGGGAAAAAAAGTTAACTCACTTAAACCTCAGGTGGCAGCCTTGGCTCAGTGGTTCAAGCCCCACTCCAGAGACTTGAGCACGTAATCCAAGCTAACACTCCAGTACAGTAGTGAGGGAGCGCTGTACTCTCGGAGGTGCCGTCTTTCAGATGCAACACTGAACCAAGACCCCATCTGCCTTCTCAGATGGACGTAAAAGATCCCATGGCACTGTTCAAAAAGAGAGCAGGAGAGTTCTCCTGGTGTCCTGGCCAACATTTATCCCTCAACCAACAGCACTTGTAAAAACAGATTATTTGGTCATTTATCTCAGTGTTGTTTGGAGGACCTTGCTGCCGTGATTGCATACATTACAATAGTAACTAAATTTCAAAAATATATAATTGGCTGTGAAGCTATATAAATGCAAGTTAATTCATTTGGTTTGTTTAATAATTGCCAATAAAAGAAGCTCTTAAAATTTGCTATGAGAGTGACAGCCTACATTTACACTCAGTATGGTAAAAACATACCCATTCCTTTGAATTCTTCGTTCAGCAGATCTAGCCATGCTACATCCATATCATCTAGATCATAGCGACACACACTGTCCGCAAGTGTACGAATGTCCACGTAACCAAGTTCTGGCGGCTCAGAGCCAGAGGAGTGAATATACTTTCTTGGTCTGGCAAATATCACAGCTTTATCCTTTTCATCAGTAATTCTGTAAACACAAAGAAAAAAATGTCAATTTATGCACAGTTTGCTCCAGATCTTGATTGGAGTCCCCCTGTATTTCTCCTCAACATAGCAAATTAAATCACCCAACAAAAGCACTGGAAGAATCATGTTTTAAAAATATTCTGTGAACTATTAATTAATTAGCTGCTGTTCACTTATTTCCAAACACTTTATAAGTTTAGAAAGTATGCTCTTTGGTGGCGCAGTAACATACGTACTATTTAAGTTTCTCGAAATGCTCGGCAGCCATTTCGAAAATCAGGAAATAAAGAAGGAAATCAAGATAGAAGGAAGAAAATCAGGAGAGAAGGAAGAAAATCAGGAGAGAAGGAAGAAAATCAGGAGAGAAGTAAGGAAATCAGGAGAGAAGGAAGAAAATCAGGAGAGAAGGAAGAAAATCAGGAGAGAAGTAAGGAAATCAGGGGAGAAGTAAGGAAATCAGGGGAGAAGTAAGGAAATCAGGGGAGAAGTAAGGAAATCAGGGGAGAAGTAAGGAAATCAGGGGAGAAGTAAGGAAATCAGGAGAGAAGTAAGGAAATCAGGGGAGAGAGAGAGAGAGATAGCCAATTAAGTACTTCTGAAGTGCAGTCACTGTTGTAATGTAGGAAACACAGCAGCCATTATGTGTATAGCAAGGTCCCAAAAAGAGCAATTAGATGATGATCAGCAATGAGGTAATCTGTTTTATTGATGTTGGTTGAGGGATAAATTTTGGCCAGGACCCGGGGAGAATTCCCCTGCTCTTCTTCGATATGGTGCCATGGGATCTTTTACATCCACCTGAGGGGGCAGATGGAGCCTCGGCTTAAAGTTTCATCCAAAAGACGGCACCTCTGACAGTGCAGTACTCCCTCAGTACTGCACTGAAGTGATTATGTGCTCAAGCATCTGGAGTAAAGACAGATTAAAATCTTCTGAAAAGGACAAAAATTAGAAATACTTCTAAAATTATTGAAGGAATTTATAAAAGTAAAAGATGGTAAAGCTGCAATCAGATATGAAAAGAAAATCCAAAAAGCAATTAACTGTTAGCATGACATTTGTGCTGGGAAAGATTTGGAGCCTATTATAAAGTAAACAATTCAAGAGAGCGCAACAATATATCCAGGGAAATATTGCCATCAGTGACAGTAAGGGTTTCAAACCAAGGCTGGTTTATGAACGTCAGGTGACATTAAGCAAGTTCACTGCAATTCCTTGAAGAGATAATAAAGTTACTGGATACAGGTAATATAATGTCACACATCTCAACTTTCAAAAAGCATTTGGGAAGGATCAATACAGGAGCCGTATGGATAAAGTGAAAACTAACAGGATCAAAGAAGAGGTTATAAAGTTGAAAGATTAATTTGTTGGAAACAGGAGGTGGATACCAACAGTGCCACTTGGGTAGTTGAGACAAGCAAAGGTCCCTGAGGTTTGTTCTGTTTCATATTATTTACTAAAGCAGCCTTTATATTGGTTTAGTGCCAATTAGTGTCACTGGCATCCGTGTTTCACGCAGCCAGCAGCAAGCCTGAAGTACAACTGGTAAACAAGAACACGAATCTCCCTGGGGTCTGGTAGTAGTAAATCTGGCAAGATTTCTTTGGGATGCTGCCGGTTGCACGTTGGCAGCTTATCATACAAAAAACAATACAAAGGCAGTTTAATTCACTCAACGAGGATATTAATAGACTGATTCACCCCTTGTTTGCGTTGTGGTTCAGAGAATTGAGAGGCATTAACTCGTGCCAGTGAAACTGCAGTACTGTTTCGCCAATTGCAGGCGAAAGAAAAGCATGGACACAAGCCCACCAGACACAATGGTGTCATCCTCAACCTTAACGGTTTCACATCATTCTTAATTAAATCAGACTTCTCTTTCGGCCAGTTTAAAAATATCTCCTCACCTTTAAGATCAGTACATACACCAATTTTTAAAGAAAGACTTGCATTTATATAGCGCCTTTCTTGACCTCAGGACATCCCAAAGCGTTTGACAGCCAATGGAGCACTTTTTTTTGAAGTATAGTCACTGTTGTAATGTAGGAAACGCGGCAGCCAATTTGCGCACAGGAAGGTTCCACAAACAGCAAAGTGATAGTGAACAGATAATCTGTTTTAGTGATGTTGGTTGAGGGAAAAATATTAGCCAGGACACTGAGAAGAACTCCCCTGGTCTTCTTTGAATTGGTGCCATGGGATCTTTTACGCCCACTTGAGGGGGCAGACAGGGCCTTGGTTTAATGTCTCATCCGAAAGATGGCACCTCCAACATTGCAGCACTCCCTCAGTACTGCACTGGAGTGTCAGCCTGGATTATGCGCTCAAGTCTGGAGTGGGACTTGAACCCACAACGTTCTGATTCAGAGGAGAGCGCACTACTTTTAATGCAAATGTGGGTAAATAGGGTGCTCAGAATAGAGGGATGATATTCAAAGTAATCTTCAGAGACTTAGTAACTGGACAGAGGATTGACAAATGGCACTTAATACAGAGAAATGCACACTTGTTCCAAATTATTGTTTTTTTTGATTTACGTCTAATTCTATCCTCTTTCCTTCCAATACTCTGCAACCTAGATGATGTCCAGTCGTTGACCTAGGTTTCTCAACAATAAAAAAACTTAGTAAATAGACTTGAATGGGACTGTTGACCAAATTTTGCACAACAGCGATTTCCCGGGAAAGTGGAATATTACAGCATATAAGTAGTTCTACAGAATGCAAGTCCAATATGGCGATGCCGGCATGCTATGAAAACACTGCCGAGTATTGTATCTAGCTTTCCGTGTAAAATATAGAAGTATTGGAAAGAAATGAAAGGGGAGATGATATCACACTTATACAGACCTTGATCTTAGTTGAGTTATAGGACAAGGTGCCAGTAGCAACTTTCCCAACAGATCAGAGAATTTTTTAGTTTAATTGTTTTTTAAAGAAGTAAATCGAGTTACTGTAGCTCTTTTTTGCACATGCAAATGCTTGCTCATCCCCACCCCCAGAACAGAATTAAAAAATGCCCATCTTCTTTGGCTAGAGAATGGTGCTGAGTAAAGGAGAAATAAATTAGTTAGTGAAAAGAAAATGGACAAAGGCTGCTCAGGTCTTGGATCATTAACCACAATTAAACAAGCTCAAAATGCTCTTATTGGAACAATGGCACCAACAACAACAATGACTTGCATTTATATAGCGCCTTTAATGTAGTAAAATTTCCCAAGGCGCTTCACAGGAGGGTTATCCAACAAAATTTGACACCGAGCCACATAAGGAGATATCAGGACAGGTGCTTGGTCAAAGAGGAAAGTTTTAAGGAGCAGCTTGAAGGAGGAGAGGTAGAGAGGTTTAGGAAGGGAATTCCAGAGCATAGCGCATAGGCAGCTGAAGACACAGCCGCCAATGGTGGAGCAGTTAAAATTGGGGAAGCACCAGAGGCAGGAATACCATGAAACATAGGGTAGAACATTCAATATCAGCTGGGGGAGGATGTAAAACGGGTGGCAGAAGTTCAGTTCCAGCTCCACTGAAGTTAATGGAAAGGAATGTGGGGAGGGGTGTATAACGGGTGGGGAGAGGTGTCGGGATCGGGGGTCATCGCAGTAGTCTGTGATCGTTGGGTGGGGGATGGGGGGAGGGGAGGGGTGGTGGTCCGCAGTCGCTGCAGGTAGGCTTGTTGGGTCTGGGGGAAGCACTCCTGCTCCTCTGGGCCCACAAGTTGTGCTATAAAAGGCACTGACCCACAGTTTCGGGCCTTCTCGTCTCCTCTCATGCGGCGTGAAGGCGGCCCGGGAATCCCGGCCCCCAGGAATACAAATTACAAAACCTTTCAAAATGGTGGCCCGCAGCCTCCTTGAAAGGTTTTAGTGACCAACCTGCCTCCCGGGAGTGGGTTGGTTGCCCGCCCCTCGTCCTGCCCCGGTGAAAACCAGAAGTGGGCGGGTTGGGGCTGGTTCTGAAATTGTTGCAATTTTCAATCCCCCCCCCCCTCCGCCCCTAACCCACCCATTTATCACAGTTAAAATTCTGCCCTATGGGTCCAAGTCCCAACTCAGCATTTGAGCATATAATCTAGACCATCAATTCAGTGCTGCATTGTTGGAGGTGCTGTCTTTCAGATAAGACATTAAATTGGGGTCCTGCTCACGTGGATGTTAAAGGTTTCATGACGACATTCTCCCAGTGTCATGGCCTTCATTCCTTCCCCAACCAATACCATCAAAAACACATTAACTGGTCACTTATTTCATTTGGTGTTTGTTGGAGCTTACTGTGTGCAGTGCAAATTGGCTGTTGCATTTCCCTACATAACAACAACTTGCATTTATATGGCCCCTTTAATGTAGAAAAATGTCCCACGCCGCTACACAGAAGCGTAATCAGAAATATATATGCCGAGGCAAAGGAGGAGACATTAGGAGGGGTGATCAAAAGCTTGGTCGAAGAGGTGGGAATTAAGAAAGGCCTTAAAGGATGAGAGAGAGCTGGCGAGGCAAAGGGTTTCAGGTAGGGAATTCAGAGTGGTGTGGGGCCTAGGCGGCCGAAGGCACAGCTGCCAACGGAGGGACACTCAAAATCACAGTCGGAGGAACAGAGAGTTCTTTTTGGGGTGGGGGAGGGGGGGGTCAGTGGAAGTAGGCGGTCTTAGTAATGGACAGAGTTTGAGATTGGAAGCTCAACTTGATGTTGATTATGATGCCAAGACTAAGAACAGTCTGGTTCAAGCGGAAGCTGAGGGTCACTAGTGTACATGTGGAAGTTGACCCCACATCTGCAGCTGATGTCACCAAGGGGAAGCATGTAGATGAGGAAGAGGAGGCCAACGATAGATTCTTGGTGGACTCTAGAGATAATGGTGCAGTGGTAGGTTGAGGATCCATTGCTGGATTTGCTAGGACAATGATCCGAGGGGTATATGAGCGAGGGCAGTCCTACTGAGCTGGACAATGGAAGAAAGGCATTGGGAAAGGATGGTGTGGTCGAACAAGTCGAAGGGTAGTATACTGGTTATGGTACTGAGTGTGCAACCTAAATTCAAATCCCACAGTGGCAATACATCTGGTAATTTGTGGGCTAGCCAAATTTCTGTAAAAGCAAACTGGTTCACACAAGTCCTTCAGGGAAGGAAATCTGCCATCCTTACCTGGTCTGGCCTACAGATGACTTGACTCTGAAATGATCTAGTAAGTCACTCAAACAATTGTGCAAACAATCGCGATCAAAGCAACAAGAGATAGGCAATAAATGTGACCATTCTAGTGTCGCCCATATCCCAAGAACTAACAACAACAACAAAGTGACTGTGCTTCAACATTTGTTATCTGTTAAGTGCTTTAGGACATTCTGAGAATGTGATAAGGCACTACATAAATGCATTTTTTTCCTTTCTTTGGGTTTCTTACATTAAGAGATTGCAGACCCTATATTAACAGCATACACATGTTGTCCCAGAAATACTGGGGTATAAAACAAAGATCAGAAGCACATTACTTAAAGAAAACAACTTATTTTTGGGGGAGCACATTATAACTTGTTTAAAATTGGAGAACTTTTATGTTGTTTATGCCTCCTCCTGATGTGGTTTTGGCAGCTTAAAATACTGAGCAATGCAAGGTGAGGGGGAGACTGTATATTTTATGGACGAAATACATTTTTAGCTTCCAAAATTTCACGAAACTAAACTTGCACTTCAACTCTTAAGAACAGGATCGCCAACACTCCAGGACTGTCCTTGGGTCTCCAGGAATTAAAGATTAATCTTCTGGCCACTGCTGTGAGCAAACCAGGAGAAAAATCATAGGGGCATTCAAAGAAAAGGTCTGTTTTTTTTTCCCCATTTGATTTGAACACTTTCATTTATTAGTTATAAAAATATTGGAAATGGGAAAAAAGGCTGTTTATTTAGGTGGGGCAGTTGGAGGGGGGAGGTCATGTGATGAAACCTCCAGGAATACGTCCAGAGTTGGCAACCGTAAGAAGAGGGCTGTTCATGTCATGTATTATTTTCCACCCCCTAAACTGATAATTATGTCAATACTTTTACATTTTGACAGTTAAAGAGTAAAGCTGTACTCTAACCCTACGAGTGCCATTGTTTTTCTAATCTGTGTGGAATCGCTGCTGACAAAGAAAACGTCAGAGGCAACACGCATGTTATCAGTTACTAAGCACAGGTGCGCAAATGGGAGACCAAGGTCCAAATCAAGACATCCAACCCTTTCTCTTTTGCACCTAAAAAGGTTTCTTGTAGGAGCCTTTGATCTGCTTCATGTAATTTCTTTTTCTCAATTTATACAACTCCAAGTGTTAGGAAGTGCCATAAATGCTTGTGTAAAATGTAACTCTATCAGTAAGCTCAATCTTATATTGATCTTAAGGTATGTCAATGTAACTATTTAAATCTGAACAGAGGGCCCCAATTAAACTCTGATTTAATTGATCCTGTTACGGTAGACTCCACCAAATTGCTCCAGTTTGCACTACACAAGCATAACGTTGGTGGTGTGGGTGTAAAAACTTTACTCGTTGGCCTGGTAGCTAAAGCAAATGTGCATTTGAATCTCTCAAGATTGCCCATCACTCCAGTTTTCTCACAAAGTATCCGTCAGGTTCCCAGATGGAAAGCTGGCCGTTGCTTGTGATGCTGAGTCGCACACTACCTCCCAAACACAGAACAGCAACCAGCCATGAAATGGGAGTCTATGCCTGACACCAACCCAACCTACAGCCTGAGGTGAGGAAGGATTAAAAAAAGCTATCCCTTCCTCACCTCAGGCTGGAGGTTGGGTTGTTGTCAGGCATAGACTCCCATTTCATGGCTGGTTGCTATTCTGTGTTTGGGAGGTAGTGTGCGACTCAGCATCACGAGCAACGGCCAACTTTCTTTCTGCACAGCATTCCATCTGGGAACCTGACGGATACTTTGTGAGAAAACTGGAGTGATGGGCAATCTTGAGAGATTCAAATGCACATTTGCTTTAGCTACCAGGCCAACAAGTAAAGAGCTATTTGGCTGGAATTAAAAATACAAAACTAAACAAAATAGTTCATTTCAATTTTAAACCAGCATTTCCCCCCTCAAATACCTGACTGTTGCTTGTGGCACAGACTCAGGGCTAACCGGTACTTGAACTCCCTTCTCCCATTCTTGTCTCCATGAATCAGCCAGGATATAATATTCATCCGAGTTCAGCTGGTGCGAATCATGTAGCTTCATTGCAGTAATCAGGTCTGTTCTGTAGACCTGAAATACAAGACGCAAATCATACGTTTCTGCTCATGGTTCCAAATTTCCAGGGTAACCAGGAAACGAAAAAGTAACAAACAAAAAGTCATTGTCACATCAACTGGCAACCAAGCCAATAATATCTGTACCATCAAAACACCAGCCATTTCTGAATACATGATAAAATTGAATCTCAGAAAATTAGATGGTCCATGAGCAGTAAGGATTCCCCCCTTCACTTATGCGACAGCTCAAGATGTAAACAGTCAATATTGATAGCCACTTAGTAATGCAGGTTAATCACTTCCGTGAAAGTACAATAGGCCACCCATCCAGTCTGGGCCCAACAGTCCCATTGCAGGGGCAGCTCGTAATTTTGAAAAACCAGCAAAATGTCTGCTTTTGCAATATTGGATGGTAAAAAAAAGTACATACAAGTATGTGAAGTAGTCTGATCATGCACGTAAGAAACAGTGTGTAAGAGCGCAAAATCTTCCCATTTCCCACCTGAACAATCAGCCGTCATTGTGCACACAAACACATTGGGCTCGAATTTAGCAGGCCTGCGGGTTCCCAGCGGGTGGTCCTCTGGGAGCGTCGAAAACGCGAACGGCGAAATTAGTGGGTTGCCCACGCGATCATAGCAGGCAACACACTAATAGGAATCAATTACCTGCTCCTCCGGGGTCCACGGCGCTGGCCTGCGCGTCGGTCGGGCTGCGCATGCGCAGTTCGATCTGTCAGCTGGAGGCTCTCTAGTTAAAGGGGCAGTCCTCCACTGACAGATGCTGCAACCAATAGAACAAATTGCAGCATGGAGCAGCCCAGGGGGAAGGCTGCTCCCAGTTTAATGATGCCTCACCCCAGGTATCATCAGATGGGGTGAGGAGGAGGGGGAGGACACAGATCTTCCCCCCGGCGGGCGGGAGGAAGCGGCCTGCCTCTGCCACCAAGAAGGCCTGGCTCGAGGTGGCAGAGGGGGTCACCTGCGCCACCAACATATGGCCCACCTGCATACAGTGCAGGAGGCGCTGCAATGACCGCAGTAGGTCCGCCACAGTGAGAACACGAAGTCTTTCCCCTACACTCCGTCTGCCACAACACTGCCCCCACCCCAAATCTCCTTCGGCACCGCCCACACTATTCTATCACATCACCCTTCATACCCACTCACACCCCGTCCTCATCTTACCTCCACCTACTCACTTCGCCAGTACTCATCCTGCCACTAACACGCAACCCAATCCTCATACAATCTCATGGCTCCATCCCATACTCACCCTCTCGTGCATCTCCCTCACGGCCAGCCTCACTCAAGCTGCCACCACCTGTGCTGCAGCCACAGGGCATGCATCACATATGTGCAGTAGGCAGCGTAAGGCAAACGTCTCGTCAGCATGAAGGGGGTGCACAAGGGTGTCTGAGGGTTTGTCATGGGTGTTACCCATATTGAATTTCAGAGCAACAAACAGCACACATTATATTGACACCACCACTGCCATGTCTCCGCGAATCCTGTCCGTTGTGTCCAATAATGCCCGCTCCTGGGTATCACTATGAGGACCCACCACTGATGCCACCCATCGTGTTACTGCAGAGTAGGTGCAGGTGTATTTGCAGGGCTCGTCCGCGCAGACGACTGAGAGACATCGGCGGTGTAGCCGGCTGCACCCTGGAAGGATGCGGAGGAGAAGGTGTGGAGGGCAGTGGTGACTTTGCCAGCGACAGGTAAGCAGTTGGTGCTGGGGCCAGCCAGGAGCAGCTCGGCATGAAAGAGGCTGCAGATCTCCACGACTACATGTCGAGCGAATCTGCGCCTCCCTGTGCACTGCTGCTCGGAGAGGTCCGGGGAGCTGCGCCTCGGTCTGTGGACCCTGTGGCGAGGGTAGTGCCCTCTGCGACACGTCTCTCTCTGCGGTAGCCCTCCCTCCTGCTGTGCAGGTGGGCGTGCAACAACACCGTGTTGGGGGGATCCACGTCTCTGCGGCGGACGGCGTGGACTGCGAGGCTGCTGGTGCTGGTCATGCTCTTCGTCCTCCGAGGGTCTCCACACACCACCCAACTGGCAGGTGTTGGTCTGAGGGGTTGTGCAGGGTAGGTGGGTGGTTCCTCGGACTGGGGCTGCGGTTTCGTGTCGGTCTGTCCTCTGGCTTGGCGGGGGGTGGTGGAGGGCAGGGGTTGCCCTATGTGACGCGGTGGCCTCCTGCGTGGGTGAGGGCTCTCACCCGTGGAGCGCACCTTGGCACCTGCCACAGGCTGCTGGCTGCAACACGCCTGGTTGGAGGGAGTCTGTTTCCCCCAGTGTGGGAAACTCACTGCCTTGAACCTAAAATCCCACACTTCCTCTTTTGACAGCTGCTTCAGCTCATTAACTGACCACAACGAGCAAGTTAAGTACTCTCAAGTGGAACCCCGCTGGCTTTAATTGCCTGCGGGATTCCCACCAGCGGGGCTTGCGCGCGCAGCCCCGCACGTCAGCGCGGTACCCGGAAGTGGCCGGGATTTCGTCGCGATCCGGTCACGTGACCGGAGGTCGGGATTTTCGGGGCCACCCCGCTGGTAACCCGCCGGAAACCCGACCCTAAAATCGAGCCCATTGACTTTCATTTGTGCCATTTTAAAATGCCCTGTCTGCTTCAGGATTGAAGAAATTGTGATCACCCTAGGTTTAAGAAATCTGACTTTTTTTTTGAAAAAATACATGCATTAGTTGACCTTCCATGGCATCGCTCCTGGAAAAAATAATTGCGGCTCTATCTTCTGTAATGTCCTTTGCTTGTCCCCAGAACTTTCTCTGCTCGTCTTTGGCTCACTAATACTTTCTCTCTCTTCATTTTCTATCTTTCTCTCACACACACACACTCTTTATGTCTTGGTGTGGCTATTTTTCTCACTCCTGTAATGGGAAAGCTTCTTATTGACCAGTCCATGATCAACGTAACTGTAACTACCTTCTCCTCCCCCCAAATGCTGTATAGGGTTGACAACTCTGGTCGGACATATTCCTGGAGGTTTCATCATATGAACTCCTGCCTCCAATCGCCCCTCCCCCACACTCCTGCCATTGGTCACCCGACAGGCCCCTCCTCACAGCCCTTTCCACGCCAAATGGAAAGTAAACAGGCGCTCCATTACCCGACTGGATTATTGTTGACTGTCAAACAGCTTCAACACCCATCTCCAATTTTTGTAAAGAATAAATAAAAGTGTTCAAAGAAAATGGAAAACATTTTTTTTAATGCCTCTATGATTTTTCTCCCTGGTTGCTCACAGCAGTGCCCAGAAAATTAATCTTTAACTTCTGGAGAATCCAAGCAAATCCTGGCTGGTGAACAACTCTAATGCTGTAGCATGTGCAACACTGTTCACCACCTCCCCCTCAGACTACATATAAAGTGACAATGGTTTTTCAAAAGGCACGTAGTTAAGACATCATATTTCAACACAATTTCTAAATACATGCTTGCAAATCTTGACAAATTTGTCGAGTGAGCCTGCAAAGCTGCATATAAATAAATTTACCAACTAAATATTTTCATCCAATGCAAATTTTTTAAAATGTCATGACTCCTGTGCCACAAACATCCAAGTTGTGGATGGAGACCATGCAAATTTCTGACCTATTTTGATAAGTTAAATTTACATAAGAGATCCATTCAGATAATGGTACGATTAACTTTTTTTTTGCCAGTTTCCCCCACCCTCCTCGCCTGAAGTTTCTGACTCTCACTGGGGCATAACTCCATCGGCGTCCAAAACTCCTGGTACCCTCCCCAAGTGGCCATTCTTCAGGCATGAGCCTGGACAATCAGTGCCTTCAGGCTATTTAACCAAGAAGGACATTATACATGAGCCTGATCACACCTTCTCATTCGACATCCACGCAGGCTCACTTTCAGCAAAAGTCACGAGCCCAAGGGCACTAAGAACAAAATGTGCACACCAATTGTTGTTCTAGCTGAGATCAGCTAATTCAGCACAGAATATGAATCAAACTTGGGGCCGTGTGTCGATTCGTTATTGCACGAGTGATGCATTTCGCCACTAGGTCATCAGAAAAGCAATGTTATTAACACTGATTTCATCCTCCTTTCTGCCTCTCATGATAAACAAGACCTTGCAAAATCTTGGGGTCCTGTTTGACACCGAGCTTCAAACTTTATGTCCTCTCCATCATCAAGACCACTTATCTCTATCTCTGCTATTTTAGCCCCTCTGTCGCTGTTTTAGTCACTGCCAGACTTGATTATTCCAGTGCCTTCCTTGCTGTCTTTCCTTCAACCACACTTCATAAACTATAACCTTCCTGCTTACCCATCACTTTGAACCAATGTAGATATATAGGAATCAATGTGTTAAATTTAAATAGATTTTCCTCATTTTCATGCCCTCTCTCCCCACTATAGCGACAGAGGGGCTAAAATGGCAGAAATAGAAATAAGTGGTCTTGATGATAGAGAGGACGTGGAATTTGAAGCTCAGTGTCAAACAGAACCCCAAGATTTTGCACGGTCTTGTTTAACATGAGAGGCCAGGAAGGAGGATGGAATCAGTGTTAAAAAAAGTGGAATTAATGACAGAAGCGGAGAATAGCAGCTTCGGTCTTCCCAAAGTTCAGCTGAAGGAAGCTCTGACTCATCTAAGACTTTGTGTCAGACAAGCAGTCTGACAGCACAGAGATGGCCATAGAATCAAGACAAATGGTGGAGAAGTAGAGCGGGGTGTTGTCAGTATACATATGGAAGCTGACCCAGTGGCTGTGGGTGATGTCACTTAGGGGCACCGTATAAACGAGGCATAGAAGGAGGCTAAGGATAGATCCTTGGGGGACTCCAGAGGTAAGGGAAGAAAAGCCATCACTGAAAGTGTACTAGCTACATCCAGATAGGTAGATATACCATGATACACACAAAAAGTTCAATGATATTAAACAGTGCACAAAGGCAAAATTAATCTTTACTAAACAAACATCCAGAAGGACAGAAGGTGGACTACAGATCCCCAAAAGATCATTAGTAACAGTAATAATAATGGTGGCCTGGATTAACTGTCCTGGGATTGTGTCTGTTTTACTTCCTAGACCTGAGATGACTAACAAGTTAAAACACCTTCTGGTGAAACCAAAACTTGGATGAAGTGATTCTATGCAGATTACTACTTAGTGATCAGTTTCCAAAAGGCAAAATTGACCTTGTATTAAATCTTGTGCCTGAATGATATGAAATGTCCTAAGGTGCTCTTCTCCTTCACAGAAGCTGAAAGGATAGAGTCTGAAATTTGGAAAATGGAAATGATGAAGCATTTAAACATTGGAAATAAGGAAGCCATTAATTATTGGGTCTCACAGCTCTGCAAAGGGGCAATTATCAAAAAAAATACAGCCCCTGCATCATCGAGGACAAGGTCCACTTACAGGAACTGCTATGAAATTGTTGAGAGAGGAAATGGATCTCTAAATGCTGAAAACTGTTAACACTATACTCTCATGCCTCATTTTTTAAGCTATATTCAGTAAAAGCCAATCTTGGAGGCTTACCTTATGACTCAAAGACTGTCACTTTACCTCTCAGCCATCAGGTAGCCAGAACGTGGGACCATCCTGGACCACATGGCTCAGAGAAATAACTTTAGCTCAAACCCATATAAAGGAGAAGGTGCATGGCACGATCCCCAGTCTGTGCTGAGTTGATTGATCTCAACAATGGGTACTACAACTGACTTCGAGGCTCTAGGCTAGGGACAAGAAAAATCTGTCGGCATGCCATCTCCTGATCATCACGGAACAACTCTGCTGGAACTGTGTGTTTGTGGCTGAGGTCGGCTGCAATGCTCTCCAATCCACCGACACTCACTGCCAAGGCTCAGGTAGGAATGGACTGGAAGATGGCCGCTATTTGTGTGACCACACACCAATATGAGAGTCAACACCTTCGGGAGAGCAGAATAGGGGAAGAGTGGGGGAGGAGGAGAGAAAATTTCAGGAAAGAACAAGGCATTACCTCGGATGGTTTTCGGTCTTCGTGTCTTGATGTGGAGCTTCTCCTGTGCTGTGATTTGGAATGCTGGGACCAGGTGGTTGAATGACCTTTAAAAAAAAAGTTCAACAGCAGTTTTGTTCTCTTGTAAGCAAAGTACTTTGATCAGTCGTGAGTAGGGCAAGTGATCTGCTGTGGTAAGTGATTTGTTATCGCTCAAATCTGATCAGAAACCAGCATTTTTGCTGCCTCCAGAACTTCTTGCGTTCCTTGGTCAGCAAATCACAGTATTTGTTGCAGAATGTTGTACTGTGCCAAATCACTTGTCCTCATCATCAAAAAAGGAAATAAAAGAGAATTTGCATTTATACTGAGCCATAACATATCCTGAGGATGTCCCCAAAGCACTTCAAAAGCCAATGAATTACTTTTTGAATTTCAATCACTGGTGTTATGTAGGCAAGCGCAACAACAGCTAATTTTCACACAGCAAAGTCCCACACATAGCAAGGCCCATACACAACAAATGAGATAAACGAACGATTCATCTGTTTACGGTAATGTTGGGTGGGTGAAGAATGCCGGTAAGATTACTGGGAGAACTCCCTGTTCTTCTTCACGGGATCTTCTATGTTAACTTGAACCATCAAAATAGGCAAATGAGGTCTCAGTTTAACATCTCAACCAAAAGACCCCGGTGAAGTGTCAGCCTAGATTGGGGGCTCGAATCCTGCAGTTGGACTTGAACCCGTAACATACTGACTCACAGGTAAGAGTCTACTAACTTAGAAGAACTGATACTTGACATGAAGGTGAACTGGTTTGTCTGCAACAAGTCTGGAAAGCCAGAGATTTAGATATAGCATAAGTCAAGAACAAAACTATTTATCTCGACAGTTAGCATTAATAGTTCAGCTGTTCTCAGTCAGTTGAGGGCAGTGAAACTTGGAGTTTTATTCTTTGCAAATTATTGGGATCACATTTTACTAATTTTTCCTCATCCCAATCTCCTTGCTTTTTTCAAACAGCACCATGAGATTTTTAACTTCTACCCCTTTGTATTCTAGTCCTCTAGATATAAAGGCCAGCATTCCATTAGGCTTTTTGATTATTTTCTGTGCCTGTCCATGACATTTTATTGATCTATGTACATGGACCCCTAAGTCTCTTTGGACCTCTGCTATTTCAAGCTTTTAACCATTTAGAAAGTACTCTGATCTATCCTTTTTAGGTCCAAAGTGGATGACCTCACATTTGCCTACATTAAAATCCATTTGCCACCATGGATGAATAAAGAAATGAGGGCAAAACTAAAACTAAAGAAAAAGGCACACTCTAAGTTCATAGACAACAAAGGAGCGGATGACAAAAAGGAATTCGAAAAGGTTAGGAAAAAAGTCAAAAAAACAATTAGGAAGGCAAAGAGATACTATGAAATTAAGTTATCGAGGAACATAAAATGAAGTATTCTACAGACACATAAATAACAAAAGAAAAAACAGATAGGGATAGGGCTACTAAGAGATAACAGGTAATGACAGCGAAATGGCAGAAATATTAAAATAATTACTTTGCCTCAGTATTTATCAAGGAGACTAACATGGCGGGCATGACATTAGAAGACATCAAAATAGATATAAAGACATTCAAGATAGAAAGCCGGCAAAGGTGGGGGGGGGGGGGGAAAGAGAGAATAATTGATCAAATAATCAAATTTAGAGAGGGTAAAACCCCTGGTCTGGATGGATTGCATTAAAAGAAGTTAGGGAGGAGCTGGCAGAGGCACTATCATATACATGTAAAAATTCATTAGAAAAGGGAATAGCGTCAGAGGACTGGAGGATAGCTAATGTGAATCCTATATTTAAAAAGGGGGATAGAACAAGTCATGGCTGACAGGTCGTAGGAAAGATAATGGAATCCTTATTCAAAGATGTAATAGAAAACCATCTAGAAACCGAAAGTATAATAAAAGAATAGTCAGCACGGATTTCAAAAGGGAAGGCTACGTTTGACCAACCTCACTGAATTCTTTGAAGAAGTAACAGAAAGGGTAGACAAGGGTAACGCAGTAGATGTAATATATTTGGTTTTTCAAAAGGCCTTCGATAAGTTACTGCATTGTAGACTCATGACTAAGGTCAGAGCATGTGGAATCAGGGGATAAGTAGCAGAATGGATAGCAGGCTGGCTACAAAACAGAAAACAGAGAGTAGGGGTTGAAGGTAGTTACACAGACTGGTAAAAGGTAGGAAGTGGTGTTCCACAAGGATGGGTGCTGGGACCACTGTTGTTCACCGTTTACATAAACGACTTGGATTCGGGAATCGGAAGTACAATTTCAAAATTTGCGGACGATACCAAATTGGGGGTTATAGTTAATACTAAGAAGGACGACGACAAAATACAGGAAGACATTAATAAACTTGCAGATTGGGTGTGTAACTGGCAAAGGAATTTCAATATAGATAAGTATGACATGGCGCATTTTGGTAGGAAGAATAAGGAGGCCACATACTCCTTGGAAAATAACAGTCTAAATGGGGTAGACGAGCAGAGGGACCTGGGGGTATAGATACACAAATCGATAAAAATAATGACGCAGGTTAATAAGGCCATTAAAAAAAAAGCAAGCAAAGCACTGGGGTTCACTTCTAGAAGGACAGAATTGAAAAGCAGGGAAGTTATGTTAAACTTGTATGGAACCTTGGTTAGACCACACTTGGAATACTGTGAACAGTTCTGGTCTCCATATTTTAGAAAGGATATAGTGGCACTAGAGAAGGTGCAAAAAAGATTTACTAGGATGATATCAGAACTGAGAGGTTATACCTATCAGGAAAGACTGAACAGGCTGGGGCTCTTTTCTCTAGAAAAGAGAAGGCTGAAGGGTGATCTGATAGAGGCCTTTAAGGTTATGAAAGGGTTTGATAGGGTAGACGTAAATATAAGATAGTCACTAATAAATCCAATAGAGAATTCAGGACAAACTTCTTTACCCAGAGAGTGGTTAGAATGTGGAACTCGCTAGCACAAAGAGTAGTTGAGGCGACTAGCATTGATGCATTTAAGGGGTAGCTAGATAAACACATACGGGAGAAAGGAATAGAAGGTTATGTTGATGTGATTAGATGAAGAACGATGGGAGGAGGCTCGTATGGAGCATAAACACCGGCATGGATCTGTTGGGCCGAATGGCCTGTTTCTTTGATGTACATTCTATATAATATACTTTCTTTGTCTCTGTACCCATTTCCCTTTCTCCTCACTCATTTATTCTTTCATTCTATCTTTTCTATATATTTCCTACTTTGTCTATATACATTTCAAACATGTTCCTTTTCTGATTTCATAAATTTGGTTGTTTTAATTTTTTTTTAAATGTGCTAGGACATATAGCAACATGAGCGACAAAATATCCCTAGTCCGAAGTGGGAATATCAGGTGGATGGGGAAAGGCCATTTGCGAGATGCTGTAAGAAAGCCTGGAGGTTAAGCCCTGGATTGGGAACATGGGAATTGCTAGACGATAATAGACCAAGGTCCATCTAGTTCACCTTCTACCATCCTGGTAGTCGCATGATATAATGATAATGGAGTTGTTGACTAATCATAGCAATCAATCTCTTTCAATTAGTCTACAACAGACACAGAAGGAAGACAGGGTCTACCTTGGAAGGGAACGGTGCAACTGGAGCTGCAGATTTGTACCGTGGGTTGAATGGACTTTCCGTTGATGCTGCTCTGGATCCAGAGTTGCAGCCCTGACCGATACTGGCATGGCCAGGAACCGCTGCAATCCCAGTGACTGGGAAACTGGGAACGAGGGCCAAGATTCCTACATTGCAACAGTGACTACACTTCAAAAGTACTTCATTGGCTGTAAAGCACTTTGGGGCGGCCTGAGGTTGTGAAAGGCGCTATGTAATTGCAAATCTTTCTTTTTCTTTAAGGTGACAGCAGGGGATTGGAGCAGGGAGGCTGCTGGATCTTAGTGTTGGGTGAGTAGGAAGTGGTGCTAGGCCTGAAGGGCAGGAAGCACAGCAGAACACAAGGATTCCTCCACTATGCCCAACAGAGGGGCGGAAAAAAGACATGGAACTACAGAGAGCAGCAACTAGCCAGGCTACTCCTATAGCTACTGTGAGGGAGATGGGGACTAGAGCTGAACCACTGGGTTTCATGGAAAGGAAAGGGAGATAAAAAGATAGACAGAAAGGTAGATAGAGATAGACAGATAGACACATAATTAGCTTGAAAAAATAACGAAAATAAAATTGGTACTGAACAATCAGCAAACCAGTTAGTTGTTTAGACAATTGGCTTTCCTCACCAACCACCACCCCCCATCACATGTAACACAAGGAAAAAGCACTTTTGAACACATATTAATTTGAAAAGATAATAAATATATATATTTTAATAAATCCACTCCTTTGGCCACAGTAGCCAAACCTTCTTACGTCTTTATTTAAGATGTTTTCTCCACTGGACAAGACTTCCAACACTATGATACTCACACAAATGGTTGCTTTCATTTTGTTCCCGTGGGGGCAAAGGGTAAACAAACAACACATGGAATTCTCAAAACCAATGATCGCACAGGCTTTGCTGCACAAATAAAGGAAATGCCAACGAATTTAAAATACAGCTGAACTCAGTTAAACAGATAACATGAGTAGTGAGTGGGAATTTTGGTTAGAAGTATGTCTTACTTTAGATGAATGTAAGGAATCTTACAACACCAGGTTATAGTCCAACAAATTTATTTTAAAATCACAAGCTTTCGGAGATTATCTCCTTCGTCAGATGATTGAATGAAAAGGTTCTCAAATCGCATATCTTATACAATGTTGGGACAGCATCACACCAATCAAAAGGTGTCGTTGTTATTCAAACAGGCCAGTCACGGAGAACAGAACGTCCCAGTACACTCGATATACATTGTGTCTTTTACACAGGCAAGCAGAAAGAAACTTAAAATGGCAGAGAGAGAGAGAGAATTTTAAAAAACATATAAATTTTTTCCCCCTTTTTGCTGGTGGGGTTACGTGTAGCGTGACATGAACCCAAGATCCCGGTTGAGGCCGTCCTCATGGGTGCGGAACTTGGCTATCAACTTCTGCTCGACGATTTTGCGTTGTCGTGTGTCTCGAAGGCCGCCTTGGAGAACGCTTACCCGAAGATCGGTGGCTGAATGTCCTTGACTGCTAAAGTGTTCCCCGACTGGGAGGGAACCCTCCTGTTTGGCGATTGTTGCGCGGTGTCCGTTCATCCGTTGTCGCAGCGTCTGCATGGTCTCGCCAATGTACCATGCTCCGGGGCATCCTTTCCTGCAACGTATGAGGTAAACAACGTTGGCCGAGTCACAGGAGTATGAACCATGTACCTGGTGGGTGGTGTCCTCTCGTGTGATGGTGGTATCCGTGTCGATGATCTGGCATGTCTTGCAGAGGTTGCCGTGGCAGGGTTGTGTGGTGTCGTGGACGCTGTTCTCATGAAAACTGGGTAACTTGCTGCGAACGATGGTCTGTTTGAGGTTGGGTGGCTGTTTAAAGGCGAGCAGTGGAGGCGTGGGGATGGCCTTAGCGAGGTGTTCGTCGTCATCGATGACATGTTGAAGGCTGCGGAGAACATGGTGTAGTTTCTCCGCTCCAGGGAAGTACTGGACGACGAAGGGTACTCTGTTGGTTGCGTCCCGTGTTTGTCTTCTGAGGAGGTCTATGCGATTCTTCGCTGTGGCCCGTCGGAACTGTCGATCGACAAGTCGAGCGTCATATCCCGTTCTTACGAGGGCGTCTTTCAGCGTCTGTAGGTGTCCATCGCGTTCCTCCTCGTCTGAGCAGATCCTGTGTATTCGTAGGGCCTGTCCATAGGGGATGGCCTCTTTGACGTGGTTGGGGTGGAAGCTGGAAAAGTGGAGCATCGTGAGGTTGTCCGTGGGCTTGCGGTAGAGTGAGGTGCTGAGGTGCCCGTCTTTGATGGAGATTTGTGTGTCCAAGAAAGAAACCGATTCTGAGGAGTAGTCCATGGTGAGTTTGATGGTGGGATGGAACTTGTTGATGTTATCGTGTAGTCTCTTCAGTGATTCTTCGCCGTGGGTCCATAGGAAGAAAATGTCGTCGATGTATCTGGTGTATAGTGTTGGTTGGAGGTCCTGTGCAGTGAAGAAGTCGTGCTCGAACTTGTGCATGAAAATGTTGGCGTATTGGGGTGCGAATTTGGTCCCCATGGCTGTTCCGTGTGTTTGGGTAAAGAACTGGTTATTGAAGGTGAAGACATTGTGATCCAGGATGAAGCGGATGAGTTGTAGGATGGCGTCTGGAGATTGGCTGTTGTTGGTGTTGAGTACTGAGGCTGTTGCAGCGATGCCGTCATCGTGGGGGATACTGGTGTATAGTGCCGAGACGTCCATCGTGGTGAGAAGTGTTCCTGGTTCAACTGGTCCGTGGGTGCTGAGTTTTTGTAGGAAGTCTGTAGTGTCGCGACAGAAGCTGGGGGTTCCCTGTACAATGGGTTTCAGGATGCCCTCGACGTATCCAGAGAGGTTCTCACACAGGGTTCCATTGCCTGATACGATAGGACGTCCGGGTGTGTTGGCTTTGTGTATCTTTGGGAGGCAGTAGAAGTCTCCCACGCGGGGAGTACGTGGGATGAGAGTGCGTAGGATGCTTTGAAGGTCTGGATCGAAGGTCTTGATCAGTTTGTTGAGCTGGTGGGTGTGTTCTTTGGTCGGATCTGCGGGTAACCGTCTGTAGTGTTCCTGGTTGTCCAGTTGTCGGTATGCTTCTTTGCAATAGTCCGTTCTGTTCTGTATGACAATGGCTCCTCCTTTGTCCGCTGGTTTGATGACGATGTTTCGGTTGGTCTTGAGAGCGTTGATGGCGTTGCGTTGTGCTCGGGTGACATTCTGGACTGTCTTCTGAGTGCGCCTGATGAATCTGGCATTGACGCATTTCCTGACAGCTTGGGCATACATGTCAAGCTGAGGGTAGCGACCCTCCGGAAGAGTCCAGTTTGACTCTTTCCTCTTCGGTTGCTGTACCGTGGATCCCTCTGTCTGCTGTTCTGAAACATCGTCATCAAACCAGCGGACAAAGGAGGAGCCATTGTCATACAGAACAGAACGGACTATTGCAAAGAAGCATACCGACAACTGGACAACCAGGAACACTACAGACGGTTACCCGCAGATCCGACCAAAGAACACACCCACCAGCTCAACAAACTGATCAAGACCTTCGATCCAGACCTTCAAAGCATCCTACGCACTCTCATCCCACGTACTCCCCGCGTGGGAGACTTCTACTGCCTCCCAAAGATACACAAAGCCAACACACCCGGACGTCCTATCGTATCAGGCAATGGAACCCTGTGTGAGAACCTCTCTGGATACGTCGAGGGCATCCTGAAACCCATTGTACAGGGAACCCCCAGCTTCTGTCGCGACACTACAGACTTCCTACAAAAACTCAGCACCCACGGACCAGTTGAACCAGGAACACTTCTCACCACGATGGACGTCTCGGCACTATACACCAGTATCCCCCACGATGACGGCATCGCTGCAACAGCCTCAGTACTCAACACCAACAACAGCCAATCTCCAGACGCCATCCTACAACTCATCCGCTTCATCCTGGATCACAATGTCTTCACCTTCAATAACCAGTTCTTTACCCAAACACACGGAACAGCCATGGGGACCAAATTCGCACCCCAATACGCCAACATTTTCATGCACAAGTTCGAGCACGACTTCTTCACTGCACAGGACCTCCAACCAACACTATACACCAGATACATCGACGACATTTTCTTCCTATGGACCCACGGCGAAGAATCACTGAAGAGACTACACGATAACATCAACAAGTTCCATCCCACCATCAAACTCACCATGGACTACTCCTCAGAATCGGTTTCTTTCTTGGACACACAAATCTCCATCAAAGACGGGCACCTCAGCACCTCACTCTACCGCAAGCCCACGGACAACCTCACGATGCTCCACTTTTCCAGCTTCCACCCCAACCACGTCAAAGAGGCCATCCCCTATGGACAGGCCCTACGAATACACAGGATCTGCTCAGACGAGGAGGAACGCGATGGACACCTACAGACGCTGAAAGACGCCCTCGTAAGAACGGGATATGACGCTCGACTTGTCGATCGACAGTTCCGACGGGCCACAGCGAAGAATCGCATAGACCTCCTCAGAAGACAAACACGGGACGCAACCAACAGAGTACCCTTCGTCGTCCAGTACTTCCCTGGAGCGGAGAAACTACACCATGTTCTCCGCAGCCTTCAACATGTCATCGATGACGACGAACACCTCGCTAAGGCCATCCCCACGCCTCCACTGCTCGCCTTTAAACAGCCACCCAACCTCAAACAGACCATCGTTCGCAGCAAGTTACCCAGTTTTCATGAGAACAGCGTCCACGACACCACACAACCCTGCCACGGCAACCTCTGCAAGACATGCCAGATCATCGACACGGATACCACCATCACACGAGAGGACACCACCCACCAGGTACATGGTTCATACTCCTGTGACTCGGCCAACGTTGTTTACCTCATACGTTGCAGGAAAGGATGCCCCGGAGCATGGTACATTGGCGAGACCATGCAGACGCTGCGACAACGGATGAACGGACACCGCGCAACAATCGCCAAACAGGAGGGTTCCCTCCCAGTCGGGGAACACTTTAGCAGTCAAGGACATTCAGCCACCGATCTTCGGGTAAGCGTTCTCCAAGGCGGCCTTCGAGACACACGACAACGCAAAATCGTCGAGCAGAAGTTGATAGCCAAGTTCCGCACCCATGAGGACGGCCTCAACCGGGATCTTGGGTTCATGTCACGCTACACGTAACCCCACCAGCAAAAAGGGGGAAAAAATTTATATGTTTTTTAAAATTCTCTCTCTCTCTCTGCCATTTTAAGTTTCTTTCTGCTTGCCTGTGTAAAAGACACAATGTATATCGAGTGTACTGGGACGTTCTGTTCTCCGTGACTGGCCTGTTTGAATAACAACGACACCTTTTGATTGGTGTGATGCTGTCCCAACATTGTATAAGATATGCGATTTGAGAACCTTTTCATTCAATCATCTGACGAAGGAGATAATCTCCGAAAGCTTGTGATTTTAAAATAAATTTGTTGGACTATAACCTGGTGTTGTAAGATTCCTTACATTTGTCCACCCCAGTCCATCACCGGCATCTCCACATCATTACTTTAGATGAGCTGATTCATACTTAACATTTTGAAGATATGACGCAAGAGAAAGGAAATAGATAGAAATTATCAGTGAGTGCGAGAGACTACATAGTGTGGAAAATCCTACAGGGCCTGCTGACCTTCACTCCCAAATTCGCGATATATGCTCCCAAATGAAGCTACACTCCAGGAGGACAAATTCATAAAATGGACCCTTATATATCAATACGAGAAAGACAGCAATATTACAAATATTCCTATGATTAAAAAAAATTTACACAGCTACATATGAAAGAGAAAAGAAAAAGAAAATGAATGAATGTAAATGTATAGATGGGAGATTACAATATTACAATGCAGGTTTCAAAAAAATACATTTTCCTCACTCCTTTGGAGGACTCAATATTTATTTCCGAATTTCCTCCCATTTTCTCTGCAGACTGTGTATAGAGCTCCACAAACTGTGGCTATTCTTCATGTATGAGCCTATACAGTTTAGTATCAGCAATTTGTTCAATCAGAACAACACAGCTCAGTGCTTACCCAAGATCCACATGTGCTCAATTCCAGCAGATGGCAATCAAGACTAGGAGTGGCCTCCCTAGCCCAGAAAGGCAGGCCAAATTTTGAACCCCAATTACTATCCTGGCTGAAATCACTCAACTCAGCACAGTAGGAATCAAACCTAGGACCTTTCTACTCTGCATGTGTCAGTGCCACTTACTCACTGGGGAAGCCGTTTACTATTTTCGATGAATGCAGTGTATCTCGATTGGTTGGATCCCACCATAGTTATCCATGACTGGGCACAGTGATTGATACGGTATTGAGCCTAATACGTGTAACTATTCAGGAGTTTTGATGACAGAGCAAAAGGTTGAATTACCTCAATGGTCTCCCTCCCGCCTCATTTGTTTTAAGTACAGCGGTTGATATAACCTGGAGGCAAGATCACTTTCATTGTAACCAAACAAAACACTTACTGTCATTGTCATCAGAATCGTCACTGCTGCTAGGAAGCCGGCCTCTCTTCATGGTCTTCTCTATTTCTGGCACAAAAACTGCGAAGATAAAGATCACGGTTAATGTCAAGGGTTAATTAACTAGCAGTGGTCTGCATCTCAAAAGAGGGACTGGACTGTTTGTGTATCTTTTTAAATTCTGCAAAGTATATGCATTCTCCATCTTTTTCTCGTCACCCCAGGTCAGCAAGAGACAGCTAGTCCTCAATAAGTCAACAAGAGACAAAAAGCTTGCACTGTAAGTAATGAGGTTTGCCGAGTGCCACAATAGAAATGTTATCTCTGTGCATAAGGCTGAGAACACAATGATTGGTGCTTTCAGGGAGACTACAATTAGACCTTTTTGTATTGGAACATGAACGAACAGGAACGACAAAAAGCTTTTAGGCGCTGAAATTATGCTGTAGAATACCAGTGGACAAACGTAACGCAGTGGCCTGCCATTCCTCACTCCAGTACGATAGCGGCATTAAAGCCTTTAACATAAATGGGCTAACACCTCCGCAAAAATAGGAGAGAGAAGAATTTCAGACAACTATGTTAAGTGTTCATCCGCCAGTGTGCCATAGCACAATTTCTGGGCTTTGAATTCTCGTGGTTACAGGGATACTGCCTTGTAGTCAAAACAGCAGATACAAGTTTACAGGTAGCTGAGTACCGGATAGGTACTGAAGCTCTGCAACAACCTGATCCTGGAGTTACCCTGACATTGATGCTGCTCCGTGATAAAAAAAATAAATCAGCCAAATTAGAGTGTATCCAATATTACAGTAACTAACAGCCATACCAAAACAACATTTTCAAGGAATTCAAACAAAATCTAAATCCAAGGGGATTTTTTTTTTCCCTCTTATTTTCTCCAGTCCTCTCGGCCAAAGTTCCATAGGCATGGCCTCCCTCCAGTGTCTGACACAAGTGGCCATTCTTTACGTGACTCTAAATAGGGACAGTTGGTAGGCTGTTCACCCATTGGGGAGCATTGCAGTGAACTCCAATTATCCACCAAGTCATCAGGGCAGCTGATGGGTATAATTTGAAAAAAATCAAAATGCAACATAAGAAATAGGATCAGGAGTAGGCCATACGGCCCCTTGAGCCTGTCCACCATTCAATAAGATCATGGCTGATCTTCTACCTCAACTCCACTTTCCCGCTCAATCCCCATATCCCTTAATTCCCCAAGAGTCCAAAAATCTATCGATCTCAGTCTTTAATATACTCAATGACTGAGCATCCACAGCCCTCTGGGGTAGAGAATTCCAAATGTTCACAACCCTCAGTGAAGAAATTCCTCATCTCAATCCAAAATGGCTGGCCCCTTATCCTGAGACTATGTCCCTAGTTCTAGACTCTCCAGCCAGGGGAAACATCATCTCAGCAACTATCCTGTCAAGCCCCTCAGACTCTTATATGTTTCAATGAGATCACCTCTCATTCTTCTAAACTCCACAGAGCAGGGGCCTATTGTACTCAAAACACTGAGGAAGGCAAAGTTGACTGAGGCTGAGAGTAGTAGAATTAGACACTTAGCAGTTTGTAGCGGCCAGAATGCCGTGTCACTCCAAATTATGCCTACTCTCTACTAAAGACCGGGTTTGTTTTAGAAAAAAAGCTGTTTAGGCTATGAAACTAACTTCAGATTCACTCAAATCTGCAATAATTCTGACACCATAAAAGGGCGCATTGTAATCTTATGCTGTGAGAATGAAGCTTGAGGACTTGCTGAACCCCTGGGAATCAACTGGTGCCACCAATCCCCTTTCACGACAGTAACTATTTTTTTTCTGTCAGAGAGTATTTATTTTTTTCCATTGCAACTCCTTCAGATGCTACTGTAGAACATCACAGAATATCAGTTCCATGACTCAGGACCTCACAGGATACTGGATTACTTCTGCTCGGTGAATTATGAGTGAATTCACCATCCTTCACAATTCACACGAAATATGCATAACAAATTGGACTCTGCTCGATGATATCAACTGTGTTCAGCAGCTGTGTTATGGAGAATTCCAACTTTTAAGAGTGTAACATTTCATCTCCTTACTTCATAGCAGCCAGGTTTTCCTTGTAAAAATGATCCCAGGTGGGACATGCTTTTGAAGTAGTTTAATTGCAGCAGTATTTTGAAACCAAGTACTCTGGATAATATATTCCAACTGGGGCTGTTTTTAACTTGGAAATAGATGCAATGGGTAAGCAGGAAAGAAAGAAAGCAGAATGTAAAAAATCAGTGTAGTGTTACAAGCTGGATTTCTCCACAACACACAATGCATACCACATAAAGGGGTCAGTGACCAGTGATAAAAATATAAAATCTTTGTTAAGATGTGCTCCCCAGTAATGGAAACATTTATGCAACAAGGAACATGTTTCTGTTTCATTATTTATTACAGATTGAAGCAAGTGTACAAATCCAGACCCAGTAAATTCACAACAACTTGCATTTATATAGCACCTTTAATGTAGAGAAATATCCCAAGGTTTCTCACAGGAGCATAATCAGACAAAAATTGACACCAAGCCAAAGAAGGAGATAGAAGGTTGACTAAAAGCTTGATAAAAGTGGTAGGTTTTAAGGAGGGTCTTAAAGGTGGAGAGGCAGAAAGGTTTAGGAACAGAATTCCAAAGCTTGGGGCCTAGATGACTGACCGCCAATGGTGGGGTGAAGGGAGTGGGGGCTGCGTATGAGGCCAGAGTTGTAGGAATATAGAGTTCTTGGAGGGTTGTAGGGCTGGAGGAGGTTACAGAGATAGGGAAAGGCGGTTAAGAATTTTAAAATTGAGGCTTTGGTGCACCGGAAGCCAATGTAGATCTACAAGCACAGGGGTGATGGGTGAACAGCACTTGGTGTGGGTTAGGATACGGGCAGAAGAGTTTTGAATGAGATAAAGTTCATGGAAGGTGGAAGTTGGGAGACCGGCCAGGAGAATGTTGGAACAGTCGAGACTGGAGGTAACAAAAGCAGAGATGAGTGTTTCAGCAGATGGGCTGAGGCAGGGGTGGAGATGGGCGATGTTACAGAGATGGAAGTAGGCGGTCTTTGTGATGGAGGGGATATGGAGTCTGAAGATCAGCTCAGAGTCAAATAGGACGCCGAGGTTGCAAATGGTCTGGTTCAACCTTAGCCTCAAACAGTGGCCCAGGGAGGGGGATGGAATCAATGGCGATGGAACGGAGTTTGTGGCGAGGACCGAAGACGATGGCTTTGGTCTTCTCATTGTTGAATTGGAGGAAATTGCAGGATTGGATGTTGGACAAGAAGGCTGACAATACAGATACAGATGAGGGGTCAAGACATGGTGGTGAGGTAGAGCTGAGTGTTGTCAGCGTACATAAGGAACCCCCGAGGTCATGTCTTCAGATGATGTCGCCGAGGGGCAGCATGTAGGCAAAAATAGGAGGGGGCCAAGGTTAGATCCTTGGGGGACTCCAGAAGTAATGATATGGGGTGGGAAGAGAAGCCATTGCAAGAGATATAACTGTTCTCAAACAGCAGGGTTGTATTGGTGATAAAAGGTGTGAAATTTAGCTGCACTGCTCATTGATCAAATTTAGCATAAGATCTCTTGATAGGCAAAAACATATCCAACTGTGCTTCTTGTTGATAGATTAAGTACAGAGCACAGGATAAATGGTTAAAAGGTTAAAAGGAACTTGGCCCACATTTCAAATATGGTTTGTGGCTTATTCACAAAATACAGCTGCAAATCAAGAATTCTGAATAATGTCGCCCAATGGGACCACTTTTACAAGGAATTCTGTCCACAAAGCTTTCTGTAGGCAACCACAAAGAGGAGGGAAGATGTAATGGTGCAAGCCACATTCTGCACCCATCCACTAACACTGGATAGAAGGCTCAAATTCTGATTAACCACTGAAGTGTGCTTTTTATTATCAGACAGAGCTCAATTCACTTTCAAACTTAATATCTTTTATCTGGACACCAGTCTGAATTAAAAGTTAATATTATTTGTAATTCACAGTCTGGTCCAACCACACTCCCTGTAACCCCCAAGTCCTCATTTGCACAGTAAGTCAGTAATATCCCAGTAGTAGACACTGCCGCATTGGGGACTGAGTGGTGCAGTGGGCTACAACACTGTCCTTCCACATCCAGGACCTGCGTTCAAATTCAGTCAAAGACTCTAACAGGAGAAGAATCACAGAATCATAGAAAGGTTACAGCGTGGAAGTAATATAGTATAATGCTAACTCAGTGCTGAGTTTACACCAATAGCAGTGTATATCAGTTACTAAACATTGGCAATATAACGGCAGTACCCTGTTAAAATCCACTTATTGCTTTCAGGTATCTGCACAGCCCACTGAACACAGACCCCTTTTTTAAATGCTACCACGATTCCCTTCCTTCAATCCAGGGGTCAGATAACTGCAGCATTAATAGATAAACCATTATGTGTCACCAACTGATCTTCACATATCTATCTTAGCCACACACAACATCCTAGATTACTTCTGAACATTCCAGCACAGACAGTTGTACAGACAAGTACAACTTGCCCAGATTCAGACCTTTGGTTTCTTGTATGTGTGGGGCTCTTTATAAAATGAAACATACCGTCGTTAACTGATCGATTTATCACGGCCCAGCACATTTCACCTCATGATGCATCTTGCTATTAAGTGCTATGCTTTGCCAAATGTGCTGTAGACATTTCTTCTGGTCTAATTTTGCATACCACAAGCATAATCACAGGCGCACAACGTCCTTCGTGAGGATATGGTCTTCAACACATGGTGCAAGAGAGGATAATTATTTCTGTCAGCCAGGACCGTATTTAGGACTCGCTGGTATGCTGACTCTGCCAACTGTCGCAAGAAAACAGCTGTACTACCTCACCCAACAGAAAAAAAACTTTTAAAATTTTTGCCACAGATTTACGGACACAACTGCTGACATTACACTGCAGAAAGAAAACACATAAAAGCAGTGACGCTGCAGTAGCACCCCTCCTACTCCATTAAACCCTGGCAACAGGAGGTGGACTGCTGAGGTTATCACAAGGCTACACAGGCCACACTACTGACTAGCACTAGACTGGTTGGGGATGAGTGACACAAGTTGTTTGATTAACTCTTTCCTCCCCCACTCACCTTAATAGAGAAAGTCTCGTTCTGAAGTGAATGGATTACATAAGATAATAAGCAAAACCTTTTCAGGGTTAATGTGTTAAAAAAAATTAAATCACATTTTTTCAACGTATTCCCTGGCCTGTCGTTAAGCTCACCCAGTGTAAACATGTCACTTTTTTTTGGAGGTTGGGGGAGGGCGGGGGGGGAATAACACATACATCAGGAAATATAAATTTAAGAAGGAGCTGCTAATCCACCAGCAATACAAACAAAGCTATGTCAAACCCACCCTTCAGCTTAATCTGCCTGCAGTTGCTGCACCCCCATCCTCAGCAAGCTTTTCTGTTGTGTTAAACCTCCAACTTTCTCTGTTCCTCTCCTGAAGGCACTTGCTGGCTTATACTACGGTGCTAAGTGGTCATTTTGCGTGTCACTTGTGAACGATTAGGAACAAGAGGATGTTGCCAGGACTGGAGAATTTTAGCTATCAGGAAAGACTGGATAGGCTAGGGTTGTTTTCATTGCAACAGGGGAGATTTAATTGAGGTCTATAAAATTATGAGGGGCCTAGATAGAGTGGATAGGAAGGACCTATTTCCCTTAGCAGAGGGGTCAGTGACCAGGGGGCATAGATTTAAAGTAATTGGTAGAAGGATTAGAGGGGAGCTGAGGAGAAATATTTTCACCCAATGGGTGGTAGAGGTCTGGAACTCACTGTCGTAAAGGGTGGTACAGGCAGAAAACCTTTAACTCATTTAAAAAGTACTTGGATGTGCACTTGAAGCGTCGTAACCTACAGGGCTACAGACCAAGTGCTGGAAAGTGGGATTAAGCTAGATAGCTCTTTTTCAGCCAGTATGAACACAATGGGCCGAATAGCCTCTTTCTGTGCCGTAACTTTCGATGATTCTACGATTCAGAACTCTCTACTCTTCTTCAAATATTGCCTTAGGATCTTTCACATCCACCTGAGTAAGTAGGCAGTACTTTGGTTTAATTTCTGATGCCACTTCTGACCATGTAGCACTCTCTCAGTACTGCACAAGTATCAGCCTAGATTATATGCTATTTGTTCAAGTCTGTAGTGATGTTTGGACCCACAAACTTCTAACTCAGGAGCAATACTGTTACCAAATGAGCCAAGCTGACACTGGTAGTAAAAACTAGCTATATTAATTCCCAGTAATAAGTTGCTGATTATTTCTCCATAAACTTACGATTATGATACAATTGTTCATCTTTCAGTGACGACGTTACAAAAATGACAAGAAGAGTATTGCAAATCAGCATCAACAAAAGGTGTCAATGATGCATAAAAAACCCCAAAACTGAATAAAACCATCCATGAAGTTTACAGAGATGAGATTACAGCCTCAAGATCAGTTCCCTATGTACGCATTGTGTAAATACAATATGTCTCCTGTGGTGCTGCTCACAGTTGGAAGATCTGTTTTATAAAAACAGGAATATTACGTAGCGTAAAATAGAATATAGGAATGTGATCTTTTAAGGCTAGAGGTATAATTGCTGTACATTGTTGAAATGAATGCTGAAATTAATTACAAACTAGGAAGAGGATCAGACCACTGTCTTTTTTTTTGACAGGTCAGTTAAAAGGTTGGGAGACATGGACTTTTATACCACAGGATCTGGGGGTGTAAAAATTTAATGGACATCTGCAAGAAGAGCTGTCCCAATGGTACAAGTATGCAGTTCAACCTCCAAAAGATGACATCGCTATGTTCCATCCCCTTTGTGAAGTGAAGACATTGTGCACCCAGTCTATTCTTGGGAGGGAGGGAATGGAAACAAACAGCATTTTAATATTTTTCTACATCTGTAACAATGTGAGCCAAGTGCAGGAGGTAGAAAGTGTAAATTACGGTAGGAATCATTGTTTAAAAAGTGTAAATTCCCCAACATTTACACCTGACTAGGGGCTGCTCAATTGTTTTAAGTTTCTTTTAATTTATTTCACCACGGAATGCTACAGCTGTATAGAAAGTGGAAATCAGGGCTGACAGTTAATCATGTGGGAAAAATGGCACAATCTAATAAACTACAATAGATGTGTCTCTTAAATTTACTTATGTTAGAATAAATTTAACTAATTAAATGTTACACTGAAGTATTACAGGAAGTGTGAGAGACTTTTAGTATATTACGAGTCGGTCTTCTGCTACTTCTGCTCCTATTTTCAACTCATACATTCTGTGCTTATTTTTATATTTCCCATTATTAATTCTTATGTCCACAACACTAGCAGATTTCCTGTGGTGATCTGTGGTCAAAGTTGAAAACTGAATATGATAGTCAACAATCCACATCACAGCAAAGAAAAATAGCCATAGAAAACAGGCATATTGGCCTACTGAAGAGGTTCTATCTAACTCTTCAAATAGTTTAGAACAATTCAGAATTCAGTCTCCTAAGTGTGACATAGTTTATTTTAAACACTTGCCTCAGTAGTATTTTGAAAGCATTGTTCATAACTTCCTTAATTCACCTGCAAAATGATGAAATCGTATGAAGGGAGTCATTTATCCACATTGCTCTGTGCACTTAAACTGATGTGGAGATGCCGGTGATGGACTGGGGTTGACAATTGTAAACAATTTTACAACACCAAGTTATAGTCCAGCAATTTTATTTTAAATTCACAAGCTTTCGGAGATTTTCTCCTTCCTCAGGCAAACATTTGCCTGAGGAAGGAGAAAATCTCCGAAAGCTTGTGAATTTAAAATAAAATTGCTGGACTATAACTTGGTGTTGTAAAATTGTTTACACTTAAACTGAATAAACGTTTGCTCCTTTGCTATCTGCAGCTGCCTTGCGGCATTTACAGTTTGTCCAAAGTAATTAATGTAACAATATTATCCCGTCTCCACTGTTGAATCCAATCCTGAGGCATAAACATCTTGGAAGAGTGACAAAATTTCACTTTTCATTCTGTGCTAAGTGGCAGGAAGACAATTTACCTGCTATAAAATCTCCCTGAGGACCTTCTCTGATATACACCATACTAGCCAGAGGGTATGCAGCAACAGACCAAGGGACATATAAAGCACATCTGTCTGACCGGCACCCCATCACTGTCCTGGAGCCTGCTGAATAATGTTATTCCCTCCTTTCATCAGGCTACTGGCATTATCAATGCAGCAAGGAGGCTGGAAGCACCCGGATCCCACAATATTGTACAATCCGGCTGTACACAGTTGGTGCAGAAGATTGATTCTCATCACTACCGCATCTTCTTGCAGATTCAGGACAATGCCAGTCAAAACACTATTAAATCCTCTGAAAGCCTTTCTCTGTAAGCTCTGTACTCAGCAGCAAGTTCTTCTGCAGCTGAGGTTTCCTGTATTTAAGAGTACCACCTGGTGGAGGGTTCTTCAAGCAATAGAACAAAGTTACATATCTTTACCACACAGACCATGTTAAAATGTCATATACTCAAACTATTTTTTAAAAAAAGCACGATATTGCTGTTGTACATATTGTTCCAATGCTATATACAAGTACCATTCCAAAGATTGAAGAGAGATACGCAAACTTTAAATATATTTTCTTCTTACTGGTATTCACAAATTCTACGTCAGGTTGAAGGGAATGTAACTACACCAATATATCCTTATTGGATTTACAATACAACCGCAAATTTACTTTGCCCGTAAATGGCTTATTTTGCACAGTTCTGTCTCCGCTATCTTCTTTTCCCCTCCCGTTCTAGTTCTTTCCAACCCTAACCTATGTGTAGGTTTGAATTCCTTATCTTGCTGCTTGTTCACCCTCGTGGGTGCAACTGCTACTGTTTTGTAGTTCATTCGCATGGTGAATTCTCTTATCCCATTGGTCCTGTTTCATTAATATAGTCACGTAGAAGATGGTTGGACTTGTGCCAATTGTAATGGAGAAACTGTTTCCTCCAGATAAATGTTGCAACATGTCCATTTCCAATGTGCCTATTCAAAATTATATATTAACAAAATGCAATGCAAAGAAGTTAACTGTACTGAACCGTACTAGATTAAGTTCATTTTGTTGGGAGTAAAGCCTATTCCAACTGTGGCTTAAAAAACTGGGAAATACATCATTCTAAAATTCAGAATATGTAGCATGAATTTAGATACCTGCACCCGCCCCCCAATATTTGGCTCGATTATTTTGTTTAAATTTTATTTATTTTTACCTCTTTCTTTCAGCAAATTCCCTCACATCAAGGCATTGAATTCTTGCTTGAGTAGGGTTCCACAGAAACCAGCTGCCCTCTGCTACCTTCATGTATGAGGAGGCTTAGACAGAATGTCAGCCAGCTGTTCACTGTGGAGATCATAGCTGGAGTTAAAACTCAATTCAATCGGTGTTTTAGTCTGCTACTGTAAAGCATTTACCACAGTATTGAACTTACACCACAATATGTGAACAGGTATTAATAGATCCGCAAGTAGACTTAATGCCTGGAATGCATGGCAGCAAGTAGGCATTAAAGTTACTGACAGTCTGAAAATAGTCCCTCTAGAAATTGGAGTCAATCCAGAAGGGGCAGTTCAAGTGACAGACAGAGAGTGAAATTCTATATCCAGTAAGGCTAGCAGAACATAGCTTTGGCAGAGAGATGCATGGCTTTGAAGAAATTGTAAATCCCAGCCAAAGGCTTCATCACTTAACAGTGAGATGTGAATACCAAGGCGACAATCGAAGATGATCTATGAAATGGGAAAAACGCTAAAAGCTTCCAGAACAGCTTCATTCCCCATTGTCTGAGAAAGCTTCACTGAGGCTGACATTACTAGTTTGCAGATTCCTTTAGACTGGTGCTGAATTCATCTTTATTTGCACAGATGCTACCACGTAGATCACCTGTGCAGGATCCACAATATGACCCTACCAACGACGTTGACATAAAGTCTACAGATTTATACTACAAAAACTGGACGCTATCATGTGATATTTGGTTTATGCATCAAAGTCAAGATTTGTAGAGGTAATATTTTCATGCTACTAGCCTGCCATTCAATATCAGCATCTGACAAACAGTAAGTATTTGCAGTTTAAAAACAATAGCAGAAAACCTGTAGTGCATTCCACAACGGAAGAGGTGGTCCATTTAGGTTCACAACATGAGACATGCCATGTTTGAGCTTGAGGTCAAGTGCTGATTTTTTGAAAATTCTCTTTGTCCAATTGCAGAAAATCAGTAGTGCAAAGGATTCAAGTTTTATAATACTTTAGAAGGTAGTCGCATTAAGATTTGCATGACATCTTGGTAAACTATATATGCATACAAAAGCATATATACAAACAATAGAAAAATGTAGTTGCATGCAGTGATGTAGCGAAAATTTTAGAAGTGTATGGGATTTATTTCCTAGGAGGGCTTGGGATTATGCTCCAATGAAAATTTTGATTTATTTGACAACTCATTTGGTCCATTCTAGTGTAAGCTTTTTATACATACATATATGTGATGTACACACTGCTCCATATGCGAAAGAATATACCCCACTACACTGTAACGAATCGAAGTATCGTAAACATTGTGATATCCTATTAAAATAATAAACTTGTTTCTTGTCTCATTTCTTGCTATAACACAGCGGGTGCTAAATTGGGCGATACATGGCCCCTCCAACATCCAAGATGGCGTCTTGGATGTGCACGCACGTTTCCTGCGTGCCGTGCGCCAGACGCCATCTTGGTATACCCTGAACGCTGGAAGCATGTAAAGTAGGGAGAAAATGGCTGCAATCAGTGTGCAACGCTGATTTAAAGTGATACACACAATTTTGGACCTTAATGCTCAACTCAACGCACAGTCTGATCCCCGACCATCTAAACGTTTCTAACAATGCCTGAAGGACCCCCCACCGGCGCTATTTAAAGGGCCATCCAGGTGTTGCAGGTTAGTTGCTGGATTATTGCTTCTGGCTGCTGGAGGAGTAGGAAGTGTTTTTTGAAGCTCCCTATTCTTATTCAGAGTTCCTACACGACTTTTGAGAGTGCTTTGACAGGTATTGCCTTACGGGTCAGGAAACCACAACCCTGATGGAACAACATTCCTGGCAACCATGGGTGGTCTGCTAGGGCTCCCGTCGGGCATTGAGCATGACTGAGAGCATTCAGAGAGACCATGCCTAGCGGGTCAAGCTGCGAGGAGACGGAGGACAAGGAGGCGCACGGGCACTGAGCAGGAGGCCCTACCCAATGAGGGCCTTCAGGGATCAATTCTCTTATCTCAACATGACCAAGGAGGATTGCATCCGACGCCTGAGGTTCACCAAGGAAGCCGTCACCGAGATCTGTCAACTGGTGCGGCCACAACTGCATCCTCAGAGCAGAGCGAGGACATGCATTGCCTGTGGCTGTGAAGGTCACCATGGCGCTGAATTTCTACGGCTCAGGAGCATTTCAGGCCTCTGCTGGCGACATGTGCAACATCTCGCAGTATGCAGTCCACTGCTGCATAAGGGAAGTCACAGGCACACTGTACCACATGAGGAACAGGTTCATCACCTTTCCTCTCGACAGAGACAATCAGAATGAGCAAGCACGGGGGTTCGCCCGCATTGCTGGCTTCCCCATGGTGTAGGGTGCCATGGATTGCACACATATCACCCTGCGTGCCCTGCACAACAACTCGTCTGTTTTCGTCATCCGAAAGGGCTTCCACTCCCTCAACGTGCAGCTGGTGTGCGACCACACGCATCGCATCTTGGAGGTCGATGCCCGCTACCCTGGGAGTAGTCACAATGCCTTAGTTGTGCAGCAGTCCAATGTGCCAGCTATCTTTCATCCAACTCGGCAAGTCAAAGGCTGGCTAGTGGGCGACAAGGGCTATCCCCTCACGCCGTGGCTCTTGGCACCGGTCAGGAATCCACTCACACGTGCACAGCAGGCCTATAATGAGAGCCATGCTGCCACACGCAACATCATGGAATACACCATAGGCCTCCTCAAACAACGCTTCCGCTGCCTAGACCGGTCTGGGGGAGCCCTGCAGTACTCCCCTGAGCGGGTGGGCAGATTCGTGGTGATCTGCTGCACGCTACACAACCTCGCCATCATGAGGGACCAGCCTTTGCCACCAATGATTGCAGAAGATCCTGAGCCAGAGGTGGAGGCTGAGGAGGAAGAGGCGGAGGTGCAGGAGGAGGAAGAGGCTGAGGAGGAGCAGGAGGAGGGGGTGGAGCCGGAAGGAGGTGGAGGCGGACGTAAGGGTGCAGCAGGAACCACACGCCTTGTCTGCAAGGGCTCTGCATGCTCGCCTGATTCGTGCCCAGTATCAATAATTGGAACTACATCCCCCAACTCACCAACAGTACTACATTCCCCACCTTTCCACTCCCGCAAGACAATCAAATTGACCTCCATCACATTACACATTGGTGTCCCTCTCAGCTCATTGCATGAATAAAAACCACCACCAAATGCAAAATCAAACTCTCATTTATGGATTAATAAATGAAAATACGCAAACATAACAGAACTATTCACCCTTGTACATTCCCTTAGTGCTTGTTGTCCGTGTGCCTTTACCTATCCTAGTGCTCCTACGAGCTGCTTCCCCAGTGGCTGGAGCATGGGGGTGGAAGGCTGCTGGCTTTCAATGGAGGAATGTCCAGATGGCCTTGGAGGATGACCTCGAGCAGCTCTGAGCCTGGAGGGCCCGGATTCAGACTGCACCATCTCAGCATGGGCTGTAGCAGTCTGGCCTGGCTGGCCAACAGGGGCACTGGCGGAGTGGCAGGGGTGGGAACAGGAATGCTGTCGCCCTGAGAGAGGACAGCAGGTCCGACTACCATGGCACCACTGCCATTCTCCCAGGGCGGTGCCTCAGCACTCCTGGTGATCGGCTGGAGAACAGATTGCTGGAGTGCTGTGATGCCCTAGAAGCCACTTTCCACAGTGGTCCCCAGAGCCATGATAGCAGCAGTCTGAGCTTCCAATGCAGCAGTCAGACCTTGGATGGCAGATGTTTGTGCTGCAATGGATGCTGTGACATCAGTCATCAGACGCTGCATCATGGTGGGTTCCAAAGGTGCGCTGATGGAGGTGATCACCCGTTCCATATTGGAAAGGATGGGCTCCAAGCTCTGCGCAAAACCCTGCGCCAAGTTGGAGCTGGACTCCTCCATGCTTTTGGAGTCAGGATCTGAAGTCCTTAGTTGCATTCCACAAGGGAAGAGTTGGTCCATTTACGTTCATAACATGAGACTTGCCATGTTTGAGATTGAGATCAAGTGCAGATTTTTTGTAAATTCTCATTGTCCTTTAGCATAACACAACTATTCTTGTTGCCCACCCTTGTTCACTGTATAGTCAGCATTGCTAAAAGTGCATGGATGAATATTATTGGACTTAGCTTTGATGCGCTCTGTGGTCAAAAGGCCTACTAAGGTCACACATGAAAGATGGAACTTAAATAAGCTGCTAGAGGAGCAGTGACATCTGTGAAACCATAGCTCAGCAAGGAGTTAATGCCTGCATAAAAGAAGAGGGGAGAACATTGGCAGAAAAGGGAGAGCAAAAGTGGATTTGTTATTTTTTACTATCACGAAATATACCAGAAATGAGTTGAGAAAGCAGCTGGTGCTGGCCGTTTGTTTCTATTTCTTTTGGTTTGTGAAATGAGATATTTCAGTCAGATCCTATCACAACACCTTCAAATAGTGGAACTCGGCATTGAGACACATGCACCAAGTAGAAATTCTCACTGTTCAAAGTTAACATAAATCATTGTTGTGCTCGCCACGGTTGAAAAAACTTCTGTTATCACTAATTTTATTTATGTCTACTTTTTCACTACAATTAGTAAATACAGATCTGTGGCCTCTATATTCCAGGACTCCAGTCTTGGATCTTTCATCATCAGTAGTACATTATTCTGTCACGGTGGTTGATTATACAATGATTGATTTTACCTCTGGTGCAAGTTTTGATTATTCTGTGGTAGGTTTTTTTCTTCACAACTTAAAAAAAATGTAGTTTTTCTAGAACTTGTGTTGTGGTTGCTTAAACTATCCGTTGCTTTTGTCCCGGTTTGTTGTTGTAACTTTTACTATATGGCATTAATGCTATTCTATTCCTGTGTGGTTAACAAACTTAGTGTGTCAGGCTGGTTGTTTATTGACAGCTTTTCAAAACAGTGTATAAAAAGCTTCTTCTCACCAGTAATGCTGGTGTTATTGGTTTTGTATTTTCTTTTAAAAGTCATTAGAATGTCCTAGGTCTACACACCTGGGATCACGTGGAGGTTTGATATGCACCACATTGGCATTTTGGTCTATTCTGGCCTGCCACTCATATTTATTCTGTCTCTGTAGTTAGCATCACAGTGCAGACACAAAGTATTTTCCATAGCCAATAGCTTTTTATTTTCTCACTAAGTTTGTCAAGTGAATAGATGATGGCACCTTGTTATTTAGAACATGGGTGGATACACAACCACATTCTCAATTCTTGTTTCCTGCAATGCTCCTGATTTCAAGTTGATATTTGATCACCATCAGAAGACAACAACTGAATTTAGAAAAAGTCCGGCTCTACAATATGAAGCGCAGCCCCGATAACAGTCCCTACACCAGCACAGACTTGATGGGATGAATGGACTGTTTCTTTGCGTAACATTCTATGCGCATATTATCACCCTGAAAAATCTCAGCTCCAAAGCACAGTGAGCAGAAGACTGGGAAGTTCTATTAACAACCCCAGGATCCAATGCTTGAAGATGCTATAACAGAATTTCACTAAAATGTTTAGGTGCTTCACAAACCCAGAAATGAAGGAATTGAATCACAAACTGCCAAGTTGATTCTGGAGTTATATAGTGTAATATAATAACGAGGAAGAAAACTGCAGGATTGCAGAGCAAGAATATAGGGGCTGTAATTACCACATCACTAGTTTTGTGTCTTGGGCATTTTGGTGTGTGGGTATGAATTTCTGGGAATGTATAATCAGGTTATAATGCCACTCAGTGCTTCAGATACCATATACAAGAAGGAGGAACCTCCACTGGTTTTATAAATGTCAACTGAACCCTAAAATGAGGTTATAACATATTAGCCTATAACTCACTCCAGATGGTGCCTGGCAGGATATTTAACATCTAATGAATTCAGTGCACAGATTTTAACACTTTTTGCTGATTTCTGGAACACCTCGGAATCTTACTACAGCCAAATAAATTTTGCACAAGTCTATTTTGCTCTTTGAAGAGATCACCACTGCAAGTTTATTGGAAAATCTTTTACGTAACCATGTACATTTCGACATAAAGCAACCGCTCTCTAGACTTTCCAACCCAAAAATAAAAATCTATGATCTGCATATAAGACGAGCATAGCCCTACCTTCAAACAGCAGTCAATGGTAGAACTTCAAATAGTTGGCCAAATTAATAATGAGATTGCCAAGACCCACACAAACACTGCCTTTTGATGGGCCAAATAACTTTTTCCTAATCCATACTTGCTCATGTTCTCAACATCCTGGGTTGGTCCCTATAGACTAGGAAATGTGATTGTAATGTGCACTGACTATTCCACACTCCAACCACTGCACACAAACACAATTGGGTAGTGGGAGATCAAGAATTAAATTATATTAGTAAGCCTTTAGAATGGAAATCAAAACCTTTTCTTCCCACAAAGCAACTTGTAAGGATAGTATTTTAAACATACTTGAGAAGGGGAGCTGCAGATTAGGAAAAGGGGAGAGAGGGAAAGGCAGACTTGGAGCTACAGAGATGGGGGAGCAAAGCTGGAGAATCTACAACACAGAACGGGGGTAGGATCAGGCCAGGAACAGATGAGGGTACTCGCCACAGAGGGACTACAGTGACTCACAAATATGATATTCCCCACTATTTTCAACTCCCACTGACCTACATTTCTCACCTTTTAGGCAAGCATAGGGGATAGCATATAGTGAAATTGTACTTGAGGTATAAAAAGAGAATACTTGTTGACAGTTATACTCTATGTGAGCTGACTTGATAACATTCAAGTGGCACAATCAGGAGGGAGTTATAGTCAGTGTCATAAGTGAGATACAAATCGTATCCCATGACTCTTCATCATCTATTCTGTTTATACCAGAGAGTAGGTAAGTAATTAAATGTAAATAAAATTTTCCTGTAAATATTCATTTCACATGGGAACTAAAGTGACATTTGGAGTGGTTCTAGTGACACTGAAATTTGCTTCCCTGTGTCTTTTGTTTCTATAAAAAATATTCTACAGACATTACACTGTGTGTGGTATACATAAATATAATATACACACTTCAACTTCTTTCTGCTGTAAAATCTCCACAGTGTAACACCAGGTAACATTGTCTGAATAAAGAGCTTATGAAATAAGTGGGGTTTTTTTTAAATTAAATTCAGTACAAGAAAAGCCAGCTGCAAAATAAAGTGTCACAGCAGTCAGATCTTAGCATCACACTAGGAGCTTCTCTATAAACACAGTGAGCTGGAGGAGTTTAAAAAAAAACCTTAACGCTTACCTAGAAACATGCTGAGCTTGCGTGAGGGTGATTATGTTTCCAATGGACCGTTATGCATGAAGGATAACAGCAAAGAAAACAAATAATGCAAAAAAAGAAATGAAGCATCGCCAAAGGGGTTAAAGAAAAGGACCACAAATGAGCAATATCTAAATTGCTCTCTAAGAATCATGTGCATTTAACCCTCCTCTTCACAGACATAAATGCGTATTTTAGATGAACAAACCACACCCCGTCTGCTACAATCTGATACCATTTTTACTGCAGCCCTACCTTTGGAGGTATAATACTATAAAATAAACAAGACTGCCAACACATCTTCAGAGGCACATAACATCAAGTCACAAGGTGCTTCCATTCCCCCCTCCTGAGGCAAAGCATCCCATGCAAACTAGCAAAGCAATTTTCACATTACTGCCTATAAGAAGCTTTTCATGACATAGGGGAAAGCCTACAGCCAGAAATACTACCTTGCAACTATACACATGCAGATCTTTTTCCGATGTTCTTGCTGGTGAACTGAAACCCCCCCCCAGGAGTAGCCAGTGGGAATCTTGAACACAGGGAAACTGCATATCGAAAGCAGTTCCACAATATAAATGGGGTATTATATATAGCATTGCACACCTCTGTAAACCAAAGATGAAGGAAAAATACCTCTGTTCCCGTTAATGGACGCCATAGTTTTATTTTGGCTTCATAGTCTATCCAACTTTTTCAATTATACAACACGGGGCTACATGGAATAATCTGACTATAACAACAAGAACAAAAGCAAATTTGCATCAGTGGCAACAAAGCCAAGCTCCAGTGGCAAAGCTTGGAAATTTAAACTACATATCATAATATTTAAGAAACGTGACAGCAGGAGGCATATTTATGGCTTTAACACATTGTTCAGGTTCAGCAGACTGAATAAACAGCTTGAACACCACTCTCACAGGTTAGGAAATCTCAGAGCTCCTAAAGTGCATTCATTCTCATAACATATTTCCCAACAACAGGTCCTATTCTTGTATGTATTTGCACTGCTCTCCAGTCAATAATATCGCACAGCTGTGTACTATTCTGCAAATGTTAGTCAGAGAGAATTCGACAGTGGTATAAGGAACTATAATATGATAAGGGGTTTTCATATAAGTGATTAAGCCCAACTGCCTACAAAGGCATGGAACTGTAATGCTCAAGGTAGCCTTGGTCCCTGCCACCCCGCAGTTGAAGCACATCGCTTCAGCTAGCCAACGTAACTGAATGCCTTTTGGTGCAAACCATAGCTATCCACCACAACTCGGTATGCTAACCATCCTTGTCCTTCTTGATTACTCGATGCAGTTGATCATTCCATTCTCCTTCATCATCCTTTTCACCATCTTCAGGGAACTATCTATTTCTACCCACTGCCAAAGAGTCAGCACATCTCTTGCAATGGCTTCTCCTTCTGTGCCCTCACAGTCACTTCTGGTGCACCCCAAAGGTTCCATCCTTGGTGCACTCCTATTGCCTCCAAGCTATATTATCAATGAGCTCCCATATGTACACTGACAATGCCTGCTTTACATCTACGCCACCACCCTCAATTCCACAACTGTTTGTGTACCATTCAACTACCCATCCAACATCAAGTTGTGAGTAAGCCAGAGGTTTCTCCAGCACTGGAATAACCAACGCCATCCTGTTTCGATCTCACCAGAAACCTTGCACATTAGCCCAAGATTCTATCGCCCTTCCTGGCTGCTCGTTCAAGCTGAACCCTATAGGGAATTGCAGTATCTATTTCGATTCTGAGTGAAGTCTTAGACTTCACATTCTATCCCTCATTAAGATCACCTATTTCCAGCTCAGTAATACCACCAGCCTTCATCTCTATCTCAATCCCATTGCCACTGAAACAGTCTTCCATGCCTTCATCACCTCCGCGCTAAATTCTCCACACTGGCCTCCCAAGCTTCACCCTGCACAAACTTCAACTCAGCCTATCCAGTAATAAGTCTCACTCGCCTATCATTCCTGCCCTTGCTGACTTCTACTGGCTCTTGACCTCCAACACATTGATTTCTAAATCTTTATTCTTGTGTACAAATCCCTCCATTGCCTTACTACACTCTACCACTGCAACCCCCTCTTGTCCTATTGTCCCAACCTGTGCTTCCCAGTTTTCTGACTCTGGTGTACTATGTGCCCCGACCCTCTGTACCATTATAGGTAGCAGAGCCTCCGGCAATACTGCTCCTGGACTCTGGCATTCTCTCCATAAACTGCTCCACCGTGCTACATTTCTGTCCACCTTCAAAAGCCTCCTCGAAACTTCTCTCATTGGCCACTTCATCGGTCACCTTCTCTAATTTTTGCTCTGTGACCAGACCACTTGTGAAAGGCCTAGGACATTTAGTTGCATTAAGGGTACTATACAAATGCAAGTTGTTTTTCTGGCTACAAGTGGACTGCTCTCTCAATGCTTCCACACAGGAGCAATACTATTTTTAAATTACTGACCTGTATGAACAATCCAACGACACTGAGGAAGATGCGTGGTCAAAAACCTCAGAGCTGTTGTGCGGGAGCAGTTGCTCTGTGTGGGCAAATCTTGTCCATCCGCAGTTGGTCCAGTGCTTCTCCAGTGCTCTGGACCTAACCACACCGTAAATGAAGCAAATTCGGAACGTCAGCAGCCTCACTGTATTGCAGTTGAAGTGATTCTGCGATATAACATGCAAAAAGATCATTTCACATCATCTTCAACTTCATGGCATATAAATAGCTTCTCCATCACCACAATTTTCTAGTTAACAGTTCAGTCATCCATATACTTGCCAACGTTTCTGTAACTGTATTATTTTTAAAAATTGATCAGCTGCCAATATTTCTTTGATCCTTCAGTCAAGAACATAGTGCTAAGTTTGGAAACAATTTTTTTTTAATACGTAAAGACAATGGGTTGAAAGACTGCCATGAAACGGTCAGCTAGCACCAATCAGATCTTCTTTGAGTTTATACTTTTGCAACTTCCAATCAACCTGCCTCATCTGGGGCAAAAATAAATCAGAATCCACTTAAGTGCTGTCATTATTCCAGAAGGAAGAATTGGTACAACTATCCTTAACAATTTTTCCTTCTGGAATACAGAATTTCAGTAATATTAAACCAGGAAGGCTTTTACCTATTTTACTAAAGACTGTTAATTAGAAAAAAAACTAAGATGACACAAAGCACAATACATGGTACATTATAAAATACTTTCAGCTGCATTGTCATTCCAGGGTATAAAAATGCTCATACTCTAGAAACAGGAACAACAATTCTAGTTATTCTCAGAATTTGCCTAGTCCCAAAGAAATTCTCAACCAAACCCTTCAGGCAAGGTAAAGGTGCAACAATGTAATTTTCATATACAGTCAGTTCAGCAACTATTTGATAAGAATAGCCACCAGCCCTGAATTGAGACGACATATCAGGTAAAGAATTAGAAAATTAACTTCTGAAAGGCAAACTACACAACTGCTCTTGCACAGCATCACAACGGTACGTGTGCCAGTCGTATAACCTTGCTTTGTTAGTACGAGACCTTACAGTGACACGGCCTCAGTCAATGCGGTGCTCATTGTGCAATACACACTGAGAAAGCAAACGCAACTTTTACAGGGCACATACAAAAATGACTTACTACACTTAGTAACTTTTAACATTTGGTTAGCGCCATTTGCAAATTTTTTTTTATTCGTTCATGGGATGTGGGCGTCACTGGCAAGGCCGGCATTTATTGCCTATCCCTAATTGCCCTTGAGAAGGTGGTGGTGAGCCGCCTTCTTGAATCTCTGCAGTCCGTGTGGTGATGGTTCTCCCACAGTGCTGTTAGGAAGGGAGTTCCAGGATTTTGACCCAGCGACGATGAGGGAACGGTGATATATTTCCAAGTCGGGATGGTGTGTGCAGTCCCCATTTAAAAGTTTTAGCAGGTCACTGGAAGGCAATGCCAGAATTTGAGAATATACACCAGGGCATGACAAAACATAAAGCCAGGCAAGATCAGCTTCTCTCACTTGAAGTGTAGATAATGATAACATTAATTAAACACTTGAAGAAGGGAGCATTCCTTCATGATTTTTTAGGAGCAAGGGGGAGGAAATTAAAATTAGACGATTTTAAATTTTATAACAACCTAGCTCACTACCTTCAAGAAGGTGCACAAGGATGACATTTTGTTAAGCATTTGCTTTATTTTTTAAAAAATTATATTGCAAAGCACATTATATAGGAAAGGAATGAAAGCAATAGAAAAGGTGCAGAGTAGATTCACTAGGATATTGCCAGGGGATGAGGGATAAAAAGAAATTTGCAAAGTTACGTTTTTTTTCTCTTTTATTTTAAAAAGGGACGACTTTATAAAGTTGTCTAGATTATGAAAGGTAAGGTAAATAGTGATAGATGGTTTCCATTGGTTGGGAAGATGGTAATGAAAGAACAGAGATTTAAAATAATCATAAAAAGAATTAAAGGGGAGGTTTAGAAAAAAATTCTTTGCACAGAGGGTGATTAGAATGTGAAATACTCCAGAGTTTTTGAAGCAGTCCATAAATTCTTTTATAAGAGAATTGGATAGTTGCTTAAGAAAGGAATGTTAAAGGGCATGGGGAGTTGCACTAGACTAGATAGCTCATGTGGAGAAAAACAACAGCACAGACATGCACACATATTATCACTAACAGTCCACCGATTGAGATTTTAAAAAATGGACACTTAAACAAACCTTGGGACCTACTTGGGTTGTTTAAGATGAATTGTTATCCCCCCAGGAAACATTGATTCTTCCTGTCTACTAACCCCCAGAGACAGATTAGGTTCACTGAAGTAGCACAAACAGAGGCTATTCGTTTTAACAATTAAACTACCAATATATATTGGGCCCACAACGTCTCAGCAAATCAACTGGAGATCGTGTCAATAAACTAACCAGCAATCCCTTATGTCAAAGTCACATCACATCAAAATAAAATGGAGCACACAACTGCAGTAGGCACAAACAGCCACAACAGACAAAAAAAACAGGGATATCTGGAAGTGGCTACATGGTTGCTATCTTATCTCGGGAGTTCAGATAAAGATTATAAACCACTCGAACTTTGCTACTATGATTATGATGCCATCAGAACAACCCCCTCTCTACCCATCTCCTGATTTGACTACTGACTTTTAATCACTCCCATGCATTGATTACTCTTTACTTGACCGGAATTGGAAAAGACAGTATTTTCGTCAACAGAATGCAACACATTCGTACTTAATTGAGGAGTCCCTCAACAGTGACCAGGGCGCCAATATGCTCAACAATAAATTTTCAATAATCAGGTTAGTTCATTGTATTAGTAAAAAAAAAATCCAAATTTCATTATATTGTTGGAAAGAAACACTGGAGGATATTTGGCTGCACATCAAAACATAGATTTAGTTTCACCATTGCTCGTTAATGAACATCAGGAGGCAATGAAACTAGAACCCCCACCCCCACTCACAAAATTCAGTCTATACCCTCCAAAAGCTTTTTTCTGTTACACAATACACCAGTCTATGGGTACAGTGGTACAAAATGTTTACCAGAGTGCAATAAATACTCATTTGAAGTCACCATGTTTCACACACACCCTCAGTGAATTAATGTACAATGCCATGTCAGAACTGAGATGCCAAACTGTGTGAGGCCAGTGCTTAATTTTACTGTTCTTTCAAATTTCAGGGAAAAATATAAATTTGAGTTAAATTACATCATACTATCTTCAAACTATAGAAAATGGAGTTGTCAGACATATAAGAACACCTAGAGTTTCTCATCATGTGTTTTTTTTATAAACTCTGCCCAGATTTACTTCAAAATAACTATATGCTATGTGGATATTCAGTGAGGTCAGGATCAGGTATTGTTGTAATGCTTCACCTTCACCCACAGCCTAGTAACACTCACATGAAGAATGGCCATTTGGGTGAGGTGCCGGAGATTTGCCAGCACCCCAGATCTGTAAAGCAGCAAGGGGTAAGGTTTAAGAAAGGTAGGGGTGAAATTGGAAGTATGTGGAGGAAAACATAAAAGAAAAATCTGTATGGGGGGGAAAAGAGACAATTGGGGAAGAGAGACATCAGTAGGCATTTGTTAACAAAGTTATTGTACTTTTGAAAAGAATTGAAACCACAGGGAAGCACTTCAGCATTACCATCAGTTCATTTAAAAAGTGAAATGAACAGCATCTACCTGGCTAAAATTAAAAACTTAGTAACAGAGACATAGAATCAGGCAACAGCAGACTATTTCATAACTTTTAACCATGTATTTTTAGTTCAAAGGAATCTCCCTTCAACTCAATTCATTTTTGAATAAAAAGATGCTTGAAAAGACTGACAACCCTACCAAGAACCAGGGAAATTACTGTTTGCGAGTTATTGTGTAAAAGTTTTTACATCAGCACAGTGCATCCCTGCAGTGAAAGAAAAGGCAAACAGGTACTGGGATTAATTAGCACTGGGACAGAATGCGAAGAAGAGGTGATCCGGTTACTCTATAAAGTGCTAGTTAGACCCCATGTGGTACTGTCTCCACACCACAGTATTTGAGAAGGTGCAGCGTAGGGCAACTCCTAGGAATCTAAGTTACAAGGAAACATTGAGAAAAGTTGAGTTTATATTCCTGTTCAGAGGTTTTGAGGTGAACTAATAATAGTTTTCAAAATGACAAGGGGTTGTTAAAATGCATTCCGCAGACAAAAAGATATTAAAAACTAAGGAACATAATTTGAAAATAAGGTGTAAATTCAGGCAGAATTATCTCAGAGAGAGTTATAGACAGATAGGTGAGTTACCATGGGAGGCCTGTGAAGCAAATAGTATACATAAGCACAAATCAATTAGATACGTTTCTAGAAAAAGATAGCATTGGGAGATATGAGGAGGCAGGGAGAATTGAGATCAATTAAAGTGTGTGTCGGGGGCAGGGGGATGTTGGGCCAGATCCATTTTACTGCATCTCCTATTTTTTTCCCCACAAAAGTCTTTTCTACATTCTACTTTTTATTTACATCTGAAGGACAAGCTCGGTCTAGGGATAATCAAACTCAGACTTTTCCATAATTGTTTGAAATTATACCTTTTTGTAAATACCAAACAACATTTAACAAATTCAAGCTTTATATATTAAAAAAACAGAAATGTAGAGTGAAAATTCCAATTTCTACCATCAGGGCACTTTTAACATTTTAATCCTATTTTACAGCTGTGCTAAATGCAGTGCTTTGGTACTCTGAATAAGATTTCAGTCTAAATGATTTAACCATATTCAGATTCAAAACCCATCCTAAAACTGGGCTGAATTACCAGTTCACTGGCACTAAGTGACTTTTAGCTCCTTCAGAGCACATTTTGCAACCAGTACAAATGTATTCCAGTCACCCAAGTTAATGTTAAACTGAAGGCTAAAAGAAAGAGAAATAATAATTGGAGAATGTACTTTGGGCTGATTTGAGATGAATCTCCACAAAGGACACTTGCACTGTCCAATACTGTCACAACCTTCTCTTCGGAGTAATTGCATTTTATAGCTCGAAGACCAAAAGCATTCGTTGTACTTTAAGGCCACAGAGGAAATGTGAAGAGAAATGGGATTTTTTTTTCTTTGAAATATTAAATATCCTGTACCCCACAGGATTAATCATTAAGCATGGTACCTTTCCAGAATTTAACTTTACATTAATTCAATAATCCTCACCTCACTTTTCCCTGTATAGTGACCAATATCTTATTCCTGATCATTGGTAATATCTGAATGCAGCAAGATGGGAAGTTCATTTTTTTTTAAATGTAATATATTTTTATATGAACAATTCTGTCATATATACACACCTCTGAAAAAAAACCTCACTTATTAAAATTTGAAAACCCTCAGAATTGATATTTACTCTGGATGTCCTTATGTGAGGACAGTCCACTCGAGGAATTAGACTACTGTATATGTTGCACGCCCCATAGCAACCGTGGTGAATGAATACCTACACAGCAGCAGGAGGTATAGGTGCCCTTATCAATGTCACACCTTGGAAATAAATATGTAAATTTAAAAAGCAGTCAGCTCCACTAGAAATTGCTGCATCTTCATATGTGATTCAATGGATGAACGATTCAAAAGGTGCTGCATTATTGGCACCTTCTGTTTATAAGCCAGATTTCAGAACATACTACATACTCTGCAAACTCTCCTCCTTGTGATTGTGATTTCACTGTTCATTTTTTTTTTAAATTGTTGACTGGAACATTTTTTAAAAAGCAAGAGATTCAGTGCATACATAGTGATCAGTTTGTTTATGACCGCATATAGTAGATACGCTTCAGATTCCACAGACTTCAGGTCAGGTCAAGTTGTCAATGTCAGTGGCAGCACGCCCTACTTTCCCCCTGAATCCGCCACTCCCCGTTTCACTTAGTTCTCTCCTAAAGAAAAAAAATCTAACAAAAGGATAACTCAAGGGCAGTTGCTGAGCACAATAGACTACAGGATGCTCCATTTTTCATCGATCTGTGAGGTGCATTCCATCGCTCCGTATGAGACAAATAACTGAAGATTAGCGCTCAAGGTCTTCACTACAAGCAGGTTGCAATTTCCCTACAACCGTATTGTGTACTGAGCTTCGTGCCAAGTGAACTGGGACATTGTTTTTTTCACTATATAAATGGAAATTTCCTGCATCACAGCTCAGAGTAAGTGGCTCCGCTGGTGCTCACACAATTTGAGTGAAGATTAAAAATGTAGCACCACCTGGGCTGATCAATGACAGTGTTGTAATCATTCTTTCCAATGGAGGCGTTCATTAAAATAGGAGGATAACTCGGGTAAAGCTGTAGCACTCTCTCCCGCAGGATGTTCAGATATACCCAGCTTTCCACCCTGTCCAAACGCTAACTTTCTGGCCATTCAATCTGTGCCCACTGCTTGTTGAGGCCAATTAAGTAGTTGTTAATGAATCCTCATACTGACAAGTACATTACCTTTGGGGAAAATAAATGACTCCTGCGATGTACCGTACTCAGCAACTGCACAGGAGCTATCCATTCCGCAGAACGGCTTAGCTGAAAACTTACTGAAGCAATGAGTGGCAGGTTCGGGGAGGGGAAAGAGACAGGGAATACCGCTGCTGCCATATTGCTGACCTTTCAGTCACAGACACTGACAACCTGAATCCCGTCATGAGCATCATTTACTCAATGACGTTATTATAAAGTGCATATCAACTGTCAGAAAGACAACACATAACATTTACAAAATAAGCAAGCACACCGAAAATGAACAGAATGTTGTCTTAGCAAGTTCCCAAATATGACTTTATAAAATCAATGGGAGATTTAGAATTGTATAATGCAACCATTAATCTCTATTCTTTCCACATAAGGAATGTCCGGCCTTCAGGGATAGTCATTTCATTTATAACTTTGATAGTTTGTCACTTACAACTTCAGGATAGCTTGTGAAGAGGATAGACATAATTTGGCAGTTGAATTTGCAATTTCTTGTATTTATGAACAAAGACACTGCCACAAGTTCAATAAATGAAAAGCCCAAAGCTCAGCCATATTTTACTACATGAGTGACTGCAAATTGATTTTCAGAAGCTGCTATGTGGACAACAACTTTGTAAAGGTGACACCTTGTTCTGTAGGTCAGTGTGTACACTTCAATAACAATTCAGATGCTGCGGGATTCAGGCCTGGTCAGGTCAGCAGTATCGCACCAAGAGCGAGGCCATGTTCTTTGAGAACTGGACCGACCGATCCTTTGTCCCCTTCACCGTCAGGTCGGATTACTTGAAGGTGCTGGGGATCTGGTTCGGATGGCCGGGGCATGCACCAAGAACTGGAAGGAGCGTATTTCCAAGGTGAAGCAGAAACTGGGACTGTGGGATCGACGATCCCTCTCGATCGTGGGCAAAAACCTGGTCATCAAGTGCGAGGTGCTCTAGGTGTTGCTGTACTTGGCACAGGTCTGGCCCATACCTCGCTCCTGCGCCGTGACAGTCACCCGAGCCATCTTCCGCTTTATCTGGTTATCAAAAATGGACCGTGTCCGCAGGGACACGATGCACAAATCTCTGGAGAAAGGGGGGGAAGGCGTGCCCAACGTGGCCCTCATCCTGATGGCCACTTTCGTGTGCGGCTGCATCAAGCTTTTAGTGGACCCTTGGTACGAAAACACAAAATGTCACTACGTGCTGAGGTTCTACCTGTCCCCGGTGTTGCGAAGGATGGGCCTGGCCACGCTGCCACGGAACACTCTGTACAGTTGGACCGTTCCGCCCCACCTGTCCCTCGTCAAAAAGTTTATGAAAAAAAAACACTTTCGACCACAAGGCGATCATTAAGTGGTCCGCACGTAACATCCTCGAGACCCTGCGGGAAAAGGAGATGATGGATCCTGTCAGTTGGTTCCCCAAGCAGACTGTCAATGTCATTAGGCAGAACTCCTCATCGCCAGAACTTTCAAACAAGCACCAAGACATAGCTTGGCTGGTGGTGAGAAGGGCCCTTCCTGTCAGATCCTTCATGCACTCCCGGACTCTCAGCACCACCGCACATTGTCCCCGAGGAGGCTGCGGTGCAGACGAAACAGTCATCCATCTCCTTCTGGAATGTGCCTTTGCAAAGAAGGTCTGGAGAGAGATGCAGTGGTATCTGTCCAGGTTCGTCCTGATCAGTTCCGTAACACAGGACTCTGTGCTCTACGGGCTGTTCCCGGGGAAGCACACCGAGACAGACATCAACTGCTGCTGGAAGACCATTAACTCGTGAAAGACACCCTTTGGTCTGCCTGAAACCTGCTGGTCTTCCAGTGCACGGAGCTGTCCTCGACCGAGTGTTGCAGACTGGCACATTCCAAGGTCCAGGACTACGTGCTCAGGGACGCACTGAAGCTAGGTGCAACTGCCGCAAAGGCTCTGTGGGGAAAGGCAACCATTTAGAGCCTTCCCGCCATTGTATACCGAGGGGCTGCAATCAGGGAAAACCCCCCATGGGCAGAATGTAAAATTCAAATTGCTGTAATGTACCTGTAATGAATCTGAAATCAATAATCTGTATTGAGTATAATGCAATGAGACACCCCAGAGTGTCATGAACTGTAATTATGTACAATGTGTTCATTGAACTGTACTTGATTTAACCTGCAAATTGTATAATCTGTATTGTGTACGTTTGGAATGTGATATGACAACTGTATTGTATGTTTTGCTACAAATTTTATGAATAAAGTATATTTTTTGAAAAAAAAAGCAGTATCAGTAGCTGATTGTCCTTCGTGGAAAAGTTTGTGCAGAAAAACAACTTCGACCACAAGGCGATCAGCAAGTGGTCCACATGTAACGTCCTCGAGACCCTGCAGGAAAAGAAGATGGTGGATCCTGTCGGTTGGTTCCCCGAGCAGACTGTCGATGTCATTTGGCAGAATGCCTCATTGTCAGAGCTGTCAAACAAGCACCAAGACCTAGCTTGGCTGGTGGTGAAAAGGGCCCTTCCCGTCAGATCCTTCATGCATTCCCGGACTCTCAGCACCACCGCACACTGTCCCCGAGGAGGCTGCGGTGGAGACAAGGCCATCACCCATCTCCTCCTGGAATGTGCCTTTGCAAAGAAGGTCTGGAGAGAGATGCAGTGGTATCTGTCCAGGTTCGTCCCGAGCACTGTGCTCTACGGGTTGTTCCCGGGGACACACACCGAGACAGACATCAACTGCTGCTGGAAGACCATCAACTCAGTGAAAGACGCCCTTTGGTCTGCCCGAAACTTGCTTGTCTTTCAATGCAAGGAGCTGTCCTCGACAGAGTGTTGCAGACTGGCACATTCCAAGACCAGGACTATGTGCTAAGGGACGCACTGAGGCAGATTTTGGGAGACTGTGCTGTACTGCACCATGAACATTAGCGACCAGTCAGCTGCTGATTTTTTTTTCAAAAAATATACTTTATTCATAAAATTTGTAGCAATACATACAATACCCGGCCTTCAAGGGTTAAGTTACGAGGAGAGACTGCCAAATGACATCGACAGTCTGCTCGGGGAACCAACCGACAGGATCCACCATCTCCTTTTCCTGCAGGGTCTCGAGGACGTTACATGTGGACCACTTGCTGATCGCCTTGTGGTCAAAGTTGTTTTTCTGCACAAACTTTTCCACGAAGGACAATCAGCTACTGATACTGCTTTTTTTTTTCAAAAAATATACTTTATTCGTAAAATTTGTAGCAAAACATACAATACAGTTGTCATATCACATTCCAAACGTACACAATACAGATTATACAATTTGCAGGTTAAATCAAGTACAGTTCAATGAACACATTGTACATAATTACAGTTCATGACACTCTCTCCAGGTCTGCCCGAAACTTGCTTGTCTTTCAATGCAAGGAGCTGTCCTCGACAGAGTGTTGCAGACTGGCACATTCCAAGACCAGGACTATGTGCTAAGGGACGCACTGAGGCTTGGTGCGGCCGCCGCAAATGGGGAAAGGCAACCGTTTAGAGCCTTCCCGCCATTGTATACCGAGGGGATGCAATCAGAGAAAAAAACCCTCCGGCAGAATGTAAAATTCAAATTGATGTAATGTACCTGTAATGAATCTGTAATCTATAATCTGTATTGAGTGAAATGCAATGAGGTACCCTAGAGTGTCATGAACTGTAATTATGTACAATGTGTTCATTGAACTGTACTTGATGTAACCTGCAAATTGTATAATCTGTATTGTGTACGTTTGGAATGTGATATGACAACTGTATTAGGAACATAGGAACAGGAGTAGGCCATTCAGCCCCTCGTGCCCGCTCCGCCATTTGATTAGATCATGGCTGATCTGTGATCTAACTCCATATACCTGCCTTTGGCCCATATCCCTTAATACCTTTGGATGCCAAAAAGCTATCTATCTCAGATTTAAATTTAGCAATTGAGCTAGTATCAATTGCCGTTTGCGGAAGAGAGTTCCAAACTTCTACAACCCTTTGTGTGTAGAAATGTTTTCTAATCTCGCTCCTGAAAGTTCTGGCTCTAATTTTTAGACTGTGCCCCCCTACTCCTAAAATCCCCAACCAGCGGAAATAGTTTCTCTCTATCCACCCTATCCGTTCCCCTTAATATCTTATAAACTTCGATCAGATCACCCCTTAACCTTCGAAACTCTAGAGAATACAACCCCAATTTGTGTAATCTCTCCTCGTAACTTAACCTTTGAAGTCCGGGTATTGTATGTATTGCTACAAATTTTATGAATAAAGTATATTTTTTGAAAAAAAAATCAGTAGCTGACTGGTCGCCAATGTTCATGGTGCAGTACAGCACAGTCTCCCAAAATCTGCCGCCACTGGAGATTTTTGTCGGGTCCCGTCTCAGCCAGAAAGATCAGCCACCTTTTAAATTATGGAGCCCAACAGAACATCCAAATGCCCAGCTCACCTCAGTGTACAGTTCAAGTCAGCCAGCCACAGCCCTAACCTTCTGTGCTCCGTTCTCAGCAGCAAAAGCAGTGGCCTTTACTGTTGCTGTTCCCAGTTAAGCACCTGATAAGACACTCGAAAAGTACGAAATCAGCACCATTACCCTGCCCCATTTCCAAATTGGGTTGATGCCTTGTGCTAGTGGCAGGCGGATGATTTCACCATAGAATATTAACATAAAATACTTCAGGCAAAAAGGAATCTTAACAAACCTGCCCCTAAAAGTCGAAACTAAGGCCCCTGATGTCTTAAGGAACAGCGTGGTGAAAAAAGACTTGCATTTATATAGCACTTTTCACAACCTCAGGACGTCCCAAAGTGCTTTACAGCCAACAAAGTACTTGTGAAATGTAGTTACTGTTGTAATATAGGAAAAACCTCTACCCTGTGATTCTTCGATCCTCATTAGATTGAGGAGTAGTAAAAGGGATGAGATGATATTTTTATATCTTAAAAAAATGTAAGTATGAAGGAGAGTCACCTCCTTGCTGCAGGTTACCCACTTTCAGAGCTTGAGGTAAAGAAAAGAGGAGGGGAAAGATTAATTCTAAATTTTAAAAACACACAGCCACGTTAACAATTATTTTTGTGATTCAACATCAAAGTTTCAGACACAAAAATTCCTTTAATTCATAACATTGGAATTTAAATTGGTATTAAAAAAATTCCCCAATCGAGGCATTTTCTTCAACTTGTGCATACGTGCTTTCATTATTGCAAATGTATCCAACATCTAGTCACTCACCATAAGATCACCACACCAACATCTCCTTTAGTGCCACTAGCACTCAGAAAAACATCCACCACTGCATTGCATGATTGCATCACATTCAACAGGAAGACAAGGGGCATACCATTATTTACAATAACAGATTGCCCATAAGAAAATTCCATCCAGCAGAATGGGAGAAAAACAAACCTACCAAATTAAGGAATGCTTCTGAGAACTTATTTTTGGTGCCTTCAAATAGCCGACGATTACCGAATCAAGAAACATGAAAGACCGCATCCACTGCCATTGAAAATGTTTTCCCTAAACTTCCCCGTTAATTCTTTATAATTCTGAAATCCCTCCCCTCCTCTGAAAGCTCTGACGCTTCACTGGGGTACAGTTCCACAGGCAACGGCAGACTGACTCCGTCTGCCCCAAATAGCCATTCATGTGTGAGCCGAAACAATGAGCGTCAATAGGCTATTTGACGAAGGTGGGAGTCACAGCTAAAGCTGATCCTATCCCCACCTAATGTTAGCATAAGCACACTTTCCAGCACGAGTCACTTAGCAGTGATCAGGAGTAGGAAACCTGATAGATCTTTCTTCTCCCTAACCAGGCCAAGTGTAGTGCCCCAACTGCTGCCCCAGCAGAGATCAGGACAGACCTCGAATCAAGCCTGGCTCCTTCTCTAGTGTATGATTGTCCTATATTTACCCACTAGGCCATCGGGCAAGCTTTCAAATTATTTTGCTATTGAATTACACCTTCAGTCAGAACTGGAAACCCTTGTCGATTTTTCCTTTTTGTAGTCAGCGGCCACTGAGGCCAGATATAATGTCCTCTCTACTGCCCCACCCGAGATCAGCAAATGCTGCAGATTGGGGACCAAACTTAGGTTCTTTCTGGTCTGCATAACTCACTGGCATACTGGGCAGTTCATTTACAGTTGTATTTTTTTTAAATATTAAAAATTCAGCCTGGAAGCTCCATTTTCTGATTTAAAAAAATATTTGCTTCTCTTCTCTCCTGAAGGCCAACTCTTATTGGGGTTTGATTCCATGGCTTCTTGTAACAAGCAATCATTCTTCATCTATGTGCCCAGACAGCCAGTGTGTAGGCTGGCTATTTTACCATAGGGGCATCAGAGCTGAATCCATTGCTGTCCTTACCCAACATCTGGTCAATATTTATTCCTCAACCAACATAACTAAAACTGATTATCTGGCCATTATCACATTGTTGTTTGTGGGAACTTGCTGTGCGCAAAATTGGCTGCCGCGTTTCCTACATTAGAACAGTGACTACACTTCAAGAAAGTGCTTCATTGGCTACAAAGCGCTTTGGGTTGTGCTGAGGTAGTGAAAGGCGCTGATATAAATGCAAGTCTTTTTTTTAATCTACACTCTCGCGTATCGTAGCGGGATTCACTGCACAGGTGGAACCCTGGCTAATTTTTTTCTCTCTCCCAACAGAGGGCGCAATTGCAGCACAGCTACTACTGTCCGTTGGAGATCTGCTAATTCAGACAGGAGATCCACTCTATTGCTTTCATCTGTGCGCTCATTCAACCTCACAGGCCTAAAAAAGTTAGAGCATGTCCATTCCAGTCTAAATACCCTTTTAATGGCAAGGTAAGTCTTAATTACTGACAAACAACCCCTCCGCCACTGAAAATTAACTTTTACAAGTGAGAAGTCTCATTCCTTCAGCTTTTAATTACTGTTGGAGATTTTTTTTAACCTTTTCTTTGTCTTTTTTCTTTCTCTCTCTCTCTTAATCCAATATTTCTTCCCCTCTCTATTTCGCTTTCTGTACCTGGATTTGACATTGAATTCACTATTCTAACCTACAATTCCGGGTTCAGACTCTGCGCAATACGATTGGTTAAGGAGACACAGTTGCTTTCCTTCTTCACACAGGTCCCAAATGCCCTGAAGAGGACGCTGTGCTGAATGACTCTCTAATTTCCAGGAAGTTGCTGTGCAAAAGCTCATAGAAAGTCTATGGGCAAGTGCAAGTCCAACAAACGGCGCTACTCACAGCAAAATCGGGCCCAATAACTACTTTCTAATGCTTACTCAGCTCTATTAAAAACTGCAACATAACATTTCCTGAGACTATCAGAAGGAGCTTTAAAAATAAAAGTGGACTACACACAAAGGATTCCATACAATATATTCTCAAGGCCGTCTCTTACTGAAAGGGGAGGAGAGAGAACTACTTCTTCCCTGTAGCTCCATGACTCAATTAACCCTTGCCAGGCCTTTCATGGATCAGAAGTCTCCTACTTTTAAGATGAATATATTTGAGGTTTATATCGTTCTTCAAGGCCACATCCCAAAAGTACTCTTGTCTAGTCAGTTTATATAAATTATTTACCCTGCTCAAAAAATGTTTTTAAAAATGCACTGAACACAGCCAATCCAGAAAACTGCACCCCATAAGAGGGTATCAAATTCTCGTGCATTCATAGTTTGCCAACTATTTCTGCAACCTCTGAACAACAAAACAGCCAGTCCTGACTAAAGCTGGAAAATTCCACTCACTCATTTACTAGCCATAAGTGAGTTACTTTCCAGATCTGGAAAACAGAAAAAAACACAGCTCACTAGTCTCATAAGTAAAACGCACCCTTCTCTACCACCAGGTACCTGCTTACGTGTGACCCACTGACACGAGTTAAACTGCCAGCTCTGTATTAGTCTCCGGCCAGCAAACAATTAAGTCTGTACATACATGCAAGTACTTGCATAACTTCATTCACTGACACCCGAAAGCTTGTTACGTGCTAATGAAGAGCAAACAGAGCATCAGTTTTAAATACTACATATAGAATCATAGAATGTTTACAGCACAGGAGACCATTCGGCCCGTTGAGCCCGTGCCAGCTCACGACAACAGCAATCCAGTTAGTCCCACTCCCCCGCTCTTTCCCCGTGGCCCTGCAAATTTTTTCCCTTCAAGTATTTATCCAATTGCCTTTTGAAAGCCATAATTGAATCTGCCTCCACCACCCTTTCAGGCAGTGCATTCCAGATCATAGCCACTCACTGTGTAAAAAAGTTTTTCCTCATGTTGCCTTTGGTTCTTTTGCCATTCACATCCTCTACTCACTTTGATTTCTATGGTTTAGTGCAGGTGGCAGTGTCCACACTGTCTGAATATTTAAATTAAGCATCCAGGAAGTTCAAGGGACCCCCTCGGCACTTTTTAAACCCAATTTAAATCACGCTAGAGTTACATTTCATGTAGCTTCAAATTTGAGCAGTGAGACACTATCCCCCTCCCCTCTGGGGAGCATCCCCATTCATGTTGAGCCCTAATTCCAGATTTATACCGCAACTTTAGCAACACCACAAAGCTGAAACCTTTCTGCAGCAACCCCAAAGTTATCGTGCATATGCGCCCTTACCTATGTATAGAAAAACAAAGTAAACAGATTATGAACAATATTTAAAATTATTGCATGCTTTCTCTCAGGAAAAAGGAGAAGAAAGGGACTCTTTCGTAATTTCCTCCTACACCAGAAGTTAATACTGACATAGTTATGAGACACTAATTACTCCCCCTTGTACCTGACATACAAAAGGTAAATTTAGCAACACTAGCGACACTCTGCTCCCAGCATGGAGTTTCACTCAACAGAAACACAGATCGAAGTAACAGGTGTCGCGGTTTGCATGCCCGCTCTGTGGCACTCCCGCATTTCCGGCCTTAATGAAAGTCAGCAGAATCTCCCAAAAATTACCTTTAAGTATCAATTCAGGACAAGAGAGGTAGAGACATACTGGCCTGTTTGAAAGCAAAATTGGTGCCCAAAAACCATGTAAAGAGTTAATTTTACTGCCTAACAACACAGAAAGCTGTCCAGCATTTCCACAAATTATGGTGCATAACTTTTGAACGATCAACAAACAAAAAAAAAATGTAAGCAAACAGTGATCAATGAATGCTGAAAAGTTCACAACCATCTAACAGTCTAACTCAAGAATGCAATTCTACTTGGATTCAGAGTAAAGACGTGCGGTACTAGATCAGTGTCAGTCGTATTGTCTTATTCCTGCTAAGGATTTAAAGTATTTCTTTTTGGCTTATTTGTTTTTATATAAAAATATCAGAAGCATAGTCAACGATCTTTTGTTTATGAGGACCCTTGGGAATACCTCTGATGTCAGTATGATTCCGGATTTCCTCAACCAAAAGCTTTTCACTAGTTAATTGGCACCACTCAACTGTACTGGAACTAATAAGACATGCCTCATCTGCGCATTTTTTAAATTATATATAACACACACAAACACACACTCTGCTTCAACAAAGCTCAGCTGTAAATACAGAGGCAGGAGCCACAAAGTGGGACTAAACTGGTTACAAGTACATAGTTGTGTCTCTTGGCTCAAGATCACTATGTTGCTGTGAGTAAGCAAGGAGGAAAAGCCAACTAGAATTCCTGCGGCACATGTAGGTATATGACTAATTGTTGCTATCAAGACCAAGCTTGAACTTCCCCGTTGTAACAAAAATAAATCAAGCTTTTATCAGACCTCCTGTATCTATGGATTTTGAGCTAGCGTAGATAAATTATACTCTGCCAACTTGGAAAGTCCCAATCAACAACTTTTGTCACTGTACATCCTCAGCAGTATTTCTAATGTTATATATTCCATATTCAGCATATTTTAAGTACTCATCTGCCACAATAACCAAGAAGTTCCAGGGTTAATCAATGATCTCTGCCAAGTGAGCTGTTCTCAGTCAATGTGGCATTAGGGACACTACAACTGGCCTCTGACCTTTGAGATAGGAATCACCAGCGTATCTGCTCATGAGCCCTGACCTGTAAATACATGAGTGGACACTGGACAAAGGCAAGATCAGCCTCAAATATGATGACCCTCAATGTCAAACAGCCTGCCATCATTCACCAAAACTCTCATACGAACAACGATCACTTTGGCAAGCCGTCCCCATGGAACTATACGCCAAAGTTCAGGGGAGCAGCAGGGAGGAGAAAATTGGCTTTGAAGAAAACGTATTCCTCCACTAAAAAGCGGATGAGGGGTACCGCAAATTAATCGAAGACATGGCTAGGTAGCAGCCAAACAAAAACACAACTAATGAGAGCTATGAAAATAATGTTAAAGCATAGGTGCAGTGGATCACTAAGTACAACAGACTGCTTCTCCATCCATATTCAATCTTGTGTCACCCTGTATGCTCTGCTGTGTTACCTTAGATCGTTAATGACCTGTTGCAGCTCTTCTTGCCCCATTCCCTACCTCCACACTAGTTTTGTTTCTTGACAAGAATCAACTCCTCTGGTTAAAAATTCCACTATCTTCACTTGCAAAAAGTGAATCAAATAATATCCTACTCTATCGGGAGTTAACATAGAACATTTTCTAGCACTGCTCCAGATTATAAAATTAGGGAATTCATGTAATCAAAATTAATAAGAAGACAACAAATTCAGAAGTACATCTACCTCATTTAAAATTTGTGATTTTTATGTTGTAAATACAGTATAATACGTTTCTGAAGCTACTGGTAAATCCCTCTCTACTAGACTGTGCCGTCCACTGCAATTTAAATTATGTAAATAGCTTTTTCGAAGAATTTAGAAACTTTGCCACTTGAAAAGAAAACAGTAACATCCTAAGAGTTATCAAGCTCTAGTGGCAGATGGTATTGTCACCCATTCAGTACCATTCTTTTTAGATTTCAAACCACAAGTTTTGTGGTTTGAAATCTAAGTTTTCGGCTCCTTTTCCAAAAATCTGTTTTTGCAACTTTCCATACCTTGTAAACCAAATTGCAAGGTATGGAAAATCGCAAGCTATTAATGAAGAAATTGAAATCATTTTGTGCAGTAATGCCAGTTAAAGTCCCAAAAAGATATTTTGTACAACTTACTGGTTTAACCAAACTTCAGGCTATTTAAATAACAGTAAAATTAACACACTGGTTAGAAAGTTTGACCTACACCTGATACAGTGGCTGCTACAATACAAACTATTCCCTCTGAACATGCTAATGGTAGAATTCAGGTGGCTTTTGGCTGTTCTGGGAATGTAGCCCACTCGAATAAAAACACCCCAGAACAATAACAGAATCAAACCCACAGACTAAACACCCCAGAACAAAAGAGTTTTCATTGCCAGAGATGGCAGACAGGAATTGGCCACCTCCAGTTATTTCCGAGACACTGCAGTTAAATCAACATAAATCTTTTCTCCACAAAACTATGTGCACTACTTTAGGAAAACCTGTGGCAAATCCAGCATCACAGGGTTAATTTCTTTACATGATTCTTGTGTCATAAGACAAGCTAGTACTTGAACTGACCTTGAACCCTGCATAGTAATGACTGAAGTGGCACAAATCAAGCAAAAGACAGTTTCCTTATTTCATGGAAAAACAATATTGGGACTTGGGATAGTTCTGTTAACAATATGTACAATATCATGTTAACTTTTAATTAAAAGTAGTATAAAGTACCTGCATAAATAGTCAGTCAGAAAACTAAAATTTACAAATGCACTTGTATAGTTTTAATTGGAACCTAGTTATTGATTTTCAGTCCCTAGATAGCAAGACTGTCGAGCAAAGGGTTTAAAAAATTGTTCTTTGCTTATTCTCAGCAGTGAGTGGCAGTACCCGTATCTTTGAAGCAAATCATAGAATCACAGAAATTTACAGCACAGGAGGCGGCCATTCGGCCCACTGTGTCTGTGCTGGCTGAAAAAGAGCTATCCAGCCTAATCCCACTGGATTGTCAACAACAATGTATTAAAATTCTAACCTTGACAAAGAATTGTATAAAGTAAAGCTTAAATTCTGATATGCTAAGGTATTAATATGAAGTTTTTGCTTTAGGTTTTAGAACATTAAGTGAATGTTGAGAAGCTTGAAGAACGTTAGATGGAATGTTGAAGTGGATAATATAGAGTTGTCCAACAGTTGTTGGAATAGTTTATACTAGTGTGTGCGCAAGTATAATCACACAGTTGACTCATTGGTATAAACTAGCAACAGTATAGTATAATAGTGTAAGCACATGCCATGTGTTGGTTAGGAGTTATGGGGAGAAGGCTGCAGACAAACCAAGAAAGAAAACCAGAGAACTTGCCCAGAAAGCCTGACCCAGCACCCAGAGGAAGAATGAACTGTTTTGACAAAAGATCTTAAAGGGCACCTGATCAAAGAAGTCATATATCTTCATACTGTCATCCCAGTTATGTACGTAAACAGAAAGCATATAACTGCTATTTGTTAAATTACTGCATAAACTTCAAATGGCAACTTCACTAAGCACATAGTGTAATCATTGAATCTGAATATGATTGCTCCACTATGTTAAGTTTACCCCAGCTAAAGCTATATGGTAATTCTGCACTATATTACACTATGTTAAGTCAAACCCAGCGGGTGTAATTCTGAAACCAAGTTATTGTTTTCTGTGATAATTACATTGACAATCATATTATCCTTGCCTGTACAGAAATAATGAATCATTCTTGCCTGTGTGGAAACAATGAAATACAGTAGTTGGTAATTCAGGAAGTTTTGTCATGTTCAGTATCTTTGAAAGCCAAGGGTTTAAAGGGGCTTCGACTGATTTTGTACTGCATTCCTACTGGTTTCTAAATTCCAGCTGTATTTTTTTTTAAATTGAGTCAATTTATAAAGACGATTAGACATCAGAAAAAAACCCTCGCCACAAAATGCAAATTCCAATCTACTTTCCCTACAGTGCAACGCCCTCGGGGACAAATGCACAGGTTTCCAGAAATGGTATAGTAAACAGCAGAAAACGAACGCCACTCAGAATCCTAAACTCGGTTTTACTATTTCCTCTGAAGTGAGTGTTTGCCCCTTACTTTCTCATCTTAAAATGAAGACTTGAGAACCAGTGGACAGCTCTACCAGGAGCTGGCAAATGTTGATTTTTTTTTAAATCACACACAAACACAACCAGGTCAATTAACATACTAGAAACTGAAACTGTACAGGTGTGAGTGTGAAGCAATGCTTAAGAAACCTGCACAGGAAACTTCTTGCACTTAGATCAGTGAATGGATTTGATACTTCCATCAGTCCAGTTCCATAACACTCATCTGCCAATGTACATATTGGGCCAGATTTTATGAAAAATATAAGGGGGGGTCTGCTGACATACACCATTAATAATGTGCAAATCTGCCAACAACTTGTAGCGAGGACGAGATACTCAGTGAATTACGAATAGTCACAAGTTGCTGGCCGATTCGTGCCACTCCGCCGTTAGTTTTGCAAAAATGACATCTAGCATTTAACTTCCCCGTGATTTTCATGAAGTTGCTGCATTTGCACATTGATTGCCCATTAAACTCACCACAGAAAGTTAAGACTAGTAATTAACAGTGCAAGCACCCTTTTAACAACGTGATAATTGTTAATGACTACCAATCAACCTCTCTTGCCCAGAAAGTAAACAATTATGTGTGGAGTCTCATTCCTTTAGGTTATGAATTACTTTAGGAGATTTTTTTAAATGTCAAATTTAATTTTTTTTTAAAAACAAAATTTCTTACTTTTCCTTTCTGTCTCTTTTTTCTCTCTCTCTTAATCTAATCTTTCTTTCCCTCTCTTTATTTCTCTTTCTGTATCTGGTTTGACATTGAATTCACCCACTCTAATTCACCCTCCTTCTCTATTTATTTCCTCAATCCTCTAATCTCATTGGTTAAGGAATTATACTTTTTGTCCTATTGTTCACCAAGGTCCCAAATGCCCTGTTGTCCTCACTGTGCCATTATCAGCTTGCACTTCCAGCAACTTTGCCGGCAACATTTTTAAAACCTAAACGTGCACGAACAAATCTAACTAACGGGACACGCCGAGAGATGACCCACTGCAGTAAAATCTAGTTGGTTTTGTCTAGCAAGGCTATGTTAGTTTTGTGCACAGACAGTTATTGCACCACATGCCAATACATTTTTTGAAATCAATCTCCATGGATGAAGCTGTATTTGCTAAAAAGTTATTTTATTGAGCAACAGTGTCTCTTAATACTAAGTACTACATTTCAGTACACTGAGATGCCATTAGCTCCTCCTCAGATTTGCTATCAGTATCTGTCACATTGAAGCAAGAAGGATACAAGATATTTTAGAACAGATAAAATTATTCATCCCTACCAAATGTCACAAACAAACTTGCTTTGATATAGTGCCTTTAACATAGTAAAACGTCCCAAAGCACTTCACAGGAACGTTATCAAACAAAATTTGACACCAAGCCACGTAAGGAGATACTAGGACAGGTTGGTCAAAGAGGTAGGTTTTAAGGGGCATCTTAAAGGAGGAGAGATTGAGAGGTTTAGGGAGGGAATTCTAGAACTTAGGGAATACATTAATATAGGTTAATCGATGCTAATAAAAAAGCTTTGCCCAGACATTTTGATATATCAAGTCAGTTTATTCTTCAAAAACCTCAGGGCAATAAACTTTGCAAAAAACTATAAAAAGTGGGAATGGCCAAAGTCTCATAAACCCAGTGAAATCAGGAGGAGTGTGCCCTCCCTCCCAATGCTGCTGTTTGACTAAGATAACCTCTATCAATATATCAGCAATGCCAATGCACTGCGAGTGTCACTGGGAGCACAGCAGTGCATCCCAACATAACTAGTTTTTCATCAGTTTTAAAATTGGGTCTATTTCGTGAGTGGCAGCAGCTGTGTTTGTAATAAGCATGCCAGAATGTGTGCGGGTTTTTTTTTCTCAAAATGAAGTTAGAAACTACGCTAAATTCAGAAAACAAACCCCATTGATAATTTTACAGTTCTAAAATTCTGTTAGGAGGATTTTTAAAAATTGTGGGGGGGGGGGGGCAGACAAATATCGTTGGAGTGATACGCTGTACAAACAATAGTAACCGCATATGGCACAGACACCACACTGAAGAAAGTTGAAGCCGTACTGTTGTGCACACGTTCACGCACAGATAAAACTGATGAACCCAGCATCTTGACATTTGATAGTCAAAATATTCTCGATTAAAAAGAATCGTCTCAACATGCAATCACTTGCAAGCTGTGCTAAAGTCCCATTGCAAATGCACCTTATTTATTTTCCTCACTGGTTTTATCTGCGCAACATGTGTTTCACAGGCGAGTCAAACCGGGCCTGTGTCCTATCCCCCATTCACCCGTCTCTTCCCCCCCCCCCACTCCAAATAAAGCACTGTATACTTTTTTGTTACCCTTCCCCCCACCCCAATATTTTTTGTGTGTGTAATAATTGGATGGCGAGTGCCATTACTTTATCCACAAACACTTCTGGCATGACACGATTATTTTTGCAATTTAAATAATGCATTTTTTTAAAAAAAATAGATATGTATATATAAAAATAAAACTATCTTCCGCACGAGCATTGAGGGGAAGGCAGAGCAAAGCTTTGCTCTTTTAGGTTGCACGCAGCGAGGGTGCGAGTGACCACGAGCCGCTACCCGGGCCCAGATCCCGGACCGTTCCATCCTCGTCACGTTCCACGCCGCCTCGCAACAGCAGCTGCCAAATATACAGGGTGCTCTAACTATACACACACACAGCCCAGCCGGGACTCCACAAACAACTCACTGCAATCGGACATATGCACACGCCAAATAGAAACCCCCTTCAAATAAAAGCGCAGAAAATAACACTGTTGCAATTTTAATAGAAACCTATGCATATTAAACATTGCTGCTCCGGGACCCCCTTCGTCCCTGCAACTTTACAAAACGCGTTGTCGCTTCCTCGCCCTTCTCCCCATTGCGCTCTCACTCACAACACACAAGCTTTTGGCGCCATATTAATGACGTACTATATTATTTCCATCATCAGCGACCTTCGGGATCAAATTGCTGAACTAAAACCCCTTGCAGCCTAAACTCGGCCAACAACGGAAAAAGCATCAAAAGCTTGATTTTTTTTTTAAACACCGGATCTCCTCCTCCTCTTCTTCCTTCCCCTCTCCTCACTGTACTCCCATCGTCCCCCTGCTTTTCTTTCCTTTACAATAATCCCTCCCAAAAAAAAAATCGAAGCCCAAACGCTTAAAAGTATTGAAAGAGGACAGTACCTGCTGTAATTTTTTTTGTGTTTTTGTTTTGTTTTGCTTTAAAGCTGGTCTGTTGAGGTGAGACTGGATAGAAATGGTGAAGATTTTTTGAATGTGGAGTTGAAGCAGCTGCAGTAGCAGATTGTGGCTCCCTCTATCTCTCTTTCTCGCTCCCTCTTTCACATATGCACTGACTGACGTTGGTCCTTATGGTGGAGTTGGTTGGGTGAAGGAAGGATTCTGTCTTCTCTTTCTGTTAGTCTCTTTCTGTTGCTGCCAGACGAGGGAGCACTTTCATGTTTTGTCAACAAAATTACAGTAAGCCTCCTTTGCAATCTAGTTTTCGTTTTCGAAAAAAAACCCTCGAAAACTTGATGCCTTGTTTAACGGCCGAATTTGAAAATATACTGAAGAGGGAGGGTAATTAAAAAATTAAGTCACAATTAATACCCTATTCATATATAGAAAATAAGCAATGACTTGAAGTAGGTTGCAAGAAAGTACTATCCTCAAGGGGTTTGGTTTACATCAAACTGCAAGAAGGAAATTTAAGTTTATGAACATTAGCCAAACTCCAGAATGTGTTGCTACCTTGAATGCATTCCAAAATAATATATTTCATACCTATATATCTATATTATCAAAAAATCAATACAATTGCACGCATTTGCTGCCAGTCACACTTTGGTGCCACACTTCGTTGATTTTCTCAAAGTAGAATATCAACAAATATGAACAGTGGGAAGGGAACATAGAATGTTATAACACAGAAACAAGACATTCAAGTCTTCACCGAAGTTTTTCACCACATGAACCCCTTAGTCTAATTCCACTATCTTGCTTGCCCCACACTTTAATAGTCCTCTTTTTAAGCCACAATCTAATTAACTTTTAAAAGTATTTATGGGCTCTGCTTCTACAACAGTTTGTGGCACAGAATTCCAAATTCTGACCACCCTCTGTGTAAAAAATGTTTTTCTAACCCCTTTAATTCTTTTTGCCTTGAACTTAAATTTTTGCCCTCGTTTGCTGACCAATGGAAACAATTTATCACTATTTATCTAATCTTACTCTTCTTAATCTTGAAGACCACTATCAGGTCACCCCTTAGCCTTCTCAGCTCTTGTAAATAAAGCCCTAACTTCTCAAATCTCTCTTAATTGTAACCCTTCAACCCTGGTAATATCCTAGTGAATCTAAGTTGCACATTTCCCATTGCTTTTATATTCTTTTTGTATCCTTCCTATAATGTGGTGCCCAAAACTGTACACAATACTCTAATTGCAACCTAACTATGGGTTTGTACAAGTTCAACATTACCTCCTTGCTTTTGAATTCTATGCTTCTAGACAGAAAAACAAAATTTCTGATTGCCCTATTTATGGCCTTATCGACTTGCGCTGCCACCTTCAATGATCTGCGCAGGGTCCCTTGCTTCTCTACTCCATTTAAAATGTTATAATTTAAGGTATAAATGCTATCCCTAATGTTATTTCCAAAAAGTAATACTTAACATTTTTCTACAATGAAATGTATCTGCAACCTATCAAAAGTGAAGAAACTAGCTAGAAAAATATCAATGAAAAACCATGAAAGACTTATGCAAGCAACCAATCCTGAATGACCCATGAATACAGCCTACCAACACATAAAAGAGAAGGTGACCCAATTAAATTACTCACATGCCAACCATGGGCTCAAAATAAGTCTTCTAACTTGATAAAAACATTTTTAAAAAATACATATTTCACATTACCATGATTAAATTTAACTATATAATTTGTAGCTTTGAGTACCTTCATTAACGTTTTTACTCGGATATCTGAGTCACCCTCAAAAGCCTGGGCTTACAATTCATTTTGTTTTCCCAGAGCCATAGCTCTGTTATCTGAAGGGAGTTAACAACTTTACCTGTATCTACAATTCCCAAGATGTTGCAATCTGAGTGTGTTCAGCATAGAGAACTTCACAGGGTGCATTAGTATCATTTTTTTCAAAATCTACTTGCATTTATATATTCCCATTAACAAAGGAACCAAGATGCTTCATAGAGGCCTCAGCAAAAAAAAATGAATGCCGAGCCAAAGATGGAGTTATTAGAAGGAGTGGCTGAAAACTTGGTTGAAGAGATGAGTTTTAAGGGGGTGTTAAAGGAGGACAAGGAGGTGGAGAGGCTGAAGGTTTAGGGAGGGAATTCCAGAGCGTGGGGTCTAGGCAGCTGAAGGCATGGCTGCCAAAAGTGTTGGGGAGAAAGGGAATGGGAGATGCACGAGGCCCAGAGACAGAGAAATGGAGAGTTCAGGGGAGGGGAAAAGGGTTGTAGGGCTGGAGGAGGTTACAGAGTCAGAATGGGGTGAGGCTGTGAAGGAATTTTTATTTTATTCATTCATGGGATGTGGACGTCGCTGGCAAGGCCAGCATTTATTGCCCATCCCTAATTGCCCTTGAGAAGGTGGTGGTGAGCCACCTTCTTGAACTGCTGCAGTCCGTGTGGTGAAGGTACTCCCACAGTGCTGTTAGGTAGGGAGTTCCAGGATTTTGACCCATCGACGATGAAGGAATGGCGATATATTTCCAAGTCAGGATGGTGTGTGACTTGGAGGGGAGCGTCCAGATGGTGGTGTTCCTGTGCGCCTGCTGCCCTTGTCCTTCTAGGTAGTAGAGGTCGCGGGTTTGGGAGGTGCTGTCGAAGAAGCCTTGGCGAGTTGCTGCAGTGCGTCTTGTAGATGGTACACACTGCAGCCAATTTAAACACAAGGATGAGATTTTGAAGCTATGGGGATTGGGAGCCATTGTAGGTCAGTGGGTACAGAGGTGATAGATGAGTGGGACCTGGTGCGGCATAGGATTTAGGCAACAGAGTTTTGGTTGCGCTGAAGTTTATGGAGGCTGGAGGATGGGAGGCCAGGAAGGAGAGCGTTGGAATAGTCGAATCTGGCGACGGGATGATGGGTTTTAGCAGCAGATGGGATGATGCACGAGCAGAGGTGGGCAATGTTACGGAGGTGGACTTAGGCAGTTTTTGAGTTGAAGAAGATATGGGGTTGGAAGCTCAGTTTGGGGTCAAATAGGACACTAAAGTTGTGAACAGTCTAGTTTGGCCTGAGACAGTGACTGGGGAGGCGAATGGAATCTGTTGCTAGGGTATGGAGTTTATAGCAGGGACCGAACACAATAGCTTCGGTCTTACCAATATTTAGCAGGAAGAAATTGCAGCTCATCCTAGATTGGATGTTGGACAAGCAGTCCTACAACACAAAGGGCTGAAGAGAAGCAGTTAAGAGGCTGAGCTGTCTACAGATAGGGGTGTACCTCTCCTTATGCTGCAACAGCATTCCTGAGTTTCTTTATTTTTCCAAATAATTTGCAAACAAAATGGAAAATAAATTTTAAAATCTTTTTTAGGAAAAGTTTCAGATTTAAACTATCATCAATTGCTAATGGAGAGAGAAATCTTAGTTGATGAAGAGGCAGTGATGACACCACTGGTGCTTTATTTTTTCTATATTAACAGTAAGGTTATTATTGTTTACAGAAAAATGTATTTATCTGTTTCAGAATAAATTTTGAATTGTGTCTTTGATTAGGCCATAACAGTTTGTTTTTCCAAATGAGTTCAAAGCAAATTGGAATTGAAGAAACTTTTATGACTAAAAGTTTGGCATCATAACTATTCAACATTTTTTTTATTTCAGAGACAAAGGCAGATGTTTTACAGCAAAGATACTTTCTTTTGTTTATACTTAAAATTCCAAAACAATAGTTGTTTACATAAAAAATGTAATGATGCAGCTGTGCTAACTATTTCGCAATCTTTCGTCTCTACACGTTGCTCAGCCTAACAATTTTTCCCCCATTTTCCCCCATTCACAGTGCTGTCAAACACCAAGATCTCCTTCCTCTACCAATGCTGCCAAACCCAGGATCTTCTCCTCCCTGGACTCTAAAATCTCAACCTCTTCCCATCTACACTGCTGCCAAACCCAAAGATCTCTCCCTATCTCAGTGCCACCAAAGCGCCCTCTTTGGAATGCCAACATTTGCTCTTCCCTAGTGTTGCCAAACACTAAGATCTCCACCTTCCCAGTACTGTCAAACACCAAGATTTCTCTCCTTCCCAATAGTACCATATCCTCCAATTTACCATGAGCAATACCACAGGAGACCCACTAGGAATATAATAAAAATGGTATGTCAAAAATGCATTTCCTATCGTTACTCTTCTTTGATACACTGTAAATTTCCTGGTCACAAAGCCAATCATTCGCAATGTACAAAGTCCCCCAGCAATTGAAAATGCCTTAATTAGCACGGAAGCCAGAACATTGCTCTTACTGACCTTACCAATCAAACATAACAATAAAATGCAAGAAAGCTAGGGCACAGACCTGCAGCCTGAACAGCAATTAAACTCTGATCTCACTCAATGTTTGTTTAACAGCAATTAGACTTTGTTGCCATAAAAGGTTAAACCAACCTTAATATCAGAATAATACATTGTGCATTCTGCTCCTGTCCTTCACAAACAACATGTTAATCAACTTACCACTCGCAATCCCATGGGAGATCTACTAGTACATATAATACTAGTACTAGTACATATAGGGAATTAGGGGTTACGGGGAGCGGGCAGGAAATTGGACATGAATTTAAATTTGAGGTTAGGATCAGATCAGCCATGATCTTATTGAATGGCGGAGCAGGCTCGAGGGGCCGATTGGCCTACTCCTGCTCCTATTTCTTATGTTCTTACGTTCTTATATAAAAGGTTTCAAATTACTCTTGTTGAGTTCTATCTTCTGAACACAGCCATAATCGTCACCCTCTCAGTGGGGGTACTAATGCCATGTAAATACACAACCACACTTTACGACAGTAGTCTGTGGATAGTGATCAGAAGCTTGTACTCTGGTTGATTTTTTTCTCTCCCTGATCTGGGGATATATCAGTTAACTCAGCACAGACCAGGGATCAAATCTGACTGTCTTGTTTTACATGGTTTGGTACTACACCATGGAGGTGAAAGTACTTTAGCCCTCTAAGAATGCATTAAGTAAGAGTTCACTTTTTCTCCTGTTAGTGGTATTGCACTTAAAGAAAGCACAATTTTAGTGAGAGCAATTTTCACAGGATTGTATGCATGTCAACTACTATACAAAAGCCAAACAGAAGAAACTTCCAATAATGCCACTGAATTATTCATAAATCATTCAAATAGATACCTAACCAATATAAACAATCCAACTATGTGGTGTACAATTTAGCAGGGAAAGATGGAGATTCCGAAGAACTCAGTTTACTGAAGATGTCCTGCAGATTATTGTAGACAGTATGAGGGCCCAGCAGAGTGCCTTTTGTGGGTAGAGTGTCAATGATTACACAAACAGAGGATGTGGGAAGTGATGGCACAAAGGATCAATGCAGTACCTCCCACCTGAAGCACATGAAAAATTGTGTACTAGAAGATATTTGGTGTGAAGAAAAGAGGCAAGGTAAGCATTGAGTGTGGGTGTGAATTATTTGAAACTGCCATACAAGAAAGTTGCAGTGGCAAATAAATTTGCCTCAATAGCTTTATAAAATGTATTTTTACCATAAGATTGTCAAGTAATGTGGTGTAAATGGAGCATGATGTTGCAGGTGAGAACAAAATCAACTTACATCTCTACAGCGCTCTTCATGTGCAGAAAGATGGCTTAAAGTACTTTACAGGTGGAGGATAATGGAAAGTGGAAAAGCTGGGGGAGAAAGGGTTGAAGGCACAGTTGAAAGGCAGAATTTGGGAGGCTTTTGAAAGCTGGGAGCGAGGTGACAAGGCAGAGGGATTTAGGGAAGGGAGTTCCAGAGGGTAGCGGTGTAGTGACTGAAAGAGTGGCCACGGCTGACGTAGAGAGAAGAGCAGGGAACAAGGATTAAGTGACAGCGGAACTAAAGATGCATGTAGGATATATGGCTGGAAGCAATCAGTGATGTAGGGTGGCATGAGGCTGTGGAGAGATATGGAAGTGTGGATGGAGATCCTGAAGTCCGCTTGCGGAGGCATAAGGAGTCAGTGGAGCTTGGGAAGGATGGGAATGATGTGAGTGCGGATCTTTATGCAGGTGAGGATGTGGGGTATTTAATTTTGAATTAATTGGAATTTTTTAATGTGCAGAGGCTAACTAGAACAGTGTTGGGGAAGTCAAGTCTTGAGGTGATAAAGGCATGGAAAAAAACTAATGTCTAACTATCATTCTGCAGAACAATAATTGATAATAATATAGTCAGTTACATCTTTGAGGTTTAGTTAGCAAGGCAATTAAAATAATGTACATTACATAAAACCATGTAGACCAGGAGTGCCAAACATACGGCCCGTGGGCCGGATCGGGATTGGGGGCGGGGGTTGGTGGTCGGATTATCAAGGCTCCTATTAGGAATCTGAACAATGGCAAAACAAAAACTAGTGGACTTTCCATTAGCTGCAGCGATGTCTTGGTTCCTTGGTTGAGATTTTTCATCGTACAATTCAATGTAGTCCTTCAGGAATGGATGTAGACAATTAATACACTTCAAATGGAGTAATAGGGAACTGGGGGTGGGGGAGAGAGGTCGTCAGGGACTGGGGTCGGGGAAAGGGTGACAGGGACTGGAGATCGGGGGGAGAGTAACAGAGGACTGGGGTCGGGGAAAGGGTGACAGGAACTGAGGGTCAGAGATGGGGGCATGGGAGGGAGAGAGACTTTAGAATGGGCGTCGGGTGATTGGGGCTCGAGTGGGGGGGAGAGAGGGAGTCTATGGAATGGTTGTCAGGAGATTGAGGCTCGGGCAGATGGAGAGAGGGAAACTGGGGACTGGGCATCAGGGCGATTGGGGTTCGGGCGGCGGGAGAAGGGACTGGGGGTTTGGGGAATGAGAGGACTGAGGAGAGGAGTAGGGTGGAGTGGGTCCAGCATTTCCTGCAGAGCCTGCAGCAGCAACATGGTGACTCGGAATGGCGCTGAGAGAGGCAGCCAGTAAAGGGTTGAGTGAAAGCTGAGAACTTTACTCTGGGTAAATAGTGAAGGATTGTTACCACTGGTGGACGAATGGGGAACAAGGGGACGGAGACTGAGGATTCTCCCTGCACATGGGCAGGCCCTGATTTTACATCACAAGCGCCAATACATGGAGGAGTGAGATCTGGGTGGGCTGAGTATGGGCCGGCAGTGGCCCACAGTGGTGCTGTGGGGCTGGATGCAGTACTCCTGCTCTTCTACACTCCACCAGCTCCTCCACGCTCCACAGAAGGGGAAGTAAAAAAAACTTTCTCTACCATTTCTTCAGCAGCCTCCAGCAGTTCATTTAAGGACAGCTGTAGAACTGGCAAAACTAGTTGGAGCTTGCACTGTGCCTTTATCACGTATTTTACAGAAGGGTCCTGAAACAGGCACAGGGCCCTTTTTTGCATATTTAAGTTAATCCACCACTGATTTCAGGCAGTCGTCAGGTATGCCTAAAAACAGCAAAGACCAATATGTTTTTGTACAAATGGAATTTAATATACCGCTGCACAGATTAGGTTGTTTTACTCCCAAAAAACGGGCAAAACGCATACTAATTTCTACCCCGATGTGTCCAAGTAACTTCTGCTGAATGTGGCCCATGCCAAGTGCCAGGATGCCAGATCAGGCCCACCATGTAAATTGAGTTTGACACCCCTGATGTAGACTCTGTTGCAGTCTTATGTCTCAGTGCACAACAGCCGATCATTCAATGCATACTGTTCTCTTTGCAGAAGAAGGTAGCTTACATTATATTAGAGCATCTGCTATTCCCAGCAAATCAAACTCCTTACCAGGCCACCTTGGAGATCACAGGCTGGGAGACCATGGAGGGCCTGAATGATGCAGAAGGGACAACCAAGCTCCTGGTTTATACAAATATGGTTATGTATATTAGCTGTGACAATAAAATTCATACACAGCAGACCAAAAACAGTGATAGCATTCCACCCCAAATCATTGCAGGAAAATTAGTTATGCAGCAATATGCACAACATTGTCCATGCACTCATTATATGCCATTTTTTTGCAGAAATGTCCCAACACCTAGATGAGGAACTCATTTCTTCAGGTTTATAAATCTGAAGGCACTTTGCCTCACCTGTATGATTTGAAGCAGGCACCAGGCCAGATTGACATACTTCAGAGGATGTTAGTGAGTTTGAGGAGGGACTACAGGGTGAATCAGTCACGAGGAGTGAGGAAGGGGATGCGTTGGCAGATGTAGAATAGTTGTCTGCTGCTGGGTGGGGCTACAGAATTCAGACTGACCATGTTAAATTGCTTCATGATTCTGTCCTCACAGAAACACATTTGAAACGGAGGATGATGTATGAGCAGCAATGTGTAATTAAGCCTCTTCCTTTTTGCAAAACACAAGCTTGGCCTGGATAGTATCAGAGAGCCTGCCACCCATTTATGCATCAACTTTGAAGTCTGCCATTAAACAGCAAAGAATATCAATGGCATCTGTAGGAGTCACCTCATGGCAAACACAGTAGGAGCACTTTTCATAACGCTCCAACTGATGTGGAAATATGGAGACTCCCAATCCAAGGCACAATAAAAGCTGGCTTCAAGGTGCTTGAAGACACAATTTGGACAATCATTAGACAGAGATTCAGAGATGACAGTGATTTCATTGGTCTGAGCTTGCATAGTTCAGTGGCTCTCATCAGAACTTGGCCTCCAACAGTAACATGTGAATAGTCGCACAGGAACAGATAATTGGCTTTTAAATTGGAGCCAGTCCTTTGCCATAACGTGCCTCTGGGCAAATGGCAAAGAAGCTCCCAAAATCATGTAGTACATTCTGCCTGAGGGATTTTTCCCTGATTGCAGCCCCTCAGTATACAATGGCGGGAAGGCTCTAAATGGTTGCCTTTCCCCACAGAGCCTTTGCGGCAGCCACACCCAGCCTCATTGCATCGCTGAGCACGTTGTCCTGGACCTTGGAGTGTGCCAGTCTGCAACACTCGGTCGAGGACAGCTCCTTGCACTGGAAGACCAGCAAGTTTCAGGCAGACCAAAGGGCGTCTTTCACCAAGTTAATGGTCTTCCAGCAGCAGTTGATGTCTGTCTCAGTGTGCGTCCCCGGGAACAGCCCGTAGAGCACAGAGTCCTGTATTACAGAACTGCTCGGGACGAACCTGGACAGATACCACTGCATCTCTCTCCAGACCTTCTTTGCAAAGGCACATTCTAGAAGGAGGTGGGTGACGGTCTCGTCTCCACTGCAGCCTCCTCGGAGACAGTGCACGGTGGCGCTGAGACTCCGTGAGTGCATGAAGGATCTGACAAGAAGGGCCCTTCTCACCACCAGCCAAGCTTGGTCTTGGTGCTTGTTTGAAAGCTCTGGCGATGAGGCGTTCTGCCAAATGACATCGACAGTCTGCTGTAATGTACCTGTAATGAATCTGTAATGTACCTGTAATGAATCTGTAATCAATAATCTGTATTAAGTGTAATGCAATGAGGCAGCCTAGACTGTCATGAACTGTAATTAAGAACAATGTGTTCATTGAACTGTACTTGATGTAACCTGCAAATTGTATAATCTGTATTGTGTACGTTTGGAATGTGATATGACAACTGTATTGTACGTATTGCTGCAAATTTTATGAATAAAGTATATTTTTTGAAAAAAAAAGCTCCCAAAATCATGTAGTCCCTCCCAATTAGAACAAGATAGCAGCCAGGCCCAAGGCCCAAGAAGCATCCAATAGTAAATTTTTGGGGGAAAAGTGAGAAAAGTAAGTGATATTTATACAGTTAAAGTAAACTTATAAAGTTTAAATTTGAAAAAAACTAAAGCACTTACCAGGTAGACCAGAAATTAACAAGGCAAAGAGTCAGAGGTGAGAAAGAGAAACTGCATGTAGTCTCAAAGCAGTTCTTTTAAACTATTCCAGCCCATAGGAAAATCCTATTAAAATGTGACCGGCATTACAGAAAAAAGGGTTACATACAAATGTTACCGGGTATGTGTGGACACATTTAACATGCAAAAGTTCATGGAGAGGTGTTTTCATAAAAGTTTTCAATGGGAGAACACAACAGACATACTGATTTTAGCAATATATTAGTAGATAATCAAGTGAGATTACATAGAATGTTCAACACATAAACAGGCCATTCGGCCCAATAGGTCCATGCTAGTGTTATGCTCCACACGAGCCTCCTCCCTCCCTACTTCATCTAACTCTATCAGCATATCCTTCTATTCCTTTCTCCCTCATGTGTTTATCTAGCTTCCCCTTAAATGCATCTGTGCTAGTCGCCCCAACTACTCCTTGTGGTAGTGAGTTCTACATTCTATCCACTCTCTGGGTAAAGCGGTTTCTCCTGAATTCCCTATTGGATTTATTAGTCACTATCTTATGGCCCCTAGTCTGGTCCCTCTCACAAGTGGAAACATCTTCTCTATGTCTACCCTATCAAACCCTTTCATGATCTTAAAGACGTCTATCAGGTCAACCCTCAGTCTTCTCTTTTCTAGAGGAGGCAGCATTACAGTTACTGGTTGAGGGGGGGCAAGGGGTGAGACGTGGGAGCACTTTGAATGGAGTCCCGACTTCCATTGTGCATACCCTTCATGATTACAAAACCTTAGCCTTTCTCTTCCTACTACTTCTACGGGGTGCATTCCCTGTGGCTGCAGCAGAGGTAGTGGCAGGTTGCTCATGTTCCTGCTCAGACTGCTTAGATGCTTTTGGCCTACATCCTCTGGGTTTTGGAGTCTGTGAGGGTCCCACCAAAGACTGCTCCACCTGCACCAGTGCAGGGGCAGACTCGGCCACCTGGAGAGGAGGCAGCATTACGGGTACCGGTTGAGAGAGGGACAATGGGTGAGACATGGGAGCACTTTGAATGGAGTCCCCACTTCAATGTCCCCTTTCACCATCATCCCTCTCCTGGGCCAGGGCTACATGACTCCTACCACTCTGCTGGACAACAGCTTGGAGAACATGTGTGATGCCTTGTAAGGCTAGTGCTAATGTATCGGTCTACCTGTTTAAGGCGGCAGAATGTAGTTCACCCTGAGTACTGCCATTGTCAGGGCCTGAATGGACTCATTTGTGAGCCGGCTTGAAGGTCAATGGAGGCTAGCCTTTTCTCCATTGCAGACATTCCCACATACCTATGTCCCAATTCCACTAATGCTGGCGGTGCACTCCTCCATCCTCTCCGCTATTGTGGAGAGTGTGCGTGGCACTTTTTCCAGTACCTCGCAAATGTGCTGCTGTCCCTCGATCATTCTCCTTTTCAAGAATGGCCCCGGGGTTCAGCATCTGCATCCAGCTGAGCAGAGCCTGGAGAGCTGAACGCCCACCGACGCAGACTCTCCACGGCTGCCCCTGCCACCAGTGTCTGCTCGTGCTCACTTGTGTGTGTGAGACTCACCAGGTGACAACTCAACTAACTGACTAATAGGACCCACCAAGGTGTGAGTATCTGCGCTGGTACATGGCTCACTAAGATGTGACGGTGCGCCCTCAGAGATAGGGACCTCCTCTGAGGAATCGTCCTTTTCCACCATTTCTGTCCTTGAAGGGTCTGGAACAGAACATATGGCAACATTAAGAATCATCACAGATGTAATGTTGCGATGAGCATACTGAGGTGTGCAACGTCAATCATTAATAACATCAATTCATGTTGTGTGTGATGAATGTTAAAATTCTGTCAGCAGACTTTTGCGGGGTGCCAATCTCGGCATCCCCAAGAGACAGGTACTCGACCATCCGGCTAATTTCCAGGGCCTCCTCCTCTGCCTCAATGAGGGCCATTATTTATGGTAGCCCCCCTCCAATCCTCACCCTCGCCCGTGCATTCTGAGCTATCTTCTCCTAGAAGGGGAGAGAATACAGACGTGTGAGTGAGTGAGGGTGAAGTAGTCACCCGATGGAGGAATTGCTTTGGGTGAGGCTGACAATGAAGAAGAGATGCATCAGAGAGTGACAACATGACACATTGATCACATTGCATCATTGGGGTGAGTGATAGTGGTTGGTTCACAAATGGGGAGATGAGGAAGTGCTCAGAAAGTGAAGGTAAGTTGACGATGAGCCTAAATGTGTGTGAGGAATAGAAAATCAGAATATTTTTTAAATGGTGAGAAACTATTAAATGTTGGTGTTCAGAGAGGCTTGGGTGTCCTGGTTCAAGAAACACAAAAAGTTAGCATGCCGGTACAGCAGGCAATTAGGAATGCAAATGGCATGTTGGCCTTTATTATAAAGGGATTGGAGTACAAAAGTAAGGCAGTCTTACTACAATTGTACAGTGCTTTGGTGAGAACTCACCTGGAGTACTGCATACAGTTTTGGTCTCCTTATTTAAGGAAGGATATACTTGCCTTGGAGGCAGTGCCACGGAGGTTCACTAGATTAATTCCTGGTATGAGGAGAGGTTGAGTAGAATGGGCCTGTACTCTCTGGAGTTTAGAAGAATAAGGGGTGATCTCATTGAAACATATATGATTCTGAGGGCGCATGACAGGGTAGATGCTGAGAGGTAGTTTCCCCTGGCTGGAGAGTCTAGAACTAGAGGGCATTGTCGCAAGACAAGGGGTCAGCCACTTAAGACTGAGATGAGGAGCAATTTATTCACTCAGAGAGTTGCGAATCTTTGGAATTCTCTACCCCAGAGGGTTGTGGATGCTGAGTCATTGAGTATATTCAAGATTGAGATCGATAGATTTTTAGACTCTAGGGGAATCAAGGGATATGGGAATCAGGCAGGAAAATGGAGTTGAGGCTGAAGATCAGCCATGATCTGATTGAATGGCGGAGCAGGCTCGAGGGGCCGTATTGGCCTACTCCTGCTCCTATTTCTTATGTTCTTATGTTCTTAAGAATGATGTGATGGAGTAGGCTTCTTAGGGCAGAGAGTGAGTGGGTGATGTGCACCGCAGAATGCAGGTGAATCAGTAAGTGGTCAGGTCAGTGAAGTACTTCCTCCACTGGACCCAACTGCAGGAGATGGTGCTGCTGCTGGTCACCTACTCTGCCACCTTGAGCCAGGCCTTCTTAGTGGCAAAGGCAGGGCGCTTCCTCATGTCCGCCAGGTAGAGCATGTCCCTCCTCCTCCTCACCTCGGCCAGCAGCACCTCAAATGAGGAGTCAGTGAACTGTGGCACAGCTTGGTCCTTTGTTGCACCGTTTTAATAGATTACTTCTCTCTCCCACAAAAGCCATTCATGCAATGACCCTTTAAATACTCCAGCTGACAGCATGTCATTCGGGTGCGCAGTACACTCGCTGCAGTGTGGGGGTGCCAAACCCGGAAGCCACATTCAGGGCCTTCAAATAAGTCGCGATCGCGTGAGGGAAGGTAGGGTTTTTTTTCCCGGGTTTCCCACATGCCCATTAACCACCACTCCCCCTCCCCGCTAACATCCCGTCACCATGATAAAATCATGCCCTTATTATCCAAGCAGAATGTGGTCCCCTTGTTCTTCCTAATAACACTTGTCTTGCTTCTTGCACTGGCTGTTCTTGTTCTGATGTCTCCTACTCACCCTTGTCCTCTCTCCAATTCTGTTATTCAGCTTAGTGGAGCCATTGTGCCAACTCTCTCTCTTTAGTACATATTATATAGCACCATCTGAGCAGTCCAAACATCTAAATTGTTGCTACCACACTCCAAGGGCACAGCGGCAGGGGGTATCCCTTGTCTCCAAGGAGCCAGCCCTTAAATCTGTTTTGTGCGTGGAAGAGGGCCGGGATATTGGATTCGCACAGAATGAAGGAATCATGGCAGCTGCCAGGGAATCTGGCACACACCTGCAAAAATCTCTTCCAGGAGTTGCACGTTGATGGAGTGATATCCCTTTCGGTTGATGAACAGTCCTGGCTCATGTGGAGGTGCTCGGATTGCTACGTGTGTGCAATCAATTGCGCCCTGTACCCATGGGAAGCCAGCCAGAGAGTGGAAACCCACTGCCCTCTCAGTCTGGCTGATTTCATCGATGGGGAAGTTGATGTAATGGGACGCCCTGCAAAACAATCCATCCGTGACCTGTCGTATACACTTGTGTACAGACGGCTGAGAGACCCCGGCGATGTCACTGGTGGTGCCCTGGAATGATCCAGAGGTGAAGAATTTGAGGGCAGTGGTGACTTTAACTGCCACGGGCAATGCATTGCCACCAGGCCCAGCCGGGAGCAGCTCTGCATGAAGGAGCCTGCAGATGTCTGAGACCACCTGGCGACTCACTCTGAGCCTGTGTAGGCACTGCTCCTCAGAAAGGTCCAAAAAGCTTAGCCTCTGCCTGTAGACCCTTTCACGAGGGTAGTGCCTCCTGAGATGTCGGGCTCTCCGTTATTCCCCTCCCTGCTCTTCTGCAGGTCCTTGTGGTGCACCTCTGTCTTGTGGAGTTGCAAGTCCCAGAACTGCACGCCTTGCCTGCCACAGATGCTGATGTGCCTCCTCCTCAGTTGTACTGCGGAATACAATCATTGCCCCCCCTATCCTGATGTTGTCAGTTTGAGGGGGTCCAAAAAGTAGGTGAATATGTGTGAACATAAGAATTCTGAGTGTGAACAAAGAAATCTGAGTCTAAACACAAAGAACTTCCAACCAAAGGTATGTCTGAGAGAACTGCTTGCCCTGCTGCAAAAAACTCACCTTTCGTCCCCATCTGTCAAACGGTGATTTAAAGGTCCAAATGGCTGTCGGCTGCAACTCGCCTCCGTTTCCATGGCGTGTTTCAGAGGCCACAGGAAACACGTTGAGGCAGAGTTAAAATCCTCTCCCTGACTCAATACACAAAAAAGTAACCACTTCAACAAATTCAAGTATCCTAATTGATGGTTTAAATATCGCCCCGCTGGCTTTAATTGCCACCGGCGTTTCAGGCATCCTGAAGCAGCGTGCACCCAGATGCATCTGGGTCGAACACAGAAGTCAGTGGTTGGAGCCGGGATTCATTCCCGCTCCTGAAATCCGCGATTTTCATTGCCCCCCACCCCAACCTATCCGGCCTTAGGGGCTAAAATTGTGCCCCAAGAGTCTGCTCAGTTGTGTTCTTGCCTTACCCGTATGCCTTGTTGTATGCTAATTTTTGAGAGTTACAGGGGTTGCATAACATGCCACTAGCCATGACTCCAGCAGGTATCACATCTCTCAGGAGCCAACCTTACAAACTATTTTCACCTTCGAAGAGTTGAAGGAACACGTGGTTGCCTTAAAATGAAGGTACTTTGACTATTTCTCAGAAACAGCGCATTGACATGGCCAACGCTCTGCCTGTGGCCCTATACTATCTGCTCAGGCAGTAATTATCCACTCTTTTGATGTAAACAATGAAATTGGAAGAACCTACCCAAATGCCTCAATAGCGCATGGGTGTGCCACTGTTATGTTTTGGGTTTTTTTACACTTATTACTTTACATATTTTTGGTTGCCATGTTTTAGACTACTCCTGTAGGCAATTCCTTGTTCCTTACCTCATCGAGTGTGTTTTCACTTGCCCTGATATCATGTAGAGTTCAATGTTACAATGAACAAAGAACACTTTTTTAGATCACTTTAGCCAGTGGCTCTATCCTGTGCCTCCTTGAGATTCTCCTCATCTTCAAAAGAATAACACAATAGACCTGGTTTGGGGCTTTAACTGCCAAACCAATTTAATAAATAGTAATAGAATTAGCAAACAATAGCAGAAGTATAACATATATTTACAGCAGTTGTTACGCTATACTAGCTTTTAATATAGTAGAAAATAATAAATGGTTCACAGCTCTAGGGCTTAAACTATGAGTAAATTTACTTTTTTATGTAACTGTTTTTTAAGCCTTTCTTCACCATCTGTGGATGTTGTTTAGCTTATCTTGTTCTCGTCAATGATTCCAGTCAAACAACTTCCCTTCAAAAGTTCCAGATCAAACTGAGTGATTTGAAAAAGGCAGGCTGACCAATCATAGAAGTTTACAACATGGAAACAGGCCCTTCGGCCCAACATGTCCATGTCGCCCAGTTTATACCACTAAGCTAGTCCCAATTGCCTGCACTTGGCCCATATCCCTCGGATATATCCCCTCTCACTACTGCCGTGATGTTCTCCCTAATCAAGAACGCAACTCCCCCTCCTCTCTTACCTCCTGCTCTATCTTTCCTATAGCATCTGTACCCTGTAACATTGAGCTGCCAGTCCTGCCCCTCCCTTAGCCATGTTTCAGTAATGGCTATAACATCCCAGTCCCATGTACCCATCCATGCCCTGAGTTCATCTGCCTTGCCCATCAGACTTCTTGCATTGAAATAAATGCAGTTTAATCTAGACTTCCCTTGGTCTTTGCCCTGCTTTCTCAGACCATCTGTCCGGTCATGTTTTGTACACTCTCCCTTCCTGCCTTTTGTTTCTGTCACCACTTTACTTCCCACTGACTTCCTGCATCGGTTCCCATCCCCCTGCCACATTAGTTTAAACCCTCCCCAACAGCACAGCAAACACTCCCCATAGGACATTGGTTCCAGTCCTGCCCAGATGCAGACCGTCCAATTTGTACTGGTCCCACCTCCCCCAGAACCGGTTCCAATGGCCCAGGAATTTGAATCCCTCCCTCTTGCACCATCTCTCAAGCCACGTATTCATCCTAGCTATCCTGTCATTCCTACTCTGACTAGCCCGTGGCACTGGTAGCAATCCTGAGATTACTACCTTTGAGGTCCTACTTTTTAGTTTAACTCCTAACTCCCTAAATTCAGCTTGTAGGACCTCATCCCGTTTTTTACCTATATCGTTGGTACCTATATGCACCACGACAACTGGCTGTTCACCGTCCCCCTCCAGAATGTCCTGCAGCCGCTCCGAGACATCCCTGACCCTTGCACCAGGGAGGCAACATACCATCCTGGAGTCTCGGTTGCGTCCGCAGAAACGCCTGTCTATTCCCCTTACAATCGAGTGCCCTATCACTATAGCTCTGCCACTCTTTTTCCTGCCCTCCTGTGCAGCAGAGCCAGCCACGGTGCCATGAACCTGGCCGCTGTCACCCTCCCCTGGTGAGCCATCTCCCCCAACAGTATCCAAATCGGTATACCTGTTTTGGAGGGAGATGACCGCAGGGGACCCCTGCACTGCCTTCCTACTCTTCCTCTGTCTGTTGGTCACCCATTCACTATCTCCCTCAGTAATTTGTGTCTGTGGTGTGACCAACTCACTGAACGTGCTATCCACGACTTCCTCAGCATCGCGGATGCTCCAAAGTGAGTCCATCCGCAGCTCCAGAGCCGTCAATCGGTCAAACAGTAGCTGCAGCTGGACACACTTCCCGCAGGTGAAGGAACCAGGGACACAGGAAGGATCCCTGAATTCCCACATCCCACAAGAGGAACATGACACGGGTCTGGGATCTCCTGCCATGACTTAACCCTTAAGTTAGCTTAACAACAACTACAAAGTCAAGAAAAAAAAGGAAAGAAAAACTACTTACCAGTCACCAGCCAATCACTTACCTGTTGGCTGTGACTTCGTGCCTCCAGCAGCTGCAGCTGAAATAAACTAAAGACTTAAAAAAAAAGACGGTAAAAGAAACCCTCACTCGCTAGCAGCCAATCAGCTCCTCCCCTTGTGCTGACGTCACTTTTGATTGTCTTACCTCGCTCCTTGAAGCCCTGAACTCTCTATCGCTCCGGCGCTCCGACACATGGCCCTCGACTCCGACACATGGCCCCCGACTCCGAACAAGTCCGCTCTTTACCTCAGGCGCTCCGATTGAGGCCTACTCCCCGGGCCCCGCTCTTTATTTAGTCCGGCGCTCCGACGCACTGCCCCCGACTCCGAACAAGTCCGCTCCTTACCTCAGGCCCTCCAAAACAGTAGTTGGAGCAAAGCAGAATTTGAATAACTATTTAATTCAAAAAACTACTAATCAGAAAACATCCAAACAAATCATGCAACATTTGAATTGAGTGACTTGCTATCTCCCTCGTAGAAACCGCCTGGCGATCAACCGAAAAATAGCTGCAATTTGTATTGAGTTAAACCGGGATATAATTTCTGTGAATAAAACAGTTTTTTTAACTGCTTTAGTACATTGAAAGAATTAAATGAGCCAATACCAAGCTGAAAATTGCTCCATTTTTGTCATTCACCCATTTAAAAAGAAATGGCTTTGCCTCTCCTGATGTTGCATCCCAGTCGTAAACTTAATGGCCCAGATTTTGCTGGAGCGTGCCCCGTTAGTTAGACTTGTTTGTGCATATTTAGGTTTTAAAAAATTTTGCCCGCAAAGTTGCTGGAAGTGCGAGCTGATTATGGCACAGCGAGGGCAACAGGACATCTGGGACATTGGTGAACAACGGGACAAGAGATTAAAGAGTTGAGAAATAAACAAAACAATGACAGAGAAGTCGAGTGAATTAGAGTGGGTGAATTCAGTGTCAAATCAGGTACAGAGAGGGAAAGAAAGATTGGAGTAGAGAGAGAGAAAAAAAGAGTCAGAAAGGTAAAGTAAGAAAGAAAATTTGAAATTTTACAATTTGATATTCTAAAAAATCTCCAACAACATTTCCCTACCTAAAGGAATGAGACTCCACACTTTTAATTGTTCACTTTCTGAGCCAGAGAGGTTGATTGGCAATAATCAACAATTATCATGTCATTAAAGGGATATTTACGCTGTTAATTACTAGACTTAACTTTCTGTGGTGGGTTTAATAGGCAATTAATATGCAAATGCAACAACTTCATGAAAATCACGGGGAAATTAAGGGCGAGATGCTTTTCTCGTAAAGCTAATGGCAGAGGGACGCAAATTGGCCAGCATCTTGTGGCGATTCACAACTCACGGGGTATCCTCTTCCTCACCACAAGCTGCTGGCCGGTTTGTGCGTTAATAACGGCGTGTGTCATTCAGATGCCATTATTTTTCCAGCAAAATCTGGGCCAATGTATTTCCATGCATAATGAAGTAGTGTATCTGTGACATATTTAATGCAGTACTGAACTGCATGCTGGATGACCTAAGAGAGGTCTTGGGTGGAAGGACCTTGTGGTGTACAAATTCAGGGATGTTGTGCCTTTCATTGTCACTGGCACTGCTGTGTGAATGTTGCTGCTTGACTGCAAACTCTGGGCCACTGTGGCAGGAGGCTGTAGCTGCAGGCTGCCCACCACTAGTGGCGTTATGTTGCAAGCCACCTGCATCCAGCTGCCATTTTCTCCTGTCTGCTGTTTCTTCCTCAACTAATAGTTCTACTGCCTGCAAACTTCAAACTTTCTTATTTTCATATAGCTGTGCTGCTTGAATTTCCAGGCCCGTTCTCAAAAGAAACACCACCACTCAGCCCCACACATGTCAATTCTTGCTTGTTACTTCCTGGGACCTGGAACTCCTGCAACTCTTCTCCCCAAAACCTCCTGGTTCCTAACCCTGCTCCTGGGACTTTGGTCCGTCACCTTCCAGTGCCGCTCCCGGTGGTCTTGCCTCCCAGGAAAGTCCGCTGCAAACCAATGCCACAATACCATCCATGCAAATCCCCTTCTTCATCTGGTCAATCCTCAAAAATGTAAATTACCCATGGTCCAAGGAAGAGCATGACTAGCTCTCCAGCTCTAGCTGCTCCAGCACTGATATTTTCCAGCCAAGGAATCAAGCCGAGACGGGGATGGCTAACAGAACCCTATGGAATCTATCCAAAGGCACACCATAGAGAGTAACATTAAGCCAACTGTGAAAAGACCTCCTACAGGTCAGTGCCAAGGGCTGTACGGTGATTATTCTTTTGTAGCTTTCTTTTGCAACTCTATACTCGCTATAGTCCACCCCCGCTCCAGCTTCGCCATCGGAGGAAGTCGAGGGTACATCATGTACGTGGGGCAACTCAGAGTCTGTCGCACCTGCAGCAAATCCGGCCACATGGTGGCCTCCTGCACTGCAACCGTCTGCAAGAACTGCAAGCAGAAAGGGCACCAGACTAAGGACTGCAAGGAGAGCAAGCGCTGCAACCTGTGTGGGGAGGATGGCCATCTCTACAGGGCCTGCCCCAAACGCAGCTTCAGCTACGCCCAAGCGGCCAAGAGCAACACAGCGGAGGAGGAGGGGGCAACAAGCAAGGCTGCTCCAAAGAAGGCCAAGAACCCTCGCCCTGCTGCAACACTCCCCCCCACTCCCCCCCACCAAAAAGACCCTGACCCAGGAAGACATAGAGCGAGGAAGGAGTCAGGCTGGAAACTGCCAGACCTCGACATCCAACTCCGAGCCTCCCCACCAGACGACAGAGTCCGTGGACGAGGAGGCAGCAGAGGGAGAATGGCAGCTTGTCAACAAAAAAAACAGGAACAGAAAGCCAGAGGAAAAGAAATGAGCCCCGACTGACACTGCAAGCAGGGGGTAAAAGAGCGCTCGAGTCGCAGTCGGACTACAGCGACTACTCCGCATCTGACGAGGAGGAACGACAGGAGCGAGGCAGCCAGGCTTCACATCGAAAGCGTAAAAATACACAAGGCGACAGCGACGGGACCAGAACACTGGAAGTGAGAACGCTTCCAGCACCCTCCAGCTCCGGGATGCTGGGAGCCGGGATGCCGGGAGCAGCAAAGTGCCCAGCGCACACAAGCTCTGGGACACCGGGAGCAGCACCGCAGAGAGCGAAGACCGGCTCCAGGAAACCGGGAGCAGTAACAACGAGGGGCCCCAGCCGATCGAGGATCGCACGAGCCCTCCCCCCGACACCAAGCCGCCGATGTCACCCAGGTGGAACTACGACCCCCTCTCTAAGGCAGAACAGGACTCGTACCTTAAGTCAGGGAACGTGGAACACTTTGCAAAGATCACCTGGATGCAGAGATACGGCCAAGAGCTGGAAACAGCAAACGGACCGATGGGTGAGACTTTAAACTGTTGTTAAAATGGGTCTGAAAGTCGCATCGACCTGCTGTTCTTGCAAGAGTGCGGCCACACCTCAGCAATTACCGGCAATGGTCGCAGCAGTGGGCCCGCGGGCCGTCAATCTGGTCGGGAGGCAACGATAGCCGTGCCTCCGGCCTGGGGATTCTGCTGCGGGGAGGCAACTTCACCATCACCGAAGTAAAGGAGGTGGTGGGGGGTCGCCTCCTCGTAGCAGACGTAATGTACATTCTGCTCCGACTGATCAACGTGTACGCCCCGGCTCTAAAGAACGAGCGGCTGGCCGCTTTCCAGCAGCTCCCACTGCTGCTGGCGACGTCAAAGCTGGTCATTCTCGGCGGTGACTTCAACTGCATCATCGATGCGGCTGGACGATCCGGCAGAGCAGAACACAAACTGGACAGAACGTCCAAACTTCTAATGGAAGCGGTGAAAGACGCCAAGCTGTGCGACGTCATCAGCAACGCTGCAGACGGATGGGCGCGTCAATACATCTGGTCCAGACCAGAGGGGTCCGTCCGTTCCAGGATAGTCTTCCTGTTTGTGTCCCCGAAGCTCAAGGTCAGATCCACCAAGGTCACAACAGTGTTCTTCTCTGGCCACTGCCTCCTCCTGGCCGACTGTCACCTACAGGACGATCAGACAGTGGGCAGGGGAACATGGAAGCTGAACGTGAAACTGTTGACCCTGGGAAACATTGAGGAACTGAAGAGGGATTACAAAGGTTGGAGAACCGTAAAGCCCCTCTTTGACTCCCCAATGCACTGGTGGGAAGCCATCAAGACAAACATCAAGAGGTTCTTCATCCTCAAAGGTGTTCAGAAGGCGAGAGAGAGGCAGAGGGAAACATCCCGACTCCAGAAAAGCATGCAGAATCTTCTCCTGCTGCAGTCGATGGGGATCGATGTCGCGGAGGAACTCAGAGAGGTGAAGGACCAGCAAGCCTAGCTCTTTGCCTCCGAGGCCTCCGAGATCATTTTCCGGTCCGGAGTCCGCTCCGTGATGCAGGACGAGACTTGCTCGCATTTCTTCTTCCAAAAGGTGCACAGAGAAAGCTCTGTGATCAGCAGCCTAAAGGAAGAGGATGGCTCGGTCACGTCCTCACAGCCCGACATAATGAGGATCTGCAAATGCTTTTATGCCGGACTGTACGACGCGAAGCCCACAGACAGCGCGGCCTCAGACAGTCCTTCTTGTCGTCTATCACGAGGTTCTAGTCTGGAGTCTGGATCACCCGCTAACTCTGGACGAACTGTACTCGGCTCTGTGGGACTGGATAGGCCCAGACCTGCTGGAATTGTACGGGAGTATGCTTCTGGCAGGCAGCATGACAGACTCCATGTGGAAGGGGGAGAGGGAAGAAATCAAAAATTGGCAACCCATCTCATTACTTAACGTGGACTACAAAATTCTGTCCAAGGTCATCGCCAATCGGGTCAAGTCAGCCCTGGAGGTGGTGATTCACCCCGATCAGACCTGCGCCGTACCTGGCATGAAGATCTCTGATAGCCTGGCGCTACTCAGGGATACGATCGCCTACGTACAGGACAGGGGGGTGAATACCTGCCTGATCAGCCTGGACCAGGAGAAGGCCTTTGACAGAATATCCCACACGTACATGATGGACGTGATCTCCAAAATGGGGTTTGGGGAGGGAATCCGTAATTGGATCCAACTGCTCTACACAAACATCAGTAGCGCCGTTTCAATCAACGGGTGGGAATCAGAAAGCTTCCCGATCAAATCTGGAGTCAGGCAGGGCTGTCCTTTCTCCTCCGTCTTGTGCGTGTGCTGCATCGAACCCTTTGCCGAGTCCATCAGGAGGGATGCGGGCATAAGAGGGGTGATGATCCCAAGCAGCGGAGGCACTCAGGTCAAGGCCTCCCTGTACATGGACGACGTCGCCGTCTTTTGCTCGGATCAGCTGTCGGTCCGCAGATTGATGAGCATCTGCGACCGGTTCGAACTGGCCTCAGGGGCCAGGGTAAATTGCACCAAGAGCGAGGCCATGTTCTTTAGGAACTGGACCGACCGATCCTTTGTCCCCTTCACCGTCAGGTCAGATTACCTGAAGGCGCTGGGGATCTGGTTTGGGGGGGCCGGGGCATGCACCAAGAACTGGAAGGAGCGTATTTCAAAGGTGAAGCAGAAACTGGGACTGTGGGATCGACGATCCCTCTCGATCGTGGGCAAAAACCTGGTCATCAGGTGCGAGGTGCTCTCGGTGTTGCTGTACTTGGCACAGGTCTGGCCCATACCTCGCTCCTGCACCGTGACAATCACCCGAGCCATCTTCCGCTTTATCTGGTGATCAAAAATGGACCGTGTCCGCAGGGACACGATGTACAAATCTCTGGAGAAAGGGGGGAAAGGCATGCCCAACGTGGCCCTCATCCTGACGGCCACTTTCGTGTGCGGCTGCATCAAGCTTTGTGTGGACCCTTGGTACGAAAACACAAAATGTCACTACGTGCTGAGGTTCTACCTATCCCCAGTGTTGCGAAGGATGGGCCTGGCCACGCTACCACGGAACATTCCGTCCAGTTGGACCGTTCCGCCCGACCTGTCCTTCGTCGAAAAGTTTATGCAAAAAACCACTTTCGACCACAAGGCGATCAGTAAATGGTCCGCATGTAACGTCCTCGAGACCCTGCGGGAAAAGGAGATGGTGGATCCTGTCAGTTGGTTCCCCGAGCAGACTGTCAATGTCATTTGGCAGAACGCCTCATCGCCAGAACTTTCAAACAAGCACCAAGACATAGCTTGGCTGGTGGTGAGAAGGGCCCTTCCTGTCAGATCCTTCATGCACTCCCGGACTCTCAGCGCCACCGCACATTGTCCCCGAGGAGGCTGCGGTGCAGACGAAACCGTCACCCATCTCCTTCTGGAATGCGCCTTTGCAAGGAAGGTCTGGAGAGAGATGCAGTGGTATCTGTCCAGGTTCGTCCCGAGCAGTTCCGTATCACAGGACTCTGTGCTCTACGGGCTGTTCCCGGGGACGCACACCGAGACAGACATCAACTGCTGCTGGAAGACCATTAACTCGGTGAAAGACGCCCTTTGGTTTGCCCGAAACCTGCTGGTCTTCCAGTGCACAGAGCTGTCCTCGACCGAGTGTTGCAGACTGGCACATTCCAAGGTCCAGGACTACGTGCTCAGGGACGCACTGAAGCTAGGTTCAACTGCCGCAAAGGCTCTGTGGAGAAAGGCAACCATTTAGAGCCTTCCCGCCATTGTATACCGAGGGGCTGCAATCAGGGAAGATCCCCTCGGGCAGAATGTAAAATTCAAATTGCTGTAATGTACCTGTAATGAATCTGTAATGTACCTGTAATGAATCTGAAATCAATACTCTGTATTGAGTATAATGCAATGAGACTCCCCAGAGTGTCATGAACTGTAATTATGTACAATGTGTTCATTGAACTGTACTTGATGTCACCTGCAAATTGTATAATCTGTATTGTGTATGTTTGGAATGTGATATGACAACTGTATTGTATGTTTTGCTACAAATTTTATGAATAAAGTATATTTTTTGAAAAAAAATAGTAATAAACAATGCATCTCATAACTTACCAGGAACAGCATCACATTAATACACTCTTGAGTCCGTTTTTGTGACTGATCCCATTAAAATGAATGGATGGAAAACGATGGGGAATGCACAACTTAACTCCTGATATACACTCCAGCAGGTGTGGTTCCCTACTGGGAACATGATTTCATAACATCACCACTCTAATGTCATGATGAGTTAAAGTGGCTCAGAAAGTCTCATGAAGATTTCTTGCTTACAGAGCAATTTTTTTCTCCTCTCCTCTCTGAGTCTTGTAGGAAATGGTTCCACAGATGCTGGCAGCCTTCTGATAGCTCACCCAAGTAGCCATTCTTTAATGTGAGTGCTCACGGCTGTCTTTTTGACCATGAGATACATGACAGCCAAGTCTGATCCTGGTCTCACCTGATATCCATAAGGATGTACTTTCCAGCAGATCATTGGCTAGCAATTAGAAGCAGGAGCCCTGGCTGATTTTTCACCCTTCGCCCTGGGGCCCTGAGACCAATTGTTAATCCCTATTGCTGAGATCAGCACAGACTAGTGGTCAAACTTGGAACCTTTCTGGTTTATATGATTCTGTGCCATACTCAGCAGTGCATTTATCAATTAAGTGTTGGGGAAGCACTGTAGTGTTGTTTTACTTTGAGTAGATCAAACATTCTGAAATCTAATTATTGTTACAGAATAATTCTATTGTTAGATATAAAGTAAGTGTACCTGCATTTTACTCATATACCATTCTGTTGAAGGTATGTGCAGTTTGCAGCCCTAAAACATTATGAATCAAATATCCTTTTTAATGGAATTGTACGTGTAATAATCTGATGACTCACTGTGGATTCTTTGGTTTCCTTCACAAATCCCTGGGCTCAGAAGACTTCTCTGGTGGAAAGAACTCAATATTTATACCATCAGTGGCACAGTTCAGATAACATCAGTCATGAATTATTTTAACTAGACTGTTTTCTTCACTTATGTACAGGCACCTCAGAATGCTCTGAACTTTAGAATGGAAAGCACCAGTTTCCTTCTAACTCACTTGTCGCAGCAAATCATACACTAAACAAGAAACATTCCCTCATCAACCACATGGCCACCAATGAACACACAAATCACAAAACCAACCAAGTTAAACCAGTCATAACAATCACAGCCACAAGAGCAGCTGCAATTCCTGATGGCTTGTTTGACATCATTACGTAGTGCATCACTCACGGCAATTCTATCTTCAGTTTCATTAACATTTTCTGTCATTGTAGGTAACATTTATATTTTATTTTTATATCTAATAGGTGTAAAGAAAAAGCATGGTAACTTAGCTAAGTTGGCAGCACTCTCACCTCTAACTTAGAAGGTTGTGGGTTCAAGTCCCTCTCTGAGACATAAGATAAATATTATACCAAACCTCGATGGTGATAAGTGGAGCAAGTAATATCAGGCAGGCAAGTTCACATGTCCATTTTATTGTGTGCTGCATAGGTGCAATGAGGGTGCGCTACATATATAATTATTAAAATGGAGTCACATGTTGAACCTTGTGACTTTGGGTGAGGCTTCGCCAAAAGCTTGCATCCGGCCCATAATAAATCTAGAAGTCCAGTCACTGGGAGTCCTGGGACCTGGCCTGTTCAAGGAGGCTTCTTATAAGGAGAGTACAATATGCGTTCCATCTGCAGTAATATTTTGCTCCATACATTAGTTGTTTTTGCTTGCTAGTGTGCCATCTTTGGACTTTTAAAAAAATACCTTAATTCATTAATTTTGTTTGCTGCTGCCATTTAAATAGTACCATACAAAGTACTGAGGATGAGAAATCTGTTGAGGATTCCCATGATTTTATGGGTTGATCACCTGAGTGAGAAATGAATTGAAGGCATTTATTATGTTTGGCATTAAATTAATAACCTTTATCATATTTGGCACTTTGATCTGCAGTGTGCTTTGATAGCAGCTTCTGAGTCCACATCATCAGAATGTCATTGAATGTCAAGAATGTAACAAGGACTGTTATGCAGAGGGGCTGTGTCTAAGCACTCAGGGCAGGGGTCTGGCAAGTTCAGCAGAATAGCTGAGCTATGAGTTGATCCTTGGCATCTCTGGATGCAAGGCACTGATGTGAGCCTCCTTCTTGTGCTGCCTTCTCTCATTCCTCACCGAATGACGACTGCTGCTGCTGCTGCTCTGCCTCCTCCAAATGCAGGCCTCTCTGCAAAACAATGCTGTGGAATACGCAGCAAACCACAACACTACGTGACACTCTATCTGGGGCTTACTGCCAGGAACCCCCAAGGTGGTCCAGGCACTTAAATATTTGCTTGTGCATTCCTATCGTGTGCTTTATAAAGACTCTGGTTATAGCCTTGGCTTCGGTTTTACTTGTGCTGGTCGGGAGGGGTTGCACAAGGGCGTCATCAACCAGGTCTGCAGGGGGTATCCCTTGTCCTGTCACGGTCCTCCCGGGGTCAAATAGCGAGGGAATGGTAGAGTGTCTGAGAATAAAAGCACCGTGGCAGCTCCCTTGGTACCTTGCACAGACCTGCATATTGTTGTTCCTGTGATCGGCCATTAGCTGTACATTGATAGAGTAATATCCTTTTCTGTTGACGTATGTTGCTAGCTTGTTTTCCAGTGCCCTAATGGCCATGTATGTGTAGTCAATCACGCCCTGCACGTGAGGGAAGCCAGCCACAGCTGCAAAGCCATGAGGACGGGAAGCCCTCAGACATAATTTTAACCCCCATCACCCGCCCTGTTCCCGCTGGATGGGCTGGGTTAAAATCGGCCCTTAAATATTTCAAGAAGATTTATTTCCACTCGCCTGAAAAGATGAACCATCCACCAGAGACCAACTCAATTAATTCAAACACTTTAACCAACCACACAACAACAAAAACTCAACAAACTCCACTTATATGGTGCTACCAGTTAAAGACAAACACTCGGGTAGATCTTGACTTTGTGCGATAGTGTAAAACGAGTGATAGCAAATCGGCAGTCTGTTTTACATCTCTTCCGAATTTTATTTCCATTAATTTCAACAGAAGTCATGATCTACCCCATTAACTTCTATCAAACCCTGAAGCCAACTGGAAGTTATATGCTGCTGCCACAATTTGTTTTAACATATTGCTACTTTATGCCAGCGATCTGCTTTGCATACTTTTCTAGAAATACTGCTCAGTACTGTTCTGTTTGAATTTCAGTAGTCACTACCATTCTAAGAATTTTATTTTCTTGTCCCAATACCATTTTGGATGTGCCATTAAGCGCGTGCAAAATATAAAGAAAATATGGGCTTGATTTTAACTTCCAGGCGGAAACACGGCAAAATGAGCTACCGGCACATCTGGGAACAATAGCAGGGAGGCTCGGCTGATTTTAATGGCTGGACCATATCAACATGTCGCTTGCTGACTTCCCCACCAAAGTGGCCAGGAGACGATTGCTTGGCCGTTAAAATCGGGCGGCAAGAGGCGACCACCAAGGACTCAGGAAACGGTCCCCGGCACAATTTTAAAAAAAACTTACCTTGGTGGATGGTTTTCTTCTGTCCCTGGCTGCTGTTTCCGATAGGTTTGGTCTGACAGGGAAGCCATCACTGCTTATGTACATGGGGATATAATACGAAAATTATTTTAATGGGGCGGGGGGGAGGGGCGGTGAGCAGTGCACGCGAGGCCCGGAAATGGGCGGCACACTGGGAAACAATGAAGACAACGAGGCACGTCTGATTTTAACAGCCAGGCCTCATTTTCATAAATTTTGTCGGATTGCCGCCCGGATCCAGCCAGATTCCAAGTGGGAATTCTGGCAGCAGTCAGTTAAATGCTGGGGCTGGGGGGGTGATCGCGGTCAGGGGAGGGGAGGAAGTCTGGGGCAAGGGAGGCCCAAGGTTTCCTTGTGAGGCCCCGAGGGGCAGTCCTGTGCCTCCTGGCACAAGGAAACCTACAAAAAAAAATTTTTTTAATGCCTGCCTGGGCCTCATCTGGCCCACAATCCAGCTCCCGGCAGGTTTGCCCTGACAGGGAAGCCGTTACTGCTCTCCTGCTCAGGCCCCAGTCTGCATATATAGAGCACAACCCCGCTGCCTTCCTGCGGGTGTCCTGCTCAAAAGAGCCCGCTGATATCGGGACGTGGCGGTTATTCACTGCCCTTACTTTAACTCCCCACCCCCTCCCCCGGCCCGGTTTCCGCCAGGCGGGTGGAGTTAAAATCGGGGTTATAGATGTCCGCAAAGTACTTCTTTTCGCAGAGAGCCATTAACCTCTGGAATAGATTGCCAGACGCGTGCTGAGACAGTTGACCAAACCATCCTCCTCCAATGCCTCTCCTCCCTCATCCAGTTGGGAGGGACTGCCCTCGCCTGGTTCTATTCTTATCTATCCAGTTGTAGCCAGAGAATCATCTGCAACGGCTTCTCTTCCAGCTCCCGCACCATTACCTCTGGAGTCGCCCCCTCAAGGAACTGTCCTTGGCTCCCTCCTATTTCTCACCGAAATGCTGCCCCTCGGCGACATCATCCGAAAACACATCAAGTTCCACATGTACGCTGACGGCACCCAGCTCTACCTCACCACCACCTCCCTCCACTGTCTCTGATTTGTCACACTGCTTGTCTGACATCCAGTACTGGATGAGCAGAAATTTCCTCCAAGTGAATATTGGGAAGATTGAAGCAAAATTGTCTGACCACATATCCGCTCCATCACCAAGACCGCCTGCTTCCACCTCCGTAACATTGCCCGTCTCCGCCCCTGCCTGAGCTCATCTGCTGCTGAAACCCTCATCCATTTGTTACCTCCAGACTTGACTATTCCAATGCTCTCCTGGCCAGCCTCCCATCTTCCACCCTCCATAACTTTGAGCACATCCAAAACTCTGCTGCCCCTATCCTAACTTGCACCAAGTCCCGTTCACCCATACCCCCTAAGCTCACTGACCTACATTCGCTCCCAGTCCGGGAACACCTCAATTTTAAAATTCTCATCCTTGTTTTCAAATCCCTCCACGGTCTTGCCCCTCCCTATCTCTATGACCTCCTTCAGCCGTACAACCCTCCGAAATCTCTGTGCTCCTCCAATTCTGGCCTCTTGCACATCCCCAATTTTAATCGCTCCACCATTGGTGGCCATGCCTTCAGCTGCCTAGGCCCTAAGCCCTGGAATTCCCTCCCTAAACCTGTCCACTTCTCTACCTTTCTCACCTCCTTTAAGATGCTCCTTAAAACCTACCTCATTGACCAAGCTTTTTGTCACCTGTCCTAATATCTCCTTAAGTGGCTCAGCGTCAAATTTTGTTTGATAACACCCCTGTGGAACGCCTTGGGATGTTTTACTATGATAAAGGCGCTACATAAATGCAAATTGTTGTTTTTGTTGAGTATAGATTTTCTACCTCTTCCAAGGAGAGGAGGGCACATTCCTGCAAGTGTAAGACATCTTCATTAATAGAAGGCAGGTAAGTTATCTGTGAAGAATAATACCTGTTTCTGCAGTCTCCTGAAACTTGCTTGATTGCCTTAAAGGTCAGAGAGGAATTTCCCAGAGTTTGTTTACTAAATTGGCAAAAGATTTCTTTTTTGTGCCTTTCCCATAAGATTGCGTGACAAGGGGGGACTACTTTAACGTTAGTTTCTAAAGCCTCCACATCACGATGCATATATGTAAGTGAAACAAAAATTGATTTTTATATTAAAAATCAGACTTTTAGTATCCAGTTTAGATTTCAGAAATCTGCTTGGTATCCCACTCAAAAACTCTGATTCAAAACCACATAGATGGAAACCCTAGAAGTGGAACTGGGACATGTCACTAATTGACCAGTTGCAAAGTGATGCTAGTAGAGGCCCAACAGGTTACTTGCCAGCTTTCTTAGTTGGGGAATGGTGCCTGGCATGAAGTTAACCTAAAGAGGAGGAGAAAATAAAGAACAAATGTGGAGGGATTCAGAGAAAAATAATCAAATGGTTAGCTTACTGGCACTGATGTCTGATGATGATTTGAGGTCAGCTGTTTACAGTGACTTGACATTTCTAAAGTACAGTCACATCTCATATCATTATCGGCCCATAACGGCGAGTCTATTGTGCACGTTGTTATTAATGTGTAAATCATCCAGCAAGTTGTGGTGAGGAAGAGGTACCCCGTGAATTGTGAAAATTGCCACAAGTTGCTGGACATTTTGCGTCGCCCTGCCATTAGCTTCGCATAAACGGCATCTCGCCCTCAACCTCCCTGTGAAATTGTTGCATTTTCATGAAATTGTTGCATTTTCACATTAATTGTCAATTAAACTCGCCGCAGAAATGTAGGGCTTGTACTTAACAGCGTAAGTACCTTTTTAATGACGAGACTTATGTTCCTGCAATGCCACTCAACCTCCACTGCGCAGAAAGGGAACAATTTAAACTGTGGTGTCTCATTCCTACAGGTAGTAAATTGTTGTTAGAGATTTTTATAATTGAAAATTTTTAATTTTTTTTCTTACTTTTCCTTTCTGTCTCTTTTTTCTGCTTTTCTTAATCCAAACTTTCTTTCCCTCTTTTTATTTCTCTTTCTGTACCTGATTTGATTCTAATTCACCCTATTTTCCGTCGTTCCCCTGTTTATTTCTCAAACCTTAAATCTCATTGGTTACGGAGATAGACTGTCGGTCCCGTCGTTCACCAAGGTCCCAGATGCCCTGTTGCCCTTGCACTTCCAGCGCAAAAACATTTCAAGCTGAAGGGTGAGGGATAAAGCCTAACTAACGGAGCACGCCGCGAGATGCCCCCACTCCAGCAAAATCTGGGCCAAAATGTAACAACACAAGCTCTGATCATCAGCCACCTTCTGTGTAGAACTAAAGTGTAATTTCTGACAGCACAAAAGCACAAACTTATTTTCAGATGCGTAAATTTTCTTCAGCTTTTGTTGCACTGTTTTTTCTCCTCACAACTTTCTCATGGTGCGAGATCATTGTATGCTATTTTTGCACGTGAATACATCAATGAAAAGTACTATATTTTTTCTGCTCGGAACAAATAAAATTCAGCTGAAGGCTGAATTTCACGATGAGCAAATTGTTAAAATGTGGAGAATATGTCTGAGCACATTACTGAAGAAAGGTTACAGGCTACATAGTTCTGCTGCTGGAGGAGCAGAGGAAGTCATGCACAAGGAGATGTCCAAATAGACAGAATCTGGCCCAGAGCAGTATAATGATCTGTTGACCACAAGCCAAACTTTCAACCATTGTCAGCTATGTAAGCAGATTCTCCTGGACTTATAGCAGGTGGTGATTGCACATGGATCTCAAATCTGCTTGAAAAAAGCAATAGAGTTGTTGGCAGTCATCGATGGGTCACCTGTCATTGCCAGACCTAAGCCAAGGTATTACACTGTAATGGAACCACGAGCAAAGTAGACAGGTGAATAATGCAACAAAGCTGCTGAGATGGAAAACAATGGGAAGTCTCATACTGTTTGTTCCAAGCTATAGAAGTATTTTGACATGTTATTTACATTCTATTTATAATCTATATTAATGACTTAGATGAAAGGACTGAGTGTAATGTATCTAAGTTTGCTGATGATACAAAGCTAGGCGGGAAAGTAAGCAGTGAGGAGGACATAAAGGGGGAAAAATTGGACAAGGGTCCTTTCTGAGCGGTGGTAGCGATGCGCTACCACACCGCGCCAAACGGACTCTCCGCAGGCAGCACGTGAAAATCATGCAGCCTGCTACTTACCTTGAAATCTCCATGCAGCAAGCACAGCCCTAGCTGCTGAGAGGCTGCACAGAGAATGAGGAAGTTAAAAATGGGGCATGGCCAGCGCATGTCATCAGCTGCCTGCACTACTTAAAGGTGCAGGCACATTTCTAAGGGCAGGTACACAGCCAATGAGGAGAAGGGAGAATGGCATCACAAGTAGCTGCACCAAGATTCTTGGATGATGCTCTGAAGGCCCTGGTGGAAGGGGTGGACCAGAGGAGGGCAGCATTGTACCCACAGGGTGGCCGGAGACCGTCTAGACTACAGCTGCGTAGGCATTGGCAGGCTGTGGCACAGGAGATGAATGCGAGGAGCATTGCAGCATGCATGTGGGTGCAGTGCCACAAGAAATTTAATGACTTGGCATGAGTGGTAAAGGTGAGTGAATGCAAGTATCAAGTGGCACATCCCACCAACTGCACCAATACTCCATGCACGACACCTCCCGTCACCCATCCACCCACCAACAAACACTGCCCATTCATACGCAATGCTGCATCTCACACGCACATAATACCACACTTGCAGGCCACACAACCACCGCTCAAGTCACAAAAATTGGCAGCTATTCGACCATGACAGGCACAACACCCACACACCTCGCAGGACACTCACTGACACACTGTCCTCTGTCTTGCAGGAGTAGGTGGCGTATAACACCCGGCAGCAGGAGGGACCTGAGGCTGGACGGGCATGTCTACACATCCTCACCCCCCTAGAGGAAATGGTGCTCAGGATCATTGGGCGGGCCATCGCTGCACCCATTACAACCTGCCATGCTGGAGGTCCCGGTCAAGGAGGTCTCTGCATATCTAATGATCCTTCTCTTTTTCCATATCTCCCTCCTCCCATAATCTTGACTCGTGTGCTGCACATGCTGCCAGCAAGCACCTCTGACTTGCTCCTCTCCCCTCTCCACAACTCAACCTGTTTGCCTTTGTCATTGCAGATACCCAAGAACACGTGGCGGCACCTGAGGAGGAGGGGGAGAAGGAGGAGGAGGAAGACACTGAAGCCACACCGTCACTCGATCTGACACTTGCTTCCACCAGCTCAGAGACTGACACTGCGCGTCTTTCAGAGGTTAGGTTAGAGGAGGGATCTGCACCAAGCACTAGAGCGCAGGAGCCGGGGCGGAGGGAACGGATACCACAGGAGCAAACTCGCAGGAGGGCTCACTGGTTCTGTTGCAGAGGAGTCAGACGAGGACTTCAATGGGCCAGGCTACAGAAGACGGCTGATGGGTGTATTGGAAAGCCTGCCAGAAAGCTTGCACATAATGAGAAGGGGCATGGAGTAGCCCAGCTCCAACTTGGCGCAGGGCTTTGCGCAGAGCTTGGAGCCCATCCTTTCCAACATGGAACGGGTGGTCACCTCCATCAGCACACCTGTGGAACCCACCATGATGCAGCATCTGATGACTCATGTCACAGCATCCATTGCAGCACAAACATCTGCTATCCAAGTTCTGACTGCTGCATTTGCAGTTCAGACTGCTGCATTGGAAGCTCAGACTGCTGCTATCATGGCTTTGGGGATCACTGTGAAAAGGGGCTTCCAGGGCATCACAGCACTCCAGCAATCCGTTCTCCAGCTGATCACCAGGAGTGCTGAGGCGCTGCCCCGGGAGAGTGGCAGTGGCGCCATGGCAGTCGGGCCTGCTGTTCTCTCTCAGGACGACAGCATTCCTGCTCTCTCCCCTGCCACTCCGCCAGTGCCCCTGTTGTTGCCTGTCAGCCAGCCAGGCCAGACTGCTGCAGCCCATGCTGAGATGGTGCAGTCTGAAGCCAGGCCCTCCAGGCCCAGAGCTGCTTGAGGTCGTCCTCCAAGGCCATCTGGACGTTCCTCCATTGAAAGCCAGCAGCCTCCCACCACCCATGCTCCAGCCACTGAGGAAGCGCAGCGTAGGAGCACTAGGATAGGTAAAGGCACACAGACAACTAAGGGAATGCACAAGGGTGAATAGTTCTGTTATATTTGCATATTTTCATTTATTAATCCATAAATGAGAGTTTGATTTTGTATTTGGTGGTGGTTTTTATTCATGCAATGAGCTGAGAGGGACACCAATGTGTAATGTGATGGAGGGCGATTTGATTGTCTTGCGGGAGGGGAAAGGTGGGGAATGTAGGACTGTTGGTGAATTGGGGGATGTAGTTCCAATTATTGATACTGGGCACGGATCAGGTGAGCACACAGAGCCCTTGCAGACAAGGCGTGTGGTTCCTGCTGCACTCTTGCATCCTCCTCCTCTACCTCTTCCGGCTCCACCCCCTCCTCCTGCTCCTCCTCAGCCTCTTCCTCCTCCTGCACCTCCCCCTCTTCCTCCTCAGCCTCCTCCTCCTCCACCTCTGGCTCAGGATCTTCTGCAATCATTGGTGGCAAAGGCTGGTCCCTCATGATGGCGAGGTTGTGCAGCATGCAGCAGACCACCACGAATCTGCCCACCCGCTCAGGGGAGTACTGCAGGGCTCCCCCAGACCGGTCTAGGCAGCGGAAGCGTTGTTTGAGGAGGCCTATGGTGTGCTCCACGATGTTGCGTGTGGCAGCATGGCTCTCATTATAGGCCTGCTGCGCAGGTGTGCGTGGATTCCTGACCGGTGCCAAGAGCCACGGCGTGAGGGGATAGCCCTTGTCGCCCACTAGCCAGCCTTTGACTTGCCGAGTCGGATGAAAGATAGCTGGCATGTTGGACTGCCGCACGACAAAGGCGTCGAGACTGCTCCCAGGGTAGCGGGCATCGACCTCCAAGATGCGATGCGTGTTTTCGCACACCAGCTGCACGTTGAGGGAGTGGAAGCCCTTTTGGTTGACGAAGACAGCCGAGTTGATGTGCAGGCCACGCAGGGCGATATGTGTGCAGTCCATGGCACCCTGCACCATGGGGAAGCCAGCAATGCAGGCGAACCCCTGTGCTCGCTCATTCTGATTGTCTCTGTCGAGAGGAAAGGTGATGAACCTGTTCCTCATGTGGTACAGTGCATATGTGACTTCCCTTATGCAGCAGTGCACTGCATACTGCGAGATGTTGCACATGTCGCCAGCAGAGGCCTGAAATGCTCCTGAGCCGTAGAAATTCAGCGCCACAGTGACCTTCACAGCCACAGGCAATGCTGTCCTCGCCCTGCTCTGAGGCTGCAGTTGTGGCCGCACCAGTTGACAGATCTCGGTGACGGCTTCCTTGGTGAACCTCAGGCGTCGAATGCAATCCTCCTCGGTCATGTTGAGATAAGAGAATTGATCCCTGAAGGCTCTCATTAGGTAGGGCCTCCTGCTCAGTGCCCGTGCGCCTCCTCGTCCTCCGTCTCCTCGCAGCTTGACCCGCTAGGCGTGGCCTCTCTGAATGCTCCCAGTCATGCTCAATGCCCGACGGGAGCCCTAGCAGACCACCCATGGTTGCCAGGAATGTTGTTCCATCAGGGTTGTAGTTTCCCGACCCGTAAGGCAATACTTGCCAAAGCACTCTCAAAAGTAGTGTAGGAACTCTGAATAAGAATAGGGACCTTCAAAAAACACTTCCTACTCCTCCAGCAGCCAGAAGCAATAATCCAGCAACTAACCTGAAACACCTCATGGCCCTTCAAATAGCGCCGATGGGGGGGTCCTTCAGGCACTGTTAGAAACGTTTAGCTGGTCGGGGATAAGACTGTGCGTTGAGTTGAGCGTTAAGTTCCAAAATTGTGTGTATCACTTTAAATCAGCGTTGCACACTGATTGCAGCCATTTTCTCCCTACTTTACATGCTTCCAGTGTTCGGGGTTAGCGCATGCACTAGCTCCTATAACAAGATGGCGTCTGACGCACGTCTCGCAGGAAACGTGCGTGCGCATCCAAGACGCCATCTTGGATGTCGGAGGGGCCGTGTAGAGCCGAAACAATGGGCGCTACATGGCCCAATTTAGCGCCCCAAGAGTCTGCAAAGGAATATAGACAGGTTAAGTGAGTGGGCAAGAAGGTGACAGATAGAGTATAATGTGGGGAAATGTGAGCTTATTCACTTCGGTAGGAAGAATAAAAAAACAGAATATTTTTTAAATGATGAGAAACTATTAAACGTTGGTGTCCAGAGAGACTTGGGTGTCCTTGTACAAGAGATACAAAAAGTTAGTCTGCAGGTGCAGCAAGCAATTAGGAAGGCAAATGGCATGTTGGCCTTTATTGCAAGGGGGTTGGAGTACAAGAGTAAGGAAGTCTTACTACAATTGCACTTTTGGTCTCCTTATCTAAGGAAGGATATACAGGCCTAAGAGGCAGTGCAACGAAGATTCACTAGATTAATTCCTGGGATGAGAGAGTTGTCCTATAAGGAGAGGTTGAGTAGAATGGGCCTATAGTCTAGAGTTCAGAAGAATGAGAGGTGATCTCATTGAAACATATAAGATTATGAGGGGGCTTGACAGGGTAGATCCTGAGAGATTGTTTCCCCTGGCTAGAGAGTCTAGAATTAAGATTATGAGGGGGCTTGACAGGGTAGATGCTGAGAGATTGTTTCCCCTGGCTAGAGAGTCTAGAGCTAAGGCGCATAATTGCAGGACACGGCATTGGCCATTCAAGACTGAGATGAGGAGGAATTTCTTGATGCAGAGGGTTGTGAATCTTTGGAATTCTCTATCCTAGAGGGCTGTGGATGCTGAGATATTGAATATATTCAAGGCTGAGATGGATAGATTTTTGGTCTCTAGGGGAATCCAGGGATGTGGGGATCAGGTGGGAAAGTGGAGTTGACGTCAAAGATCTGATTGAATTGCAGAGCAGGCTCGAGGGGCCGTATGGCCTAGTCCTGCGAATTGGCACTGACATGTTAATTTCCTGAACATGTAAATTTGGCTCGATTTAGACACATTAGGGCTGATTTTCACTTTCGGCAATGATGGGGTTGGGGGGAGAAACGGGCAATGACGGAGCAGCCGCTAGTTTTACACTTCACCCAATTTTCCTTTCCATTGAAGTCACCGCTGAAAGTTAAAATCAGCCCCAATGGGTTTGGATGGAGCAGTACCTTACCATTACAGAATAATGCTGATGTGTTCCCCTAATGGCACAGTTGGCTAAAACACTGGCAAGTGTGGAATTAAGCCATACAGACCAAGAAGGTGCAAGGTTTGATCCCTAGTCTGTGCTGAGTTAGCTGGTCTCTCCTGGAGAGGCAGTAGGGACACTCCAATTGGCCCCAGCACCTCTGGCCAAAAGAGAGGGGCGGGGGGGAAATCAACTGGGCTCATGCTTCTTATCATTGAAGCAAAGAATAACAGAGCAGAAGTAACAAGAGAATAACAGTAAGTTAAATGTTGCAGTAGAAACTAGGATTGAACATTTTCCTTCAAACACCGACTGAGAACACACCAAGAAAACATAAAAGAGTTTATTATGTCTATACTTTTTTCTTGGTGTATTTGCATGTAGAAAGAGAGAAAATGTGTGACGTACCTAAAAATGCATTCAAAAAACATAGTTGATCAACCTGTGATGTATAGGACAAGTTTTTACAGGTGTTTGTCTAATCCTGATTAGATTGTATCTTTGTTTGCTAGCAATTGGCTTTACTCATAAGACAGTAAAACAAGGGTGATGACAGTCCTTATGCTGACCTCTGACTATCATGACCTGCTCTTCTGGAGACCTCAAAGTTAGGGGAGTAAGTCTGTTCTTTGAAGGATGATGGTAAGATTGGGGAGGAAATGGGGATTTCCCTTCATAGTTAACCTTATAACCCTTTGACTCACATTAATCTTCTCCTCATGGCTGCAGATATAATGCAGACACATCCCTAGTCATTTTAACTTGGAATTGTTTTTCATTTCAAATCCAATTTCCTCCCATGTCCCATGCATCACGTGTTGTGATGCCAAGCCAGACAGAAAAATAAGTTCCCAGGTTTGGTACTTTGTCTGTGCTCAGTTAGCTAATCTCAACTGGGGCAATAGTTGACTTAGTATCCCTGAGCTAGGTAAGGAGAACAAAAAACAGCCAAGGTTCCCACTCCTGATGTCTGTTCGGGGACTTCTGCTGGAATTCCAGAGGTGAGGTGAGAGTGACTGTCCTTGACATCAAGGCAGCATTTGACCGAGTGTGGCACCAAGGAGCCCTAGTAAAATTGAAGTCAATGGGAATCAGGGGGAAAACTCTCCAGTGGCTGGAGTCACACCTAGCACAACGGAAGATGGTAGTGGTTGTTAGAGGCCAATCATCTCAGCCCCAGGACATTGCTGCAGGAGTTCCTCAGGGCAGTGTCCTAGGCCCAACCATCTTCAGCTGCTTCATCAATGACCTTCCCTCCATCATAAGGTCAGAAATGGGGATGTTCGCTGATGATCAGACAGTGTTCAGTTGAATTCGCAACCCCTCAGATAATGAAGCAGTCCGTGCCCGCATGCAGCATGACCTGGACAACATGCAGGCTTGGGCTGATAAGTGGCAAGTAACTTTCGCACCAGACAAGTGCCAGGCAGTGACCATTTCCAACAAGAGAGAGTCTAACCATCTCCCCTTGACATTCAACAGCATTACCATTGCCGAATCCCCCACCATCAACATCCTGGGGGTCACCACTGACCAGAAACTTAACTGGACCAGCCACATAAATACTGTGGCTACAAGAGCAGGTCAGAGGCTGGGTATTCTGCAGCAAGTGACTCACCTCCTGACTCCCCATAGCCTTTCCACCATCTACAAGGCACAAGTCATGAATGTAATGGAATACTCTCCACTTGCCTGGATGAGTGCAACTCCAACAACACTCAAGAAGCTCAACACCATCCAGGACAAAGCAGCCTGCTTGATTAGTACCCCATCCACCACCCTAAACATTCACTCCCTTCACCACTGGCGCACTGTGGCTGCAGTGTGTACCATCTATAGAATGCACTGCAGTAACTCGCCAAGGCTTCTTCGACAGTAGCTCCCAAATCCGCGACCTCTACCACCTAGAAGGATGAGGGCAGCAGGCACATGGGAACACCACCACCTGCATGTTCCCTCCAAGTCACACACCATCCCAACTTGGAAATATACCGCCGTTCCTTCATTGTCGCTGGGTCAAAATCCTGGAACTCCCTACCTAACAGCACTGGGGGAGAACCTTCAACACACGGACTGCAGCAGTTCAAGAAGGCGGCTCATCACCACCACCTTCTCAAGGGCAATTAGGGATGGGCAATAAATGCTGGCGTTGCCAGTGACACCCACATCCCATGAACGAATAAAAAAAGTGTACATGTGCGCGCAGCAGGTGAAGACAGAATGGGACTTGATTGTTGTGTTATTATCTAGCAGAATAGCACCACAATTAATATGTTCCTGTACTTTTTTAGGTTGTAATTAGTTTTTAACAGTACACAAGGAGGAATATAAAGGTACAGATCAATATTTTGGTAAAAGATTAATCAGGAGCTGGGAGCCTTTGAAACAAAGTTGAAGAGCATCACCTTACCTACCACCTCAGAACATTCTTGCATGAATTGTTGTTACAAATGGATGTTTACAAGGTGTCAGCAGCAAAGGCATTTAAACAAAAAATCTATATAACATATTAAAAATCTTACATTTGCATGCACTTCCTGTATAAAACCTTACTTCCTGTTGTCAAGTTTTTGTCATACTTTTGTGTCAACTGTTTTCATTATAAATTCCTATGTCCACATTTATAATGGAAATTGCCTTTTGTAAACTTGTCACACTGCAATTACATTCTTTCCCTGGTGGTAGCACTGTAGTGCCTCAGTTTTGCATCTCCCAACTCGTCCGCCTGTACTGAAAAGAACTCCAATGCTCCAACCAATATTTGCTTCCCAAATTTTGTCATTTAACCATAAATTAGTCAATCACCTATGGCATTGCACATGGAAAGTTCATAAATATGGGTACTCTTTTACCTGTCCAAGATATCTTTGTGCTGGTGATTCTTTGTGTCTCTCCTCTTCTACTTCTGTCTCTCTCCTCTTCTTTGCCGCGTCTCTCCCCTTAATGTTTTGCTTCTTTCCCATCCTCTTCTGCTGTTCTTTCTATCTTTTTCTTTTATTCTTTATTTTCAAGTGGGAAATGATGGGTGGCATGTGATGGTGTGGTGGGGAAAGGAGCTGTCAACAACTGCAGGCCACATTTGGATGGAGGCAAAATGTTGCCCTAAGCTCTCTCTTCCTATACCCTCCCCCAATCACTTGTGCTTTCCCTACCCTCTTGCTCCCATCACAAAACCTACCTATTTACCTACCCATTCATCTTCTTATCATGCACCTCACACTTACCATTACCCATACTTCTTCCCTTATGAACTACTCACTTGACCCTTGTATCCTCCCTTCCCCTTTGGTTCACTATCACGCACCTCACCTTTAACCCTCAATCCACTGTCGCTCCCTCCATCCCTCCCTCTGATTCCCTCCAAGTATGGATGCTGAGAGGCTCCTCACCCACCACTGGTTTCCTTCCTTCTCCCACCCACCTCCCCTACCTTCCTATCTATTTCCCTCAAAGTTTGCTTTCAAAATTAAACTTGTTTATTTTTTTTAAAGAAATTAAATTAGAATGAGGAAAAATTGTCTGTCCACTTTTCTAAATTTGTGTCTTTCTTTCTGCCTTTGTCAATAGATGTTAGAAATTAGAATTTCTAATTGGCATTGACCTTTTCGAATTGTCAACGAAACACACGTGAAATGATTAGTTGGCTTCAAATTGGTAGGTTTTTTTTGAAAATTGAAGTAACATTAGATGAAGAAAGGCACACATATTTTCTCTCTGACCCTAGTCTCTGTCTCATCCCCCCTCTCTGAATCTAGTCTCTCACTTTTTCTCTCGCTCACCCTCAGTTTAATTTACTTTTTAAGGTTTATAGAACTCAAAACAAAAGTTACAACAGGTAATAATCAGATTACAACAGGTTATAATCAGAAGACTGTCATTTTATTCTCTCTCACACACACACGTGCACAAAAACTTTCTGTTTATGTTACTGTTTTTAAAAACACTCAATATAAATTTTACTTCAGAAAAACTCTTGAAATTTGCCCTTTGGAGAAAAGCTACTGAGCAGAAAGTATTAGAAGTTAAATGATACATAAGACAATTTAATGAATAAATGTAATCATGTTATTGTGAAATAGGTACTTTTTTGATTTATTAAAATTTAGTTTAAACTCTTATTTTGGAAAATTAGAAATTTCAGTTACTGAGGAAAAAAATGGTAGATGTCAAAAATATTCAGGAAGTGTTTTGAGCGATTTATGGAAACCCAGTAGCAGATTGCACAATCACAGGGTAATATATTCTCATTGTAAATAGTCTGTTGTGTGTCCACAGTGTGTTCCCTTGAACATTAAAAATACCTATCAGAGCACCATCTACAAGAGTAACAGGTACTGCGGATATTTATAAAGAGTCCCACGTACCAAATGTAATATATAACATCAAATAAATGTGTTAAATAAAAATAAGGATACAATGTATACCTTTAAAATGGGGACTCACATATGTCTGCACACCATGGTCTAATTATCCCCTCTAAACTCACTTCACCTGAATACTACACATGGTCTTAATTCCTCATGTGTAATGCCATGGGAGATCGACTTGTATTTTCTAAAAACTGAAATATTTGACAAACAATCCAAGGCCAGGGATTGGATGGTACTCAGCTTTCCCTTTACAAATTACAGCATAGCACATTCTATGTACCCATATAGAGGTAATTTTAGGGTGTCCATATAATATGAGGTCCAATTGTATGTCCACTGGATTATTCTTTGTATGGAGGGGATCCTCCCTCCCCAGTGCATAATTGAAATTGGAGGATAATCAACACAGTGCTAATAAATGACCCAACCAGAGTCCTTGATCAGACCTGAGATGACATATCAGCAGCAAAAAGCACAACACATTTGGACCTGTATCCCTGACCTGATATGACATGGAGGATTTATTCTGAGTAGATTTTGTATGGACCAAACAAAAGACACAGTCTAATTGAAAGTATCTTTGGTGCATGCATTAAGGTTCAACCTCAAGTTTTATCCCAGCAGTTGAAAGACTGGGCCAGAATTTTCTGTAGCAGGGCATCGAATGGCCTCTGCCATTAATTAGACCTGCCCCTGCATCCTTCAGCTCAAAACATTTTTGCTCACAAAGTTGCTGAAAGTGCGAGCTGATAATGGCGCAGTGAGGGAAGAAGGGCATCTGGGTCCTGAGCGAACGGGGCAACCAATAGGGTATCTCCTTATCCAATGAGATTTAAGGATTAGGAAATCAACACAGGAAGGACTGAGAAGGAGGGTAAATTAAAGGGGGTGAATTTGGTGTCAAATCAGGTACAGAATGAGAAATAGAGGGAAAGAAAGAGTGGACTAAAAGAGAGAGAGGGGGAAAAAGAGACAGTAAGGAAAAGTAAGAAAAAAAATAAAACATTTGAAATTTGAAATTTTTTAAATCTCCCCGAAAAATTAAAAACCTGAAGTACACGTAATAGTTAATTTTTGGTGCCAGAGAGGTTGATTGGCAGTAATTGATACTTATCACATCGTTAAAAAGGTATTCATGCTTATAATGACCAATCTTAACTTTCTGTGGTGAGGTTAATGGACAATTAATGGGCAAATACAGATAGTTCCCAAAAAAAACAGGGAGGCTAAGGGTGAGGTGCCGTTTTTGCGAAGCTAACAGTGGAGCGGTGCAACTCGGACAGCAACTTTTGGATACTCACATTTAATCACGTATCTGCTCCTCGCCTGAAGTTGCTGTACCATTTACCTATAAATAACAGTGAACGTCATTAGTCATGCCATCATTTTGACAGCAAATGCTAGCCCACAATTCGATGTTAAATCCTCATGTTGGTCCTATCGTGGATAACTGCAAAACGGATTTTAGGACTGTAGATAATCTGGGTTCTACTGTACTTATAAGTGGTGTTATACAAGGTGTTTAAGAACATAAGAACATAAGAAATAGGAGCAGGAGTAGGCCAATCGGCCCTTCGAGCCTGCTCCGCCATTTAATAAGATCATGGCTGATCCGATCCTAACCTCAAATCTAGATAGTGATGACTAGAAATTGGTCAGTGCCTGTTTTCGGGTGCCGAATCAACGCAGCGCACGCAACCCACACCTGAACACATGAGCACCGTTAAGTAGTGAAATTGGTTTCTGTGCCTCATCAACATTGTACAGGCTGGCTCTCAACTATCCTAATATAGTCTGGGATAATAATAATATAAGGGGCAAAGAGGGGGAGGAATTTTTGAAATGAGTTCAGGATAACTGTCGTTAACGTTATTAAATGTTTCCAGACCAACAAGGAAGGAGGCATTGCTAAACTTAGTTCTAGGGAATGAGGCGGGCCAAATGGAGTAAGTGTCAGTGGGGGAGCATTTGGGGAGCAGCGATCATAGCATCACAAGGTTTAGAATAGCTATGGAAAAGAACACAGACCTCTATAAAGTAAAAAATGGAGGAGGGCCAATTTCAGTGGCATGAGAACAGATCTGGCATGGGAAAATTGGAATCAAAGATTGGCAGGCAAAACTGCAATTGAACAGTAGGTGGCCTTTAAAGAGGAGATGATTTGGGTACAGTCCAGGCACATTCCCACGAGGGAGAAAGGTAGGGCAACTAAAGCCAGAGCTCCCTGGAGGACAAAAGAGACAGAGAGTAAGATGAAACGGAAAAAAGGGGCGTGTGACAGATGTCAGGTTGATAAAACAAGTGAGAACCAGGCAGAATATAGAAAGAGGGGAAATGAAAAAGGAAATAAGCGGGGCAAAGACAGAGTATGAGAATAGACTGGCGGCCAACATAAAAGGGAATCCAAAAGTCTTCTACAGGCATATAAATAATAAATGGGTAGTAAGAGGAGGGGTCGGGCTGATTAGGGACCATACAGGAGATTTACTCATGGAGGCAGAGGACATGGCTGAGATACTAAATGAGTACTTTGCATTTATCTTTACCAAGGAAGAAGATGCTGCCAGAGTATCAATAAGGAAAATATAGTTGAGATACCAAATGGGCTAAAAATTGAAAAAGAAGAGGTACTTGAAAGGCTAGCTGAACTTAAAGTAGATAAGTCACCTGGTCTGGATGGGATGCATCCTGGGTTGCTGAGGGAAGTAAGCATGGAAATTGCGGAGATACTGGCCATAATCTTCCAAACATCCTTAGATACGGGGGTGGTGCCAGAAGACTGGAGAATTGCAAATGTTACACCCTTGTTTAAAAAAGGGTGTAAGGATAAACCCAGCAATTACAGGCCAGTCAGTTTAACATCGGTGGTGGGGAAACTTTCAGAAACAATAATCCGGGACAGAATTAACAGTCACTTGGACGAGTGTGGATTGATTAGGGAAAGCCAACACGGATTTGTTAAAGGCAAATCGTGTTTAACTAACCTGATAGAGTTTTTTGATGAGGTAACAGAGAGGGTAGATGAGGACAATGCAGTTGATGTGGTGTTTATGGACTTTCAAAAGGCATTTGATAAAGTACCGCATGGTAGGCTTATCATCAAGACTGCGGCCCATGGAATAAAGGGGGCAGTAACAACATGGATACAAAACTGGCTAAGTGACAGGAAACAGAGAGTAGTGGTGAATGGTTGTTTTTCGGACTGGAGGGAGGTGTACAGTGGTGTTCCCCGGGGTCGGTGCTGGGACGACTGCTTTCCTTGATATGTATTAATGTCTTGGACTTGGGTGAACAGGGCACAATTTCAAAATTTGCAGATGACACGAAACTTGGAAGGGTAGTGAACAGTGAGGAGGATAGTGGAAGACTTCAAGAGGATATAGACAGGCTGGTGGCATGGGCGGATATGTGGCAGATGAAATTTAACGCAGAAAAATGTGAAGTCATACATTTTGGTAGGAAAAACGAGGAGAGGCAATATAAACTAGAGGCCACAATTCTAAAAGGGGTACAGGAACAGAGAGATCTGGGGGTATAGGTGCACAAATCATTGAAGGTGGCAGGGCATGTTGAGAAAGCAGTTAAAAAAGCAGACGGGATCCTGGGCTTTATAAATGGACACAGAGTACAAAAGTAAGGAAGTTATGATGAACCTTTCTAAAGCACTGGTTCAGCCACAACAGGAGTATTGTGTCCAGTTCTGGGCACCGCACTTTAGGAAAGATGTGAAGGCCTTAGAGAGGGTGCAGAACAGATTTATTAGAATGATTCCAGGGATGAGGAAATTTAGTTACTTGGATAGACTGGAGAAGCTGGGATTGTTCTCCTTGGAACAGAGAAGGTTGCGAGGAGTTTTGATAGAGGTATTCAAAATCATGAAGGGTCAAGACACAGTAGATAGAGAGAAACTGTTCCCGTTGGCGGAAGGGTCAAGAACCAGAGGACATAGATTTAAGGTGATTGGCAAAAGAACCAAAGGTGACATGAGGAAAAACTTTTTTACGCAGCAAGTGGTTAGGATCTGCAATGCACTGACCAAGGGGGTGGTGGAAGCAGATTAAATCATGGCCTTCAAAAGGGAACTGGATAAGTACTTGAAAGTAAAAAATTTGCAGGGCTACAGGGATAGGGTGGGGGTCGGGGACTAGCTGGATTGCTCTTGCATAGAGCTAGCACGGCCTCAATGGGCCGAATGGCCTCCTTCCGCGCTGTAAGCTTTCTACGATTCTATGATTCTATGATTCATTGCTACCCATGTTGTTGATTGGCAGCTCACCTAATCGTGGCCCAGACAATGACATGTCCATGATGCTATTTAAAGGCAGCCTGCACCTCTTAAAGGAGAGGCGCACTTTGGCTGTTCATCATTGGAATCTGCCGTGGACACTTCAGACATGCCTGAAACAATTACTGTGAGGGCACCCAGACCCTCTGATGCTGTAGTTGGGGGTCCTGCTAGAGGTGGTCCACCTAAGGAATAAGCTGCTGTTCCCGCGGGGAGTGGAGTGGATAAGTGGAGTATAGCCCACGAAGAGTGTCTTGTACACTAAGTTTCACCTAGTAGACCGGGCAATGGGTGGGACTTCCATTTCATAGAATCATAGAAAGGTTACAGCATGGAAGCAGGCCATTCGGCCCATCGAGTCTGCACTGGCTCTATGTAAGAGCAATCCAGCTAGTCCCATTCCCCCGCCTAATCTCCATAGCCCTGCAATTTTTCTCCTTTCAAATACTTATCCAGTTCCCTTTTGAAGGCCATGATTGAATCTGCCTCCACCATCCCCTCGGGCAGTGCATTCCAGATCCTAACCACTTGCTGTGTAAAAAAGTTTTTCCTCATGTCACCTTTGGCTCTTTTGCCAATTACCTTAAATTGTGACACAACAGCTGCTGCCGTGAAACCACAATAAAGATTCTCAACTACAGGGGACCCAACCTTTTTAGAAGGTAAATCCAAAAACAATTGTAGATGTCATGTGATCAGCCCACCATCAATGCCTCCAAGCAAAGTGCATTCCAGATCCGAACTATTCGCTGTGTAAAAAGGTTTTTCCTCATGTCACCTTTGGTTCTTTTGCCAATCACCTTAAATCTATGTCCTCTGCTTCTTGACCCTCCGCAATTTCCACCCTTATTTCCCTCAGCAACCTAGGATGCATCCCTTCCGGACCTGGTGACTTATCTACTTGAAGTTCAGCTAGCTTTCAAATACCTCTTCTTTGTCAATTTTTAGCCCATCCAGTATTCCAACTATATCTTCCTTTACTGAGACTCTGGCAGCAACTTCTTCCTTGGTAAAGACAGTTGCAAAGTACTCATTTAGTATCTCGGCCATGTCCTCTGCCTCCATGAGTAGATCTGCTTTATGATCCCTAATCTGCCCCACCTGTCCTCTTACTACCCGTTTACTGTTAACTTGCCTTTAGAAGACTTTTGGATTTCCTTTATGTTGACTGCCAGTTATTCTCATGCTCTCTCTTTGCCCCTCTTATTTCCTTATTCACTTCCCCTCTGAACTTTCTATATTCTGCCTGGTTCTCACTCGTATTATCAACCTGACATCTGTCATACGCCCCTTTTTTCCATTTCATCTTACTCACTATCTTTTTTGTCATCCAGGGAGCTCTGGCTTTAGTTGTCCTACCTTTCTCCCTCGTGGGAATGTGCCTAGACTGTAGCTGAACCATCTCCTCTTTAAAGGCCGCCCATTGTTCAATTACAGTTTTGCCTGCCCATCTTTGATTCCAATTTACCCAGGTCAGATCTGTTCTCATCCCATTGAAATTGACCCTCCTCCAATTGAGTATTTTTACTTTAGAGTGGTCTGTGTCATTTTCCGTAGCTATTCTAAACCTTATGATACTATTTTTTAGGATTAAAATCACATCAGAGTCCTACATGCATCATAGGACCCCAATTTGCATGAGATTCATAAGGCTCCCATCTGCCTGTACCGGGAACCTCGGCTGCATGGAAAGTCCGCTTGGTTAAAATGGTGCTGGGTGGAGCCGTCTCAGAATAGTAAGTATACTTGCCTGATTTTAACCCCTCGCACAGTCCGTTCCAGCCTGGTAGGTTGGGTTAAAATTCTTCCCAATATCTTTCCCTGGTCCTGAAAATAGAAAGCCATGAAAAGGTGTGGCTCTAGATCAAAGGAGATTGAAGTAATCTGCAACTGTTCACTAAAAGTAAATAAGGACCAGACAAAATAAACTTTGCATAAATAACATCTCATTTCTGGTAGGTGTACATATAATAGTCTAGATGGTGTTTAAATGCATTCACAATGTTGATGTGAAGATTTATCTTCTCAAAGGTTTGTGAAAGGCAATGATGATTGCCTTAGTAAGAACTAAGTTGGTGCCTGTAGCCTTTGACATACATTCCTTCCAGCACGGGAATCCTTGCTATTCTCATTTGCAAGTCTGTACTGTGTTCCATCTGGCCGCCTACAATTTAGGGATACTTGTTACTAAATGAATTTTTTTCAACTTTACAATGTTTATAAGTCTCATGTTTTACTAGAAATTAAATATTCTATTGATAAAATGATAATAGTTTCAAAAAAAGTAAAATAAATTACTTTCCCTTAGATCATCTGTTACTTCATTCATTTGCTATTAATGGGACTTTGCACAAATTGAATGCTGTGGTTTCCTACATAACGAGAGTGACATTTGTTGTAAAATGTTCTGAGATGTTTTGAGGATGTGATAAGGCAGTATATAAATGCAAGTTCTTGCTTTCTTTCCCTGATGAGTTCTGCAGACTCAAAACACGATGGCTCATTCTACTGAAGTTTATACACAGCAAATGACTTTACACAGCACCAAACATAACATTAATTTTCAAATTCATCCAAGGTCTAAAATGGGACTTGATTAATAATCAGCAGCATTCTCAATTGAGCTATAAGAGGTTGTCAAGGTCAATATCATAAACAATTCAACTAATATTCAATTTTAGAGACCACACAATATAAACTTTTGACTGTAAGTTCATACATTTCACATCATGAAAAGCAGGTTAATACATTTTTTTAAAATTTTGGCATTTTATTAAGATAATGCTCCTTATCAACTTTCAGGGGACTTGATTATCAGGACATATTTTACCATACTGTATTGTAAAAGTTGCGATTTGAGTGATGTCCTTTCTTAAAAATGTCAACACTGATGTCACTGTGCTGCACAGGAAAAGTCTTTCTAGTTTCATGGATGTGCATTTACATTTAGGCAAATTAGCAATACTATCAGAAGCCATGTTTCTAAAATAACTATTAGCTTGTGCATAGAAGAGTTACGAATCCTCACAATACTACCCTTAACAATTATTAACTTAGTGATTCAAAATCTTTTATCAAAGTCCATTTTTAGGGCCCATGGAATCTTCTCATTATATTTATTAAAAAAAAGAAAGACTTGAATGCATATAGCGCCTTTCACGTCCTCAGGATGTCCCAAAGTACTTTACAGCCAATAAAGTAGTTTTGAAATGCAGTCACTGTTGTAATATAGTATGTGTTATATCAACTACTGCCTTGTATGCAGACACATTTAAGATCATCCAAATCAATGAGGCTAGCATCTGTGCCTGATACAACCTGGACTTAATAGCCTTTCCATAAGGTTCACAATATTTCAAAAAGTCAGGAACCTGCAGGATGATACCACACAAAGAACATAAGAACATAAGAAATAGGAGCAGGAGTAGATCAATCGGCCCCTCGAGCCTGCTCCGCCATTCAATAAGATCATGGCTGATCTGATCCTAACCTCAAATCTAAATTCATGTCCAATTTCCTGCCCGCTCCCCGTAACCCCTAATTCCCTTTACTTCTAGGAAACTGTCTATAAGAACATAAGATCAGTCTTATCGTAAAATTTAAGATGCATCTTATCAAAGTACACTGTTTTATAACATGCTGTAAACATTTTCCCACAGATGGTTGATAATTTCCCAGACATACTACTTTGAAAAAAAAATTCTTTAAATGTTGCTTTGATCTTGCTGTATTTATAGCAGCTACTATTGTACCAAGTACGAATTCATTGATAGCCTCGATAGAAAAAAAAAGTTATAAAAACTCATAAAGGTTGATGAGATTAAAAAATGTTAATGATGGTAAACAGACATTCACTGTCTGTTCACATTGAACCCCTTGTTAACTATAGGTAAAGACACAGTTGTTAAAAAGCATGACACAATGTGGAATAATTCAGACTTAATAATGTAGGAAATATGAAGCACTCATTGTTTTTTGTACTCACTGACTTTGGTAGCACGCAGTGGTAACACTCCTGCCTCTGAGTATGATGTTTGTGGGTTCAAGCTCCCTGCCCCCACCCCTGTTCCAGGACCTTGGCATATCATCTATCTTCAGCCAGAAGTGCCGAGTGGATGATACAATTTGGCCTCCTCCCTATATCCCCACCATCACAGAAGCCAGTCTTCAGCCAATTCGATTTACTCCACGTAATATTAAGAAACAGCTGAGTGCACTGGATACAACAAAGGCTATGGGCCCTGACAACATTCCAGCTGTAGTGCTGAAGACTTGTGCTCCAGAACTAGCCATGCCTCTAGCCAAACTGTTCTAGTATAGCTACAACACTGGCATCTACCCGACAATGTGGAAAATTGCCCAGATGTGTCCTGTCCACAAAAAGCAGGGCAAATCCAATCCGGCCAATTACCGCCCCATCAGTCTACTCTCAATCATCAGCAAAGTGATGGAAGGTGTCGTCGACAATGCTATCAAGCAGCACTCACTCACCAATAACCTGCTCACCGATGCTCAGTTTGGGTTCCGCCAGGACCACTCAGCTCCAGGCCTCATTACAGCCTTGATCCAAATATCGACAAAAGAGCTGAATTCCAAAGGTGAGGTGAGAGTGACTGCCCTTGACATCAAGGCAGTATGTGACCGAGTGTGGCACCAAGGAGCCCTAGTAAAATTGAAGTCAATGGGAATCAGAGGGAAAACTCTCCAGTGGCTGGAGTCATACCTAGCACACAAAGGAAGATGGTAGTGGTTGTTGGAGGCCAATTATCTCAGCCCCAGGGCATTGCTGCAGGAGTTCCTCAGGGCAGTGTCCTAGGCCCAACCATTTTCAGCTGCTTCATCAATGACCCTCCCTCCATCATAAGGTCAGAAATGGGGATGTTCGCTGATGATAGCACAGTGTCCAGTTGAATTCGCAACCCCTCAGATAATGAAGCAGTCCGTGCCTGCATGCAGCAAGACCTGGACAACATCCAGGCTTGGGCTCATAAGTGGCAAGTAACATTCGCGCCAGACAAGTGCCAGGCAATGACCATCTCCAACAAGAGAGAGTTTAACCACCTCCCCATGATATTCAATGGCATTACCAACGCTGAATCCCCCACCATCAACATCCTGGGGGTCACCACTGACCAGAAACTTAACTGGACCAGCCACATAAATACTGTGGATACAAGAGCATGTCAGGGGCTGGGTATTCTGCAGTGAGTGACTCACCTCCTGACTCCCCAAAGCCTTTCCTCCATCTACAAGGCACAAGTCAGGAGTGTGATGGAATACTCTCCACTTGCCTGGATGAGTGCAGCTCCAACAACACTCAAGAAGCTCGACACCATCCAGGACAAAGCAGCCCGCTTGATTGGCACCCCATCCACCACCCTAAACATTCACTCCCTCCACCACCAGCGCACAGTGGCTGCAGTGTGTACCATCCACAGGATGCACTGCAGCAACTCGCCAAGGCTTCTTCGACAGCACCTCCCAAACCCACGACCTCTACCACCTAGACGGACAAGGGCAGCAGGCACATGGGAACAACACCACCTGCACGTTCCCCTCCAAGTCACACACCATCCCGACTTGGAGGTATATCACTGTTCCTTCAATGTCGCTGGGTCAAAATCCTGGAACTCCCTACCTAACAGCACTATGGGAGAACCTTCACCACACAGACTGCAGCGGTTCAAGAAAGCGGCTCACCACCACCTTCTCAAGGACAATTAGTGATGGGCAATAAATGCTGGCTTTGCCAGCGGCGCCCACATCCCAAGAACGAATTAAAAAAAAGGCTGACACTTTAGTGTAGTACTGAGGGAGTGTTGCAGTGTTGGAGGTGTTGTCTATCAGATGAAATGTTAAACTGAGGCTCCAACTGTCCACTCAGGTGGATGTAAAAGATCCCATGGCACTATTCAAATCTGAGCAGGAGGGGTTCTTCTGGTGCCATAGCCAATGTTTATCCCTCAACCAACATCAAAAACAGATTACTCGGTCTGTTAACTCATTGCTGTTTGTGGGACATTGCGATGAGCAAATTGGCTGCCATATTTGCCCACGTAACAACAACGATTGAATTTCAAAAGATAATTCATTAGCTGTGAAGTGCTTTGGCATGTCAGGATATGAAAGGCACTACATGAATGCAAGTTCTTTCTTTTTTCTTTCTTACATTGATACATGTGACTGATTCTTTTCAGAAAGAAATAAAAATGCCATAGCTAGAAATAGGGATTCATACTTTGGGATGGAGTATATGAACTTTTGAAGCACCATAAGTATGGAATTGTCTGCATTCCCACACGGTAACATACCTGCATTGGTAACCTTAAGCCATCTATTGGTGTTGTACATAATATCCTACTGATTTACTACTTTATATTTATATGCAAGTCTTTCTTTAGCAATCAGAAATGAGCCACTTGACTTTTATTAATGAGTCTTGTTTACAGCAAACAGGTGGATGTGAGGAAATTTGTTACCAAATCCCAAATAATGTCTGCCTTGTTTAATATCAAGTAAGAAATTGGATCCTCAAACAAAATACCAACAACCTCCAGGCCCCAAAAATAAAGAATGTTGCATATTACCAGGGATGCCAAGAAATGATAAAGGTCTGAAATGGAAGATCAAGAGTGGAAATGTGTTATTCAGTGCAAAAATTGAGAGTGTTTAAAAAGAGAGTCATTTTAACCTCATAAGGGAGCAGGACATCACATCCACTAATTCTATGAATTATGTTAATTTATATATCATTCACTGATTATATTCTGTAATGTGGATGTCAATAATACAATATCACTTTCATATAATATATTGTAACACATGCGTTTCTGTTCACTGTCTGATGTATCTGCATTTCCATAAGTTTATAAAGCAACTAGGGTTCAGGATGAGGAAATAGCATGTTCACAGATCTTGTATGTCCAATATGTTAAGTCAGTATGTTGACAGAACTAGGATGATAAGGTCACATGTCAACAGGCGCAGTGTGATGAGGGAGCATGTGAATGGGTCCAGGATGAGGAAGCAGCATGTTAACAGGTCCACGATGATAAGACAGCATGTTGACAGGTCTCGCATGAGGAAGCAGTATGTTATCAGGTCTAGGATGATAAGACAGCATGTTGACAGGTGTAGGATGATGAGCTTCTAAGTCAACAGGTCCAGATGCCAAGGTTGCATGTCATCAGTTGCAAGATGATGAGGCAACATGTTGGTGAGATCAAGACGATTAGGCAGTATGTTGGCAGGTCCAGGTGCAAGGTTACAACATCAAATGTTGACAGGTCCTGGATAATTAGATTGCATGTCAACAGGTCCTGCTCATGGGCAAGTCCAGAATGATAAGACTACATGTCAGCAGGTCCAGAATAATTAGACTGTAGGTAGGCAAGTCCAGGATGATAAGGCTGCACGTTGACAGGTCCTGGATGATTAAACCACATATCGGTAGGTTCTCGATTAGATTAGATTGCTCGTGGGCAAGTTCAGAATGATAAGGCTGCATGTTGACAGGTGCAGAATGATGAGGCAGCATACTTGTAGGTCCAAGATGACAGGCCACATGTCTACAGATCCAGGATGATGAGGCCGCATGCCAACACGTCCAGGAGGATGAAGCAGAAAGTCAGCAGGTCCAGGGTAATGATGTGTCATGTCACCTGTGGCCCTGAGATTATGTAGTCTGGCAGTTGATGACAGAAGCTAAATCTTTTCAAGATCCTGTTTTGATGGATGGGTGAAAGTTATGAAGGAAAAACTTATACTTAGTTTCATTTATAATCTGTGTAATATGTTGCATTATACATATCAATGGGTTAACATATTGATATTTTTGTATATGGTATTAAATATGTATTTAATGTGACTGAGTACAGTCAGTTTGAGATGAAATAATAAAATAATATTGCACCCACTCAAGAGTTTTTTAGCTTCTGTGGTAGTGCAATTAAAAACTGTATTGCTCCTCTCATACGAATGATGAAAGGACAGATATTTCTCTTGTCATCTTATCAAGAGCATCACTTCCAAAATAAGAAATAGGTAAATAAAGAGCAAAAAGTTAAAGCCTATTGTTATAAGATTTGGGAGGATAGGACAACATGTCAGCTAAAGGAAAGGCACCAAAGGATTATCCTAAGTGCAGAGAACTGCAACTGAGACAAGGGTTAATCATTCTGAACCATTTTGTACAAGTCTGCAACTCTTTACTTACATGCAATAAAAATTGAAATGAAGGTTCACTTTTCGCACTGGATTATATTATAGTTGTGCAGTTGGTTGGTAGCTTAATATCAGATGCCATTCTGTGATGCACTGCACTTGTTATGGTTAGACTATTTGGCACTCTCTAGGTCTATGCATCTGTGTGAGTATGCTAAAATGATATAGAAGGAACTGAAACTTGACTGTTTTAATTTGATAATCCTATAATGCACAGATGGGGAGCACATAAGAACATAAGAAATAGGAGCAGTAGGCCATACGGCCCCTCGAGCTTGCTCCACAATTCAATCAGATCAATGGCTGATCTTCGACCTCAACTCCACTTTCCTGCCCGATCCCCATATCCCTTGTTTCCCCTTGAGTCCAAAAATCTATCTATCTCAGCCTTGAATATATTCAACGACTCATCACTGCCGGGTTTCCCGAGCCCTGGGAAAGCTGTGCAGCAGCAGTGAATTTTACCATGGGAGCCCGATTTAAATATGTTAATGAAGTGTCCCGCCTCTCCACGGCGAGACACCCGGACATCACAACATCCGCCGCCACAAAAAGACGGTGGACACGTGCAAGGCGTGTTGGGGTCGCATTCCGCATATGTAAGTTTTTAACCGTGCCACCCTCCCGACCATCGAGGCCAATATGTTTCCGGGGCTGTGGTATGGCAGCACACACACTTTCACCTCAACCTGCTGCATCCTAACATTAGAGGCATGTTAGTCATTTAGGAACCCTTTTAGCCTTTTTTAAACAATCACAAAGCAACCTGTATTCATGCATGACACACCTTCCAAATTCCAAGCATACCTTTCGGTGATGCTGCCAAGATATCAGAAAGACTAGGGCCACGAAAGACTCCAACTGGCTGCCATACTCTAACCTGAAGACCCTATGCCGCCTGGAGCAAGTGATCCTACTGATAGTGGACTGCCAGTCAATACAGCCCGCTGGAGAGGGTAATGCAGGTGGCTACCCCACAGCTCCAGGCTATTACCCATCATTCCTGTGTTTTCTTCCCTCTATGAATCATTTACACACTCAAGCATTCTGTCAATAGGAACCTTAGCAAGTACCAGAACATCTTGACTTGTATTTCCCACCCTTTCTCTGCCAATTTTGCAGTGGAATGAGGGTGAAACATTGCTCCTTGTCACATTTCAGGATTTTTTGACCATTTTCCACAGAAAGGACTTGAAAAAAAAGTTTTTTTTTGTGTTTTAAAAGTGGAATATATTACTGCAAGTTTAAAAAGGGCGTAAGCCTTTAGAAAGTTAAGGCACTAATGAGCTAGTTTTGATGTTGTTTCCTCATAGACTGTAAATAATAAGCAATTTGGTGGTTTATCTCCACAATTGTTAACCACTTCACAGCCATTTTGTTGGAAGGTTTTTGATCTCTTTCTGACTGAACAGTCAGGAAATAAAGCAGAATGTCAGACACCTAAAAAAAGAGTCTGGCTTTGGCAACAGAAGCTGCAGCTAAGGCAGAAATGCCCCAGAGGAGTTATTCTGTTTAACGTTAACTAAACGTAGCAAGTGCATTATTTTTATATTGTTACATGAAGATAAGTTTTACCAAGTGAACCAAGGGAATCTGATCAAACTGTTACTCTGTACGTTTACATTACTGGAATAACGCAGCTTAACAATTCAATTAAGCCTCGCCTAACCTAATGTTAACTCAGTCTGCTTTTGGAGGGATTCGAGAAGTACACATGTGAAAGACATGGGAATCTGGTTCATATTCACTGAACTCAATCAGTACAACTTATCGTCACATAATTATACAAATTTACATCACACACATCACACTTCCCACATCAGTGGGTCATTGACTTAAACAAGATGCCTTCCAACTGTTCTTCCAGCAGTTTTTGACTGAGTCTCCTTAAAGCTTTTGCCATTATCTATTTAAAAGCCCACCTGCCCCTGCAGACTTTCTGTTTTCCAAAAAAAAAACCCATCTCGGCTTTTTTATCGTCCTCTCCACAAACAGACTGAGATCACAGGGTTTCCAAAACAATGGGTATGAGATGTTTTTTTTAATTCCTAGACAAGCTAACCAATTGCTTATTGTTTAATCTCTGGAGAAAACAACTTTCATTTAACATATTGACCACCTTTTGTCTGGGTGCCCTTTTTAAAACTTGTGAGAATACACATTGCTGCTAAAAATCCAACCTTAAAAATAACTTTTTTGAACACTTTCTATGGGAAGAAATGGTTAAAAAATCCTGAAACGTGACATTGCTTCACTGCAAACCTGCTGGAGCTTCACACAGAGAGAATGCACAGCACTCTGAACAACTTCTCATCTACTTTCCAAATGAACAAGTGAGTGCATGTTTTTGCTTTGCCGCAACAATAACTTGCATTTATATAGCACCTTTAACCGAATAAAACATCCCAAGGTGCTTCACAGGAATGTTATCAAACAAAATTTGACACCAAGCCACATAAGGAGACATTAGGACAGGTGACCAAAAGCTTGGTCAAAGAGGTAGGTTTTAAGGAGCATTTAAAGGAGGAGAGAGAGGTAGAGAGGGTTAGGGAGGGAATTCCAGTGCTTAGGGCCTAGGTAGATGAAAATCAGGGATGCGCAAGAGGCCAGAATTGGAGGAGCGCACTTTGAATTCTTATCGAGTCAATGCATGTGCCCTGGGGCAAGGAACAGATAATAGGTACCTGCATGTTACATTTTCACAGATTCGCATCGGTGACTACTGGCTGGGATTCTCTTCTGTCCCTGATTGAGGCGATTTCTCTGCTTCTCCACCTGTACCACAGCAATGGGCCGGGCAAGGGTTCCATCAGGTTTTATCTTGGATATCTAGGCTGGCCAATAGTGTATGCCTCCTCTGATTCTGCCCTTCCCCCTCCAAAACCAGCAGACAGAGAAAGATGGTCAACAGGATACTCACAGGTCTTATTTAGGCAAAGTGCAATTCCTGAACTAACTCTCGTAGATGGTAGGTAGTGTGCAGCTTTAAGAAGGTTTGAACACCTGCAGCAGTGATTCTCAAGAATACCATGAAATAACAAGGGAGTTGTTGGGTCAACATTCAGCTACTCGATACAACTGGCAAGCAAACTCCTTAACATTTTTTGAGGCAGCAGGCAACAGTAATTTTAGACACTTTGGCCAGGCTGTACTACAGCACTCCCCCTATAAATCCAGGTACCCGAATCTTTGCTTCAGGATGCCAATGGTCCATTTCACCAAGACCCTGGTATCAGTGTGTATCTCATTATATTGCTTTTCACCTTGACCTTCGGTACCTCAATGGGATAAGCAGCCATGGCTGAGGTGGATAGGCTCACAAAGTCAATCGATCCAGTTTTCCTGGTCCTTGAAATAATGGTGTCATTGCAGATTGGCGTAACATAATGGAATGATGGTAAGAGCTAGGTTTGTAGACATTAATATGTATTATTCTGGAACCCCTTTCTGTTCATGAAGGGGGCAGCATTGGGGGATAGGAGCCAGTATAGTTACATGCATGCCATTAATAATGCTCTACACTTTAAAGATTCCAGCCAGATGATTAAACCATAGGACTCTTTCGGGTTTATCGCCCATTTTCCATGGGGAAATTGACGAATTTACTTGCCAGGCTAAACAAGATATCTGTATGATGCAATCATGTCCTGCAGAGACTTGGCAGATATTTTCTACTATTGCTTGGAAGAACCCAGTAGTGTAGTAATTTGAGTCAATGGTTACTGACAGAGCCATCCCTTTTCTAGAAATGATTTCCAACAGTGCGTCACAGCCTCCTTGGGGGATCGTAACATCCACAGCAAAGTTCTTTAGAAATCTCTACCACGGAAGCTTAAAAAACTCTGCGGGGGTACAATATCATTTTATTATTTCATCTCAAACTGACTGTACACAGTCACACTAAATATATATTTAATACCATAAACAAAAGTGTCAATATGTATAAGGCAACACATTGTACAGGTTATAAATGAAACGAAGTATAAATTATTCCTTCATAACTTTTAGTCATCCATCAGGATCTTGAGAAGATTTAGCTGTGTTGTCATCAACTGCCAGACTACATGATTTCAAGGCCACCAAGGACATGCTGTTAAAATTGGATAGCCATGTGGTGAAGGGTAAATACTAAAGCCTGGTATTTTGTTGCTTCCAACCTTTAATCTCAGAGATTCCCCTTACACACACAACACACTCTAGCTAAGCTCTCCTATAAAAAGGATACAAGAGCGTATCCAATTGATACCCACCACCTGAATACAATTAACACTAATTGACATAAATCATACAATGAACACATACCACCTCATTACCCTGGACCTGTTGATATTCTGGCACTGTAAATGCAAGTGGCAGCATAAAAGAAGTTCCTTTTTGATCACCTAAGGTGCAAATATACCTGTCTTGCATGCTTCCTCTGATTCTCCACCTCTTCCTCTTGAACCTGCAAATCTACAAGGATGTCCAAAGGCACAGCTATTGCTCCAAATCAGCAGCACACAAGGACAGTTCCCCATGGAAATAGACAAAGATAGCAGATAGGGTGCAGCTTCAAGAAGTTCTCAGTAAGTTTGGTTCTGGAAAAACAACTAAACAGCTAAAAAGCAGTGAAATAGGTGGAAGAAAATTGCAACAGCTATGCTCAACAAATTCAAAAAATGAGTCCACTTTAAGAACAAAAGCCCAACATGAAAGGAAATCCTCTCGTGGTGCTACATAAGAACATAAGAAATAGGAACAGGAGTAGGCCATACGGCCCCTCGAGCCTACTCCGTCATTCCATAACATCATGGCTGATCTGTGCTCTCAACTCCACTTTCCCGCCCAATCCCCATATCCCTTGATTCCATAAGTGTCCAAAAATCTAGCGATCTCAGTCTTGAATGTACTTAACGACTGAGCATCCACAGCCCTCGGGGGTAGAGAATTCCAAATATTCACAACCCTCTGAGTGAAGAAATTTTTCCTCATCTTGGTCCTAAATAGCCAACCCTTATCTTGAGACTATGACCCCCTTTTCCCTCCAGCCAGGGAAAATAGCCTCTCAGCAACTACCCTGTCAAGTCCTCTAAGAATGGTATACGTTTCAATGACATCACCTCTCATTCTTCTAAACTCCAGAGAATATAGGCCCATTCTACTCAATCTCTCCTCATAGGACTACCCTCTCATCCCAGGAATCAATTCAGTGAACCTTCGTTTGACCCCCTCTAAGGCAAGTATATCCTTCTTTAGGTAAGGAGAACAAAACTGTACACAGTACTCCAAGTGTGTCTCACCAGAGTCCTATATAATTGCAGCAAGACCTCCTTACTCTTATACTCCAACACCCTTGCAATAAAGGCTAACATACTATTTGCCTTCCTAATTGCTTGCTGTACCTGTATGTTAACTTTCTGTGATTCCCAAATCCTCCTGAATACCAACATTTCTTAGTCTCTCACTTTTTAAAAAGTATTCTGCTTTTCTATTCTTCCTAAAGTGGATAATTACACATTTCCTCACATTATACTCCATCTGCCACCTTCTTGCCCAATCACTTAACCTGTCTATATCCCTTTGCAGCCTCTTTGCATCCTACATCCTATGTTTGTATATTTTGATGTTTGAATTGTGTAATACAATGGCTCTTGAAGGTAAGGGTGGGACAAACAGAGATGTTAAGATGAAATTCAATCTTAATCTGACCAAGATTGATGCAACTCGCCCCCTGGAGGGAAGCCCAGGTATGAATGTTAGTTGAGAATGGGTACGGTAGCATGGTGGTTATGATACTGGACTAGTAATCCAATAGGCCTGAACCAATAATCCGGAGTCATGAGTTCAAATCCCGCCATGACAGCTGGGGAATTTAAATTCAATTAAATAATATCTGGAATTTTAAAAACTAGTATTAGTAATGGTGGCCATGAAACTACCAGGTTGTCGTAAAATCCCATCTGGTTCAATAATGCCCTTTAGGGAAGGAAACCTGCCGTCCTTACCCAGTCTGGCCGACATGTGACTCCAGACTCGCAGCGATGTAGTTGATTCTTAATCGCCCTCTGAAATGGCCCAGCAAACCACTTAGTTGTACAATCTCGCTACAGAAAGTCACAATAAGAATAAAACCAGACAGACCACCTGGCATCGGACATGACAAAGGCAAACCAATCCCTGTCGACCCTGCAAAGTCCTCTTCATCTGGGGACTTGTGCCAAAATTGGGAGAGCTGTCCCATAGACTAGTCAAGCAACAGCCTGACATTGCCATACTCACAGAATCATACCTTTCAGCCAACGTCCCAGATTCTTCCATCAATATCCCCGGGTATGTCCTGCCCAGGACAGACCCACCAGAGGTGGCGGTACAGTGGTATACATTCAGGAGGGAGTGGCCCTGGGAGTCCTCAACATTGACTCCGGACCTCATGAAATCTCACGGCATCAGGTCAAACATGGGCAAGGAAACCTCCTGCTGATAACCATCTACCATCCTCCCTCAGCTGATGAATCAGTCCTCCTCCATGTTGAGCACCACAACTGACTGAGCTGGCCGAGTCCTGAAGGACATAGCTGCAAGACTGGCAGGAGGTGAGCGAACCAACACGAGGGAAAAACCTACTTGACCTCATCCTCACCAATCTACCTGTCACAGATGCATCTGTCCATGACAGTATTGGTAGGAGTGACCACCGCACAGTCCTTGTGGAGACGAAGTCCTGTCTTCACACTGAGGACACTATCCAACGTGCTGTGTGGCACTACCACCATGCTAAATGGGATAGATTCAGAACAGATCTAGCAGCTCAAAACTGGGCAACCATGAGGCGCTGTGGGCCATCATCAGCAACAGAATTGTATTCCAGCACAATCTGTAACCTCGGCATATTCCTCACTCTACCATTATCAACCAGCCAGGGCATCAGCCCTGGTTCAATGAGGAGTGTAGAAGAGCATGCCAGGAGCAGCACCAGGCATACAAAAAATGAGGTGCCAACCTGGTGAAGCTACAACTCAGGACTACATGCATACTAAACAGCGGAAGCAACATGCTATAGACAGAGCTAAGGGATTCCAAAACCAACGGATCAGATCAAAGCTCTGCAGTCCTGCCACATCCAGTCGTGAATGGTGGTGGATCATTAAACAACTAACGGGAGGAGGAGGCTCCATGAACATCCCTATCCTCAATGATGGCAGAGTCCAGCACCTGAGTGCAAAAGACAAGGCTGAAGCGTTTGCAACAATCTTCAGATAGAAGTGCCGAGATGGATGATCCATCTCGGCCTCCTCCGATATCCCCACCATCACAGAAACCAGTCTTCAGCCAATTCGAATCACTCCTCGTGATATCAAGAAACGGCTGAATGCACTGGATACAGCAAAGGCTATGGGCCCCGACAACATCCCGGGTGTAGTGCTGAAGCTTTGTGCTCCAGAACTAGTTGCCCTCTAGCCAAACTGTTCCAGTACAGCTACAACACTGGAATCTACCCGACAACGTGGAAAATTGCCCAGGTATGTCCTGTCCACAAAAAGGACAAATCCAATCCGGCCAATTACCGCCCCATCAGTCTACTCTCAATCATCAGCAAAGTGATGGAAGGTGTCATCGACAGTGCTATCAAGCGGCACTTACTCACCAATAACCTGCTCACCGATGCTCAGTTTGGGTTCCAGCAGGACCACTCGGCTCCAGACCTCATTACAGCCTTGGTCCAAACATGGACAAAAGAGCTGAATTCCAGAGGTGAGATGAGAGTGACTGCCCTTGACATCAAGGCAGCATTTGACCGAGTGTGGCACCAAGGAGCCCTAGTAAAATTGAAGTCAATGGGAATCAGGGGGAAAACTCTCCAGTGGCTGGAGTCATACCTAGCACAAAGGAAGATGGTAGTGGTTGTTGGAGGCCAATCATCTCAGCACCAGGATATCGCTGCAAGAGTTCCCCAGGGCAGTGTCCTAGGCCCAACCATCTTCAGCTGCTTCATCAATGACCTTCCCTCCATCATAAGATCAGAAATGGGGATGTTCGCTGATGACTGCACAGTGTTCAGTTCCATTCGCAACCCCTCAGATAATGAAGCAGTCCGTGCCCGCATGCAGCATGGCCTGGACAACATCCAGGCTTGGGCTCATAAGTGGCAAGTAACATTCGTGCCAGGCAAGTGCCAGGCAACGACCATCTCCAACAAGAGAGAGTCTAACCACCTCCCCTTGACATTCAACGGCATTGCCATTGCCGAATCCCCCACCATCAACATCCTGAGGGTCACCACTGACCAGAAACTTAACTGGACCAGCCACATAATACTGTGGCTACAAGAGCAGGTCAGAGGCTGGGTATTCTGCAGTGAATGACTCACCTCCTGACTCCCCAAAGCCTTTCTACCATCTACAAGGCACAAGTTCGGATCGGTCAATGCCCTGTGGGTGGCGGAGAGGGCCCAGGGGCTATGTGGCCGGGTCCTGCTCCGACTTCTTGTGTTCTTTAGATTTGTGGTTGGGATCAGATCAGCCATGATCTTATTGAATGGCGGAGCAGGCTCGAGGGGCCGATTGGCCTACTCCTGCTCCAATTTCTTATGTTCTTATGTTCTTAAGTCAGGAGTGTGATGGAATACTCTCCACTTGCCTGGATGAGTGCAGCTCCAACAACATTCAAGAAGCTCGACACCATCCACGACAAAGCAGCCCGCTTGATTGGCACCCCATCCACCACCCTAAACTTTCACTCCCTTCACCACTGGCGCACTGTGGCTGCAGTGTGTACCATCCACAGAATGCACTGCAGCAACTCGCCAAGGCTTCTTCAACAGCACCTCCCAATCCCATGACCTCTACCACCTGGAAGGACAAGGGCAGCAGGTACATGGGAACAACACCACCTGCACGTTCCCCTCCATGTCACACACCATCCCGACTTGGAAATATATCGCTGCTCCTTCATCGTCGCTGGGTCAAAATCCTGGAACTCCCTACCTTACAGACCACACGGACGGCAGCGGTTCAAGAAGGCGGCTCACCACCACCTTCTCAAGGGCAATTAGGGATGGGCAATAAATACTGGCCTTGCCAGAGACGCCCACATCGCATGACTGAATAAAAAAAATTCTGACTCAGTTTTCCTTGTAAGGACTTAATCATTCAAATGTTGCAGCTAATGACCACAGCTGGATGGTTTAAATTGTTACTATGGCATGATTGTGTCTGCTTTTTTAAAAAAACTATTAAATACATGACAACCAAAGAATACTGTAATGAGTACATATGTCTCATTAATTTGGTTTCGGTGGCTGCTTAGGAAGAGAAGACTTACATTTATTTGGCGCCTTCCCCGACCTCAGGATGTCCCAAGATGCTTCACAGCCAATGAAGTGCTTTTGAAGTGTAATCACTGTTGCAATGTAGCAAACGCTGCATCCAATTTGACAACAGCAAGGTCCCGCAATCAGCAATGTGATAATGACCAGATAATCTGTTTTAGTGATGTTGGTTGAGGGATAAATATTGGCCAGGACACTGGGGAGAACTCCCCTGCTCTTCTTCAAGATAGTGCCATGGGAACTTTCACGTCCACCTGAGAGGGCAGACATGGGGCCCGATATTAGGAGGGCGGCGGGTTCGCAGCAGGGGGTCGACTGGGCGCGTGGGTAACACGCCCAGTGAAATCGGGGTGCTCCGCACGGAATCGCAGGCTAATTGGAGCCACTTACCTGTGCCTCCAGGTTTCGCGCTGGAAAGCTGCGCAGCGGGCGGACTGCGCATGCGCAGCATAGGCTGTCAGCTGGAGGAGCCCTATTTAAAGGGGCAGTCCTCCACTGACTGATGCTGCAGGAAATAGGAAAAATTACAGCATGGAGCAGCCCAGGGGGAAGGCTGCTCCCAGGTTTAATGATGCCTCAGTCCAGGTATTATTGGATGGGGTGAGGAGGAGGGGGAGGACAGAGATCTTCCCCCCGGCGGGCAGGAGGAAGTGGCCTGCCTCTGCCACCAAGAAGGCCTGGCTCGAGGTGGCAGAGGAGGTCACCTGCACCACCAACATATCGCCCACCTGCATACTGTGCAGGAGGCACTTCAATGACCTAAGTAGGTCAGCCGAAGTGAGTGCACTTACTCTTTCCCCTACACTCCATCTGCCACATCACCGCCCCCACCCCACATCTCCTTCTGCACTGCCAACACTACTCTATCACATCACTCCTCACACCCACTCAAAGCTCATCCTCATCTTACCTGCACTTACTCACCTCGCCAGTACTCATCCCGCCACTACCACTCAACCCAATCCTCATACAATCTCATGGCTCGATCTCATACTCACCCCCTCATGCATCTCTTTCACGGTCAGCCTCACTCAACCTGCCACTACCTGTGCTGCAGCCACAGGGCATGCATCACATATGTGCAGTAGGAAGCGTAAGGCAAACGTGTCGTGAGCATGAAGGGAATGCACAAGGGTGTTTGAGGGTTTGTCAAGGTTTTTACCTATATTTAATTTCTGATCAACTCACATAACATATTATATTGGCACCACTACTGCCACGTCTTCGCGAATCTTGTCTGGTTTGTGCAATAATGCCCTTTCCTGAGGATCACTATGAGGACCCACAACTGATGCCACCCATTGTGTCACTGCAGAGCGGGTGTAGGTTTATATGCAGGTCTCTTTTGTGCAGACGACTGAGAGACGTCGGCGATGTCCCCAGTGGCACCCTGGAAGGATGCGGAGGAGAAGTTGTTGAGGGCAGTGGTGACTTTGACAGCGACAGGTAAGAAGATGGTGCTCGGGCCAGTCGGGAGCAGCTCGGCATGAAGGAGGCTGCAGATGTCCACAGCTAAATGTCAAGTGACTCTGAGCCTCCGTGTGCACTGCTGCTCAGAGAGGTCTAGGAAGCTGAGCCTCGGTCTGTGGACCCTGTGGCGAGGGTAGTGCCTTCTGCGATGCATCTCTCTCTGCCATTGCCCTCCCTCCTGCTGTGCAGGTGGATGTGTCACAGCACTGTGTTGTGGGGCTCCACGTGTCAGAGCTGGACGGCGGGGCTGGTGATGCTGTTCGCCCTCCGAGGAGGTCATGACTGCAGCTACGGCGGCCCCCATCCAGAAGATGTACATTTGAGGGTGTCCGCAAGGTAGGTACATGTGTCTGGACACCGGGGTAAGTGTGCTAGTTTGTGAATTTTATTGTTAGGAGGGTGGTGGAGGCCAAACTTTGTCCAAAGTGACAGAGTGGCCTCCTGCAATGAGTGAGGGTCTCCCCCCACCCCTGTCAAATGGACCTTTGCAGCTGCCACAGGCTGATGGCTGCAACACGTCCATTTGAACTGAGAGTGTTTCCCCCAGTACGGGAAACAGTCTCAGTTCATTGCAAAATCCCACCCCTCCTAAAATATCAGGTCAATCAGGTCTGTAAACGATCTGAAGTACCTGTTTAATTGCTTCAAGTGGCTTTAAGTGCCGGCGGGAGTCCCACATGCGGGGTCTGTGCGCGCATGTCAGCGCATCACTGGGGAACCCGGAAGTGGGCAGGTTGGAGCGGGGCTCTGGACCCGCCCCGGGAATCCCCGATTTTCGCAGCCCCCCCGCCACGAACGCACCCGCTCGGGGGTGCGAAAATCGAGCCCATAGTCTCAGTTTTACGTCACATTCAAAAGGCGGCATCTCTGACTGTGCAGCACTCCCTCAGTACCGCACTGGAG